>NC_136900.1:14743136-15350248 GCF_949152265.1 Phoxinus phoxinus
ACAGCTGTCCTTTGTGGAAGACTGCAAGAGCTGTAACCTTTGATAAACCTGCTTTGGCAACATCAGTGATTGACGGCAGAAGAATTAATTGAATTAGAGATTGAGAGAGACAGAGGTCCTGAGATGACAGGAAAGGTAGGAACGAGGTTGAGGTCTAAATAAGCCGAGACACATGACAGTCTATCTGTAGCTTTTTTGCCCTCTCTCTCTATAGCCCATAGAAACAAGTCAGTGTATAACCGCGTTGAGGACAAGGTGATAGCAAGGCCAGAGAGACACAAATCAATACTTCATTTGCTGGGCAAGATTTACTTTCCGTTGCCATATCAAACCTATCAGTTGTTGTGAAAAAAGGTGCAAATCGGAATTGGTGAAAAACTCCTTTAAGATCTTTAATTTTCCCAAGACCTGATAAATGTCAGAGAAGGCACAGGCCCATTATAAGTCAAGGCACATTTGTGAGGTCAGGCCCTGTATAAGTTTAAACTCCGTTTTTACATCTCTGCGAACACTATCTTTTTGAGAAAGAACATTTAATGCAATTCACATAAAAGTTGTTTAGCTAATTGCTTGATTTAATTGAGAAAGGGGAAAAGAGCCAAAACAAGCATTTGATGAGTATCCAGCTTAATGTAACCCATTAGTCTCATCCTCGGGAGACGATTTCTCTGAACTGCGGTAGCTCTCTAAGGCTGGTGTGTGTTTTTTTATATATATATTTTAAACTTTTTTACATTTGCTAAAGAAAATGAGTGGTGATTTGCAGGTGGTTGCCAGGACGTAATGGTTGCTAGAGTGTTGCTTTACACGTTCTTCTTGTCAGTGCAAAGCCAGCAGTATGCTAAGGTGTTGCTATGCATTTGCTAAGGGGCTCTAGCTGGTTGCTAGGGTGTTGCTTTATGGCAGTTATGGATCTGTGGCTGCTATAGAGAGTTTCTATGTGGTGTCTTAAGTGTTCTTGTTTGTTGCTAGGATGTTACTTGGTTGCTTTACTCTTTCTTAAGACATGGTGAGTGGTGCTTATCAGTGCAAAAAACAACACTATGCTAGGTTGTTGTGAGTGGTTGCTAATGTGTTCTGGCCTGGGTGATTAGGGCGTTTCTAGGAGGTTACATGTGTTCTGGGTAGTTCTTAGGTGGTTGCTTTACACTTTCTGAAGAAATTATAAGTGGTGCTTATCAGTGCAAAAGCTGACACTATGCTAGGTTGTTTCGAGTGGTTGTTAATGTGTTGTTATGCAGATGCTAGGGTGTTCTGGGTAGTTGTTAGGGTGTTGCTATGTGGTTGCAGTACACTTTTTAAGAAGAAATTGTGAGTGAATCCTCATCCAGAGCAAAAGCCAGCGCTAGTGTTATGAGAAGTTTGTAGAATGTTTTAGTGCAGTTTTTAAGGAGGTTGCTAGGGTGTTCTGGGTGGTTGCTAGGGCATTGCTATGATATTTTGGGTGGTTACTAGGGCAGTGCAATGTTGTTGTTAGGGTAATTGAATATTATTCCGATTCAGTAGTAAGTTTGAGGACTTCTAATCTTTATGAGCAATAATAGTCTTTGAATTAGTCAACATTTTGCAAAGCAAGTGGCACAAGGGATGTGTCTGGAATCTGAAAGCAGTATCAATACATTCAGTAATGTGAGAAAAGCTTGAGGGAATCTCTTCTAATGATTAGTTAACTTCAAAATCAATTTGCAATCCTACTTTGCTACACAACCATGTAAACAGCACCCACTGTACAAGCCAGTTCGATCAGTGATTGGTGTATGTCCTTGATCAATAACTGTACACCGCAGTTTGATCATTGTAGTTCTTATAACCCCTTGATAATACACATCCTGTTGTTTTGACATATATGCTGAAAATGCACATTTACTATTGACTACATGTCTTTTGCAATGACTGACAGCTGGCCTGGAGGAAAGCCCCCTCTTTCCTTATTCACTGGAATAGCCGAGTGCCCCATTATTATACTCCTCCTCAGTCCTCCTGTAATTATTGAAAAGGTCAAAGGGCACCAGTCCTTCCTCCTCCAAGGGGGTTAAAACTGTGTGCCGGAGTTCCAAAGGTCCAGGAAGTGACAGTGCCATGTCACCTTTGACATATTGACAAAAATTCATGTTCATGAAAGACGCATAAACTGGGTTAGCTGGGTTGCGCGATCAATATCAAACTCTACATCAGTCAATGACAGACAAACATATTCAGCATTAGTATAGTGTGGTATGAGGTACATTAATTATTAAATAATACAGGCAAGCTTTGAATGCGATTTACCCATACATATATCACTCTTTCTCATATCACAACATTTATAAAGCCTGTATAAATTATTTTATTTTATTTTAGTAATTTGAACAACCAAAATTCCATATATTCACAATGAATGGTTTGAATCTGCTGCTGTCTTATAATGGAAATGAATGTGTCACTGTCAGAGAAGAAGGTCCAAAGAAGTGTGGATTCACTAATTACCCCGGCCTCCCTAGAGTCATTTCATTTCATAATGATTCCTGGCAAGCTGCTGCAATTGTGAGAACTCTGCAGGGGACAGCAAATGCCCAGTGACCACTGCCGAGGCCCCAAACCCCACTGCATTATGTGGAATTAGTGTGTATTGATTCATCCTTTCTAGATTATGGATTTGTTCCCTTATTCATTACTTTTGGAGGTCAGCTAACGGTCATCTTTTTAAAAAGGGATTAGTTTTACTGTACTGTACTTTGTGTGTGGTTTGGACTGCTGGAAAATGCATTTATTGACTTTAATGAATACTTCTTTAAAGTCATTATGAAATCAATTTTACCTCCATAAAGTGACGCATTTCTGAGTGATAAAGTATATTTAGCTTTACTTTTATCCATCTGTAATTAATTGGATTGTGAAAGGTGTTAAAATTTCTTTTTTTGATTATCAAGAGCAAATAAAAATTGCTTAATTTTTTAAAAAAAAAAAGATTTTTTTGTTGTGGCCATGTATTATTTATTAAATAACAATAAATATATAAGCTTCAAGGCCAATTGAAATATCTATCTATCTATCTATCTATCTATCTATCTATCTATCTATCTATCTATCTATCTATCTATCTATCTATCTATCTATCTATCTATCTATCTATCTATCTATCTATCTATCTATCTATCTATCGGCTATATTTTACATTCTCTTTAAAGCTCTTTTGAACATACAACAGAGAATCCGAGCAGCACAACATCACAGATACTGCTGTATATGGTACATCTCCTGAGGGAGAATCATCCTGACATGAGAGGATTTGATCTTGATCCATCCTTTGAGAACATTCATCATATTTTATCACCAAAACCCCCAAAAAGGCTTAGCATTGAATATGCACAACAAAGGCACCTAACATTGCTACAGAACCAACCAAAACACCCACTCACCCACCAGCACATTCACAATCCCACATACACCAATACAACTCTGCTCTGAATGGAAAACAGCAGTAATGATCTGACGCTCGCTCTCCTGTGCCGAACAGACAAGAGAGCAGTGCTGGTGATGCCAGGCTCTGTCAGTATAGAGCTGGATGACAGAAGGCATGGAAGCCTGAACAGCCTGGTTGCCATGGAATTCAAATTCTCTTTCAGCTTGCTTTCCCTGCCTCCCTCACCCACTGTTCTTCAAAGAATGTCTCTTCTCTCACACACATGCATACACGATAATGACAGCCGTGGCCATGCAAGAACAAAATAAAGGTTTCAGGATGTGCATGCGAGCGTGTAGGTTTGATTTCTTTTAGTGTCACTGCATTAATTAAACAATTAAATAAACAGTATTCAATCTGTAGCCTAGTTATTTCTATAGTATAGTATTTGAAAGAGCATCTCATCTGTATCATAAAGAAAATTTGAAATGAAAACATATAAAAGTCAAGTTTATACATTTTAACAGCATAAAAGGGAAATTAAAATAAAGTATAAATAAATGGACGTAAAGTGAAATAAAATAACTGGTTCATAAGAGAGTACACGTCAAGGACTCTGTTGAAGTCCACCCTGCTGGTAATTAAAAGTGAGTTATCTAAAGCTTTGTAATATTGACACAGCTGCTCCCCTTATCAACCAGATGTCAGCCCTGATTTTACTGTAAACTGTAAACTGATGCAGATTTATTAGTGATAACAATTAGCTGCAAAGATCAAAAAAGTTTACATTTTTAAAGTCGGCATGAAACAGAAGTTGCGATAGTCTTTTCTTTCCATTGTGACGTATACCAGAGTTAAACCAAGGGGGTAATCCATCCGCCGGAAACTGAAGCCTCCGCGGGCGCCGCCATTGTAGCAGAACTTCACCTGCTGTTAGCATTCCATTGACTCCCATTCATTTTTGCGTCACTTTGACAGCGAATAACTTTACATCTGAGGGGTCCAAAGACTCCATTTGTCCATTATGTATTTCTAAAGAAACTCGACAATGTATCAAAGGCTCCATTACCTTGTACCTTACGTTATGGCCCCGTAGAAGCCGTTTTTGTAAAAATAGGCTAACGATTGCGTCATAACTCACGCGACTCTCTGTCGCACTGTAGAGAAATTACCGTATAGACCGGCGGAGAAGCTCACGGCCAATCGGGGGGACGTGGAGGCATAAAGTTCGATAAAGTAAAGGGAGTAGCCCACAGAGAGTGATAAAGTTGATCCTACTGCTAGCTCATGGACAGCTAATGCTCACGCTCTCCGTCTCTGCGAGATTCGGAAGGGAATGATTCAGATTTCTCTCGGCACAGCTACTAGAAGACTGACAACTGTTTAGACACGTTGCTCACGTGTTCAAGCTCAGTTTGAGCCTGCGCAGTTCGCCTGGCGATCAGGAAGTGAGTGCTTCAAATGGGCTTCACTTTTCTCCGTTGAAGTCTATGTGGTCGCTGTGTCCATCTTATATACTGTCTATGAGTTAAACGGCTTCTCGAACAAGAAAAAATGTAGGACGGAACTTGACTTTATCCATCTGGAATTTGATTGGACGATTGTGGTTTGCTGTTGCTGTGATGTCATGTAAATGTGACAGGTTGTCCCACCCTCCCGCCTGTAAACACATCATCAGAGAAGAGATGCAAGATTTTTTTTTTTATATACGAGGGCACAGAAATAAAAATAATAATAGTAATGTGCACGGATAAATCATTTATAACGAAAGCTGCAATATTTCATAAAAAAAAAGAATTGTCTATATTGATATCATGGTGACTTTAAGGCTGTTAAAGTTAATGTGTTAAACTATGTTTAACACGGGGATTTTTTTTATAAACTGGGTGTTGTAAGGCATTCTTTGTAAAACTGTTTTGGAACAAAATGTTCTACAAATACACTTGAACTTTTTTTTATAATATAGGCTACATTGGCCTATTTGAAAATGTATATATTATGCTAGACCATAAAGCCAAACTGATATATGAACCAGCTCTTGCTTATAAAAATATAAAGATTTTACCTTAATGACAGTCTATTTTTATTACAAAATCTATGCAAATAACGCTGCCAAATTCATTGGCTGTCTGACCTATCGCGTGCGCTTCCGGTGAAAGGTGCAACCCAATGGCTGTCCGTCTTTTTACCTCTCGACTCCACTGCTGTGCTCTTTGACCCCAGTGGCAGCGATCGTTCATTGCATTCGTCTCTCTCGGGCTCCCCCTCTTCCCACGTCGAGGCTGTTCTCTCTAGTCTGTCTGTCTCCCTCCTTCCTCGTCTGTCGCATTTCAGTGAGAGTGCTGGTAGAGAGAGACCCCGGGGGTCGAAGGTTCTGCCCTGCCCGCCGCGACCTCAACCCCTCTCGGCTTCCGAAATACCCGATGACCGTCGTCTTTGACACATCAGCGGACAACCCCCGAGCGGTTCTGGGCCAAAAGAGAAGGTACACACAAGTCGCTTTTGAAGAAGATCGCTAGGGGAAAAAAATAGCGAGGCACAAAGCGGTAATGGGTTAGAGGTGGCTGGTTGTCATGTTCGAGGGAAATCGTTTAAAATAACCTCGAAATACATCGTAACATTTTTAAACCAGCGCAACGGACACATTATAACATTTTCGCAGTGATACATTGTAACATTTTCGCGCCGTCAAGTTTCTTTCACGTTCATAGCTCTGCATCTGAATAGAGGAATTATGTGGAAAACGGTTATATTTATTGATTATTATGTGCTCTGGATTACTCGTGCCTCGCTTTGTGCACACATTACATGTTATTTATGCTATCTGAATAAACGTTTTTGATTCAGTTGCCTCATAGTAAGAAGAACAGATTTTGCATTAACAGTACAATGAAATATAGACTTTCCTCGTGCTGTCTGACGCCAGTTTAGAAGCTTGGCTTTTGTTGACAGATAATTATGGAGTCAGAGGCTTCCAGCTCACCGCGAGCTGTTGGTCATAAGTGTTATTAATGTGACCGGTCTCAAGTCTTCCAGGGAGGGTGAGCAAAGTTCAAGTTTATGGCAAAAGGTTAGCCCGCCTGAGACCGTGTGAGTGAGGCGGTGCAGCTGAACAAAATAAATGGATGCAGGTAACAATGAGGGAGGTTTCCCCCCCTAAAACAATATTGTGTATGTCTTTTAATTACCTACAAAACATATTAACATGACTTAATAAGAATGATAAATAGCCATTATTCATTTTTAAACAATGAATTGAGCTTTTGTCTTTGTTGTCATAGGGGAAGGCAGTAAAAAAAAAGCATTGTGGGAAAGGTGCATTTGACAGTTTGAAAGCAGAGCTGAGGTTCTCAACCAAGGGAAAAATTATGAAGAATAAGTTATGTAATGGATAAAATACAGTTAGATGGGAATTATTACAAAATACACCCTGACAGGATGTTTAGGACCCCAACGTCAAGCGCAACAGATTTTAAATTTTTGTTATTTAACTCTCACAGCAATCCATTTTGCTTCTTCTATATATCATATTTTGCTCTATTTTAAGTTGTCTGTTATTCTGCTCTTTATTTCTTACTGGTTCTTTATTATTCCAAGTAAATACCGTACAATTAATACTAAAGTAAACATTTTGCTTGCATTGATATGAAAAGTTTTTAATTAATCTAATTAAAAATTTTATTTTATTTTTTATTTTTCAACTGATGGAAAAAAGGAGAGAACTAAGATAGGAGGAAAATTATGTCACTGTTCTTGTGTTTCGCTTGACAAAACTAGTCTTTTCTCTCTCTTTTTTCCCGTTCCTTCGTGAAACATTGCTGTTTTCCTTCCAGCTCATATTATTTCAATCATCAAAGTTTCTTGTTGCAACAACATTTTTCATTCTCACAAATAAAAATTTCTTGTGGAATGCAGATTCATTAAATGATTTTTCCCCCATCACCATGTCCACTTAGGGCTCCAAAAAATTTACTGCTGGGCTCTCTGTTTTTGTTGTTGAGTATAACATTTTAATTTTTTAAAATAACATAGAATATATCAGTAGCAGCAGATAAAAGATCATTTCTACCAAAAAGTCATATATTACGGTAAACTTGCATTGAGGACAGAACAGATTACTGAATATTTTGTTGATACTTCGTACCTTCTTGTTTAATTTGGATTTGGATTTGCATCATTAACGTTTTGCATCTTGGTGTCCCTGTGTGTGGTGACTCAGATCCAAGCCTTGGGACTAAAGGATGCTTGCTCACCGGATCTGCACTGTACCTCTGTGACCTGCTCATGCCCCAACCAGAGGTGCCATGGCTCGCAGAATATCCTCGCAGGGGAAGGTCACCATCTCTGTGGATGAGTACAGCTCCAACCCGACCCAGGCCTTCACCCACTACAACATCAACCAGAGCCGCTTCCAGCCCCCTCACGTCCACATGTGAGTGTCAGTGTACAGTGTTCCTGTAACTGAAACATTGATTTAATTGATTGATTGAAGACAGAACAGAATGCTGACAGAGAGGACATCTGGCCGCTTTTGTCTCATCTCACCCCGCCAGGTGATCAGAGGCTCCTGCGGCTTCACTTCTGTTGTAATTAATTAAATTGACCTTTTTATATTGTTGCAGATTAGGCATTTTAATGATATTTTTGAGGGGTCCATAACAAGATAATGGCACTGTATAAATCCAGTCCAGTTTCAAATAGTCTATTTTTTTAATTATTGGTTCATTGTTTATAGCCATGAACTCTTTCAGACTGAACGCGAGAACCAGAGACATATAAACATTTTAGGTTGTGTATATATCAAACCAATACATTTACTTTTTTTTTTTTCAGCATTTGTGCCTACATTACTTGTAATCGTAATAGAGATCTTAGGGCTAAAACAGTGTAAGACTGTTATTAACCAGAGGAAGGTCAAAGGTTAGTTGAGTTGATTAGCTCTTTAACAATAGCTCTTTGACCCCTGGGTCAGAGCTCACCTCTAAAGAAACCTGATTATTGACTGATGCTGATGATGGCATAATGAGGCCCGGTGCAGATCCTAAAGAATGGAGCAGCCTGATTAGCCGAGCCTTTGCTGCTTTAATGGTACCATGCAATTAAGGCACATCAGCACAAGCAAAAGGGATCGACAGGATGCATGTACCATTGAATTGCTTTTAGCTTAAGTGTGGAAGAAACATCCATTTGTCGTTAAATTCTATTATGTAACCCGATGCAATGTACAGATGTGCAGGAAAGAGCAATTTATCAGTGCAATAAAAGGCAATAATGCTGGGAAAACAAGTAGACTATGACATGATTCACAAATAAGAATAAAAAAAATGGGATGTTCCTCCTTACACTTTCAATTCACACTTGAATTTAATAGCAAACCTGTATGACTTTTTAAGAAAAAAATGTTTTTCCGCCTTTACAATGAAAGGCAATGGGGATCAAAGTTGTTTTAGACCCCATTGACTTTCATTGTATAGACATTTAAAATGTCTCTTTTTTTTTTTTTGTAAAGTTGAATTTTCTTTGGTATCTTTAATCTGTTCTTAATTCGCTAATAAGTCATCTGTACATATAACAAATAAACATTCTTTCAGAAACAAACACACTCTTAATTTCCACAGGGTAGAGCCACTTCCCTACGATGCGCCGAAGCCCGTGGGTCATACGCGTTTCGTCTGTGTCTCAGACACGCACTCGAGGACCGATGGAATCCAGATGCCCTTTGGTGACGTGTTGCTTCACACGGGCGACTTTACAGAGCTTGGCCTGCCGTCTGAAGTGAAGAAGTTTAATGACTGGTTAGGTAAGTGCGCAAAACCAGTCCTGTCACCTTCGCTGACAAGCACTTCCCCTGCTGTCACAACACGAAACTCCCAAACAAAAGGTCAATATTAATGATACCGTTTAAGTCACTTCTACCAGAAATGGCAGAATTTAAAACAAAAACGGTTCATTTATGAACTTAAAAGCTGTGCTGTTTTGAGGATTTGTTTTAACTGCAAAAAACTCCCTGCAAATTGCAAATCTGGCCAGTGGCTTATTTTAAGATTGATACACATCAGTGTTGTATATTTTGTCATTTTGATGCAAAAACTGACTGATCATTTTGACTGAATTTAATAAGTTGCAATGTGCACAGCATTTCTAACGAGTAGGAAGGCATTTGCTGACACTGGAGGTGAAGGAGGTCAAATTGGAAATTGAAAAATGCCCATCTGTTGGCTTTAATAGTTGCCCTTCGGCCTTGGCTCGTTGGCCTCGGCAGCAATTCACTTGGATGAAATCAAGGTTCTTTAGGGTTACGGAGGTCAAAACCATTGTTTATTTGTTGAAATCAAAGTCATGCTTTCGCCTACGAATGGCAGCCACAGTGAGCTGTAAATTCACTTCCAGTTGGTCAAAGCCTTTTGATAATATTTTGTCTTTTTTTAAGATTCTATGTCACTAAAGAATCTGATCTAACATGTCACTTAGCATTTAAAGTCATATGGCCACAATATTGCAAAACATTGTCGTCCATTTTCTGCCAAAATCTGTCATTCTCATTATCTTTTTCCCTTTTACAGGCAGCCTTCCCTATGAATACAAAGTTGTCATCGCAGGAAATCACGAACTTACCTTCGATAAAGACTTTATGGCGGAACTCGTAAAGCAGGATTACTACCGTTTCCCCTCAGTGTCCAAGCTGAGGCCTGAGGATTTTGACGACGTTCAGTCCCACCTTACAAACTGTGTGTACTTGCAGGACTCTGAGGTCACAATTAAAGGATTCAGGATATACGGGACTCCGTGGTAAGCATTTCTAAATCACTGTTATCAAATTGTTTGTTACTTTTTGTTTGCTACTGTACATCTGTCGAGCAGAATATTTAGCGAAGTATCAAGCATTTGAATCAGATATCCTTAGCAAAAAGCATAATCGGGTTAGTTTACGTAAAGTGAAATTCTCTCAGCCATCACGGTGTACAATAGTTAAGCAAGTTTCCATATTTTTTTTAAGGTCAACATGAAATCACAATGAACGATTTTCCCTTTCTTAAACACTTCATTTGTACGCAAATTCCAAGAAAAAAATATTTTTCTTTTTATTTGCTAATCAAAATGTAATAATGTCAAAACATAATGTTATGGAAGTAAAATTGGTTTCAAATGTTATTTCATGTTGACTGTAGATCTTGAACTGTTACTCCTAGATGGTACATCACGGGACCATTTATTGTAAAAATGTTTTTAAATAATGTATATATTAAATAATAATGGTACTTGGATACTCTGATTTGATCAGATATGGTACTCGGTCTAAAAATACTAAGAACCACTTCTAAAATATACATTTTTGGTAAAACATATTTCCAAGATGACAGTTTCTTTCTTTTTTTTAAGGCTCATGTAGAATGTAGCTGCTTAAAGTCTTTTGATAAAGCTCAGAATCAGTGCTCTTTATGTACAAAACATATGCAACATATGTCAAGTCCGTTAGTTAAGTAACATGAATGATTGACCCACATTAAGTTTGTTTGATTCATTGGAATCAAATGATGTTTATGTCTCTCTCTGGTATGGTTTCTTGTGGCTTATACCTTAAGATGAACTGATAGTCTTCAGAGAGACCTCTGTAGACCTGGGTCATGCCAGACACCGTTGTTCTCTCTGCTCCGCTGGACACGAGACATGTTCTCACTCGCTACAGATAGTGTTACACACATACGCACATTCACTCTCTCTCTCTTTCATTCCATCTTCTGGATCTTTCTTAACCCACACACAGACAGCCGTCATCACACATTGGCATCTTTAATGCAAAGACCTCAGCGTCTGATAAGCAGACCAGTATCTCAGTTAACCCCTCACCCACTGGGCTGCCCCCCTCTCCGATGGGAGACCAACAAAGCTGTGTTAGATTTCAGGTGTGAATAGATGCCTAGCAGTGTTTGGCACTGAGAGCTTTGTGGCAGTGTGACACAATAGACGACAGCTACTAAAGCAGTTTATCACCTGCCCCTGGAGACGATGCTGACGCATCAGTTGAAATTAATGACAGTTGCCTCTTCTTTTCTTTTTTTTTCTTTTTTTTTTTTTGTTAAGAATATGTGTACAAATTTAATTAGGTTTTTATTATCATCCATTTTCTGGTCACTATGTCCTTGGTATCTGGTTCTGCAGATCTGTTTGTGGAAGACGCATTGGCTTCATGCACTAATAATTTCATACAAAATGCATGTCTGTGCACAGAAAAAGTTCACATGCAAAAAAATGTCTGCAAATCCCTCATTCTAATGTTAATGAATATTATTCTGAGTTAATATTATAAATCTCATTTGTTTTAATCAATGCAGGCTGCATTTATATATATATATATATATATATATATATATATATATATATATATATATATATATATATATATATAATATATATATATATATAATAGTTTTATTTTATTATATGAATATATACTATATAATACTGCATTATTATGATGTTATGCATATTATATGCCTCATTAGCATATTATGATGTTATTGTCATGTTATTTATATCTTATTTTTTATTGTGTGTGTGTGTGCGCATCGCATATATATTGCAGCTTTTTTTATTAGCTTTAATGGCTTAACAAATTTGTTTCTAAAGCCACCTTTTGTGTGTGTGGTTTCACAAACGTTACACAAAAATACATAGACGGTTAGTGAACCAAACCCACTTTTTAAACCACCACGTTGTGATTTAAGTCTCTCGTAGAGCATAAACACCAAACATAAAACTATCTTTAGGATGTCTATCTAAAATTTCTTGCCATCTTGAGCCAGGCAGAATTAGAATGCTAATTTTGGTAAGAAGTGGGGAAACCAGACATCTGTGATGGGTGGTCTTGGTGGGGGTGCTCTTTGGTCATACTTTTCCCAGCCTCTCCTGCAGGAAGTGCTTTTTGTTCCAACACATCCTGGTGCTTTGTTGGGAGCCAGGATCAAAACGTGAGGCCGACCCCGGTGCGCCCCTCCAAGTGCATGCTCACAGTGAGCCGCTCTGACCTGCCTGACCCCGGGCCTCAGCTATCAAGGAGGTCATTTACACGGCTTCATTCTTCTTCTCTACAAAGTGCTCGGTCAGGCTTGACTCCCGTCTGGCCCAAGGTAGAAGACGAGCCTGTTTTATGTCAGTTTATTTATCAGTATTCCCTTTCATGGCAGTGCTCCCGTCGCTACGTTGACCTTGGCTTGATTACTCTCTGTGTCGTACCAGACAAATATCCGATATACCTTCGTATGCCTAACAAGATCATCCAATAGAAGCAGGACTATATTGCATAGCTTGGCAACCGCTATCCTGATAACGGCGCGCTTGGTAATCCTTCTTGCGTTACGCCTGATATCCACACCGATACGTGTCGCATATATTCCAGCTTGCAGCTGTGATTGGTTTGATTAACGTGTAAGCTTGTTGTGCTAGACGGTGGTTTGGCTTTTGAAAATCAAAGGCTCTCTAATCCTCTTAGGAAAGGCAGACGTAAGTCATGTGACCTGAGTTCATCTTGGGTGAGTGTTTGCAAGGCTAGGCTACGATAGATCGTGGGGTTGTGTCTTTCCTGCTGCCATAGAAACCATATCACGGCTTCATCCTCAGTGCTAATGTGTTTTGATTATGGTGTGCTTGTAAATGAATGATCAGGGATGATATAATAGTAATTTGTGTTTTTTTAACACAGCAAAGCTGTTTATCTGTATTTGTATGGATTCTAGATATGAAGTGTGAGGGTTTCTCCCCCTGTGTGCGGTCAGATCAGTGTGGAACTGATAACTAGAGCTAATTACTTGATGATAGGAAGCATTAGTAGCATAGGTAGGTGTCATTTAAGGTGAGGACGGTTGGGAAGTGTCCCCACAAATTTTTTTCTTAGGCTGATTATGTCCCCACCATTTTATGAAATGGCTTGTGATATGTGTAATGCAGAGGAAGCATTGGTATAGAGTTTTCATTCGGTTACATTGAGTGCTGGAATTTATTTTTAATGTTTTGACATTTTAATGTCAACCCCAAACCTTTGTATTAAATTATTTATTTTTCCCTTTTCAGTCAGACTGAATAGGGAAAAAGCCTTTTGCAATTGATCTATTTAGGGATTTATTTGGATTTAAAACATGGAATCTTTGAAGCATAACAAATTGTTGTGTTGGCTGTAAATTATGTGAAAACTGTTTGATATTTAATGTTAAAATTTAACTTATGTACAATTTACATGTGAATAACATACGGTAGTGAAATTATAGAAGAATAAAAGAAGGCATATTTTGTTACCTTTTGGAGCTTGAAAGGAATCAGTTGTTTTATTCTATCATCACTGACTTCGTCAGAGCTCATTTCCCACTACATTCAAAACTATATTCTCAAAACCATAATTTTCAACATCTTCAAATTCAATATTTTGATCACTGACAGTTTCTTTACTGGATCCCCTAAGTTACACTAATATTTGTTTGTGTTCAGTACTTATGTCTGCAGTTTATCTGCAGTAAAAAAGCCATTTCAAGTTTTGCTGATGATACTTCCTATTATTTTGTTTTCTACCTGCGGTAACTATAAATGAAACGCCACTTCATCATTGTGTATCAGACATTGCCACCTTGTGGAATAAAGGTGAATTGCACTTATTCAGTCAATTATTGTTACACTTACACTGTTACACACACACACCTTGGGGTGCCTATACAATTTGTATAAAAAAAAAAAAAAGAATGGGTAAAACGGGTATTCTTTTAATATTTTTTTTCTTTTCTTCTTGTTCTATTGTTTATAATGAATTGATTGAGGAATACTAACAAAGTTGGTGTCTAAAATGAATAAGGGTAGTGAATGACGTCCCGGGTCACCAAAGACATATGCGTTTAATTATGTTTTTCAGGTACAATAGATGTATTTACCATGTAGTCAAAAATAGTACAGAAATTGAATAATCATATGTAAAAATAAAATACTGGATAGTATTCACTGTATTAATTACATATAAATGTATTGTTATTAAGTTATTCAGTCAAGAGCAGTAAGTTATTTTCTCTTTAGTTTGATTAACATGAATGTCACTGCGATTTACACCCAACTGTTTACATGCACTTGAGACATACACGACTGTTTACATGAGCACTCCACACGTGACATAATTGTGTGTGTATTCGACCATTCAAGCACAATAAGACATGAAAGAGAACTGATTTTGGGATAAAGGAGGTATGTTTTACAAATGGCTGTTTTGGTTACTTTGCTCTAAACTGTCAAGGCACCGTATTGGGTTTCTCATTTCTAAGCCTCCTTTCTAAAAGATTCCATTTCCACCGGCAAGGATGAGAAATATAAACATTTTATGAAGCGTTAAATCATGTAATGCACTGGCTTTAGCAAAGATGTAAGATTTGACAGGCTTGTTAATAACATCTTGAGAGCTTAATGTGCGTTAACGTGTGCTGCACCTGGGTAGTGTTAGACTCTTGAAGGCCTGATAATGAATATTAATGGACTCATCTGAATTGAATTGACTGAATTAAGATGTTGAAAAGAATCTATAACAGTCTGATGCTTCTCATCTCTCTTCTGATTTTCACATTCATCCATCCACAATATGATGGCTTGCACATGTTCCCTGTGAATCAATCCCGTGGCCTTAGTGTGGCTAGCGCCACGCTCTTCCCGTTGAGTTACAGAAGCATGTGCTTGTTACACTTTAGCTTGCTCATATTTTTCATTCGTTATTGACCTTCATGGAGGAAACGCAAAACTTACATGCTGTTCGTAAATGACCTCGTCCATCCGGTCCTCTCAGCTATCAACAGAAGCCTCTATAGAAGTAACAGTTTTCTCTGGCTACCTGCTCACGTCACTGGCTGTAAGCTGACCCCTGGCCCGAAGGTGGCGTCATTTGTCAGTGATAATTAACAGCTGACATCTCCTCTGCTGGGCCTGCTAGTGACGGATGGGAGGGCATAGTGTGGGCACAGTGAAATAGAGAGAGAGAGAGATGGACCAACTAGAAAAGGAGTCTGATACTGTTAGTATGCAGGCTGAATGGAAATATGTTGACCACATATAAGTTTCTCTCAAAACAAATCTCTTTACATGCTTCAAGATTAAAGTGACCCTATTGTGCTATTTGTTTTTCCCTGTGCAGACACATGTTTTGTTGTACCTTAGTCTACCTTTGTGGTCTGAGGTTATTTTTTTACATTTTGTTGGCAAGTCGTTACCTAGCCTTTTTTTTATGAATTTTTTTTATGTTCTAATATATTTGCTGCCAATCTTGCTTTGGGGTGTGCGCTGTATGGTACCATCACACTAGACAGGAAATCCCGTCTAATTTCCTCTCTAGAAACTCTAGAAACTAATTTCTAGTTTCTCTTTTGTCCCGTGTTCATCTCTGCTTTTTCTCCTGACCATTGATAACCGTCTCCAACATTATTTTCACAATCACACATCTTTCTCTGATCCCCCTCTTATTTCGCAGATAAATATTTCAGTTATCCTTTCTGCATGTGAGGTGTTTGAAGGACTGGCAGGCGTGCATTAGAGTGGCACACTGATTCCAATGCAAGCACTGCGAGTGTGTGTGTGTGTGTGTGTGTGTGTTACTGAGGCTCAGCCGGCTGCTCCTGTGTGCCACTGTGAGTGTGAGTGTGTCCAGGTCACTGAGAGTTCATCAAAACAAAGTGCTGACGCAGCCAAAACAAACACACACACAGACACAAATATACACTTGTGTCCCAGTACTGAACAGTTTCTGACAGTGAAAGCTTTCTTTCTCTCTCTCTGTTTAAAAAAACAAGAACAACTTTTTTGTTCCTTTTCTTGGTGTTTATTTTCAAGATTATTGGAGTTTAAAAATATATAATTATATTTAATTCTAAATTAAATGTATTATAATTCAAAAAATATTTGGGGTTCATTTTACATAAAAATTCAGTAAAAGACGTAAACATTTATTTTATGATATTTAAATGTATTATATTAATGTTAAGCAGAGGTGATTTATTTTGTGATAATTACCAGAAGACTGTACATTATCTCACTTATTACACAGCTACATAAATAATGAATGGACATGAAATATTGATTGAGATATTTATACTAAGAAAAAAAGAGACCGCAAAATTGATATGAGAGAGGCATGAAACTAGCAATCGATTATTCCAGAGAGCCCTGTAATAATACATTTCTTGTATCCTTCCTTGCTTTATTTGTTTGATTTATGTGGGGATGTAATGACATCACATTTATGACTAGTTTGATATGCGGATGAAAGCCTGACTCGGACTCTGACGTTGATGTGCGAGTTAAAGCAGACGAGCCTGAGTATGTTTGCAGGAAAACTTACAGGGTTTGAGAGATTGCACCCAAGGGTACAGGCCTGGTTCGAAAGCAACCACTCGCCTTTATTTGCCTTGCCATCAATCATCCATGGACAAGTCTACACACACACACACACACACACACACACACACACACACACACACACACACACACACACACACACACACACACACACACACACACACACACACACCTCAGCAGCCATTTCCTGTGTTCAGCCTCTATTTCATCCACTATCAACTCCATTCTCTCCAATCTATGAAGAAGTGTTAATGGATAGACAAACAGTGGATACTGCCTAGTCTATGAACCCAGCCTGTGATGATGGACGTGTAGTGGCGAATCCATAAATGACTGCGCTCTTAACTCTTAAGTTTGGTTAAGGAGGATAGTAGTAAAGTGACAGCTTGTATTTGTATATTTGCTTAAATATTTTTCTTAAACACAAAAGAATGGTGGTAATCACTTTTAACTGTGCAAATCAAAGACTAGGCCTATGGCAAAAGCACATACAGTGGGGAGAACAAGTATTTGATACACTGCCGATTTTGCAGGTTTTCCTACTTACAAAGCATGTAGAGGTCTGTAATTTTTATCATAGGTACACTTCAACTGTGAGAGACGGAATCTAAAACAAAAATCCAGAATATCACATTGTATGATTTTTAAATAATTAATTTGCATTTTATTGCATGACATAAGTATTTGATTACATACCAACCAGTAAGAATTACGGCTCTCACAGACCTGTTAGTTTTTCTTTAAGAAGCCGTCCTGTTCTCTCATTACCTGTATTAACTGCACCTGTTTGAACTCGTTACCTGTATAAAAGACACCTGTCCACACACTCAATCAAACAAACAGACTCCAACCTCTCCACAATGGCCAAGACCAAAGAGCTGTGTAAGGACATCAGGGATAACATTGTAGACCTGCACAAGGCTGGGATGGGCTACAGGACAATAGGCAAGCAGTTTGGTGAGAAGGCAACAACTGTTGGCGCAATTATTAGAAAATGGAAGAAGTTCAAGATGACGGTCAATCTCCCTCGGTCTGGGGCGCCATGCAAGATCTCACCTCGTGGGGCATCAATGATCATGAGGAAGGTGAGGGATCAGCCCAGAAGTACACGGCAGGACCTGGTCAATGACCTGAAGAGAGCTGGGACCACAGTCTCAAAGAAAACCGATAGTAACACACTACGCCGTCATGGATTAAAATCCTGCAGCGCACGCAAGGTCCCCCTGCTCAAGCCAGCGCATGTCCAGGCCCGTCTGAAGTATGCCAATGACCATTTGGATGAACCAGAGGAGGAATGGGAGAAGGTCATGTGGTCTGATGAGACAAAAATAGAGCTTTTTGGTCTAAACTCCACTTGCGTGTTTGGAGAAAGAAGGATGAGAACAACCCCAAGAACACCATCCCAACCGTGAAGCATGGAGGTGGAAACATCATTCTTTGGGGATGCTTTTCTGCAAAGGGGACAGGATGACTGCACCGTATTGAGGGGAGGATGGATGGGGCCATGTATCGCGAGATCTTGGCCAACAACCTCCTTCCCTCAGTAAGAGCATTGAAGATGGGTCGTGGTTGGGTCCTCCAGCATGACAGCGACTCGAAACACACAGCCAGGAGTGGAGTCCGTAAGAAGCATCTCAAGGTCCTGGAGTGGCCTAGCCAGTCTCCAGACCTGAACCCAATAGAAAATATTTGGAGGGAGCTGAAAGTCCGTATTGCCCAACAACAGCCCGGAAACCTGAAGGATCTGGAGAAGGTGTGTATTGAGGAGTGGGCCAAAATCCCTGCAGCAGTGTGTGCAAACCTGGTCAAGAACTACAGGAAACGTATGATCTCTGTAATTGCAAACAAAGGTTTCTGTACCAAATATTAAGTTTTGCTTTTCTGATGTATCAAATACTTATGTCATGTAATAAAATGCAAATTAATTACTTAAAAATCATACAACGTGATTTTCTGGATTTTTGTTTTAGATTCCGCCACTCACAGTTGAAGAGTATGATAAAAATGACTTCTACATGCTTTGTAAGTGGGAAAACCTGCAAAATTGGCAGTGTATCAAATACTTGTTCTCCCCACTGTATATATGTATATATATATATATATATATATATATATAACCAAATATTTAATTTGTAAAAAAAAAATTATTATTGTAATTTCAGCACTTATACATTTCATAATTGTGCGTTTTTTTTCTTTTTATGTTTTTTTTAGCGGAGTAGATCTGACATGCATCTGGTGAGGAAAACTTTGTTATTTGACAGACCCTGTTCCCTTGCAAGGTTTAACTGGGTCTCTAAGTTTAATAGGCAGTTATTTTTTAAAGCGACAGACTCCATGTGTTTCTATTTTTTTCCTCTAAAACCTTTTTCGTTCTCTCTGTAATTGGTTTTCAATACACTGCTCCAGGATGGCAGCACTATTTCCAAGATGACAGTTTCTTTCTTTTTTTTAAGGCTCATGTAGAATGTAGCTGCTTAAAGTCTTTTGATAAAGCTCAGAATCAGTGCTCTGTATGTACAAAACATATGCAACATATGTCAAGTCCGTTAGTTAAGTAACAGATGAATGATTGACCCACATTAAGTTTGTTTGATTAATTGGAATCAAATGATGTTTATGTCTCTTGTATGGTTTCTTGTGGCTTATACCTTAAGATGAACTGATAGTCTTCAGAGAGACCTCTGTAGACCTGGGTCATGCCAGACACCGTTGTTCTCTCTGCTCCGCTGGACACGAGACATGTTCTCACTCGCTACAGATAGTGTTACACACATACGCACATTCACTCTCTCTCTCTTTCATTCCATCTTCTGGATCTTTCTTAACCCACACACAGACAGCCGTCATCACACATTGGCATCTTTAATGCAAAGACCTCAGCGTCTGATAAGCAGACCAGTATCTCAGTTAACCCCTCACCCACTGGGCTGCCCCCCTCTCCGATGGGAGACCAACAAAGCTGTGTTAGATTTCAGGTGTGAATAGATGCCTAGCAGTGTTTGGCACTGAGAGCTTTGTGGCAGTGTGACACAATAGACGACAGCTACTAGACGCAGTTTATCACCTGCCCCTGGAGACGATGCTGACGCATCAGTTGAAATTAATGACAGTTGCCTCTTTTTTTTTTCTTTTTTTTTTTGTTAAGAATATATGTACAAATTTAATTAGGTTTTTATTATCCATTTTCTGGTCACTATGTCCTTGGTGTATCTGGTTCTGCAGATCTGTTTGTGGAAGACGCATTGGCTTCATGCACTAATAATTTCATACAAAATGCATGTCTGTGCACAGAAAAAGTTCACATGCTAAAAAATGTCTGCAAATCCCTCATTCTAATGTTAATGAATATTATTCTGAGTAAATATTATAAATCTCATTTGTTTTAATCAATGCAGGCTGCATTTATATATATATATATATATATATAATAGTTTTATTTTATTATATGAATATATACTATATAATACTGCATTATTATGATGTTATGCATATTATATGCCTCATTAGCATATTATGATGTTATTGTCATGTTATTTATATCTTATTTTTTATTGTGTGTGTGTGTGCGCGTCGCATATATTGCAGCTTTTTTTATTAGCTTAACAAATTTGTTTCTAAAGCCACCTTTTGTGTGTGTGGTTTCACAAACGTTACACAAAAATACATAGACGGTTAGTGAACCAAACCCACTTTTTAAACCACCACGTTGTGATTTAAGTCTCTCGTAGAGCATAAACACCAAACATAAAACTATCTTTAGGATGTCTATCTAAAATTTCTTGCCATCTTGAGCCAGGCAGAATTAGAATGCTAATTTTGGTAAGAAGTGGGGAAACCAGACATCTGTGATGGGTGGTCTTGGTGGGGGTGCTCTTTGGTCATACTTTTCCCAGCCTCTCCTGCAGGAAGTGCTTTTTGTTCCAACACATCCTGGTGCTTTGTTGGGAGCCAGGATCAAAACGTGAGGCCGACCCCGGTGCGCCCCTCCAAGTGCATGCTCACAGTGAGCCGCTCTGACCTGCCTGACCCCGGGCCTCAGCTATCAAGGAGGTCATTTACACGGCTTCATTCTTCTTCTCTACAAAGTGCTCGGTCAGGCTTGACTCCCGTCTGGCCCAAGGTAGAAGACGAGCCTGTTTTATGTCAGTTTATTTATCAGTATTCCCTTTCATGGCAGTGCTCCCGTCGCTACGTTGACCTTGGCTTGATTACTCTCTGTGTCGTACCAGACAAATATCCGATATACCTTCGTATGCCTAACAAGATCATCCAATAGAAGCAGGACTATATTGCATAGCTTGGCAACCGCTATCCTGATAACGGCGCGCTTGGTAATCCTTCTTGCGTTACGCCTGATATCCACACCGATACGTGTCGCATATATTCCAGCTTGCAGCTGTGATTGGTTTGATTAACGTGTAAGCTTGTTGTGCTAGACGGTGGTTTGGCTTTTGAAAATCAAAGGCTCTCTAATCCTCTTAGGAAAGGCAGACGTAAGTCATGTGACCTGAGTTCATCTTGGGTGAGTGTTTGCAAGGCTAGGCTACGATAGATCGTGGGGTTGTGTCTTTCCTGCTGCCATAGAAACCATATCACGGCTTCATCCTCAGTGCTAATGTGTTTTGATTATGGTGTGCTTGTAAATGAATGATCAGGGATGATATAATAGTAATTTGTGTTTTTTTAACACAGCAAAGCTGTTTATCTGTATTTGTATGGATTCTAGATATGAAGTGTGAGGGTTTCTCCCCCTGTGTGCGGTCAGATCAGTGTGGAACTGATAACTAGAGCTAATTACTTGATGATAGGAAGCATTAGTAGCATAGGTAGGTGTCATTTAAGGTGAGGACGGTTGGGAAGTGTCCCCACAAATTTTTTTCTTAGGCTGATTATGTCCCCACCATTTTATGAAATGGCTTGTGATATGTGTAATGCAGAGGAAGCATTGGTATAGAGTTTTCATTCGGTTACATTGAGTGCTGGAATTTATTTTTAATGTTTTGACATTTTAATGTCAACCCCAAACCTTTGTATTAAATTATTTATTTTTCCCTTTTCAGTCAGACTGAATAGGGAAAAAGCCTTTTGCAATTGATCTATTTAGGGATTTATTTGGATTTAAAACATGGAATCTTTGAAGCATAACAAATTGTTGTGTTGGCTGTAAATTATGTGAAAACTGTTTGATATTTAATGTTAAAATTTAACTTATGTACAATTTACATGTGAATAACATACGGTAGTGAAATTATAGAAGAATAAAAGAAGGCATATTTTGTTACCTTTTGGAGCTTGAAAGGAATCAGTTGTTTTATTCTATCATCACTGACTTCGTCAGAGCTCATTTCCCACTACATTCAAAACTATATTCTCAAAACCATAATTTTCAACATCTTCAAATTCAATATTTTGATCACTGACAGTTTCTTTACTGGATCCCCTAAGTTACACTAATATTTGTTTGTGTTCAGTACTTATGTCTGCAGTTTATCTGCAGTAAAAAAGCCATTTCAAGTTTTGCTGATGATACTTCCTATTATTTTGTTTTCTACCTGCGGTAACTATAAATGAAACGCCACTTCATCATTGTGTATCAGACATTGCCACCTTGTGGAATAAAGGTGAATTGCACTTATTCAGTCAATTATTGTTACACTTACACTGTTACACACACACACCTTGGGGTGCCTATACAATTTGTATAAAAAAAAAAAAAAGAATGGGTAAAACGGGTATTCTTTTAATATTTTTTTTCTTTTCTTCTTGTTCTATTGTTTATAATGAATTGATTGAGGAATACTAACAAAGTTGGTGTCTAAAATGAATAAGGGTAGTGAATGACGTCCCGGGTCACCAAAGACATATGCGTTTAATTATGTTTTTCAGGTACAATAGATGTATTTACCATGTAGTCAAAAATAGTACAGAAATTGAATAATCATATGTAAAAATAAAATACTGGATAGTATTCACTGTATTAATTACATATAAATGTATTGTTATTAAGTTATTCAGTCAAGAGCAGTAAGTTATTTTCTCTTTAGTTTGATTAACATGAATGTCACTGCGATTTACACCCAACTGTTTACATGCACTTGAGACATACACGACTGTTTACATGAGCACTCCACACGTGACATAATTGTGTGTGTATTCGACCATTCAAGCACAATAAGACATGAAAGAGAACTGATTTTGGGATAAAGGAGGTATGTTTTACAAATGGCTGTTTTGGTTACTTTGCTCTAAACTGTCAAGGCACCGTATTGGGTTTCTCATTTCTAAGCCTCCTTTCTAAAAGATTCCATTTCCACCGGCAAGGATGAGAAATATAAACATTTTATGAAGCGTTAAATCATGTAATGCACTGGCTTTAGCAAAGATGTAAGATTTGACAGGCTTGTTAATAACATCTTGAGAGCTTAATGTGCGTTAACGTGTGCTGCACCTGGGTAGTGTTAGACTCTTGAAGGCCTGATAATGAATATTAATGGACTCATCTGAATTGAATTGACTGAATTAAGATGTTGAAAAGAATCTATAACAGTCTGATGCTTCTCATCTCTCTTCTGATTTTCACATTCATCCATCCACAATATGATGGCTTGCACATGTTCCCTGTGAATCAATCCCGTGGCCTTAGTGTGGCTAGCGCCACGCTCTTCCCGTTGAGTTACAGAAGCATGTGCTTGTTACACTTTAGCTTGCTCATATTTTTCATTCGTTATTGACCTTCATGGAGGAAACGCAAAACTTACATGCTGTTCGTAAATGACCTCGTCCATCCGGTCCTCTCAGCTATCAACAGAAGCCTCTATAGAAGTAACAGTTTTCTCTGGCTACCTGCTCACGTCACTGGCTGTAAGCTGACCCCTGGCCCGAAGGTGGCGTCATTTGTCAGTGATAATTAACAGCTGACATCTCCTCTGCTGGGCCTGCTAGTGACGGATGGGAGGGCATAGTGTGGGCACAGTGAAATAGAGAGAGAGAGAGATGGACCAACTAGAAAAGGAGTCTGATACTGTTAGTATGCAGGCTGAATGGAAATATGTTGACCACATATAAGTTTCTCTCAAAACAAATCTCTTTACATGCTTCAAGATTAAAGTGACCCTATTGTGCTATTTGTTTTTCCCTGTGCAGACACATGTTTTGTTGTACCTTAGTCTACCTTTGTGGTCTGAGGTTATTTTTTTACATTTTGTTGGCAAGTCGTTACCTAGCCTTTTTTTTATGAATTTTTTTTATGTTCTAATATATTTGCTGCCAATCTTGCTTTGGGGTGTGCGCTGTATGGTACCATCACACTAGACAGGAAATCCCGTCTAATTTCCTCTCTAGAAACTCTAGAAACTAATTTCTAGTTTCTCTTTTGTCCCGTGTTCATCTCTGCTTTTTCTCCTGACCATTGATAACCGTCTCCAACATTATTTTCACAATCACACATCTTTCTCTGATCCCCCTCTTATTTCGCAGATAAATATTTCAGTTATCCTTTCTGCATGTGAGGTGTTTGAAGGACTGGCAGGCGTGCATTAGAGTGGCACACTGATTCCAATGCAAGCACTGCGAGTGTGTGTGTGTGTGTGTGTGTGTGTTACTGAGGCTCAGCCGGCTGCTCCTGTGTGCCACTGTGAGTGTGAGTGTGTCCAGGTCACTGAGAGTTCATCAAAACAAAGTGCTGACGCAGCCAAAACAAACACACACACAG
Source organism: Phoxinus phoxinus (assembly GCF_949152265.1). NCBI lineage: Eukaryota > Metazoa > Chordata > Actinopteri > Cypriniformes > Leuciscidae > Phoxinus > Phoxinus phoxinus. The sequence continues at coordinate 14,767,601 of NC_136900.1, forward strand.
ACACAAATATACACTTGTGTCCCAGTACTGAACAGTTTCTGACAGTGAAAGCTTTCTTTCTCTCTCTCTGTTTAAAAAAACAAGAACAACTTTTTTGTTCCTTTTCTTGGTGTTTATTTTCAAGATTATTGGAGTTTAAAAATATATAATTATATTTAATTCTAAATTAAATGTATTATAATTCAAAAAATATTTGGGGTTCATTTTACATAAAAATTCAGTAAAAGACGTAAACATTTATTTTATGATATTTAAATGTATTATATTAATGTTAAGCAGAGGTGATTTATTTTGTGATAATTACCAGAAGACTGTACATTATCTCACTTATTACACAGCTACATAAATAATGAATGGACATGAAATATTGATTGAGATATTTATACTAAGAAAAAAAGAGACCGCAAAATTGATATGAGAGAGGCATGAAACTAGCAATCGATTATTCCAGAGAGCCCTGTAATAATACATTTCTTGTATCCTTCCTTGCTTTATTTGTTTGATTTATGTGGGGATGTAATGACATCACATTTATGACTAGTTTGATATGCGGATGAAAGCCTGACTCGGACTCTGACGTTGATGTGCGAGTTAAAGCAGACGAGCCTGAGTATGTTTGCAGGAAAACTTACAGGGTTTGAGAGATTGCACCCAAGGGTACAGGCCTGGTTCGAAAGCAACCACTCGCCTTTATTTGCCTTGCCATCAATCATCCATGGACAAGTCTACACACACACACACACACACACACACACACACACACACACACACACACACACACACACACACACACACACACACACACACACACACACACACACACACCTCAGCAGCCATTTCCTGTGTTCAGCCTCTATTTCATCCACTATCAACTCCATTCTCTCCAATCTATGAAGAAGTGTTAATGGATAGACAAACAGTGGATACTGCCTAGTCTATGAACCCAGCCTGTGATGATGGACGTGTAGTGGCGAATCCATAAATGACTGCGCTCTTAACTCTTAAGTTTGGTTAAGGAGGATAGTAGTAAAGTGACAGCTTGTATTTGTATATTTGCTTAAATATTTTTCTTAAACACAAAAGAATGGTGGTAATCACTTTTAACTGTGCAAATCAAAGACTAGGCCTATGGCAAAAGCACATACAGTGGGGAGAACAAGTATTTGATACACTGCCGATTTTGCAGGTTTTCCTACTTACAAAGCATGTAGAGGTCTGTAATTTTTATCATAGGTACACTTCAACTGTGAGAGACGGAATCTAAAACAAAAATCCAGAATATCACATTGTATGATTTTTAAATAATTAATTTGCATTTTATTGCATGACATAAGTATTTGATTACATACCAACCAGTAAGAATTACGGCTCTCACAGACCTGTTAGTTTTTCTTTAAGAAGCCGTCCTGTTCTCTCATTACCTGTATTAACTGCACCTGTTTGAACTCGTTACCTGTATAAAAGACACCTGTCCACACACTCAATCAAACAAACAGACTCCAACCTCTCCACAATGGCCAAGACCAAAGAGCTGTGTAAGGACATCAGGGATAACATTGTAGACCTGCACAAGGCTGGGATGGGCTACAGGACAATAGGCAAGCAGTTTGGTGAGAAGGCAACAACTGTTGGCGCAATTATTAGAAAATGGAAGAAGTTCAAGATGACGGTCAATCTCCCTCGGTCTGGGGCGCCATGCAAGATCTCACCTCGTGGGGCATCAATGATCATGAGGAAGGTGAGGGATCAGCCCAGAAGTACACGGCAGGACCTGGTCAATGACCTGAAGAGAGCTGGGACCACAGTCTCAAAGAAAACCGATAGTAACACACTACGCCGTCATGGATTAAAATCCTGCAGCGCACGCAAGGTCCCCCTGCTCAAGCCAGCGCATGTCCAGGCCCGTCTGAAGTATGCCAATGACCATTTGGATGAACCAGAGGAGGAATGGGAGAAGGTCATGTGGTCTGATGAGACAAAAATAGAGCTTTTTGGTCTAAACTCCACTTGCGTGTTTGGAGAAAGAAGGATGAGAACAACCCCAAGAACACCATCCCAACCGTGAAGCATGGAGGTGGAAACATCATTCTTTGGGGATGCTTTTCTGCAAAGGGGACAGGATGACTGCACCGTATTGAGGGGAGGATGGATGGGGCCATGTATCGCGAGATCTTGGCCAACAACCTCCTTCCCTCAGTAAGAGCATTGAAGATGGGTCGTGGTTGGGTCCTCCAGCATGACAGCGACTCGAAACACACAGCCAGGAGTGGAGTCCGTAAGAAGCATCTCAAGGTCCTGGAGTGGCCTAGCCAGTCTCCAGACCTGAACCCAATAGAAAATATTTGGAGGGAGCTGAAAGTCCGTATTGCCCAACAACAGCCCGGAAACCTGAAGGATCTGGAGAAGGTGTGTATTGAGGAGTGGGCCAAAATCCCTGCAGCAGTGTGTGCAAACCTGGTCAAGAACTACAGGAAACGTATGATCTCTGTAATTGCAAACAAAGGTTTCTGTACCAAATATTAAGTTTTGCTTTTCTGATGTATCAAATACTTATGTCATGTAATAAAATGCAAATTAATTACTTAAAAATCATACAACGTGATTTTCTGGATTTTTGTTTTAGATTCCGCCACTCACAGTTGAAGAGTATGATAAAAATGACTTCTACATGCTTTGTAAGTGGGAAAACCTGCAAAATTGGCAGTGTATCAAATACTTGTTCTCCCCACTGTATATATGTATATATATATATATATATATATATATATAACCAAATATTTAATTTGTAAAAAAAAAATTATTATTGTAATTTCAGCACTTATACATTTCATAATTGTGCGTTTTTTTTCTTTTTATGTTTTTTTTAGCGGAGTAGATCTGACATGCATCTGGTGAGGAAAACTTTGTTATTTGACAGACCCTGTTCCCTTGCAAGGTTTAACTGGGTCTCTAAGTTTAATAGGCAGTTATTTTTTAAAGCGACAGACTCCATGTGTTTCTATTTTTTTCCTCTAAAACCTTTTTCGTTCTCTCTGTAATTGGTTTTCAATACACTGCTCCAGGGCTCTCTCTCTCTATTGTTATTTTGAGGTGGTACAAAGGACCGGGCCCTAGTTCCTCGTCTATTTCAACATTATTCAGTGAATGAAAAAAGATCCAGGTCTCAGGGAACATGCTGTGAAGACCCCTGCCTCTCAGAGGCTCCGACTTTGTCAAGTGCTCGTTGTAAAATGACCTCTGGACAACTGGGCATGTGTGCTCATACATATATGCATTCCTGTGAGTACGGCAGTATCAAGCTCTTTAAGACTCACTAATGCTATTAACTGCTACAACTTAGCTACTTCATATTTGTAATCTCATCCTTCCTAATGATTCTGTTTTTATAATCATCAGGTTCATCTATCATGTCATATCATAGCCGGATTTACTAAACTTATGAAAGAAGTTAAGAAATTTCTTAAGATAAAGTTCATAAATCATGTTCTTGCCAAAGACGCTCTTTGCACTGCTTGCAGATTATCGTAATGATCATAATAAACGCACACACTATTTTCGAGTTCAGCACTCAGCGTGACATTTTAAAATGCGTAGTGTATTAAAAAGAGCCTTGTATAATTATATAATTAGAAATGAATTAGTAATCAGTCCCTATCTTGGTGTCACTTCAGAGTACTAGTGCACATCCCTAATAATAGTAGTATTATGTATCTATTCTTAAGGTGTTTTCACATTTACTGCTGTTCAGCGAAATTTCATGTGGGAAATCCAGTCATTCCAATAGGAATCCGCACGATCTGAATTTTCGCGTGGGGGCAAAAAAGTTCCCAACACATATTTTGTTCATATTCAAGTTGGTCATGCAAATTCCTCGCACTGACCAGCAGAAAGTGAACTGTGTGTGAGCAGTGCTTCATAAATCTTGTAATTCTTAATATTTAAAGCAACCCAATAAATTCACTAAACATCTAACCTTTGAGGACTTAAGTCAAGTCCTAACTTTAAGAGGTTATTTATGTAAGGGATAATGTACATCCAGCCGGTTGTTCTCTCAAAATAAACCCCCGACAGGGTGATCAGGACCCTGACGCAAACCGGAGGGTCTTGATTAGCCTGAAGGGTTTTTTTTTGAGAGAACAACCGGCTGGATGTACATTATCCCGCTTATTACACGGCTACTTGCCACATAAGTAACTAATTAGACACGAAATATTGATCTGAGTTTAAATATTTTATTAGCTCTTAAAATGCAAAACTTCAGCGGATAGCCATTGCAGGCGCGGCAAGTTCAAACTAGACGGACATTCAAGAGATATGGTATACAGTCATTCATATGACTTATTACACAGAATTTCACCACATAAAAAATTATGGAGATAAGAAAAATTTATTTCAGATTAAACTGTTTTAAAATCGTACCTGTTTGTATCTTATAATCCAACGGTGTACAAAACCATAGTCACAAAATGGCAGCAGCTGTGTTTTTATAGAACAAGAGAGAGAGCGAGTCCACCATACTGGATGCCATAATTAAATAACTGTACAAAATATTGATTTGATTGAGTTTTAATATTCTATTAGCTCACCAAATGCAAAACTTCCACGAAGAAAAAACGTTGTTTTGAGCGGTTGTTATCTGGGAATAACTTACCGCTGCTGGATGGCGCTATTGACCAATCAGAAACAAGTATTCCATAGAGCCGTGTAATAAGATGATTTAAAAGTACATTATTTTAAGATTTCAAATTTTTCTTAAAGAACAGTCTTGAGAAAAAAAAAAATCTAAGAACATTCTCAAGAAATGTTGAAATCCTGCACTGTAGTGTAGCTTCTGAAGTGGCGTTGAGCAGTTGCAGACGTTGCTCTCCGCAAACTCTCATCTGTCTGCTCAGTCTCCATCTATCACCCAGCTCTGCTTATCAGCACGGGGTCAGTTCCTGCCCTCTCTACCAAGGCCTACATTTAGCCCTGGCCTTGCACAGCCTTGTCTAGCTGGGCCCAGACACTTGGCCCTTATCAGACTGGGTCTGAGAGTGGTAAATAAAGGTCTGGCCCGGGTTACCGCAGGCTGTCAGCAGGCCCATCCCAGAGGGGAAATAAAACTCTTATTAACATGCTTCTGCTCATTGGTGCTGACAGCTTGATCAATCTGCCTCCTCTGCAGATGACCTCTGCTCCGCTCCGAACCGCTGGACGCCCTGATGGAGGCTCAGATGAATAGCTTGAGTTGTGCCGTGGCCTCAAATCTAATGCTGCAATACTCTTGAGGCATTTTTCATGTTTGTTTTTTCTTTTAAAGAAAAAGTAATCTGGATACTGTTTGGGTTTGATCATGATGGTCAAAAAATGGTCATCTAGTTGCCCATCAGCTGTCTCACAATGAGTGAGGTAATTTAGTCTAAATTTAAATGTAAACTTATCACACAATAAATATATATATATACTGTATATAGTGCTGGTCAGAATTATTTGACCCCTTGGTAAATATGATCAAAGATGGCTGTAAAATATAAATCTGCATTGTTTATCTTTTTTATATATTTTTTTTAAATGCAAAAATCTAACCTTATATTGAAGTAAAATTATTGAAAGTGGGGGGGAAATCAGATTGTGAAATAAATGCTTTTCTACAAAACACATTGGGAACAATTGTTTGCCCCCTTTTATTAAATACTTTTTGCAACCTCCTTTTCCGAAGATAACAGCTCTGAGTTTTCTCCTATAAAGCCTGATGAGTTTGGAGAACACAAGAGATCAGAGACCATTCCTCCATACAGAATCTCTCCAGATCCATGTTGCCGCTTCTTCTCTTCAGTTCAGTCCACTCATTTTCTTTAGGGTTCATGGGATGGCCATTAGAGATGCTTGGTTTTGTGCTCAGTGACCCATTTTTGTTTTGATTTTGATGTTTGTTTTTGGATCACTGTCCGGTTGGAAGATCCAAACATGGCCCATATAACAGTTTTAGCAGAGGCTGTCAGGTTTCATGAACTGAAGAGAAGCACCAACATGGATCTGGGAATCTGGAGAGATTATGTATGGAGGAATGGTCTCTGATCTCTTGTGTTCTCCAAACTCATCAGGCTTTATAGGATTTCTTTTCTAAATGGCTGCAGATTCATGCAACCTAACAACTAGTCTATTTTGAAATCCGTTGTGCAAATACTGTCGACTTTTGGCGTATGTGTGTGAGAACAGCATGCAGGCATGTGTATGATGATTTTGACATTTATGAAGTGTGTAAAATGCGTTTGTCTGCTCCCACAGGACCCCGTGGTTTAATGGATGGGGTTTTAACTTACCTCGTGGCCAGTCTCTCCTCGATAAGTGGAACCAGATCCCTGAAGACGTAGATATTCTTATGACACATGGGCCTCCTCTAGGTAAGCATTGAGGAAATGTGAATGTAACTGTAGAGCATGTTTACATCAGTTTGTGTCTGCAGATGGATTGTTGTATTTTAAAGTCATCATAAATGTGATGATACGCAACTAAAGATGTGATGTCGGACTTTGTCCAGGGTTCAGAGATTGGGTCCCCAAAGAACTTCAGAGAGTCGGCTGTGTGGAACTACTCAACACTGTACAAAAGAGGGTCCGACCCAAACTCCACGCATATGGAGGAATCCATGAAGGTGAAGGCTTAAATCTCTTTAAATAAACACACACGCACACACACGCACACACACACACACACACACACATATATATTTTTTTTTTATAGATTTTTTTATTATTATTTAAAAACATTGAAAATATGAATCTAAATATATTCAAATATTGTTTAAATGGGTAAACAAGTATTTACACATTTGAAACAAGATGCACATAAAATAAATTCATACAAATATTTTCTCGTTCTCAGGGTATGGAACAATGACAGATGGCTACACAACATTTATCAACTCCTCCACATGTACAGTCAGCTTCCAGCCCACCAATCCACCAATCATATTTGATATCCCCAACCCAGGAAATTCCTGAGACTCATTAAAGCCCCACCTCCTTTTTTCTACATAACTCTTCCTTACTTAAAAAAATGAATGGTCTTTTTGTACTGCTTGTATTTAAAAATGCATGGAAATGAAATATTTTTTAAAGTCGGATTGAATCCGACACCATTTAAATGACTATTGTTGGCAAAGAAAAACGTGTGAATTCATATTTGTAATCTGTTTGCATCAGTTGCCTTCTGTTTTTCCTTTTTTTTTATTGGTCAGGATCTTAAAAAGTGCATTATAAAAGGTACTCCTAAAAGCGTCAGCAATACTTGACCATGTCTGATTTAATTGTGCTTTGTAAAATTATTATAAAGTTATTTAAAGTCATGAACTTATTGTGTGGTGTATTCAATTTTGGATTAAATGGGTAAGTTCATACTTCACTCATGTCAAAGGGTCCATTGGGTCTGATATTTATTGCTGCAATCAGACTTTGCTCTTTTCTAATCAAGAAGACATCTTTATCTACCAGGTCATTAAACACCATCAGGCGAGCATTTTGTACTCACATAAAGAGTGGCACAGTATGTGTCAAAAGATGAAAGCGTTTTTAAATGGGGTGTTGTGAATTTAATTTTGCATTATCGCTGTGGTGTTTTGTCCTATAATTACAGTTTAGACTCGACTGATTGTGCAAATTTTCGAGATCATAAAGATACCATGTTTTAAAAGTGGATGAGAATTTACATTGTGACTGCCTCAGGAGATATACAAAGATACATTTGGTAAATGTCTGTAAAGTTTCAAACAATTGTTTATCGTATAGATTTGCAATACCATCGCATTTGTTTTGAAAGTGTATACGACATGACATTAAGCCATTTCATTTCTCCTCATCTCCATTTTTAACTGTAATATGTGCGTTGTATATTTCACTGTGGATCTGCAATCTTGTGAACACACAAAAAAACGGTTTTATGCCATTTCTGATATTGTAAATGCTTACTTTGTTTTGTGACTTTTTTATCCATTGTGACTTTTAGCCAAGTTTATATGCAAATAAAACAAGGTTTTTATCTGATGTCTGTCATTTTTCTTTTTTAAATGATCAAAATAAATATTATGCACCCATTGACCAATGTCATTCCAAGCCTAACTTGACTGAGTTTTTCTGTGGTGCACAAAATAAGTTTAGAAGAATGTCTGAGCTGCTTTTTTCCCCACAGAGTGAAAGTCGATTGTGACCAGGGGCTGTCAAATGCCAAAAAAAAAGACCAATAAATTAAATAATAGCAAAGACATTTGGGTCACCATCACATGAAGCCAACTGTTTAACAAACTGAAATAATATCCACTGAAAACATTGCTTAATGTGGTACCATTCACTCACTATGTGGAAAAGTGCAGCTTGTTCGACCTGCACACATATCTTTTTATATCAGGGAAGAAATAGTCACACAGGTGAGAGTGGATAAAAGAGGACAACGTTTTCATTTTTTTGGGTGAACTATCCCTTTAAGAGCTTTATTTTTTTTCCCACAGAGTAAATAACGATGTGTTCGCAGAGTTTAGCAACGGCTTTGATTGATTAATGAAGTCCATTAATTACCCCACACTGTCAGACCTGAAAGAGAATAGATAGCGTCGACAGGGATGGCCATAACCTCGTGTTGTCCTGTCAGATGCTATTGATCGTGGACATTTGTCAGCGTGCTAGTCTGATGGATGTCACAGGCTGATGCCAACTCTGACCCCGCGTGTGCTCCCAACTGATAGCAGCCGCAAATATTTTAATAACAGTGTCAACCAACACGAGACGCGAAAAAGATGCAGCAAAACGGTAGACTTTTTTTTATTTTTCTTAACGTCTTTCTCAAGGTCATGCTTATACACGAGATCATCATCAGACGCGACGCTTGGTTTCACACACCCCTCCCCCAAGCAAAAACGTGTTTATCTTGTAGCAGTGTCCTGGAATTTCATCAGAGCGCTGTTTCCTGTTTGAGACCTTCCATTACACTCATGACCTGCTCCCTTTTGTGGAACCAATACAGTAAAATTGTAGAATGTTTCCTTTAGGGATGAAGTTTTCCATAGACAGAAAGAGACACATTTTGATTTTGCATTAAAGGGGTTCCATTATGCTTTTTTTCACTTTTTCAACTTTATTAAATGTGTAATGTTGTTTGAGCATAAAAAAAAATCTGCAAGGTTACATAGCTCAAAGTCCACTCCAAAGGGAGATCTTTTATTTAACAGAATACACTTTCCAAGAACTACAAAGAACGGCTCATTTGAACTACAACACATTTTTTTCCGGACTGTATGAAGTCACAATGTTACGCATTTAAATAATATCCGCCCACGGACTACATAAAAAAGGTGCATGATCTGGTTGAGCTACTGCTATGTCAAAGAGTGACACTCTTTTGTCCACCCCTTTACAAAACTGAGTTAAAAACTGTTCCTGAAGATTATAATCCCAACGTTAGTGTGCTGCACATTTTTACGGAGAACCACATCTTCCAGAACCACAATGCAGGCTACGCACAAAAGCTTCTCCTGAAATGGAGCGGTTCCACTTTGTCTGGACAATCTGTTGTTTCACGAGTTCACACTTACAAATGATCGAGTAAACGGTTATGCGTATTTGGCGTGCTGTCCGGGGGAGGGCTCCGAGCTCGGAAATCTGGCCCGAAGCCAGAGTACTCCCCCCATCTCTGGTTAGGAAGATAACCATGCAAGTGTGAGGAGATGGGGTGGTGGAGGGATGCTGAAAACTGTTGAGGAATATGGGTGAGTCGACTGCGTATATTTATAGGTTTTACTCATGCTGATTGACTGGACCTGTTGATTACTGATTGATGACAGCTGGTTGGAATGACTTGATTGCTTGATCATTAGAACGTGTTCCTCCCGAACCTTGTTAAAGAGGCTATATGCGTTTTTCTGAAATTTAAACTCGCGACTGACACCTGTGGCCAAAAAACAGAACTGCTCTTCCTTTCTGCTCGCGGCGCGCGCTCGTACGTGCACACTTCACAAGTCATCTGCTGCAAGGAGGTCAACATTATGTTTACAGAGGTAAGAACAGTCAAATACATATATTGTTTGAGATAAGTGTTCTCTTATCAAAATGTCAAACGTGTAGCTGACAAACTACACAAAAAGTTGCCTTATAAAGTACACAAAGGTCACAACAAGGAGCTTCAAGAAATTCACAATCTGAATTCTACCTGAAAAGGCTCACTCGTCCCATCACCAACTATTTCAAACATGTTTAACAAAATAGTGACAGACATCTTTGCAAAGAACTATTTTTGACATTTAGTACATTTTACACAAAACCGTACCTGTCTGATCCCCCTAGTGACTGTTGTAGGTATGTGTGGTAATCCTAATTTAATCGGTGTTGATGTTGACGGCGCCTTTCCTTTTGCCACTCCAGTTTTCTTATAGCTGCAAGTACATAACAATTGCAAAGAGGGTGTGAGATCTAACAGCATTTACAAGTGAACTGAAAACAACACAGTGCTATTTCAATGAACATTTTTATCACGTATTACCTTTTCAGAAGAAAAAAAGCCATTTTTGGATCACTTCGTATTCCCAACACAGATCTGAGCTCCCTCCAAGGCTCAAATGCGAAGCCGATGTTCACTCTAGCCCTTGCTCGGCGCCGGTCGCTCTCAATCTTCGATCTTTTTCGGCCACTTGTCAGGGGTTTAACTTTTTTAGTCTTCTGTGGAGTTACTGTTGGTGTCCGAGTTGTCCTGGGTCTCTTCTGTGTTTTTGCAAAATCCATTGCACTGCTTGTGAGTGTAGGCTACTTGCTGACTAGCGGTGGTGGCAGAGTGATCTGAAACGGTTAACATGAACGCGCTTGACGTCACATCCGCAGACAGCGCGGGAAAAATCCCACCTGACAGAAAATAGGAAAAATAGGATACAGGCTTATAGGTGCACCCACTGTGAGCGGACAAGGTGTCAGTATGCTCATCAGGAGATGATTGAGTCATAAATGGTCAAATAAAAAGGCTATTGTTACGTTTATTTTGGGGGAAAAGTTGCATATAGCCCCTTTAATAAAACTAACATCATGGATCACAACGTGTAAGTACGTCTTATTATTTGTAGTTGTGTTTTCTATTAACAGTTAAATTATACGTTTTATGTTGTTGTTACGATGTAAACAAAGGGAAAAGCTGTTAGCCTCCGCTCGCCTGCTAGCCAACATTAGTGTTGATTTTCCCCTGGTTTCACAGACAAGGCTTAAGCCTAGTCCCAGACTAAACTGCATGTTTGAGCTGTCTTACCTGAAAGCAACATGCACTGACATATCTTAAAATATGTCAGTGCCATTGTTTTGTCTCAAGATTCACACCAGTAATGTTTTTTTTTCTAGGGAATGTTTATAAAGGCTATAATGTCCTAATTAAACTAACGCCTAATCCTGGCTTAATCTAAGCCCTGTTTGTGAAACCAGCCCATAGTGTTTACTGTAGCTTTTGTAAGACTGTTCACCTCCCCTTGGGAAAATGAAACATGGTTTTGTGATTGATTACTGTTTGTATTACCATAGTTTTCCAACACATATCACAATTAAATGGTGTATAACATTGTATCTAAAAATGTTTCTGACACCCCAAAAACAAAATCAAGACTTTGTAAAAGGGCATAATAGGACCCCTTTAACGCATTAACACATGCTAATAATTAAAAAATGATTCAAAATCTTCAGTAATTCATTTGCCTTGAATTATTTTAACTAAGGCGTTAACGCCTTGAATTACTGAAGAGCATGTGAAATTGTGTCATTAATGAGTCATTACGTCACACAGTTAGATGATCTCAGGAGTTTATCAAACTGATTTGGTATTTGGTGTCCTTTTGTGTTATTTTCTGGAAAGACACCTACATTTACCTTGAAAAAAGCTTGCAGAAAGCCTTTCACTACTTTAATCTTATGGTTTACTTAGCTAGATATAGCAAATGATGACAAAATGAATGTGTTAAACAAGTATGCTGCTGCTGAGAACTGGATTTGATGAAAAAATTCAACTCGTAAAGTTCTAAATTTCAAATTGAAAATATAATTGGCTCTAAAAGTTTATGTACAAAATTATTCAACCCCCAAAAGTCAATTTTTGTGCAGAATCGTCAATTCTTTATAACCTCCAATACACACTGAAAGTGCTTAGAAGCTTCTGTCACCTCTCTACTGCAATCTTGGCCCATTCCTCGCTTGAAAAAGCTTCCAGATCACTGATAATCGTTGGTTTTCACGTAAACGCCGCTTTCTTAAAATTCCACCAAATATTTTTTATGACATTTGAATCTGAAGACTGTACCTCAAGAAGAACATTCTGCGACTGATCCCTGAACCGAGCTTCAGTAAATTTGGATTTGTTTTTCCGAAGATGAACAAAAGTCTTACAATAATTAAGTAATTAATGACAGAATTTTCACTTTTGGGTGAACCGTCCCTTTAAGATAAAATACAGATATAAAATAATTTCCAGATATTTATTTGTTTGGTGAGAAGGCGTGTAATAAACGGGATGATGTACAGTCCATGCCAATGTTAGGGATGATGACTTTACATCACACGTCAACACTAGTCAGTCAGTCTCACCTTGTGTTTCAAGATGTCCCCTATTCCTTTGTCTTTCTTAATCCTAATATATATACTAATCCTATGCTTAACCTGATCTTGACCCTGAAACAAATCCTAATCCTATCCTTCTCTAATCTTAGAAACCAATTATTGCTGCTCAATCGCTTGAGATGTCGCTAAATTACATTATTTAGGTACACATAGAAAGCAACCTTTGGACATCTTTGATACGCCTAAATTCCACCAATTTAAAAGTAGAATCTGAACCCATGCCATGATTCACTTTAAACTTTTTAACCTATATACACAAACCAACTCTCAACCTGTACTATACCTTTTCTCTGTTTAATATGTGAAATTATTAATAATAGTTTTGACCACACCACACGATGTGTTTTGGCTCCATCTTGTGGCCAAAGAAAACTGTTTAGAAATGGATTATGATTATTAAATTATTCTGTGAATATATTCTTCATATATTAAGAATCATCTCTTGTGTTTTCTCTGCAACGTTTCTGACGTAATCCTTTCATTGATTGTATGTTTAATTGTATGTCTTTGACATTTATATGTGTGTGGTTTCTATTTGAGTGGAGTAATGTTATCAGTCGGCTTGTATTCACAGTTCATATTCAACCTACCAGGAGTTGGGATGTATATGTTTCACTCTTTGCTTTTGTTAACTGAAAAAAACGTTGTGCCTCTATTATTTCAAGTAGTTCAGAAGTCGGCACTCATTAGTCGAGATGAATTCCAACTTCAACGCCCATGTAGGCCAATGCATTTTCCAAGATCACACAAAAACAAACAAACAAACATTATTTTATTTATTTATGCATCCTCTGGGAAAAAATGCTAATCTAATACATGCAAAAGTATATTTTAAAAATAGTAAGTGCATGCACTGATACTAGGAATATTTCAGAACTACATCATTACTAGATATAATTTCTTAATAATTAATTAAATTATTTATCAGTACGCTAGGATAAAACAGACGAGTTTTGTGCTTACATGGCTGTATGATATGAAGAATCATATCACACTGGTGATGAATGGGGATTTTAAGGATTCTGACACCCCCTGTTGACCACGAAGGTCATTGCGCTCAAAACTGGAACACAAAAGATAAGACATTTCTAATAATAATACAAATATAAAATATGTTAAACTCATTCTTTCAACAAATATCAGATTTTTCACTTTAAAATGATGAAAAAATAGGACATCCAAATATAATGGTTTTCCACTGTTCAATGTACAAAGTATGTGTTTAAAAAGTACGAAAATCATTGAAGATGCAGTTGTATTTATTTTGACCACTAGGGGGAAACAGAACTCCATGATCTACACGGTGTTACATTCAATATAAAAACTGTCAAGACCATTTCTTTCTTTCTTTCTTTCTTTCTTTCTTTCTTTCTTTCTTTCTTTCTTTCTTTCTTTCTTTCTTTCTTTCTTTCTTTCTTTCTTTCTCATATGCAATATATGTATATTTATTTAATTTATTTGAATTTTCATATTTAAAAAAAACACATGACAATGCTTATTGAATTGTACACACACACACACACACACACACACACACACACACACACACACACACACACACACACACACACACACACACACACACACACACACACACGCGTTGGGTTTACATGTTTTACGGGGACTTCCATATACTGTACAACAGTATTTTCTATCCTCCAAACCTAAACACAACCCTCATATAGACAACTTTCTGCATTTTTACTTTTTCCATGAACCCCCCCACACACATAATTTACCCTCCACACATCCACATACAGAACAGAGAATCAGAACATTGAAATATAAATGTCATTTGTGTCTTCCGGCAAATATGAGTGTTAGTGTGTGAGTGTGTGTCCCGAGGGTAAAGTGCCTTTACATTCTAGTGCCATAAAAACAAACACATAAGCTCATTGTCTCTTAAGCTTTCTTTATAATATCAATAGTGCTCTGTTTATGTTGAAATAAAAGATACACAGGAGTAAATCACAGTAAGGTATATGCACATGGAGCATCTAAATATTTCATTCAAAAGAGAATCAATAATTCAGAGAGCTTGAAAGTAAAGTGGACACCCACAAAGCCAACATGACATGACAAGCAAAGCTGAGGTTAAAGGTCCCTGTCACAGAAACTAGCCTGGGATCAGGCTCACTATTATATGACCTTCTTTGAACATTAAAAAGTATGATTCAAACCAGTCGTTAAAATAAACCAGTCACAAAAACACGAAATGACTGTACAAACACTGAATTGTCGCTTTAATTTTCAACCTCTCAAACTCTCTCTGCCTGGGCTTTCATCCTGAAAATAGCTTTTAAAATTACAGGCCTCACATTTGTTGTAAGACCAAAACAATTATGAAAGTCTAAAGAATCGACTAATTAAAAGGTAATTTCGTCTCATCAGATCACAACCGCCCCCCCCCCCCCCCCCCCCCCCCCCCCTCCCCGTCTGCAGTTGGGGTGGCCCATCAAGGCCTGACATTTAAATGGGCCGATGTTGAACACATGCGGAATGATGGGACTGAATCAGATGGAGCTCCCGCTGGGATGATTAGTGTGTGGCTACTCAGACACATTGCTTTCTCTCAATCAGAGCAAAGCGTCTTCATTTACATGCGCTGGCTGCTGTCATTAGTGCTTATGCAAAGGAGGAGACTGATTCTGGGGCCGGCTCACCTGCAGCATCAAAGACACGGTCGGTCTGGATGTAAACACACACACACAAGCGCACACACACTTACACGTGTATGAACAGTTGTGCTCACAAGTTTACACATCCCCTTGAAGTATTTTTAAATTAAAAACAGAATATTTATTATCTTTATTTATAATAAAAAATTTAGAGATAAAATCTCTACAAATTAAATAATAAAAATACCCTGAAGAAGATGCACAACATATATTTCCATAATTAATAACAAAATATGAAAACATTTAAATTTTAATTGATTTTGAACATTTTTGACTTTTTTTTGTGTGACTTTTTTTTAATATAATTTACAGCTTTATAGCTTTCATAGCTCATTCTTACAGTAAACAAATATCTCATTTGTGTTTTATATACTAAAATACAACATTTGAGCAATAAAACATAGTAGTTTTAAAACGGATGTAGCGCTCAACTATTAGAGTGGAAGATAATGCAAATTATCAATGTTTTTTGCCAGTAATGTCCAGTATGGTGTCTCGGCTTGACTCTTCAAATGTAGCGTGCACGTGTGTTTGTGTAAGTGTGTGTGTGTCCTCTTCATTCCCCCCAGGGTTCCTGGTCACCTCCTCAGCAAACAGACGACTTTGCCACGCTGTGGCCAGACCACCTTCTGCAGACCGTCAGTGGCCATCACACCCCAGGACACACACCCCTGAGTGGACGGTCCCAGCTGCTGTCGATGTCACACAAAACCTCACGTCTACACACACACATGCGCGGAAACACAAGGTCGTGTCACTGCGGGCACGTCTGCCTTTCCTGTTGGGACACGGTGACGTGTATATAGGATGCTTTGAGATAGACTGAGGAGATCTGTCTTGTGTCTGTGTTCAGTCTAGAACAAAGGCCTAACATGACCCGAAAATATAAAATGGAAATGCATGTTTTAATGTTGTAATATCTTCGTTTTTATTTTATATTCTCTTTTGCTACATTTTAATGTTACAAACTTGTAAGGTAGCGTTGTCTACAGTTGCAGTTCTGTAGACTTTAAGACACATTCTCTCAATACTTCCAAAGTAAGAAAAAAAGAATTAAAGCAAGCTTTTTCCATTTCAGAGGCCATATTTTTTAAAGGGGTCATGACATGGGTTTTTTTTATTTTATTATTATGTTCCCTTAGGTGCAAATATAGTATTACTATAGTTTTTTTTACAAAAAACTTTTAAAATGTAGTGATTTATGACCTTTTCCCACCCTGTTTCTCATCCTCTGATTCAAACAGTCTGTTTTGGAGGTGTTTCCCCTTTAAGAGTTCAGTGTTAACGCCCACTGTTATGATTGGCTAACGTCAGTGCCTATGCATCAATTATTAACGCCTCCAGCCAGAACCTGTGCGGATTCGGCGTATTTAAAAAGTAGTTTAAAGTTTTAAACACATTACTTACAGTTTGCGTCGTCGTCGTTGAGCCCAGAATAGTCGGCACGGACTTATCTTTGAGCAACAGTTTTCTGGCAAAGCCAGCATCATTTTGGGATTTGTTCTCAAAACAGTCATCCTTCAAATGTATAGAACAAACGCTTAAACTAACACTGCCGTGACTGAGACGTCCGCAAAAAATAAAGTGCATCCATTTTCCCCTGACGACTGGATCTTTCGCAGCGTATTCAAAGATGTTGTTTGTCCACAGCCAGGAACAGCACATCTGCGTGGCATCGTAATTTCCCTGTACACAGACCCACTCGGCTCACTGTCCGTCGACTGAACACTTGTGAGGCGCGCAGCGCGCGGGCGCGACAATGATACGAAATGAGCGTAGTTGCCTTGCGCTTAAAGCGTAGTTGTCTTGTGCCTGGAGGCGGTCATATGCAAACGCTGTACGTCACTTCGTACCGTGACGTCACTTCTTACCATGAATCCAGAACGAGCTGTATTTAGAGCTTGATTAAATAAATGATTCGTTTATAATGGGGAGGAAGTCTTAAAGGATTAGTTCACTTTTAAAGTGAAAATTCTGTCATCATATACTCGCCCTTAAGTTGTTTCAAACCTGTATGAATTTCTTTCCTCTGCTAAACACAAAGGAAGATATTCAGAAGAATGTCAGTAACCAGACAGTTTTTGGTTCCCATTGACTTCCATAGTAGGAAAAAAATATACTATGGAAGTCAATGGGAACCAAAAACTGAAACTTGCAGGACGTTTTAATGGTACAAAGACCTCTTATATACCAAAAGATCAAGGCAAATTTGGTTTCTCATGTCATGACCCCTTTAAATCTTATGTTCTCATGCTACGCAGAAATGTAAATTTTCCTTTTTTCAGTGAAAATGTTTAACTTCATATATTTTATTTAACATATATTTTATTTAAATTATTTTTTTAATATATATACTTAAATACATACTTTAGATTTATTAAATACTTCAAAATGTATGTTTTGAATATTTTTTTATTTTAAAAACAATATTTATTATTTATATTGTTTTATACATATATATAGTAATCAATCATTTCAATTTTAGTTTAAATATTTATATTTTACATTTTTAATTTACATAAAACATTGAATAAAATACATTATTTAAATAAAAACACAAAAATACTTTGAATTGAATACAATTCAATAAATTCTGCTGCACAACCTTATAAAATGTTTATCTTGAATGCACTGAAAGTCAAATATGCTTTTGCTTGTGAATTTATGGCCAGAAAGAGATTTTGTGTGAGTTGCACATTACACTGTATTTTATTTCTATCCATAATTCTGAGCAAAGATTTGGGATAATAAGCCACTAAAAGTTTATCGGCCTTGCATGTGGACATAACTGGAATTACAATACTAAAACATCAACAAGAAAATGCATTTATTTGAGGTATAAGTCGGTTTCTCAGTCTTTCCCACATACACACACTTCTAAATCTGAGTGTGTGTGATCTCTCTTTCAAGTGTAAAAACTCTTGTCTGTTCGAATTACTTTTGCCACCTCCTCCCTACTGTAGCTAATTACTGTACAAACAGCCTACAGGGTTCAAACACTCACACACAAACACACACTTTCGCAAACACGTACACGGTGTGCAAGTCTATCTTCAAATATCATGTGACAGGGCAGTGTCCCATCACCTGAGGTCAGAGAGGCTGCGGACCTGCCGCATGGCTGGACACCACCAGAGACGGACAAATCGGCAACAGATTGTTCCTGACACAAGTCATACGGCAACCTGACAGGACACGCAGAGCCGGGGCTGCTGGGTTCCTGGAACCACTGCGCATCACGGGTGACAAGTGTGGTCGCTAAAGGAGCCAGCGCACGTAATGGACGGAAAGGATGGATGGATGAGTGCATATTGAGAAGAATGGATGAATGGAAGGTGTCCAAATGCTTCAAGGCTATTTTCAGAGGTTTGAAATGTCACAGCTGCAGAAATGTTCACCAAACCTCGCTAAAATCACTAGAATGCCAGAAGGTTGTCTTAAAAGTTGTAGTTAATAATGTTTTTCTAAAAAAAAAAAAAAAAAACTCTCAATTTGAACAATATTTAGATTAATGCAGTATGTGGGGCAAGATGTCACTATGGAACAGCCTATTTAGTGAAGGGGGGTGAAAACTTTCCCCAAAATGCATTGAACAAAGTGTTTGAAATCGACATACAAAAACACAGGGGACATGAAAAAAAAAATTACCAAACACAAAATAATTTATTAGCTAGTTAAAATAGCAAAACATTGTTTTGGCTAACCTATGAATTCTATACAAAATTTGTATAAAACATGCAGCAACTTAAATGCTTTAAATGCTTTGAAGTGTTTGGAGAAGAAAATCACTGCTAAAGCATTTGTGCAAATATTGGTATGACTTAAAACACTTTCCCCAGGTTTCCCTTATAGTATACAATGGACTGAAATCAACATCCAATCCTTTCGAATCTGAGGCCAATATATAACATCTAATCAATCAAAATCATAAGTAATCATCAAGTACAGTAAGAAGGCGAAGATTTAAAATGGAACGTTTCGAAATCTTAAAGCATTATACAGAATGTGACAGAGTTTTGCCTGCACAAAAGTTCAATATAATGAGCCACATCGGTAAGCAATCTCATCAGAGATGAGTAATAATTAACCAAGCCAGAATGGTGGGCATTACACGCTGGTGCAATAGGGTGACAGTTAAAGCCGTGCCCGCTTTTGTGGGCACCAGGAGGAGGGCAGCGCTCTAATGGGGGTCACCGAGTCTCCAACGCAACATAAGTCACGGCCAACACAATCTCCTGTTGTTTACCTAGCGGCTGAGCTCCGCTCTTGAGAGCTTAATGCAATGCTAATGTGCCACTGCTGGCAAGTTAATTACAGTGCACACAAAACAAAATGCCACTAGAAAGTTTTTTTTTAGTTGCTCGTCTCTCTCTTTCCCTACTTGGATCTGACATGGTCAACACAACACCCACCAGTGCGCAGGGTCTTTAAGAGCTGTGTTAATGAAAAACACATTAGAGCTGGATAATTCGAACGCACGTCGGAGACAATGCGGTCCACCGGGAGAATTACTAAAAGAGTTTATGCAAAATGCTTTTCAACATTTTCTTTTCTTTCGTTTCCGCTGGCACAACAATGGATTTAAATCAAATGGAATGTTTTGAGTCGACTGTTACAGGCGTACTGTAATTTCCCACCAATTTATGTGATTCCTTATGCGGTTCCATTGTTAGGAGGAGAACAATGAGTGATTAAAGTATGACAAAACATAATTTCACCATTTAGATAACAAAGCCTGTTTCATAGTTTTTTTTTTTTTGTGATTTTAACTTGAGTATGTCTGTATCATTGCAGTAAAAAACCCTGTGTCTTTAAGTATTTACACAGAATTATTAAACCGCAAGCCTTTATTCTTTGAGCCGTGATTATGGCTTCAAGAATGAAATGAATATGAGCTGAGAATAAACCTTTGAGGGACAGTTTAATGATGACTAATAATTATCTAGACAGCTCTATTAAAACCAATAGCGTATATGAATATTATGCCGAAACGAGGCAGTGTTGCTGTTGCTATTAACGCCTGAATAAGTAAATCACTTGGAAAAGTCATAAGAATGACTATTTTGAGGTCATAAATAGGCTTGATCAATTAACAGTTTCTGTAATGCATTTCAGACAGGTATATTGTTGTGCATATTACAAAAAAAACAAGTCACACTTTAGATTAGGGTCCAATTCTCACTAGTAACTATCAACTATGACTTTTGCCTCAATAAACTCATAATTACTGCTTATTAATAGTAAGCAAGGGAGTTGTTAAGTTTAGGTATTGGGTAAGGGGTGTAGAATATGATCATGCAAAATAAGGCATTAATATGTGCTTTATAAGTACAGTACTATTAAACAGCCAATACCCTAGTAATATACATGCTAATAAGCAACTATTAATGTAGCGAGAATTGTACCCTAAACTAAAGTGTTACCAAAAACATTATGTTAAGAGCCATACAAAAGTATAAAATGGCAGAATTGAAGAGAAGAATCACATACGCCTTCTGATCAGCATTTCAATGACTGCACAATATCAAGAAGTCGTAATTGAAATATATAATGTCATAACCATGAAATATGAAAATCTTATTTGAGATTTAAAGTTGCAATACTAAGTCATTATTACATGAAATAAAGTCACAAATGTGAGAAATATGATATACTGTATAAAGTTAAGTTGCAATAGTAAGAAATAAAGTTGCAATTGTGAGAAATTAAGTAGCTAATTTGAGATGTACTGTATACTCATAACTGTGAAATATGAAAATGCTCATTTGAGAAATGCTAAAATGTGAGATATGAAGTCAAATTTGTGAGATATAAAGTCACAATTACGAGAACTAGTCACAAATGTGAGTAAAAATCATACTTATAAGACTTATAAAAAATTGAAGTCTCAACTGAAAAATATGAAGTCGTAATTGTGAGTAATGAAATCACAAAATCGAGATATGAAGCCGTAATTGAGATATAAAAAGTTATAACTGTGAAATCTGAAAATCCTAATATGAGATATGAAGTTGCAATTGTGAGATATAAAGTCACTATGGCGTGAATTAAAATCACAAATGTGAGAAACCTGATATACCGCATAGTCACAACTGTGTGATATCAAGTCGCAATTATGATAAATTAAGTCATAATTGTGAGATACTAAAGCGCAAATTTGAAATATGAAGTTGCAAATGCGAAAAATTAAGTTACAAATAAAGCCATAGTAAACAATCTTGAAATATGTAAGTAAAGTAAAGCTTATCCTTATTGAATGAACCTGTTGTGGTCATTGTAACAAATTCAGGTTATGTGGCCCAAAACCCCCCCATCATTTTGTGTGCATATGCATGTGCAACCCCTCCCTGACAGATGTTCGTTCATGTTAATGATTGAAGTCGGGAGATAATTTCAGAAGCTTTCTGGAAAGTCAATTATCTCTCTCTGCCCCTCCCGCCCACTAGCTATCCACCCCCGTAAGCTCCATTTATTACCTTTAGAGACTTTTGACAGAAATACCATTAAAAAAAAAGACACTGACATTACTTAAAAGAAAGGGCATCACACAGTCGGATGATGAAAATTAAGCGCCTCGTGCGCATTCGAAATGGAGCTAGACCACTGTGACAGGAAATGCGCATCAAATGCGTCGCTGCAGTGGCTAATAGCCGTAGCGGTACCGGCGATGGCGAACGAGGGGCAGAACTCCATCAGCCGCCACACGTCTCCCTCCTCCTCTGCCGTCCCTCCCTCTCCTGCTAAGAGAGTGTGTGTGTGCCACTCAGGCGGGCGAGAGAGTCGGCCTCCAGCTGGGCCGCATTTAGGAAATGCCAGTGAGCATGGGCGGCTTGCTTGACTAAGCGCAGCCTCACAGAGCCACGCACCACTGGGGATAGTGTGAGAAAGGGTGCAGGATGCCGCCCTCCCCCTTATACGGCGAAGACGCGCTTGCTGTCACACACACAGGTCCGCACAGGGAAACACACAAATGCATGGATACAAACATCCACACTGGCCTGTTACACTTTAAATCTCAGACGTGCGCAAATCTGCCACGGCTACACCACCCACCTTGTGGCACGGATCTTCGCTTTGATGATTTGTTTACTCTTGTAGAAAATGGATCAATGGAGTGAATGTGGTTCAACTGTGCATCTGTTATTTTCTTTGTCTGATGGTTGACATCTCAATCCAACTCTGAAAAGCTCTACATAACTTCGGCCGTGGCCTGTACACTCATCACTTGAAGTCACTGGCAAGCTCACGCTTGATCCGGGCGTTATGCTAGCTCTGGGCTAGCGACAAGGCAAGCTCTTAATTAGCTTAGCACAATGTAACCTCTGGAAGTGACACACAGCGAAGGCACAACCCTGGCGGCACTTGCATGCATCTTCACAACACTGATGTACACAATCACAGAATAATCTTGTCATTTGGAAAAAGTAAACAAGTAATCACTGTAAATTGTATGGTTAACAATAGCTTGAGTCTCTTTACAACTCATAGGAGAATGCATAGCTATTTTTCATAGCTCATTTGTAGTGCACTTCAAATCGTTTTGTTTTGATGTGTTGTTGATGCTAAAGCACATATGCAGTGCTTGATTATAATTTTAACTGTAGTGGGTTATTCAATATGTCAACATTTAAAGTTAAAATAGCAACTTCATAATTACAAACAAATATATTTAAATACATGACATACAAGTTCCAATAGAAAATAATTTTTGAATAAATCAAATTTAGAATAAAGAAAAGTTCAACTATGGTCATTGCATTTAATATATATTTAAAATAAAACATTTTCAATTAATTGCAATTAAGTGTCTGAAAACAATACATTTAGTTTGCACTGAAGTATACACTTTCTTTTAAAAAGTATATTATCTCTGTAATAAGAACTTAAGTATCAAGTATCAAATTAATGACAACTTAGCCTTGATATACTTTGATGAGAAATGTTTGAGCTCATGACGAGATCTCAGACTTTTGACTGTACTTTGGTATCTCAGCAAATCCGAGTGGGGGCTTTTTCTCAGGAGACAAACCTGAGAAGCAAGACACTTCAGCAAATGTAGTCTCAGTATTGTCTGAGAGAATCATAAAGTGCTCTCATTTATGATTTTTCTTTTTCACAGGTGGTTATGCACCCGAACCATTTCAACATTTTAAACATGTTACATGCTACATGTTACTGTCAAGTCAGGTTCGATTCCCGCAGGGAACTCATTAAGTGATCAAATGTGTACCTAAAATGCAATGCAAAACGCTCTGGATAAGTGTATGCAAAACGCTTAAACGTAACATTTAAAATGTTCCCTTAATGATAACTGAGGACAGTAACAAACAAAAACACATCATAATTATTACATCCACGGCACAGCAAGCATTATTGGGATGATTATAATTTCATTATCGGAGCTTTGCTTTGTTTACAGACAATTTGTATTTACGTGGCAATAAACGTACCAATTGGAAGACCCAACTAGTGTGTGTGCGTATTTTGAGGCAGTGTTAAATTGTCTGTCACTAAGGCCTACATCTGTACTGAGGACGATGTTTCCGCCTGAAGCAGAATGAGTCGGTCTCCCAAGAGCCCAGGGCTCATGTACAAAGACAATCAGACATTGTTTCTTTTTCATTTTTTAATCTCGCAGTGAACGGAGCGCAGACGGATAATCTCAGAGCTGCTGTGAGAGAATGCAAAGCTATTTAGAGCAAGAGAGAAGGACATCAACGGAGCAAGTGCCAAAAACCAGCTATTGGCAGAGCGGTTGTTAACCAATCTGACAGTAGCAAACTTGGCAGGGACTGCACCAGTAATGGTGCGTAATTATTTACTGATAAATGACTTGAGTTGATTTCAGAAACTGAATGTAATAAAGCCGTAATTTCGAATATTATTATTCAGTAATTTAGACAGACAGATGTCATGTCAAAATGCTTTCTATTCTCTTTTCAGGTTAGTGAATAAATAAATAAATATTCCACTACATTTGGTTCTGGGAAAAAATAAATCATATTATGGTCATTTTTTTAAGCCAATTTCAGCCTAATAGGGCCATTTACTGCATTACATACCTTGGCATACTCTTAGAAGTTGCTAAAAACAATGTAAAGTCTATTCAGTCAGTAATAAGAACCATGATAATGTTTTAAGAAGAGATACTGAATACTGCAAAAGGCATGTCTGATGTGACTAATTAATAACAAAAAACACATCGAGCCAAAGGAGTGGAGTTCATGGTAAAGGCAGAGTGATGACTGACTAAGGTGGAGCTGGAGGGATGAGGAAGCCCGGTGGAGCCATAGGGACAGCGGCCCATGGTGGAGCCGAGGGAGCAAGGAGCCAAGGTGGAGCCGACTGGTCAGAGGGGCCGAGGTGGAGTGACGGGCTTGGAGGTTTTAGGTGTAGCGAGAGGTTCAACACTCCAGGGCGGCGCTAGTGATCTGGTAGCTCAAGGCGGATCCAGGATGCCAGGTGCAGGTGGCTAAGGAGGAGCCGAAGGGCTGAATTGAGCCAGCATAAACAGGGCAGAAGAACTAGCATGAGCAGAGAGTTAAAAAAAGGCCTCCTTGGCCCATACAGGGCAGACAGATCATTTAAAAGCAGCCTCCCTGCAGACACTGAACAGGCATACAATTCAGGAACGGCCTCCTTGGCCAACACAAGTCAGGCAGAGGAGGTGCGGAGAGGTAGGCAGGGTGGGAACACAGACAATACTGACGTGGTTCTGGATGTCGGAACAAGCTTGGTGCAGGACAATGAAACAGTAATGGTGCTGGGTGAAGAAACAGGCATTTAGCTAATTCTTCCACTCTCCGCCATATTACAAGGGGGCTAGAATCCCTGGTATTTACCGCAGCCTCCGGACTGTGGGCAGGTCTCCACTTTATTCCCTCGAACTCAAGTAAAAATGGAAAAAAAATATGCGTTTTGGCCATTCATTTACATGACAACGGCTTTTTGCAGGCCTGAAAACACAAACTTTTGAAAACTACAAAAACATGAATTTGTGAATACGGTGATGTCATGCGCATGTGTATTTCATGTTCAGTCTAAAGGCGTGTAGTTTCTTTACAAAGGGACATCGCCACCTACTGGCCTGACATGACTAATGCAGATTTTTTTTTCATTTTCGAGAATCCGTGTGAACGCTTTTTTACAATTGGAAGGTTTACAATCCTGCTGTCTGTACGCGAAAAACGCTAATTTTTAAAACATCATTGTCGTTTAAATGTACCCTAAAACACAGAAAAACCAAACATAACCCTGACACTGAATTAAATGATGAATTAAAAAATCTGAATTAAAATAAATCTGAATTAAATCAAATCATCACAGTACAATATATCAAGCTTGATGCAAAAGAGTTTTTGTTTTAAATATATGCCCTTTCTAGCCGCACATTTGGGCACAGATACATTTAAATTTAGTTTAAACCAAAAAATATTGTACTACAGTACTGAAAATCTAATCAACATATGTAAAAATTATGAGATTATTGCATGAATTTATTTGTTAGATACAGTCAAGATGGTCAAGACAGACCAAAATATCACTTTTTAAGGACAAGATACAGGCATTTGATGCATCTTTATGTAAAATACCTTCGAACTGCTTTAAATGAGACCACTGGGTGAACCGAGGACAGCAAAACTGGTCCTTTGACCTGTTCATGTCAAAGTTTAATGAACTATTGAGGTCTTACATGACCCTGAACTAGTAACTGAGAACCGAGGACAGACTAAGGGATTAGTGGCTCCCCAAGGGCTACAAGCCTGTCGCCCACCCTGGGGTAAGAGCAGGGGGTTGTCACTGCAACCCCAACTGCCATTTTCCCAGCCTGGTTACAGGGCAAATCACTCACGATAGACGCAAATGACGCTCACTCTTAGGAAAAAAAGATTCAGTGGGTTTCTATATAGAACCCTACGGTTCTGAGCTGAATTCTAAAGAACCTTTTATGCCAAAAAGATTCTACAGTATATAAGGAGAAATGTTTTACATGATTGTATAATATTTTCAGGTTTATTGGGCTATTTCCATTTTTAACTAGTGATAATATGTTTATGAGCTGTTTAATTCAACGGAAATGAATACAAATTCCACAATGTATTGAACCAAAATTAATGGATTAAAACTAAATCCATAAAATGGGAAACACTAAAAGGTTATTTATATATGAAGCACCTGACAGAACCCTTTAAGGTTTCAAACAGAACCTTCGAGGTTAGGGTGAGTTCCTGGAAAATCATGTTGCTTGGAAACTACAAAAAGATTTATCATTCAAAAAGAATGATGCACAGAAATTTCAGAAAAAACATTGTCATTGCCCCGAAATAGTGACATTTAATAGTGAAATTGAATTAGGCTTTGATTGTGTCTGTTTCCAACGACTGGTATAATTAATCACCTGAGAACACGGCACTCAAATTTAATTTCCAAAACTTTATTTTCGGTTTTGGCTAAATGAAAAGAAATTCATTACGGTGCAACACTAACAAAAAAGAAAAAAAATTTGTGTTTACATTTAGAAAAAGAGACAAAACGAGTGAGGGTAGAAGAGGAATAGACATGGAAAGGGATAGAGAGAGGGAAAGGGGGGAGAGGACGAGAGTGTCGCCCCCTCAGCAGTGCAGCTGCCCAGCAGGCAGTGGGAAAACAACAGCGGGGTCCTGCACAGCTGTGCCCGGAGTGGGGCCTGTCACTAGCGCTTAGGTTGACAACCACTCGCCGCTCGTTGGGGCCCCCTCACAGGTCAGTGGGTGACAGGAGGGGCCGTCATGCTCGACTGAACATCCCCCTCCCCAACACGCACACACACAGTCACACAGGGCCATCGGCATACTGGGAAAAGGTGTTCGCCACCTCATCTGATTGGCTTGTAGCAACAACTCCATTTGCAGCGCTCCCCAGGATCCAAATCCATGTTTCTAATTAAGTGTTACCATCACACGAAGTCTAATGAAGATGTGCCCTTTTCAAACGAGGCCATGTAGTGTTAGGGAGGTGATCATGGTACACATTAATGAACCTCTAATGTGTTTGAGGCATGTGTCAGTCTTGGTTCAAACTAGCTCGACTATAATGTAATTACGCATGATCTGAGTTATCCATCCAAAAGAGCTGACAAAAGCATTGAGAAACTTTGTTTTTTTGCAACAATTTGCTGTCTAATCTGATCTAATACGTGCTAGCAGACTGCTATCTCCTCCAATGGGTAAGGCATTTTTCTTAATAAAATATTTCACAAAACGCAATTGCTTGATAATTTGATATCTCAACAAATCTTTTGAGAATGCTCAACATTATAAAAACACTGTAATTTTAAGTCGTTGAAGGAATATTCCCAGTTTAGAATTCCCACACAAGCTCAGCTGACAGCAGTTGTGGGATAATTTCCACGTCACTCCTTTTTTTTTTTTTTAAAAGCAAGTAATATGGGTAACAGTTCAATGTTAAAATACTCACCGTATCAATAGTGTATTCAAAAGACGTAAACAATATGTGTTACCATGATTTTAGTGAGAAGAAATCTCACCTTTTCTGTGTAGTTATATCCAAAATTATATCATGCTACAAACTCAAGGCGAGCAAGGATTCCCCCGCGAGGTCACATGGCAAATATTTATACGTTAACTATGGGTGTATTGTTTCTCTGTTTTGCATCAATGGTGCCAAGTGGGGCATAAACTTGCCAATAAGCAAATCAAATACAATGCACTGGGCTTCAAATGCAGAAGGGGACACTGCTCGCTCTAATGCTGAAACTATGGTGACGGGAAGATGAGTCTGGAAGGTTACACACCTATTAAACATGGTGGAAGTATTGTTCTGTGCCTTTAACACATCTGGGCCCATCAGCGGTGAAGGCTACTTGTTGAGGTGGCTTGCTGTGATTTAACATACTGTCGTTATGAAATATGAGGTGGCAAATGCAACATTGTTAAATTGCATTACAGGGGCTGGAATGAGTCAACAACACGCACCACATGATACACCGTCCTACGTATGTTATGTACGCATCTGTCTTATATTTGATTGTATCGTATTGTTATGGAGGAACAGTCCACTACGTGGTTGAATGACAATGAAGCATGACTTGACTTGACATTTGAATACTATTAGAATAATGTCCCTTTATGTGAATCTGCTATTAGTAAAATGCTCACACATTTGGATGCAGATTTCATTTAAGATGTAAGGGGTAGCAGACCATATCAGGTTCCTCACATAATTTCTATGAATATGAAATCAGAGTGAAACAATAATACTAGCTTATGAAGCAGTAAAAATGCTTTGAATATGTAAAGTTACAGTTCAGTGATTACTCAAGCCCTATAAACCATGTTTTAAACCTTAAAGTAACTGTGGGGGTTTTAACTTACGTTTGTTGTCTTATAGGTTTTAAATTGTTATAGCACTAGCAACTCTGCTGAAGTTAAATTCTTTATTTGTATGGTATCACATGGCACACACACACACACACACACACACACACACACACACACACACACACACACACACACACACACACACACACACACACACACACACACATATATATATATATATCACAATACAGATTGTATCAAAGCAGCTTCACACTATTAAATTAAAATAATAATAAAACGTCCATGTTTGGTAATGCTATATACATTGTTAATGGAACGTTTTTTTCCCCTTAAAAATCGTAGCTTTTTTAAATGTTAGTACGTGTTTCAAAGAACTGCAAAATTGGAATGTTCCCTTAACGTTTGCATAACCAAGAATAAACGTAAAAAAAAAGAAGGACGTTTTGAACGTTCAGAGAACATACAGAAATAACAATTTCATAACTTAATGGAAACGTTAGCAAAGTGTTGTTAGTGGGGCAAATGTTCAATTCAGTAGTTATAGCAGTGACCTACTCTTGTTTCTGCCGCCGTCCATCTCAAGCTGATCAGTGCAGTCTGTCCAATCCAATGGCTGCTGGTTCTGTGGGGTCAACTCTGACTTTCCGAGTCCATCCAACAAGTAGATCAACAGGAGTAGATGAACTGATGCCTGAGGGAAGAGGAACAACGCAAAACGAATGGCATCATTCAGGACTCAATAACAGCATCCACAAGAGTTACGAAGAGGTGCACATGTTTTATAAAGGTAAACTGTGTAATACTTCTAGCTTAATTTAGGTGTAAAAGAGCCTTTGTTTCATGTAGCCTACCTTCAAAAGTGAGAACACTGCTTCTGTAGCAAACCCGTTGCTCTGTTTGTTTGATAGGTTTGGGAACCGAGAACTGGTTCTTATTTAGAACTTTTTCCATAAAAATGTTCGAAACCTTATGACGTTCAAACTGTTTCGCTCGCGTTTTGGACGGAACGCTACTAAAATGCAGCACCATTAGTGAATCTATTCTACAGTGCAAAACAGATGTAGTCCGTCAACAAATGACTCTTGTGAATCGGTTCTTTAACAGACAAAAACATACAGCGCAAATTGTGTGTAGTCCAATTCCCAAAACGATGATTCCTGTGAAACGTTTCTTTAATAGCATAATATTTATAAAAAAACATACGAACAGTGTAGCCCGATTCCAGAATGAATGACTCCTTTGAATCGGTTCTCTACAGTGAATCAAAAACACACGTACAGCGCAAACAATATTCTTCAGTTCTCGAACAAATTAATAATGTGAATTGGTTCGGTTATGTATTGTGAATCAATAAAATACGAACACAGATATATTTCTTAATTAAAAATAATAAAATAATTGCTAACAAAACAATTAAACAACCAGAATCATAGGCCATACAACTCGAAAAATTATAATATCGTGCAAAAGTTAAATTATTTCAGTAATCCAACTTAAAAGATGAAATTATAGACTCATCATGCAAAGTGAGATATTTCAAGCCTTTTGTTATAGTTTTGATGATTATGGCTTACAGCTTAAATGAAAACATTTTCACAATATTCTAATTTGGGGTTTTCATAAGCTGTAAGCCATAATCATCACAATTATAACAAATAAAGGCTTGGAATATCTCACTTTGCTTGTAATGAGTCTATATAATATATTAGTTTCATTACTGAAAGAAATTAACTTTTGCACGATATTATAATTTTTCGAGTGTCACCTGTATATATATATATATATATATATATACCAACCCTACTGTTTGAGCACACTGGCATTTGCTCAACTATGGCAGTGGCCTACTGCATTGCTTAGTGCCTGTGTAATTTCAGCTAACCTAATGCCAAATGCAAAACCACAGACCAACATGAAAGCCACCTCAGCCCCCATCCATGTCTATTTCCATGCTACTGACATCATTTTCCTCATTAGATAAATTTAGTCATGGAGCATAATGCCTTTTTTGAGTTTCCGAGTTCATTGGAAAAGATTAGATTACTCAAAAGTGATCCGGCAATTGAGATGGTGTCATCTTCTGCGATTAGGCTTCAGAGGACAATCCCTTCTCCGGATCTCCGGCCCTGGAGGGGAGGCAGCGAGGGAGAAGATTGTTGCGCTTGACACGTATTAAAGTAAAGCGAAGCAAATCAGCAGAGCTTAGAGCTGACCTGTGCTATCTGTTATGTATCGGCCTTAGACTAACTCACACACTTCATTGATTTCACACTCCTTTTCCCACAAATAACTCCCTTTCCTTTACTTGTGCGAGGCATTGGGCTGTAAGAAGCCTATTGGGTAATTTTAAATCATATACTAAAACCCATTTCTTCTGGCAGATTTTCTGTGAGTCATGTAGCATAATGAGACAAATGTAAGTTGAAAGATCTGCAGTGATAGACTGAAGCAATTTGGCTTTTTTACTTGTTTTCTATTTTTTTTAAAGCGCATAATTCTGGAACATCAGGGTGAGAAAGTGTGAAATCCAGATGAGTCTGAATCAATTCCAGTCACATGTCGATTTGAACACGGACAGAGAACAGACCGTACCTCGACTCACTGATCCCCACCAGGTTCGCTGAACCAGAAATCACCTGAAAACCCAACTATAACAAATGTCCTAGTAACGGAGAGCAGATGTGGTTAGGAAAAGTATTGTTGTAGAAAATTAATTCCTGGTATGACTCTCTCTTGCCATGACAAATGAATCTAATTTGGAAACTACTCAAAACTATATTCTCCAAATACTTGGATAGTAATACAGCCGTTCCGTTCTGAAATACTACAAACAAAACACAAACCAACCTGACAAAAAAAGACATTACACGTATTATATGAGCCTACGCCTCCCCTACAATAACTTAAGTTTCTTTGAGTTGAAGCATGTCTAATTATATGTTATGCAGATGCTACTTTTAAACAGCACCTTTCTGTTGAGTTAACGAAAAGACTTGCCCTCTGCGAGAGCATCGCCACCTCAGACAGGATTGCACCTATCTAATTAATGCATAATGTGTGGGAAGACATATCATCTTCTTTCAAAGAAAGAAAAAGTTTCATTCGAATACACTGCAATTATTAGCTTAGGTTCACGTGTCTATTTTCCACATGCATTCGAAGCCTTCAAGTTTATTCGCTTCGCTAAACTTAAACAAGGAGAGAACTCTCATTTTATCACTCTAGATTAGAATTTTACAGTTTAAATTTCAAAATGTCAAAAGAAGTTTTCCATAAGTCTTTTGGGGTGTGCAGTGAAATTTATTTAGTCATTTTACTTGTAGTGCGACAAGTGAAACAAGATGTTTATTCATGAGAAAAAAATGCAGCTATTTGCATATTCGTTAACATTATCCAATAGCCTGTGTGGCCTGGATGATGTCTCCGGAAAAGGAAGTCGTTTTAGTGTAAGTTATTTTTTAAGATTACGACGACTATATGAAAATTATTTGACTATTATGGGAGAATCATTTGGAATAACGGACCATGAATTGATTAATCATTTGAAAGAAAGTAACTTACAAAAAAAGTCAACTGAAATTTTTTAATCGAAAATACTTTTTCTAAACAAAGTAAGCTTGTGCCTTGTGTTTCGCAGTGGACAAAATAACTGACTATGTTACTTTAAGCCAGTGCAAAGACAGATCCCTGGTCAGCACATCACTGCATGCTGGGTCCCTCGTGTCCCGACTAATCCTCTTGTGATGAGAGCATCTTCTCCCCCTTTGACGCTGATGTAAAGGGGGAAAAGACAGTGACAGGGGTCACCTCAAACTGAGATTAGGGCTGGCAGCTTATTAAGTCCCACAAACACAGAGCCCTGTCCTGCCGGAGAGCTGTCCCTCGTTCGGGTCTAGTAATGCCTTTCTTTCCAGCTGTGGAAGTTCTCTCGATCACTGTTGTGTGCTTAGCTTGAAACAGAGGCCTATGGGGTAAGCGAGATGAGAACATGCATTAGGTTGAGGATATAGTATTTTTTAACAACTTTTGAAGGAAGTACAACCTTGTGTTTTCTGAACATTTGGTTCAGTAGTACACAACTACAATATTAGGACTGTAATATTTGATATTATAATGAGAAATGTGAAATATACTACTAAGTACATCGTTTAAAAAAAAAATTCAAAACAATAATTGCATTATTTTTCATGTAAACCATATATAATTTTTTTAATTACACAATATAGCACATGTACCAAGTACATGAGATCATATTTTTCATCTAATTATCAATTGGACAAGTGTTCTCCTAGAAAGATAATTAATCAAATTAACAAACCCAAAGCAGAAATAGACTAATTAGCAAATGTTAAGACATTCACACTCTCTTACGAGACTAATTTGATTAATGCCACGTTTTCTTCTCAGATTTAGACAAAACATCAGATCAATTAACTGCTTGAAAAGACACTCAACATCTGTCCTAAATTAGCTTTGATTTCAAAGCAGTCAACCTTGAAATTTTCAACATTTGATCAAGAGTCTTGCAGAGCTTAGAGCAAGAGTGAAGTAATCTCGGAGTGCGGCGAATTACTGTTATTTTAAAGATAATTCCTTTTTACAAACTTTCATTTTCATTCGTAGTCCAAGCGGACTTCATGACAACTTCACAATCGTTGTACTTCATGAGTTACAGGCTTCATTCAGTTATTACAAGTTAATGTGTTTAATTCAATTATTAAATGCATTAACTTGTTCATGTAAAACATGCTGAAGCCTTAGTGACTATACGTTGAATTTAATCAGGTTGATTCAGTTATATAAAATGTTACTTCATGGATCATCCACAAACAGGGACTTATTGATCCTGACTTAATGCAGATCATTGTTTGCTGAGAAATGAATCTGACCTCATGAATCTGATCTACCTGAGGGGTTTGTTAAGCTTGTGCTAGCACAATAGAGGTTAGAGATCAGGGTTAATGTCAGTAAAGGTCTGGAGTAAAGACTAACCCTTCCTATTAGAGTCTGAAGAGCTGTTAAAGGTCACAGTCCAACAACTCATCATGTTTAACCAGAAATATCTTCTAAACTCAACATAACCCTTTACATTCTTGGTATACATTCTTCATATATGATTTGGTGTTTTATAATTGTTATAACCTAATGCTAGTAAATATGATTTAATGGATTCAATTTGCTGTGGTGGCCTACTAACTCTTGTAAAGTATATCTTGTAAATGATGTACAATAAAGGACAGAACCACTGAATAAATAAATGCAGATATGTTAATGTATATAAACAATATAGCATAAATACATAAAGAACATCAATAGACTATATGCAAAGTTGGGTGTTTCTTCTACTATGGGTATAAAAAAGGTAAATATCTCTTGAATACAATGTGCATCCACTTAGTGGACAAATAGTGAGAGTGATAAGGTCAAAAGAGCCCACCTTGAGATATATAATTATTATTTTGCATATTACGGGTAAAAATCTCTTCACTCGTTTTCCATCATATTCAAAACAAAGATGTACAGTCAGAAGAAAGTGAAGAGAGAGTCCAAGCTTGAGCAACAGCATTAGGGGACAAAACCAAATTGTTTCTGGATGGCTGCTCAGCTCAACCTAAGGTGATGTACCAGGCAAGATGGAGGCCAGGCTCCACACAGCTGCTTGCTGCTCCCCGTGGCCCCTCACTTGGGAACACTAACCCTCATCTCAGGGGCCACAAGCGAAGCCCGAGGGTCCCCTGAGACCAATTCCTGCCATCCTGTGGCCCACTTCCGGCCGTCATTCAAATTAGCAACTAAAAGAGTAGCAGTGTCTACGTCTGAAGTCATCAGATGAAAGCAATGTGATGTAGAACAAAAAAACATTTTCAGACTAAACAAAACATTGTTATGTCTGGAGCATAATAAAACAATAACATGTATTCCTCACATCTAAACTTTAAAACCAGGAGGATCAAAGACTGTTTGTTGACATACAATAGTCAAAATAGCAGGTGTTCTGCACTGGCAAACACAAGTGTGTGTTTTTCTAAACGTCGAAGTGCGACATTAATTCAAGTCAATAAGCAGATCATCGTTAATCCTTCTAACATCCCAGGGGAGGACCATCAGCGTGGACAAATTATTTCAGTGTTTGCTGTCAAATTATAAACAATCTAATACGTGAATGCTGTGGAGACCCATTGCAACTTCTGAAAGTGCTTTCTCTCATTCTTTTTTTTTGGGAGAATAAATACATGCCGGCTCTGAAAAATTGCGTCCTCTGATATAAGCAATTTGCTTTAATATACTTTTCAATTACTGCTCAGCGTTAGAAGGCAGAAGAGGATGAGAGGAGTGGG
The DNA here is from genome assembly GCF_949152265.1 of Phoxinus phoxinus. NCBI lineage: Eukaryota > Metazoa > Chordata > Actinopteri > Cypriniformes > Leuciscidae > Phoxinus > Phoxinus phoxinus. The sequence goes on from NC_136900.1 coordinate 14,802,565, forward strand.
TCAGGGCGGCCCCAAAACAATGACAGGGCCCCGGAGCCTCGGGCCCCCTGCAGCTCTCCCATCTGCAGTCATTACAGTGACTAGTCAGACATGAAGGAAAAAGCCCACTCTCCACTCTCTCTGTCACACAGCCGTCAGGCAGGACAGCACAGACAGATATATAGAGAGAGGAAGATGCCAGTATGATTTCATATGCCACTCTGTGGGCCTTGCCCCGAACCATCCATTATCAAAGGATTATTGGCAGAGCAGTTCTCTGTGCCTGTTGGAAGAATCACCAGTACATGGACAGTAGGACTCCCATCAATGAGCGATTATTCAGCAATATTACAAAAATGGTCGGCCCATGTGCCCCCCTCTAAAGTTGCATAAACCTTGTACCCTTTCCGAGGGGGGCCAAGGGCCACTCATCAAACGAATAGTCAGGGGCCCATTGAACTGCAGTCTGCCCGTGACCCCAGCCTCTGAAGGATTATCTGTGGAAGCTGGGAGGACCACATGACTCATCCGAGTGAGGAAATTGACTTTTCATAAGCATAGGGAGAAGTCACTCAACTCCAGCTCCAGGAAGAGCTCTTGAACCTAGGACACAGACACAGAGAATTATCATGTCAGAGACAGCGACAGAAAAACAGGCACTGTGATAAACCCGTGCTACACGAATTTAATACATCTGACCAGAAGGGGGCCATAGAGGATTAGTATTGGGCTCAGCGAGGCTCTGACCTCATGAGTAATTTTTTGAGCCTGCAGAGTCTAATAACACAAAAAGCTGCAAAAATGGAACTTTACAGAAAACAGCAATAACTGTTGTACTTACACATGACTTTGATAAGCATTTTTTTTTTTTGGCTATGCTTTTTGCAATAGCTCACAGAAGGACATTTAATTAACATAATTGTACCAGTTTATTTAATGTAAATCTCTCTCTCATATATATATATATATGTCACTTTAAATATAAATATATATGCATTTATATCACTTTGAATATAAATATATATAAATGATATTGCACCCAGATAAATGTTAAAATATACACAGTTATCATAGCAAATTAATACCAGAAAGGGCCTCTTTAAATCCACCCACAGAAATTAAATTGGTAACCCATAACTAGTAGAAAAGTAGTTTTCACTGCAATGCCATAGAAGAACCATTTTTTGCTTCCCAAAAGAACCTTTCAGTGAACAATTTCTATAAAAATAAAAAATCCCCTTGAGTGAATAACATAATAATCTAAAGGATTTCCCCCCACTATAAAGAACCTTTTGTGCAATGAAAAAGTTCCATGGATGTTAAAGATCCATAATGCAATATACCAATATAAACCTTATTTTTAGGAGTGTACACACACAGATAAATTATAAATTTGCGCGAAGCCAGTTTTATAGTGAATTGCCATTGATGACTTGGCTTTATATATATATATATATATTTAAAAATGCAGGAATTTGCATAGACCCCTGTCATTTTAAAATGGACCCCAGGACACCGAATTCGACAATAGCTGAAATCGGCTACTTTGTAGCTTGAATAAAGCAAATTTTAGTTTGAAATAATTATTAAAAAAAATAAAGCTGTATATTTTTAAACCCTCCATAATACTTTGCCTCATAGATCATTTTAAATGGATTATACGGATATTTTTTTGAGGGAGGAATCTGTATGGCCCTCATCACTGCACCATCTCGGCGCTCAACACAAAGCAGCATCTGAAATCTCCAGCTGCCCACGGAGACAGTGAGTGAAACTAATACAAGCCCTCACGGCACTCATCAAACCACACGAAGGCAGAAAGAGACAGGGCTCTGCTTCCCACACACAGGCGACGGGAATCGTCCCCGCTCTGCTTCTAATTGAGAGGTGAGTGGCAAATGAAGCCGGACATACAGCTCTCTCCCTGGAGACCCAGCGGCACAGGTCAACGCCTACTTCACACCCTCTGAGCCCAGAAGAACAGAGGGAGACTGAGGAAAAGATGGAGAGTTTTGCCTGGCAAGGGTATGCATTGTGGGAGTTGGGTCACACCCCAGCCGCCCGCCCAGCTGGCTGCTCTTATCGACTGTCAGGGCACATGAGGGTGTGCAGGAGAGGTTGTGGGTTGCAGGGGTGTTTGCAGGCCACCAAGGATGGTATGACACCCTCTGCGAACTCGTTTGACCATCTTTCACTTCGGTTCTGTGTTTTTCTGTTACACTTCTTTCTCATTGGTGTTTCAAGGGATGATGGGTGTTTGATTGCCAGGGAGAAAACTGTAGAGCTAAAACCACACCTGGATCATAAGCATAATCTTAAAGAATACTTGACAGAAATTACACACTTTTAAAGAAATAAGTTATTTCCTTATATAGATGTGGATTTAACAATTGGGAATAAAATGTATTTAAATATTTACGAAAACTTTGAAATTTTGCCTAATAATGCTTAATGGTGTAGTTATTGCAACAACTGTTAGTTTTTTGATTAAGTATGATTTTTGTTTCCAGATAATTTTGTTAGTTAACATTTACTACTAAAGATATTAATTGAGTTGCAAAAAAAATGACAAATCATAACAAAGGTTACAAAGTTAGTGTCAATTAAAAAAAGATTATATATTATTAATAAACTATACAGTTAAGTGCCTAATTAAAATAAAAATGAAATGGATAAAGATAAATAAAAATAAATGAGCCACTCATGGCCACAGGAATACCATGAGATTTTGTGTGTTTTACAATCTCACATTTGATCTGTTTTTCTTTAAACAGCGTGGTTTGTTGGTTTATTTGCCTGCTCATAAACAGCTCTCACCCTCTGTGTACTTTCTTTAATCCACTCTCTGTCGCGGTCGGGGTACGTAGATCTGCTGGGCCACTTGTGGCTGACAAACTCGGCACTAGCAATTCGGTGATGCCCCGGTGCGAGGATGAGGCCTGCTAGCTTTGATCAACTCTAAAGTGAGTGCTCTGTTCATACACACACAGACATGCACATGTACACACCACCCCAGCAGTGTTTGAAGACAGTAGGAGAAGGAGCCTGCAGGAAAATGGCATTGCTCAGCATGACAGTCTTGCTGTTGTCCAATATGCTCATAGTTTATTTCTACCGCAGCTTAAGACACCAGCGGTTGCCTGAAAGGTTCGTTCTCCTCCAGTTGTTGTTGTCGTGAGTGCTCACCCTGACACCTGGAGCCAGAGAGGAGATACAAAAGCATTCAGATGGTGGACAGCTTCAAGACATGACTTAGAACTTGGCCTATGACTATGAAATTGGCCTCAAAAGTGTGTGAAAATGTTCAAACTTGGCAGTTATGGACTCATACACATGCAATTTTTTAATGCAAATGTAATATTGTATCAAGTAAGTTACAAACTAAATTTTGCAATAGTTCCTCATTTACTTACCCTCATGTCGTTCCAAACCGGAATGAGTTTCTTTCTTCTGTGGAACACAAAAGGAGAAGTTCTGAAGAATGTTTATGCCGCTCTCTTCACACAATGAAAGTGGATGGAGGACACAGAACTTATGTGTTTACTCCAAGTCTTCTAATCTGCCATAAGATATTATGCTATAAAATACACACACACACACACACACACACACACACACACACACACACTAGGAGCAATATACCAGAGGTCCGTGTGAATGGATGTGTCAAATGATTGAAACGGGCTGAGGTGTATTATCATGAGCGATGAGAACCTACAGAAATAATTCTAAATGTATGTGTTTGTAACTGGAGCCCGGATACATTTTAAAATGAAGAAAAAACTAAACCCTGTCAAAAGGGGACATGGATGAATGGATGGATTTATCATTTAGACGGACAGACAGACAGACAGATTGATAGATACGATGAATATACAGACAGATTATGCAAACGATAAATAGATACTGCATATACAGAACAAACATCCCGATTTTACAAATGATCGCTCAATATACAGACAGACAATGTGAAGAATAGATAGACAGATTATACAAACTTATCTAGAGATATAGACAGATTATGCAAACAATATACAGACAATACAAGTGAAATATAAACAGACAGTAGACAAAATAACAGACTGCATGAACACAAGAACTATTCAACGCCTTTTTCGACTTCTTTCTGCAACAGAAGTAATTAGCGTTCACCTTGACCATTTCAGTCCAGCGCGCTTCTTCCTGAGAACAGATCGCAACTCACCAAGATAAATAAGCGCATTGTGTGATGGGTCTTTGGGTGGCTTACGTGCAAGGTCCAATTGCTCTGTCTAGAGGGTGTGCTGTTGTGTGTGTGTGTGTGTGTGTGTGTGTGTGTGTATGTGTTTGGGCTCAGTGAGGCAGACAGAACTGGCCGAGCTAATGAACAGCATTGCTTTCATGGACGAGCAAAGCAGGACCAACAGGGCCCCACTGCTCAAAGCCTCCTCATTTCCCCCTCAAGTTCACTCAGCCACCAACACAACAGAACTGTTGGAATCAAACATGGGATGCGTGAGTGTGGTCCTCATATCTGGACAAAGCCCAGCAGCATCAAAAGGCCTCCAAAACAGTTCTTTGAGAGGTTTGTATCATTGGGCTACTGTATTAGAGAGCTCTCTCTCATCTGAGATCAATTCACTTTCTTTCCCCTCATGCTATTCCCTACTTTTCCAATTATTCACCTTTTTTTGTACCTTGACAAATCAATTATTCATTCTGAGGACGGGAGTGAAGCCGTAGTGATAAAAATGCTGATGTACACAAGTCAATAGGCAACCAAAGGTCCATTGTTCTCAATGGAGAGAAGACTGTAGAAATGCCACGTCTCTAGAGTTCGACAACTGACGCTTCTCTACACGTCCATCAGGCTTCCGTTCCTGACAAAAATAACACATCGATTGAGTCGAACAATGTATTTTTTTAACTTCTGAAACTCAAAAGGCAAAGTTGCATTGAAGGTTAAACTAAGCATTGTTGAAGAAATCAACAACAACATGTTTTGTGAGTTTAAAACTAGACGATTGTCAATATGTTTGCAAAAACAAGTAGCAACCAAAGGATGTTAAAAAGAAATCCAAGCACACTCTTCCATTAAATATGAAATGAACACTCTGTGATAATTGGCATGCAAGAAACCGAGAACCCCCTATCCACAGTTGTCTCTATCTCTTTAGCGGAATTTCACAACACACGGCAGGCCCAAATCTCGTCGAGAGCAGAGGATTCATCTCTCCCCTCGTCTCATTTGCAGTCTTCCAGTATGGGATGGCACTGAAATTGGAATGTTATGCATCAGTGGTCACACTCGAACTCCAACTGTTTTCTCTGCAGCGAGTGTCGAGGCCTGGGGAGCGGCAAGTAACCTGCTAAACTGAGGGTGTGACTTCACGGTCTTCGTGAAAGACCCAGGGCTGAAGAGAGGTGGGGTAGTGCCATGCAGTCGGTTTGCATTACAAAAAGAGTTGCAATGTATTTTTTTTATAATGATTCGATGGTGCCTTGTTTCTGCTGACAGACATGCATGTTAGACTGATAAGCGATAAAAGCCTCCATGTAAATCTGAGCAATGAACAGCGGTTTCTATTTCTACAGCGTTGCTCTAGGTAGCCCCACTCAAAGTGAAACCTCATTGGTCCAAAAAAACCTGCTTGGGAAAACTATACACTAAACATAAAATTTCAAATCAATATTGCGTTACTCACATGTGCAACTATTATTTAATCAAGTATTCAGTCCCAGTGAACCGGAAGTTGCAACCGACTTTACTTCAGTGTTGTGACATTTTCCAAGTAAAAAGGAATATTGAATGTTTTTTTGTTTTTTTAGCGCACCTCCTCTCCATCCTTTGCTCATAGCAGACTGATGGTTGGAGGGCGGTGGTTAAGGATATTCAACCCAAGCCATCAAACTGACGTCATCAGAAAGGGAACGCCATTCCAGAGCGGAAACAAATGTTCTGATTTTGATTAAAGATTACCACGATAAACATTTTTTTCTGTGTATTAACTTGCACGGATTAATTCCAAAAATGTTGTAAAACTAACATATTTTAGATTAACAGAAACATATGACATAACTAATCCAAAATCCAAAAATGTTTTTAAACTAACAGACTTAAAACTAACAGACTTAAGCCAAAAAAAAAGGGTAAAAGTAGGCTATTGCATTTAAGAAATAAAATGCTAGCTGTGAAATTAGACAAAACAGTCTATGTGATAGAATATGTGATAGAAATGAGACTGGTGAAAATGTCACAATATGGGGGGGGGGGGGGATTAATTCTGTGAAGTATGTTCACTGTTGGACATTATTAGTAGACAAATGTATTAAACTACTGAGAGTGAAAAAAGTGTTTTAAGCGACTTTATTTTAAAGTCCACAGTTCCGAAAGTAGCCGAGAAAGAGAGCGGTCTACCATCTTGTCACTGACGGCGGTGCAGATTAGCTCTGGCCCGGTTGACCTGGGCGCGAGAAGAGGGCTAGACAGCTGTGATTGCGGTAGAGATTTCACACAGTGTAATTACCGCACTGACACCAAGGACTCAGAGGTAGAGAGAGAAAGAGAGTGTGTGTGTGTGTGTGTGTGTGTGTGTGTGTGTGTGTGTGTGTGTGTGTGTGTGTGTGTGTGTGTGTGTGTGTGTGTGTGTGTGTGTGTGTGTGTGTGTGTGTGTGTGTGTGTGTGTATATAAGTGATTGTAGAAAGTGTGTAGCAGTGGCGGAGGGGGGAGGGAGCAAAGAGAAGGAGAAAAAAGGGGGCTCTACAGGTTATTAGCACTAAACACTGGGAAATGAAACAGCAAAGTCAATGCGTAATTTGAAGGCCCATCAAGCCTCATCAGGAACAGCAGGGAGGAGAGTGTCTGACTTCATCAGCTCGCTCTCCTGACTTGTGTGGAAAATTACAGTAATTAAAAAGGCAGCTAAGTACTCCGCTGAGCGCAAGGGGATCCTTTCTTCCCCCCCACCTCCCGTCACCTTCAGCGTGGCCGGCTGCTTTTTGCATGACCTCTCCGTTCCCCCCGGCCCTTGCTGCCGGGCTTTGTGTGGAGCCGGAGGGATGGTAATTACCGCCTCACTGGCTGATGTCGTATTGATCAGCAGAGAAAGGTGCCGCAGCAAAATGAGAGTCACAACACAGTGGACTCGGGCCAATCGAAAGGTAATTCCAGCCCGCGCGATGATTCGGCCCTTCTCCCCTCACTCCGCCGCTGCCTCGTTCTCCGCTACCCTTTCATTAAGAGACAGCTGTGATATTGCCGAATCGATACCCAACGCTGCATTGATTGCACTGTCAGCGAGGCTTTCTGCACAAGGCTCAATCAGTGAACTCTGACATGCGCCCTCTGATCCTAATACTCTCTTCACTGTATTGGCACCGCCATTCAGAAACTAATGGAAGGAGAGAGACCGCCGGGCCTACTTGGTTTACAACGACACTCTGGCATCTTTAGCGCTCTGTCAATACTCCACTTATTTGCCAAATTCTAGAGGTAACATCTTTAAGATGAAGTGTTATGGGTAATGATATCGCTGTTAAGGGCTGCCAAAATGAAGTAGCCAAATTTAGTAAATAAATAAAAGTATGGTCGAGCTAAACGGCGAAAGGAAGGCAAACAGATCGATTGCAAGAGAAAGCCAGGCAATAAGGTTGGCTCAGAAGAAGAAGAAGAAAAAAAGAGATGGCCAGGTGACGATAAAGATAAGAAGTCTAACAACCTCTGTCAAAACATTACAGAGGGATGCACCGGCTAATGGGAATCTTAATTATGCTGTTAAGAAAAGCAGTGTACTCTCTGCCAAGACAGCAATTAGGATCGCTCTGTCATATACTTTCGATCACCTGCCTGTAACTCCTACAATGCTAAGGTACGTTTCAGACGCCTCCTCCAAATCTGTTGACGGTGGAACTCAACCCAACTTCTTCAACTGAAAAAACAAAGTTTTCTGTGAAAATAAAAGGTTGTCAATGTTCAAAAAGTCAAACGTCAAGTGCAAATGTCACATTGACAATGAGTTTTCTCCTACAAGGTGCTAATTAAAAGGTCTGGTTATAGCAGTTAATTTGAACTCCAAATTTTTACTCCATTTTTACAGTGAGAGTTCATGCATTCAACAAGACATGGGGGAAATTCACTAAGAATGCATTATGTCTGCTATCTGCAATGATTTTTGTGCCTGATTCACTAAAGGAAATATACAAATACATGCTCACATAATTTACACAAAGCAACATCTGATTTTGGCTTCATTAATATTGGAGAAAAACTGCAGTGAAATTAGTGAATATAGTGAGCCTTATTTACATAAACAAGGTACTGAAATACATTATGGAAAAGTGGCAACTATATTTAGGGAATCTGCGCCATAGTGTTTGCAAAAGTAAAAAAAAAAAAGGGGGGGGGGGGGTTACAATGAGCCACTTATAATACAAAAGAGTGGGGTCCATCTAAAAATATATAGATGTAAACAATACATGTGTTGTTAACACGATTTTAAGGTGAGAAAAAAAGTAACATCCTTTTCTGAGTTATATTCAAATGTACAACTCTATTGCCAAGACTAAAAATGATGAGAACAAGATTACAATGCTAATAATAAACAATAATTTAACAAAAGAATTAATGCAAGCTCTTTAAAAAAAATTGCTAAAGCTTCATATTTTTGCGTTTAAATCTTCCACTCATTGGCTCCGTTCACTTCCATTGTAAGTGGCTCACCGTAACCAAAACGTTTGCTGTTTTTAAAGAAAACAAAGGCTGAATTTTAATATTTTTTTTGCGTTTATTTATGCCACATATGCTGTTGATTGAGCTGAACTTGCATTAAACTTAGTGTATCTATTTAACACCACATCTTTACAGAAGAAATTAAGATTGCATATAGATGAGGTAATGTACAACCATTGCAAGTTGACTCAAGCTTAAACTACCCAGTACTATAATTACTGGTGATTGGCTGTAATTGAGGCCAGCCGTGAGAGATGTTTGTGTCAAGTTTAACAAAGCAGTCATCATCTAGAAGGACCATTCCACTCTTGCACCTCCCGACCGTTCTATTTTCCCTCTCAATTTGGCAAAATCTAGAGGCTGACAATCCCTCCATTTTCTTAGACTGCGTTAAGGGCTCTTAATAACCTACTTCAACTTAACACTTAAAGCAGGGTGAGGAGAAGTGCATGAGGAACACAGGTTACTTTGGAGAAGAGGGTGAATGACAGCTTGGACTTTTTTATGAAAGGCAGGGCCCTCTGAAATAGCTGCTCAGGTGCAGAGTTTGACAAAGAGAAGAGAATGGGACGATAGGCCTCTACAAGGGTGTGGTGAACCTTTCCAGAGAAGACAAACTGTTGTCTTTAGAATTATTGTGTTGGGGAAACTTAACGTAATGACAGCAGTTGGAGAATTTGTGCAGAGGTCACACCATTTTTAAATTGGGGGATATGATCCCTTTTTAGCATCATCGGGTCATTATCCGAGCTAACAATTGAAAATCCCAAATAATGGAGCGATATTGTGCTGGTGCAGTCAAAAACAGACAGGCTCATACAATGGTCGTACAATGAAATTGAAAGGGATGAAAGGAAAAGCTCTGTTTCTTGTCATTTGAATAGTGAGAAAATTAAAAAGGAGCAGCTATACATGAAACGCAGGCTTATTGAAAACATGTACAATAGTACTGTTAAGCCATATTTAGGACTTTGAAGAAGTTCATTAAAAGCAAACAGAGAAATCATGCTTTTGTTGCACTATGAGGGACAGCAAGTGTCTGTTCAATGAGAGCAAATCGGTTTACTTCCACATTATTGGAAAAAAGTTTAACATCATAATTTTAATTCAAAATGTAATCAAAACCAAAACTACTTCTGTGGAATGTAAGCTTTTTTGAATCCTTTTTTGTCAATATAATGAAAGTCATATGGGGTCCAGTGTTGTTTTGGAGCCCACTGACTTTTTGGACAAAAACATTCTTCGAAACATCTTTTGAGCTTCACAGCAGAAAGAAATGTATTGGGACGTTTGGGGCTGGTTTGGGGCGACATGAGGTTGAGAATGACATCATTTTCCTTTTTGGGTGAATTATCTCATTAAACAACAGCCAAAAAGCCATTTAGAAAACTCAAATTTGATATGGATTCATTCTAGTATTTAAAGCCTACTTTTCACAATCTAGTCAGGAATAAAATCACATCTATCTGAAATCTGTATCTATCAACTTTTTTGTGTGAATTCATACTCAAGCATAGCAAGTTACTGCATTTGCTAGCATGTCCAACTTTTTGAGCTATTGTCTGTTTGAGTGCCTGTGATATTAGTTTGCACTCGTTTGCTCATTGCTCAATGCTTTCTTTCCTCCGTACCCCCCACCGGCCGCCACTAGCATGCATTGAGTAAGGCCGTGCTGTGTATGATTGCCGTGATTCTCCGGCACTCTATTGACAACGTAGCAGGTGTTCGTTCCACATCCTCTCTCCTCTCCCTGGGAGACACTAATCCCCTTCAGGAGGCCTTTCTCCAGCCCCCCACCCCATCCCTTTCCACCTAGGACAGTGGCACTATAGGCTTTGATATCCAGCCCAAAACCCACAGTCATTGCGCCTGACCGATGTGAGGGGCAGGTGCAACCGAGTCGCATGTTACATTCAAGACACCTCCACTGCCTTTAGTGTGGGTTCCCAGACCCGCTTTGTTCTTTTTATCCCCCTTTGTTCAATTAGATAAATATAGGGTAAGGAATTAGGGTCATTGACACCACAGTCGGCACAGCTTTTTGATCGCCATGGCAATCAAAACTGACTTCCCCCAATTTTTCTTTTAAAAAAAGTGCACAGATTGCAAATGTATAAAGTGCTTTGAGTACATTAAGCCAAGTGTATATCCCGAAAAAAAATCTCTTTGCACAGTGTGTTCCATGATTACCTGTTTAACTCTATTATAACATTCAATTCAGGGAGCCGCATGTTGCAGTCATATTCTTGTTCTCTGCAAATCCCTGCTGAGCTCCAGAGAAGCAAGCAACACCTCTCATATTAATTAAACCCTCCACGTCTACTGCAGCACCATCATCATAACCTGCCAATCTTACACTGACAAATGTCACAAAATACACATCAAGGTCCCTAAGAAATGACACCTGTTCGACTACAACAGAAACAATTGACCGTACTTCAAACCTCCTCACCATTCGAAAAGTTCATCGTAATTCTTTTGGATTCCGAACAGGAACCAATTAAAACACACGTCTGGCTGCATTTTGATTTAAAAGTAAGACAGAGAAATATATTGAAAGGAAGAAAGTGGTGTGGCTAATGCGACACTCCCTTTAATTTGCGCCCCTCGCTGAGCAAATATTCACGTTCCTTCCTCACACTTGGAAGTCCCGCTATTGTATACACAAAAAAGCCACTGTTAGCCCAACACGGAGCAGGTCAGGCAGTAGTGGGCCTGGATTGTGACCTCTTGGCATGACATCTCAGTGTATTATTAGAAAAGCCACACCTTCATCTCTCACACAAAGACAACCTGTGTTTACACTAGCGTGCCATTCGGGTTGTTTTACGCCCCTGTTCTTCAATATCATTGACTCGTAATGAGTAGTATCCTGTCTACAAGAAATAATTGCTCACAAAGCTTTGGTGTTCGAAAGGCAAATGGATCCCATGGTATTAACAGTTCGAAGACTTTGAGAAGCAATAGATGTAAGTACAAGTTTAAATTTGATCTCTTTAACAAGTGAGGCATTAAAATAACACACTGACATGACATCAAAAGGTAACCTCTTTATCAGAGTATTTAGCCAAATGTTTGATGGTTAAATGAACATCAATCTTATTGCCGGAGGGCTTGGTTTAATAGTTCTTTTTTTGGACAAGGATAAAAAGGGTGGCACTGATCTCAGTGGACAGTCGGTGGAGTGGACATATGTAAAACACACCAGAGATGTTCCATCTGACCCTACCAGATGAACTGTGCTAAAACTCTTCTGTTCCTATTGATGACCCACTTGGTTGACGGCCAGACCTGAAGTACCCAAGGCCACGACCAGCCATCTGGTCAAAAGGGAAAGCACGTTATACAGCATGACAACTATTTCAAATCACAAACTGCAAATTAGTAGGATGATGAAAATTTAGCCAGACCTCACCAGCAAATGCTCTAAAAGAACATGGTGGAACTTTCAAGGCAACTGTGGCAAAGTTATGATGAGCCATGTCACATGGTGGATGCTAATTGTTATTTTTCAAGTCTAACAAGCATGCCACCCCCTCCTGCTGCTCAGAGAATGTTTTCAACTTTTGATCCTGACACCTGCGTCTGCCTGGAATTCCACTCCAGCTCCGTTTCTCTCTGATGTACCTCCAGGATCTAATGGATTGTAAAAAGTCTGGCAGGATGTAATCTACAAAACAGAGAATACTTTGTGTGAACTGTGGTGTGGAACACTTCTGCCCAAATCCATGTTATACAGTGAAATGTATGAGGGAGAGAAGACCAGTGCACAAGAGAAACATGGAAAAGAACAATACAGACAACCATTCAAAAAGCTTTAAACATTAACTTATTACTCATTTGACTGATTATCTTCCTCTTTCCAGTTGTGATAATCTAAATCTTAAATTTTTGTTGTTGTAGCATTTCATGGTAGCAATGCATTTAGACCAGAATTAACTGTATAATGAAGGTAGATTTTAATGAGGTTGTTAGCCATTTAAATTCAGCTGCAAAGCCAATAATAATGTAGAAACTGTGACAACTTACCCCATATAATGTGACAAACGGACCACTGCTGAAAGCGCGTAGTTTGCTGTTTAGACTGGCGGTAGTGGCGGTAGTGGCGAGAGGCTGTTGTGCATGGCCTGGCAGTAAAAATATGCCTGGTGACTTCTCTGATTTGTAGAGCTGGTTTAGTGTGGTTGACGGAGACATCGAGTGTTAGGGCGCTGGAAAGCGTCCCCAGGCCCAGCGCTGCTCATGGCACACTGGGTAACATTGAGACATGACAGGTTGTGTTTGGACGTTTGGTCGGCCACAGCCATCAGGCAGTGTTATGCAGATTTCTGATGGGAGCAGCGGAGACTGGCATTCCCCCAGGTGCCACGGAGCGCCTTCTTAATAATAGGAAGTGACAAGAAGCAGACGGCCCACATCTCTTCGCTTGCCATGCTGTTCAGGACAATGCCACTTAAACGGGTGGCTGCTAAATTGGGTGTAAGGGAAAAAAGAAACATCAGCCTTTTGTTGTCGTCGTCTTGAGTGAATCGGACAATAAATCAGACAGTTGTCGTAGGACCTACATTAACACTCCTGTTTCGGTGACAAGCTAGTTATTAAGAGAAGGCTGAGATGTGGTTTGCGAGGGCAGAATATGTCTCTGCTGGCACTAAAAGAGCAAATCAATCTGAAATGTCATATTTTTACTTGTCTATTAAATAGACACAAGAAAGGCATTTGGCTGCCATGCTAACGACACCTTCTTCACCATTTCAGTAAAATGGCAATATAAATGGCCAGTGTTTGAAATCAATTTGCAAAGGTAGGCTCTATTAAAGCAACAAGCCAAAAAGGACGCGTTTCACAGCAATTTCACCACAAGAAACGGGTGTTCCTATAAAGCCAAATGAGTCACTATAGACTCAAATGGCTTGTTGCTTCTACAAAACTGAGGCAAAAATCAGCAAGTAATAGTTCCTAAAGATACGCGGTTTATTGTTGCCCATCAATGTAGCAACTGGGCATGATGACGTTCAGAAGAATGTGTGGTCAAAGTTGTGCATTTATTGGAATTGTTCAAGCTTCTAGCGTGGTTCATCCAACCCTAATTCACTTGATATTATCAAAATGTCATGGTTAACCACATTTACTGGTCTGTTGAGTTTTGCATTTAAAATTGTGTCACACTTTAGATTAGGGTCAAATTCTCACTATTAACTAACAATGAAATATGACTTTTGCTTCAATATTCTCCTAATTACTGCTTATTAATAGTAAGGTAGATGTTAAGTTTGGGTATTGTGTAGGATTAAGGGGTGTAGAATATGATCATGCAAAATGAGGCATTAATATGTGTTTTATAAGTACTAATAAACAGCCAATATCCTAGTAATATGCATGCTAATAACCAACTATAATAGTGAGAATTGTACCCTAAACTAAAATGTTAGGCACTCCACATAACATAACAAAGAGAAAGATGGTATTATACATTTTGCTATATGGTATTCTCTTTTCCGGTTTCCGGTTCCGGTATCCATTCTGATATGGATAATCTTTACCGGATAAATTGTAAACCTTAGCAAGGTCCCCACTTAAAAAAAACACACAATAGTCTCTCCCTTCTCACCGTTTAAGACAATATCGTTTTGTTTTTGGGCCCTGCAGCTGGGGGTGAAATGACCAGTGAAATCTGACGGCTGGTGTGTTATTTCACACCCTGGGCAGCGACTGTATGTATTTATTTTCACACAATAGAGATGCAGCCAGGCTGGGCGCTCTTTCATTTTCGTCCACAGGGGTGTTCGCTCTCTGTGGAGCACAATTAGAAGCTCGTCACCGCTCCAGCCATCCTGCGCCTGTGAGGGAGCACTCCTCAGATGCCCCAGCCTCCGCAGGTCCTGACATTGATCCTATAGAGCGGCTCGTTGTGCATGGGAGCTTCAATTAAAACCCCACACCACAACTGCTTTACGCCTTTTTTATACGCGTCTTGCTGACACCAAGGAGGTGAATTACAGGCTATCATTCAAGATGTTAAAATAAAGATCCTGGTGTACTAGAACATGAGGAAATATACCTTCTTCGTTATTGTATTAAGTATGTTATCTAGTGATTTTTAACCATGTGAAAAATCTTTGGGAAAGGGATTTTGGAGATAAAACAAGTTTCTGACATGTAAAATGTAACTATGTTGTTTTTTCTTTTGATTTATTTTTGGTTTAGCTGCTTTAATTGGTTGCATAATAATCATTCTCAAAATGGTGTTTTCCCCGCAACAAAATGTACTTTCTTTCCAAATAGCAGCTATATATGGAACCCATTTTTGCCTTGGAGTGAAATAAATAATAAAATAAATAGTGGCATCTCTCACAATTGGGGCTTTATATTTTGTAACTTGTCATAAATTACAAAAAAAGTCACAATTATGTCATAAGGTGACTTAATTTTTCATTTCACAACCTCACAATTGCCTTTTTTGCACAAGGAAGAAATTGGCTATGGCTTCCATTATATTTTAGTTTTTTTTAGAGTTCAAGACAGAAAGTTATCTTTGTCCGACATAAAAAGTTCTTCCTTTGACATAATTTGCTTGGTACTCTCTGTACATAAGCTGATTCGGGAGAGAGCAATGGAATAGGAATTTTCCACACGGCGACAGGGCTGCAGCATTCTGACAGGTGCCTGTTGGAATTGGACAATCTCAGGTTGCAGAGTGTTATTGTCTGTGAATTGTGTGTGGGTGTACTGGACATTACTGCAGGGCTTCATAACTCCAGACAACAAAAGGCTGTAGAATTGTATAAATCACATAAATTCTGTAAAGTTTCTTCCTCTGTCTTTGGAGGTCTTTTAGAGAAACAACAAGCGCCCCAAATATGTCAAAGTCATCTAAACAGATTACACTGGATACAATTTTCTCATAATTTCTGAGAATAATTTCTGACTTCTGTTAACCAGACTTTCCTTCCTGTAATGTTTTCTTTTTCTACGCACTAATCAAGAATTCAGTCCAACAGCCACTAACATCTCCAACACAAAGCTCACTCGCAAAACAGCCTTGACATTCTGATGCAATGCAATACAAATGCAGAAATTTCCATAAATCATTAGGTGGTGATATTCACAATAAAGAAACCTACTGTGATTGTCTATCCTGGTGGGGACAAAACTACATGTGGTATAGGCTCACAATAATATGCAATTGCTTTAAACCATATTCCCAAGTGCAACAGCTCTGATCTCTTTAGACGTATGAAAATCAGCTCCACAGTCAGCCTCATGTTCAGTGACATTTCACAGAATTGCTGGAGATACACCATTGAACCCCAGTTGTAATAGCACCTACGTTGCAGAGGGTGAATCAATATGACAGGGCCGGCCAGGGTTAGAACATCTGTGCTAAACCTAACAATGTCGCATGAAAAGAAACTAGAGGTTGTGCCATCTGACACAAAATGGAATCTAACTTTAACAACACCTAAATTAATAGAATTTTATCCGAGAAACTGACATGAAAGATAGGAACGTACAAACTAATGTACCATGTGGTACATTACACCTGTTAAAAAACAATTGTATATTTGTTTTATTTAAATGTTTTATTTAAATGTAATTCAAAAATAATTTACATTAAATGCAATTTGTGACCCTGGATCACAAAACCAGTCACAAGTCGCACAGGTAGGCTATTTAGCCAACAATACATTGTTTGGGTCAAAATTATCGATTTTTCTTTTATGCCAAAAATCATTAGGATATTAAGTTAAGATCATGTTCCATTAAGATATTTTGTAAATTTCCTACCGGAAATATATAAAACATTTATTTTTGTGAGTGAGTGCAGCACAATCGCGAACATAAATGGACAACTTTAAAGAGGATTTTCTCAATGTTAGATTTTTTGCACCCTCAGATTCCAGATTTTCAAATAGTTGTATCTCGGCCAAAAATTTCTAACCAAAAATAGTCATATTCTAACAAACCATATATCAATGGAAAGCTTATTTATTCAGCTTTCAAATAATGTATAAATTTAAATTTCAAAAAGTTGACCCAGCTGGTTTTGTGATCCAGGGTCACAAATTGCATTTAATGTAAATTATTTTTGAATTACATTTTAAAATATGAGCCTTAGTGGAAGTACAAATCAATTGAAGTCACTAAATTGAATTCAAGTTCTAAATGAACTATTGTTTTTTTTTATATCAGTGTTCAGTGGTTGAATATACAATATTGGAACTGGTTCTGAATATTAATCAATTAAATTAATTTTGAATAAAATATGGTCTTCTAAATAAATTCTAATGTCAGTGGATATGCACAAAAACAGCACACACACCTCTCAGTTGTGCAGCCCATCTCACTCCATCCAATCCCACCAGCATCCCTGTGGCTAGTCTGCTTCCTGCCCATAACTCTTGCTCTATAACCTGGCTTCAACACAACCAGATCCCCTCCTGCTCTATCTTCAAAGCACCAGACTAGACCACTTCTCTGAACCAACTGATCTTTGATCCCAATGTGGGGACCAGGTTTCCTGGGGATCATGGGCTTGCACACACCACCCTGTCCCTGCCTGACTCACCTGGGTCATGAGAAGGGAGCAGCTGGGTTGAGGGTGTTCAGCAGGCCCTCCGCAGATGGATGGCTAGATGCGCAGTCTCGCTCATTAGTAGTTTGGCACACCTGACAGGTCTGCGAAGCCCTGCGAGGCAACTTCATCTTGACTGCAATCAACAGCAGTTTTGGCTTGATTTTGGGGTCTAAACATATAACTGTGAGGGAAATGCAATAACCGTAATTGGCAAATATAACAACAACATCTACAACAATTTTGACTATTTATTTCTAAATGGTTTTCAAACTGTACCAAACAGAACACTTTGAATATATGATAAAGTAACTTTTAAGTAACTACACGAAAGGTTCTAAGTGGTGTTTTGAGCAAATTATGGCACTGTTTCAGAATTAAACCAGCAAACAAATTTTACTCAATCTTCTGAAGCTCAATAACTGTAATTTACTTCTAACCAAGCATTTTGCATTTTTTCTAGTTTAACATTGTCAAAGTCAAAGAGGAATATTTTGGATTGAACCACTGGGAGACAATTGGCTAAAACCATATAATTTGACTGCAAAGAGAAATGAGAAATTCGTTTTTTGCTGTTGTTAGGAATTCAATTCGGAATTCAAATAAAACCACCATGTGTTGTAGCATAAAATGAACATCATCCAAAAGTGTTCTGTGTTCATGTCCATAGAGGGGTGAAAAAAAGGTGGGAATGAGTGCATCTGTCTCCGCTAAAAACACACACGCACAACCACACAAACCAAGGCAGATTTCTCAGGAATAGTCATCAGTCTCTAGGTGGCAGTGTTGTTATACCACCCGAAATATGGATGCCACAAACCTGAGAAACTCTAGAGATCTATATTCTCTTATTTAAAAAGCAACGAAGCGCAATGCAATGAAGTCTTTCATTGATCACAGACATCACACTTTCCCCCCCGTCTTTTTCTCTCAAACCTTTTCTTCTTCTCCTGTCATGGCAAATATTCACCTTACCCAGTGAAGCAAATTGCTGACACCTTTTTAAGAAGTGACAACTGTGTATATTTCATGATAGCAAATTCCATTTTCATATCAAGCGAGACGAGAATACAATTTTCACTTCATTTAATCAAGGTGGGGACGTCTATGGGTTATGGCACTTAAAGCTGTCAGAAGTTTAAGATGCACTATTGCTGTCAATCTCACACCCTGATACTTAATGAAGGAGTTCATTCAAAAACTTTCTAATTAGTGCAGAGAAGGTGAAGCTTTAAGCCATTAAAATAAAGTACAGGTTTTTTAAATGCTTGTTCTGAGCCACAGTATACATAATTCTATCATGATTAGTTGCTTTAAGCTTGAATAGTGCAAAGATCATTTGACAAGGTGAAAAATAAATTAATACTGAATATATAAAATTTCTGAACTTATTTATTTCAGACAAAAATAATTGGGAGTTCAAAATAAATGTCCAAACTATTTATAAGCATTATAAGTACTGCAACAAAGCTCTCACTTTCTAAAGGTGTGAATGGTTGGAGAGCTAGTAGCACTGGCCTCCACCATTCAGTCTGAGAACCATCACCAAGCTGCAGGCCTGTTTGTCTACAAACACTGACTAGCAATCCCCACAATAATATTCTGTCCTTCTACACCCCACCCCGTAATGCACACACAAATATGCTTGGTCAGTCACATGTACTCGGCATCACCATTCTAAAGCTATTGTTAATTTGACAGGACACACCCGTCAACCAGATGTGGTAACTGAACTGAACTTCCCTTCTAAATGAATGATTATGTCTAATACTCATGTGCAAACACAAAAGAAAGATACGTGATGAACCTGACAGGAATGGGGTAGTGAACTTGAGGTAAAAATCTGGTTTTGGAAGACAGCATGCAATGATGGTAAGAGGAGAGTCTGAGGTATACCAGTAAAAAACAGTAATGAAACTGAAAAAGTATAGATAAGGCCACTACATACAACTACATTAGAAACAATATATATATATATATATATACAAATATTTAAATTATATTAGAAAGAACAGTTTTGTCATCTGAATACGTAAAAGATTTCCAAAGTTGGCTGACCCTCACCCTCAAGAACCCACACATATAATTACCAAACTCGTTTAGAAATCAAATGACCTTTGGGCAAAAGATTATTTAAATCTCAGAATTGCTGATTAGTTTAACATGACTTCCATCTTAAGTTCTTCTAAACTTCGAGTGAACCTGGCCCTTCCCATCACGTGAGAAAGCTGATAACAGTTTAGACATGTCAGTCAACGGCAGGAATTCCAATAGAGATAAGGAATTCCTTTAGGTTGCAAACTTGAAATTCATTTAGCTGCTTTCTATTTGTGTGGGAAGAAAACGTTAATAATCAGTGAGTGTGATTGCAGGGAGGCAAGAAAGTAGAAAAAGACACCTGTCTTGCCAGTGAACCATATCTAAACTGTCGTACTTCAATCTAAAGGAATTCAACAATACTTAATTACTTGGTTGTCAATTTAAAGTAAAACTGTGCCAATGACCCTTATCCCAAACCATTCACGTACCTGTCTCAGCTGTACCTGGTGTCCCAAGAGACCCTCTTCAAAGGGCCTTTTTGAACCCCTCACAAAGAAATCCATTTCAGAGGCCTCCATAGATGCCTCCAGTGAAAATACTGACCTCCTCAACTGTCCATGCAATACTGAGACATGCGATAAGAGCATCTTCTCTCTCCCATATTTCATGCATTCTGATCCAAAGAATCTACACTAAGAACCCAACATCCAGCTCCTGCCCGAGTGTTGGCCACCATCAGGACTGTGTACGTATATATAGAGGGCCCCCCCAACGTCAGGACTCACAGGCACACCTGAATGGGCTCGAAGTGTGCCTAACTAGCTGCACACCGTGTCATGGTGTGCTCTGATTGCCTTATCTTCTCATTTATCACAGATGAATTGGAACCAGCCTTGCTGAAAGCTCCTTTCATTGTTGGGGAATGAAAAACTGTGTGAAGCCCGGTGTGCATCTGAACAAGGGGCCTTCTGTCAACCCCGAGTGGGTGAGGAAGAAAGGTGAGTGGAGAGGAAGAAAAGAGAGAGGTGGAGAAAGAGAGAAGGAAGGGAGAGAGAGGTAATGAATAAATGTGAGTGAAAAGCAAGATTATGTCAGCCTCACAAGTTATTGAGATTCCCCGAAAGGTAACAGTGAACCATGATGCTTAACAACGGTGCTTCACACTAACCAACCATAGGGCGAAGTGAGCATGTTTCCGCCAAGTTAACGCCCTGCCAAGCTCATCTACAACAGCTTTGGTCGGTGTTAAAATGAAAACAACAAACAAAAAAATGAGGTGTGTGTTTCTCTCTACGGAAGACTTGCAGCACTCATCAGTCACACATATATTTAATTTGCAAGTTTTGACATGCAATGGCTGTATGCCTGATGCCAGCCTCTGCTGTAAATGAGATGCAGATTGTTAGTACAGTACAAGAACCACTAACATTACAGCACACAAGATGCGTGTTACATTCGGTTGTGGACAAGTTGTTTAAAGAGGACCCTACCCCACGCCCAACTTTTTGACTCTACACCCCACACACATTTTTAGTTGGTCCTACAGTATATGACAGCTGTCCTTCCAAGCTTCAACACTTGGCCTGGCTGTCGACGTTTGCTCTGGCCCTCAGGGGCCTGATTTAAACCCTTCTTCTTCTAAATATCGATGCCTCTCTGAATTTGTCTCAGCACGGTACTGAGGAGAGTGACAAGTGCACCACTGATGAACTTTAAGCAAAATCTCTCACAGCTGCTTTGCTCTGCAGTGATCCTATTAAATTGACAGCGCTCACCTGAGGGGGTGGCCAACAAAGTATTTACATGGGACATCTTCACCATGGCCATATGAAAAAGCTGTTCAAAAGAGGCTGCCCCAGCTCTGAAGACAGGTACTTCCAAGATCCTGAGCGATGTTTTAATTGCCTGGATAAGGTGCAACGCTAATATGGATGGTGGCAAGGCAATTGAGAGTTCCTCATCCTTTCCCTCCCCCTAAATCAATGCACACTTTTACAGAATAGCTTGTGAGTCATGGCTGCCCTTATATAAAGTGAGGTAGCTGTGCATTAGATATGCTGCCGGAATCTTCTGCTTGGGCGAGTGGACTGAGAACGATGTGAATTGTTAATGCCTTTCTGCCTCAGTTCACGCCTGCTGATTGATCAACTCGCAACTGTATCTACTCTTTCTTCCATGAAATCCGGTGTTAGTGTCTGTGTATGCGTGCATGGGGGAGACAAGGCAGAGAGGGTTCATCAGATTTCGGGTTAAATTGAGAGTGAAGGAGGTTTGCTGTGTAGATAGAGGGAAGGGGGGAAAGACATGTTGGGGCCCAGCCTCCAAGCAGCATGGGCCCTAAAGGAGGACATTCAGAGGCACTCCGCCGATCACACGCTCCCTGAACTCCAATGGGACCCAAATTGTATGGGATGTGTGGGTCTTTTCCCAACATATTTATATCCTTTACTCTTTACAAATCCACTCAAACGCGCATGCTGCTGACTGGCAATGGGGTGGGTGACAGGGTGGGTGGAGGGTTAACAGAACAGTGCTGTAATACAAGAAGGCTTATTTGATTTTGGATGCACACAGCACAGGTTGCCTCATAAATAATGCATGCTACTGTACAAACAGGGAGCTACGCTGCGACTTGTTGCTTTGTGTTTGAATCCACCAAGATAGGATTATTCAGAAGAGACAGAAACAGTCCTGTGAAGCTACTTCGTCTTTATAAGAATACAGAATTTGGCTCTGCTTTGCACTTCCAAGTGTCAATAAAACTAGAGTCCTTTGACTTGTCTTTTTTTGGGAACCAAGTATGCCTGGAAAGAAAGGGACAAAATATTGAATTAGACTTAGGACCAAAGCAGGTGACAGTCAAAGGAGGTTCAGAGGTGCTGAAGTGTGCGTATGCTCGCACGTGTGGGTTTGGTAACCACAATCACACTTGGCTACAGTGTTGTTCTCCACAGTAAAGGTTAGTGACAGACTGGTCCCCAGTGCTCCAAGCAATCACTGCAAAGGTGTCGGAGAGGAGATCTTCTGCATATGAGTTACCACGGATGAAGCCTGCCCTTACCAGGACGCTGTGGTGAAATTAGTATTTAACACTGTTTAAAATTGAAATATATGTATTATTAATTTGCATATGCATTTGTTAAAGGAATTTGTTAAAGGAATATGACAGGTTACAGGTCATCTGAGGAAAATTTTATATGGTCGCCCAATGGATTTCCACGGTAAGTGTAAAACTGTTCTTCCAAACAGGGAATTATTTTTTTGTGGTATATTTGATCAGAGGAATATAGACTGTAACTCTTATTAAACCCAGAATATTCATTTAAAGCATTATTAGAAGATATCATGCAATAGTTGCTTATCTCACCTAAATGTACCGTTCTAAGAAAATGGGTCCAACATCGAAATTGTTAAAGGGATAGCAAGACTTGCAATTACTGACATTGATTGTAAGACAATATACAATCTTTATTTTCTAAGGTTTAAACAATTTTCTCACAACTGAATAGACCTTCAAATTATCTTTACGAAACATGCACATTATACACCCAATATGTACATTTTGTGATACACAACCTTTAAGAAGCTGCCCCATGATTCATAGATCTTATAATAATCTCTGTGTGATTAGACTGACATCTTTGACACAAAGAGGAATGACGGGTTGTCAGTCACTTCACGTTATTACATGCCAAGTCACATTATGGTGGCTCTGAGGACCAGGCACCAGCGGGTGAAGCCCGTCATTCCCCTCAGCGGCATCCACTTACACTCCAGGTGCCAGCACCGAGAAGAAGCAGGCTGCCACCCTGCAGGGAAGAAATAGTGCGGGAGGCGAGCATGTTAGCATGTGGAAACTGTCTACCCTGTCTTCTCTTCTGCATTGCCTGTCACTACAGTACCATATCACACAAACATACCTATCAAGACAAGAGCTGATCTGATTGGACCCCGCTGAGATCATCCAGATAGATACAATGCATAGATGAAGGCTATGGTTATTTGAAACATTCAAAACATTTGTGGCAAAGTTGTGCATTGGCGTTCCATGTTGTTAGCTGCAAGGTGTAAAACTGAAGCTAGTTATAAGATCATAGCTCGAATTTCCTTGAAGGTGCTGTATGTAAAAATGTTTTAATAATAAACGTTACCAGACAAAAAGTTACCATGAGAAAGACTGAAATATTGAGGTTCTATAGTAATATAACAATTGATATGTGTTTCAACTTTCTCAATGGAGATGCAGATGACAGACTAGCATCAGCTGTAGTATCCCTGTCTTCTGAAAGCGCTGCACTCCTTGTAACACTGAATTCAGTCTGTGCATTAGGGTATAAAAAACACTTCAATGATCTTTTGAAATTCATATAAGGTTGAAAGAAGGAATTACATATCACGAGAGCAGTGAAATAGCTAACCGTGTGCATCACATTCCATCAAACCATCACACAAGAATAAAAACAGTCTAGTCTTGCAGAAGGAATGTAGCATGCCACATAGTCGCGTTCAACAGAACAGCATTGGAGGGGGATTTTCTGTTCAATTTTAAAGCATGCTGCTGGGGATTCTTCACAAAAGGTGTTTGGAGAAGCTCTCTAAGGGATTGCGGTAGAAAGGACCTGAAAATTGACTAGCAAAGGTTGGGAAAATGGTGTGAAAAAGTCAAACACACAAAGGCCCGCAAAATGAGCAAAATCTTTTCCGCACATTTTGAATAGCTCTCTGCCAAGAATATACAGTATAATCATGGTGCGGAGGATTTATTTTGGAAATAATTACTAGGTTTATTTTCCATATATGAGGTTTAGCTTATAGGCCAATAGTTCGGTTGTCTAATCATCTGGCAACCTCTCCGGAACACTAATAATATTTGGGTAATATAGGTAGGCCTAATACTCAACAGACAAGCTTTTATGAGACTGGCCTTCTGCCTGCACTGAATGGTCATCTCGCTCCTGTGTATCACAGGTATGGGGAGCAGGTTGCTTGGGCTGATAGAAACCATAAATCAGAGCTCCTGAAGGGAACAGATGCTGAGAGCATGTGGGAATAATTTCACAATTTAGCCATAATTAAAATTCACCTTAGCACGGCTCTGCCACTTATCAACTGATTATTTCCTTCTGATTCAATATCAGTCTTCTTACGGGGCTCTCGGCATCTGCCCTGCTGACCTTTCCTGCGCTAGTTTGTTCAAGACATTTCGCATGAACACATCTTCCCACCTTTTAACATCATATGAACAGATGATCAACAACACAGTAGGGAGTTAAGCTGTGTATGTGTAATGACTCCTGATATCTATCTATGGTCTGCCCTGTAATAGCCAACGCACTGTGTTTCTAACCCCTTCGGAATGACCTGTGTCATTTAAAAAAAAACATTTATTCTCTCAAAGGCCAGCTTCTTTTAAACATGCTTCAACAAGACTTTTAATATGTAGTATGTGTTATTGATGGCCTCAAGGCTGTATCTAATGACTTGGCATTGGTGTCATGTGACAGACAGTGCCCTCAGACAGACATTATGATCAGTCCATTAGCTGTGCCAGTCAGCTTGTCAGAGCTCAGAGACAAGGCTCCACAGAGACGAGAAACCCACACACACACACACACACACACACACACACACACACACACACACACACACACACACACACACACACACACACACACACACACACACACACACACACACACACTCCTGCACATTCCTAAACAGCTTCTGCCCAACCTATCCCAAGCAAAACAGGCCTTATTGTACAGTACAAACCAGTGCATACACTATTGATTCCGTGACCGACCCTAAATCCACTGATATGGATAGATTATGGTTCTGTTAGGGTAATGAACCCTACATATGTTCACTTTAAAAGGGGCAAAATCAGCATTTGGGTTGACATTTCCTGTGACCTTACATTTAAAAAAAAACTATTATACATAAAGAAATTATATCATTACATAACTGCGAGAATATTTGCACTAAAAAACATTTGTCGTGCCATTTAAAACAAAAATAGTGAAGGTTATTAAAAAGGTGAAAATCCAAGATTGTGACTGTAAAAAAAAAGTTGCTGCAATCAACTTAGATGTTTAAGTCAATTCAACTTAAAAAACATTAAAATTACTTAAAAATGTGCAAAATTTTATATTACTTATATATATATTTTAAAATTGCTTAACTTTTGATGAGTTAAAGCAATTCATGTAAAACCATATGTTTTCATAAATGATTGATCATATACTTTTTTACAGTGTAGTCATAGTATGTCAGCTACCAATTTATAAGAGCACTTAGTTATTTTCTGTTCAGAGATTCAGAGATAGCAAGTTGTATCCACTGATCATGTGATCTCATCATGGCGGCCACCATGTAAGGTGACCTGCTTGACATACAATTTAATAACTATCAAGTGTGCAATTGGATGTGCACATGCTAAGGACATGTTTAAGAGCTGTTGGTTTAAGGGTTCAAGTCTGAAGTCTTTTCTTTCCTTTCAACTATCCCATAAAATTAAACCAAAAAGCCCAAAAATGTAAAAACATTAAAAACATTTTAATTGGCTTTTAAATTTAATTTAAGCTTTTTTAATCTTTTAAAAAAAAAATAACAGGCCTAAATTCATTTTACGTCAGAAACCTTTTAATGAGAGAAAATGTTCACTTTTAAGAAAATTAACCAAAGCCGTTAGCCTATAAAAATGTCAAGTGTTCAGTATACTCTTTTGTTTTTCTTGCATCTTTGTTTAATTACTACTATATTTGAGTAAGTGATTACACTTACTTAAATACTTACTTAAACCAACATGAGCTATTTTATCAGCACCTTCTGTTAAAGAGAAAAAGGCTTGTAAGTGAAGTGCATTGATGTGTGTATCGGGTTGGTTTTTAATCACACCTCACAGGAGTGCTTCGCCTTTCTCTCACCGAACATGCATGTCGAACTGTGCGGGTGGGAACATTCCCGTTTCCCCGTGGTTCATTTAACAACAACTCCGACTCGTCGTGAAGTACAGAAAATGACAGCGCAATTACACGCGAGCCCGTGCTTGACGCAAGGAGGAGTGTTAGCGCGCTACCTGTCTCCGCCTCAGTTTCCCGCGCTCCGTCGAGAGGAGTCAGCAATTAGAAGGATGTAAACCTGTCCTCTTCCGCCCAAAAAACAGACTCGTGCCAGTCACACCTCCCAGTGTCAATCACAGCCCGTCACAACACATCAGCTCCGTGAGCAAACAGTGGAAAACGCGGACTGACAGCTCGGCCTTTTCTCACACATCGCACCTGTGGCTGGCTCGCTTGTGTTTTCTTCCCACGTGGTTCATGAGAAAGTATAGAAGTGTGTTTTTATTAGTGCGCAAATGCGAGTGAACCTGCTTTGTTTTATAGAACACGAAATAAAGAGATTTTTCATTAAAAAAAAGTATTAAGTCTGAAGGACAACATATTTTTGACAGTACAGTGGAAAAAAGTTCCTGTGTTTTTTTAAAAGCCTGAAAAAGAATTAATACATAAATATAGTAGCCTGCATAAAGTAGGATTTTTTTTTTTTTTTTTTTTTTTTTTTTTAAGGCAGAGAATATAAAGGTAGAGAAGACCAGTTAAAAAAAGTATGGGGTAAGTTGTCACAATATAAATTCATTAAATACCTTTTTAGAGGGCCTTCAAATTTAAACAGTAAAACAATTATTAAACACATCATTGTTTTGGCTAAAGATTGTTATACTGTACAAAATTTATAACATTTAAAACACATTGAAAACTTGCCCCAACACAGTTCAAACTTTTGGTTAAAATCTTCATAGGCTAGGCCTACTTCATCATAGCCTATAGGCTAATACTTGATTAAATGTATGCCACTCGTGTGATGAAGCACCGTTCTCCATATAAGTTCTGAAACGACTTTAAAGGCCAAAATCGAAATAGATCATTCACACAAGGCCTCTGTTGGATTTAGTGTTAGACTAGCTCTAAACCCTGGTTATCAACACCTATACCGTTCCCAGTTTCCCCCACTGAACCTCTGTGGAGTCGAGAGCTAAATCTGTGCGGTGGGTTAACCTCTCTGCACTGGGCCAGGCCTGGGCTCACCTAGCGTCTCCTCTCTCAGCAGACAGGCCCCATCTGCCACCTGCTCCGCCTCTCTGTCCCAGTGACAACTGTCAAGCAGGCACGCAAGATTGATTATCAGTCAAAGCCCATTGCGCTAGCAGCAGATTTCGGTAGGTAAAGCTTGCTGATCCAGCAAAGAGCCAGAGCGCAAAGTTACGCTGGGCCGTGCCAACCACGCTCTGTGTCGGGGCGCTCGGAGAACAGCCGTGCGTGTCGCCATGAAAGCCAGCCAAGGAAACACAGCTGCAGCACAGAAGTTCCGGCCCGTAAAACTTGGCACCCAGCAAAGGACTCATAAATAAACATGGCTGTAAGATGGCACCGTTTTTTTGGGCGTCTCCTGGGCCAGGATAAATAGCACATGATCTCTTGCACAACCCATTTGGAGAGGAACAACTCAATATAAGATCACATGCATGGAAGAGAATGCGAAAGAATGCATGTATCTCATCAAAAGTTTGACTAATACTGTAGGTTTTCTTCTTTAAAGCATTAAAAGGTTATGTTTTTATAAAAGAAAAGCACATTGGAGCACATTTCAGTCTATATAGACATAGGACACACACACACACACATAATAAATACATAAAAATGAATAATATTTACATAACATTTGAAGACCTTTATCATTTAAATATATGGTGCTGTCATATGTGTGTGTGTGTGTGTGTGTGTGTGTGTGTGTGTGTTTTAGATATAAATATATACATGCATGTGTGTGAATTTATATATATATAAAAAAAAATTATACACAGTACACACACACACACACACACACACACACACACACACACACACACACACACACACACACACACACACACACACACACACACGCTATATTATGTAAACACAAACTTTTGTTTTGAATGCGATTAATCGTGGCCCAGCACTAGACTTTTATTTTATTTTACTAAATAAAAACTAGTATTTACTTATTCATGTCTATTTTTATATTATTATCCTGTACTAGGTATATATATATATATATAATTTAAACAATTGTTTCATATTTATTTAAATGTATATCTAACAACACCATGTGGACATCACCACATTGACTGAAATGTGCTCCTCATTGTAAAAAATATTGTTGGATTAACTTAAGGTTAGTTGGTTGAATTACATTTTTGAGTTAATTGAAATTGAGTGAATACAATGAGGGAGGCTCAAAATGTTATGTTATCTCAAAAACACATCAATTATCTAAGTTGATTTGACAAAAGAAAAAAAGTTGTGATAACAAATCATGGAAATAACTTTTTACAGTGAGTTTAGTTTAATGCCGCAGACATTTTCTGTTTGGTATGTTTATGTTAATAATAGAAAAGCTCATGACACCAAATCAGTTGTATGCATGAAAATGTAAAAAAAAGAATTGTGTCCACTTCTCGATTCAAACTCAATTAAGTGAAAACGAGTTGGAGAGGAAAAGGATTATGTGGTTTCCACTTGCTCTTAATTGAATAGAAAACACCCTTTCTTTGGTAGAGGTTCTAAACAGTACGTATACTCCCAAATGTCTGTGCTTTCTAAAGCTCTTTGACTGCTTTCCCCATGTGGTCGGCATTTCCATTGAAAAACAAATACGAGCGCTGAGTGCTTCTGGACGGAGCTTACCTCCTCCAGGAGAGCACAGAGCATTGGGTCGGTTGGGCGGCCCACTGGTGGGGAATTCACCTCAAGGATAATGACGGTTGGCAGGGGTGCTGCCTCGCTTGTGGCTCCCTGCCAAACTACTGTCGGTCAAAGCCCCTTTCGCGGGGGATGCCATTGTGGCAGATTTGCATTAACCGGCGAGGCCTTGTGAGTACAGTGCGTGTCGTGCTGAGATATAACTCTTTAATCCGTCATCATTCACTTGAACTCCTTTCAGCGCTGCGTTCCGCCGCGGTACCTCCGTGTCATCTCAGGTGCGACACGCATCCACAACAACATTCATTATCCGGGACCACTTCCCTCCCTGAAAGTAAACCGTGTTTGATTTAACAGCCAGAATGAACCAAAGGGCCCCCCATGTAGACTGAGACGGCAACCCTAAAGCTTGGCAGCCATTCAAGGCCTTGAATACCTCTCTCCTACCAGGATGTCATGGCCAAGACATAGAGACTGTATTTCCCTTTCTTCTCCTGGATCTTCTTTTCCCTTCCTTTCTTTCTCACGTCTCTGCCCTTGTGTTGGTGGGGGTGCTCCGTTCAGACTGATTTAGGGGGCATCCGTGTCGACCGGGAACAATCGGTGAACCGAGGGACAAAGCTGCCCGCTCTACTTGAATTACAAGTGGTTGGTACTCATGGAGAAGAAAGGGCGTTTCAATGCACCCTTCAGGGGGCAGCGTAGAGCCTCACCTATGGAAATGATGAGTACAAGCACACATACACACACACGGAATTCAAATACTTCCCTGATAGCCACTGGAGTACTTTGCAAACAAACATGGGGATAATTTTCATACTAATGACCAGACAAGGAACTGCTGATATGATCTGGTTTGTGTGTCACAGAAGTAAATAAAAGGTTTTATGCACTGTAAACATTTTGTAGCGGAAAACTGGTACCGGTATAAAGGTGTTGGTGTGTAACTGTTTCAAAGAGGTTCACAAGGAATTTGGAGATGCAGACAACTCCCCGAAAACACTTTTTTTATTGTAGCTGTACTACTCAGTTTTATGAGATATGCAGTTGAAGCTATTATGCTCAACTGTTATGCAAATATATGCTATATAATTATAAATCAATGAAATGTTCAATACCAGCAATCATATATTGTTTTAGTATAACTGATATATTTTTTAATTAGAATTTATCTTTTTTTGTTTTCATTTTATTTTATTTTAGTTGTTTTAGTTAGTTTAAGTTTTATATATTTAATGTCAGTTTATGTTTATTTTATTTCAAGTAATGGAAATTATTTATTGGTTTTCGCTTTATAAGTCGTTAACAATCTTTGATCGTTTAGCTTTTTGTCGTTAACTATATTGGTTTGAATGTCAAATTAGTTCATTTCTGGTAATACTGATGACAGAGTAATGGCATATTCAGTACATTGCTTGTATCCTTATCTTTAATTAAAACTGTTTGACCTCAATTGGGTCAATGGTGTAAACTGCATCTTCAACTTGTTATTACAAACGAAAGATTGGCCTTCATCTCATTTAATTAGGGCCTTGGCATTGCAAGAGTCCAGCTACCCACGCACTCTCTGGTGAAGATGAATATGTTCAGAGTGTGCGTGAGGGTCACATTGATCCGCAACTGATGACTCCTTCCTGTTTAGTCCCTATACACTCTTGAAGAGATAGTTGATAATTCTGTCATTTAACCCTCACGTCGTTCTAACCCCGCAAGACTTTCGTACATCTTTGGAACACAAATTAAGATTTATTTTTGATGAAATCTGAGAGCTTTCTGTCCCCCATTGGCAGATATGCAACTACCACTTTGATGCTTCAAAAAGTTCACAAAGAGATCGTAAAACTAATCCATATGAATTGAGCGGTTTAGTCAAAAATTGTCTGAAGAGACTCAATCGCTTTCACGAGTTCACACTTACAAATAAGTCAGAGAGAATAAATGTTATGCGTATTTGGCGTGCTGTCCGAGGAGAGGAGAGGGCTTTGGGCTCTGTATTCAGCTCGAACCCAGAGTACTCCCGCTGTATTCCTGGCTGTGGAAGGAACAAGCCAAGAGTGAGGAGTCGGGGTGGTGAAGAGATGCTGAAAAACTGTCGAGGAATGTAGGTGAGCCGACTGAGTGAATATATATTTGCTTCCTCTCATGCTTATGATAGACATGGTAATTGTTGATGATGAGTTGATTGGATTGATTATTTGAATGTGCTCCTCCCGAACTTTGTTTAATGAAACATAATTTATATGATTATTTATAATTTATATATAACCTCATTGGTTTATGTAGAAGCTCAAACGTGCTGCGTAACACGAGAATGAACCTCATTGGTTCTTGCTGAAGCTCAAACGTGCTGCGTAACACGAGAATGAACCTCATTGGTTCTTGCTGAAGCTCAAACGTGCTGCGTAACACGAGAATGAACCTCATTGGTTCATGTAGAAGCTCAAACGTGCTGCATAACACAAGAATTAACCTCATTGGTTCTCGCACGTCAAGCGAACATCATGCTTCCGTTTACTACAACTGATGTATGAGTTGATGAATGTTTATATTAAATAAAAGCCTGTTTGTTCATCGATCTAAACCAATCAGTATATATATGGATTAGTTTCACATTAATTTAATTTCATACATTTTCAATACCCTGCAATGTTTTGGGAACATTTATGGTTACAAAATAATAACCTAAAAATAACCATTAGGAAACGTTCTGTGTACGTTTATTTTAGGTTATTTAAAAATGCAATGTTCTGGGAAAGATATTTCATGGTTGCAAAAAATAAAACCTTAAAGGATAATTCCGGTATTTAACACCTTGAGTCTATATTGTAGTTTGTTTTGGATGAACAAGAGTGGTGGACAACATTTTTTTGACAATGGTTCCTCTCTCGAGTTTTTGACTGTAATAGAATTGGCCATGGACCCATTTAACATTGGAGTCAATGTGCATGTCCGAAAATGTCATTAAAACAGCCAATAATGTTCGTTTACAAAACTGTTAAACTCACCGAGTGGTTAGTGGTGTTCGTTGATGGTTATAAACAATATATCGTCGCAATATATGATTCCAATCCGTTTATTTTGCTATAGTGGAACTATTTTTTCAACAATGGGATTTTACAAAATGACGAATAAAACACGACAGAAACTGTATTTCGCAACACTTTTTGTTTCTGGAACATCAACTAACATCACTAATCACTCGGTGAGTTGCACAGTTTTGAAAAATAATGTTAAAGGTTGTTTTAATAACATTTTCGGACATGCACATTGACTTCAATGTTAAATGGGTCCATGGCCAATTCTTTTATAGTCAAAAACTCGAGAGAGGAACCATTGTCAAAAAAATGTTGTCCACCACTCTTGTTCATCCAAAACAAACTACAATATAGACTCAAGGTGTTAAATACCGGAATTATCCTTTAAAGGAACGTTCCTAGAACATTATTGGTTCTCAAAAAAAACAAACAGGAACCAAATAACGTTCAGGGAACATTCTGTATTTGCTAGGATACATACATAAAGCTAGAAGAAAAAGGTTTATATTTCATTTTTTAAATAAAGACAGAGGCTACAATGAAAATGGGGTCCATGAAAGTTTTGTGAAAACAGCATAAAAAATGCTGGCACTGGTTGGCAATTTTTTTTAAGAAACGCTGGCAGGGAAGGAATTAAAAATACAGGCGTTTTTGCAGAGATGCCATAGAAGAACCATTTGTTCTTAAAATCATTTTTTTTTTCTGTGTGTAAAGAACATTTAAACCAAGTGAACAGTTCTTAAAATAACTCCTTTTTTTCTGTGTGTAAAGAACATTTGAATACACTGTAAGACTAAAGAACACCATAGAAAACTTTTTTTTTGCAATGAAAAGTTTCCATTAAAGGTTTGTCATTGAACCATCAATGCCAATAAAGAACTTACTTCTCAAAAAGATTTCGAAGGTAATGCATGCTGGAAGGCTGTTTATGAGGTTGTCACATTTTCCCCATAAACCAAAATGGTCTTATTTTTGAGCATTTAACAACTTTTCGAGGTAACCTACAGCTTCTTTGGCCCTCGGTTTTAAAGAATACATCTCTAGAGTTATGGACACAGCAGGAACAGCCAGTTTCCTAGAGCCAAATTTCAGGGTGAAATTCAACTCTGGGTCAGTGAACAAACTGATCACTCATAATCTCTGGCTTCAACATCAACTGGCTGAAATTATTTGTCTTTTTCATTTCATGGCTTGCAAAATACAAACCATTCAAAACTGATCTGCTCTTACCATAAAGCTCAACCACAATTTTAGACTTCTACAGGTGAAGTCTGTACCAGTTAGCATTATCTAGGACCAGTGTTTGGGAAAGTTACTTTTAAAAGTTATGTGTATTGTGTTACTTACGTTAGTCTGGCTATCAGACCAAGCTCAATCTTAGATTGAACATTGGTCTGGGGAGTCTGCTCTGTATTTCTACTGCACAAGAGGCGTGGTCAACGGGCATAGTTCAAATGACTCTGTACGCAATTGGATAGTCCTTCAACCAATCAGCGATGTGAACACTCCAGGCAGGAAACGTGTCAACAAACGTGTTGGTATGTAGAATTGATCAGCGGTGGTTTGCAGAAGCAGCAATGGCATAGAGCGATTTTTGCAGGTTGTGCAAAAAAAACACAAAAACATGAAAGTTGGTGGATGTTTACTAGCCTGGAAATCCAGACCAAAATCTGAAAGATTTATGGTCTGGTGTCGATTAATGAAAATCGGCACTCTCAATCTCGAGGGGCGGCACCAAGCGTGCATTTGAAAATCTCACTGCACGCAATGGGCTAACACTACGACCAATCACAACAATACACGGGGCGACGTATCACTAAGCCCCGTTACCGGTTACCAGTGGAGTAGTAGTGGGAAGTTCGGATCATTTTACTGACTCGGATCTTTGAATCTCGTTCAAAATGAACAAATCTTTTTTCGAGTAATTTCGTTCACTTCAGCATAATATAATTAAAATGTCATGTTAAATATCCCAACACATCTAGTACTTAGGAAAATGTTGATTACCTTTGAAAAGTTGGGTCCAACTTAAGTCCAGGCTATTGCAGTCTGTTAATTCACCTCACCTCCTGATCCATGGCGTTCTTTCTTTTGCAACTTCACATTTATCACGTCTACTCTGTTCCCCGCCTCTCGTGTCTGTCTTCGGGTTCGAACTTGAGCGGAGCTAACTGGTAGATTATACTCTTGCCGTATCTGGTCAGCAAAACAGCAAAAATTTCCTTCTTGCAAAGGAACAATTCGAGCGCCGTCTTCTGTTCCTCTTTTAGAGATAAAGGCAAGTTTAAACCTTTCATTGTAGCGCCCAAAGCCGTTTCAAACAACTGGTGTTCATCCATAGCCATCTTGAAATGTTTACTAATGACTTCGACGTCACAGCGCTGTCGTCATCTGTTTAGCTCACCTCTGGCCCTCCTATATCAGATAACCCGATGTGATTGGTGCAGCTCAGATAGAGGGGCATATTTAATGAGCATTATTACTCAACACCAGAGCAACTCGCTGAGCAAATTCAAATTGTGCTCTCGGGAGAACTCTGGAGTTCCAGGTAGGTATTTACACCCACTCAAGCAGTTTGTTTGCTAAACTAAAGAACCCATTGAGCATCGTCGAGAGGTTAAATGGAATTGGATTGACGGTCGTGCGAGAGACGGGTAAATCAGATGCGCTTCTCTATCGTCATTGGGTTAAACCCATAGATATACATAATAAAGGCTAAATGCATAGACAGTATATAAACTGGACACAGCGACCCCATAGGTTTCAACGGAGTAAAGTTAAGTCAATTAGAAGCACTCACTTCCTGATGACTGACCGTACTGCGCAGGCTCAAACTGAGCTTGATGACGTAGATGTGACGTGAGCAACGTGTCTGACAGTTGTCAGTCTTCTAGTTGCTGTGCCGAGAGAAATCCGAATCATTCCCTTCCAAATCTCGCAGAGACGGAGAGCGTGAGTATTAGCATGAGCTAGCAGCAGGATCAACTTTATGACACACTATGGGCTTCTCCCTTGACTTTATGCCTCCATGTCCCCCCGATTGCTTGCCAGCTTCTCCGCCTGTCTATACGGTAATTTCTCGAATGTGCGACAGAGAGTCAAGTGGTTATGACGCAATCGTTAGCCTATTTTTACAAAAACCTGCTTCTACGGGGCCATAACGTAAGATACAAGGTAATGGAGCCTTTTATACATTGCCGTGTTTCTTTAGAAATAAATAATGGACAAATGGAGTCTTTAAACGCCTCAGATGTAAAGTTATTCGCTGTCAAAGTGACACCAAAATGAATGGGAGTCAATGGAATGCTAACAGCAGGCGATGGCTTGATAGCCAATGGCGGCCCCCGAGGAAGCTTCGGTTTCCAGCGGATGGATTACCCCCTTGGCTAGATGTCTCGTCCACGCTGCTGGCCAATGGAGGCCGACGTCAACACCTGGCGGCCATCTTGTCACAGTCAGCTCGCTCACTCATAACATTGTGTTTTAATGGTGCATATACTCTTTAAATAACCATAACTTGCTACATTTTTTACCGGTTTTCAAACGGGTTGGTTTGTTATAAACGTCAGAGATGTAGTTATGACACTGCATACTTATGAATAATTATAATATTATATATTTCAACATGTTTAAGCATCCAGAATTATAGCCACGTTAATTACGTTTGTAAGAAACCAAACCGTTTGTAAATGCGTCAAAATTTCAGCGAGATAAGAGTATTTGTGTTTGTGCAGCTCACTCACCTTACATCAGGTACCACAGAGCCCGCCAGAAAGCTTGCCTGTGACAAGATGGCCACCGGGTGATGGCGTTAGAGACTCCGCTGTAAGACATCTAGACTTTATTATGTATTTCTATGGTTAAACCCGCCAAGCACGCCAGGTGGATAAACCAGTTTGTGATTGGTTACCGTACATTTGGAAAGGAAGCAGGATACATAATTGTACAGGTTTCCAGCCTGATCTGCACGGGGAAATCAAATTGCCGGCAGATCAGGCTGGGTTTACCCAGTCTAACATTACGTTACTTTTGGGTTACAGTTCTTCACCTAGGCTGGGCTCACTTGTTTTTTAATAACAAAAAAGTTCTGCAAGTGAGTGAATTCGGACACTGGGTGCGCTGCAAGGGCTGCCACTTTTACATATTTGTGCTTGATGTTTAATAATCATTTGAAACTTAGCAAACTGGCTATACTCTTCCCTTGTCATGAAAGTATTTATCTTGAACTTTGTCAATGAAACTATAAACCTTAATTAAACCATTTTTAATAATCAATTGAAAAGGAATTCATACCTGTATGATATTACGCTGTCCCCACAATGGTCCAGCAGTTTGGACAATGCATGGATGGATGATTCAACTGCAGGCCTCATCTTCTCACATATGTGTTATTTAACATATTTAATTATTGCAGGTTTGCATTTCAGTTTTTATTAATTTTGAGGAAAACTGAATCTGTTTTTGTGCGAGTGAGATGACTTAATGCTCACAATTAGTCTAGAACAACAATGACCATCATGTTAACACAGCAACCTCTGCAGCAACTCACAATTTTCCCAACATGGGAACAGAGCTGCCCAATATGGGAAAAAAAAGTAACTTGAAAAAGAAAAAATGTAATCTGATTACGTAGCTCACATTAATTCTAATGCGTTACCCCCCAACACTGCTTATAGGATTATGTGTTTTTTTTCTACAGAAGTTCATGTAGAACTTCCTTATTAAACCAAAGATAATCAGGTTTAATTCATGAATGACCTTAGGAACTCAAAGAGATGCGTTTGCTTGTTTGATCACTGAGTGCTTCATGGATTTATGCGTCACACGCAATACACAAGAACAAGGCTGAAACTAATCAGAATGCCATTTGCTAATTACTTTGTTTAATTCTTCCCAACTTCTAAATCAGTAATTAGCACAAATAATTATACGTTAGAACTGTTGCACAATGTCATGATAAAGTTTGTTCTGTTCGCTTTGTTTGCTTTTCAGTTCCAGTAATTAAAGTAATATTTGAGTGTTGTTAGATGTACGCCAGTCAAACTCTTTTCTCGTTAACACCTACAGAGTCTGTAAATAACAACAGCAGTCAAGAAGTATTAGCAACAGTGTTTAACATATAAAATATATTTATAATTCTGTTAAGTTTCTTTTCTAAGTGACATCCTCCATATATTGAATATGTAAAAATAGCCTTTATATTTATATAAAGGGAAGCAAAAATTTGTGCAACCTAATGACAAGCATTCTGTAATAAAGTGTAGTATTTTCTCTACAACTTTTAAGACACTACAACAGCACAACTTTTCCAGCCCTAGAAGTAGAATTACACAAACGAATTACATGCATCAGTAAAACAAGAAAACAAACATCTGTTATTGTGCCTTATACATCTGAAATGTCAAACAAGAAAATATATGTATTTCATCATGAAATTATTAATTGCTTCATAATAAACCGAAATTGAGTAAACATGCCTCGACAAACAATCTGTTTTCTCTGTTACATGTGGCATCTTTCTCAGTGCTCATTAAAGACTTTGTTAATTAGCAGCTGGAGACAGTGGCTGAGGTGTGCACAGTGTGATTTTTTTCTTCTTCTTTCTTTTTCTGCCCTCTGTAGACCATGACACACAAGACGATCTTTTAGATAATTCCCAACACAATTAACAAACATCCACCAACTTTTCTAACAACCCTTGTCACAATCACACATATGCTACCATATGGAAGTGTTTTTTGTAATTTTGTCAAAGCAAAATATCAATATTTATGACATCCCATTATAATATGTTTCCTTTCCTTTTTATTTTTTTTAGCTCAGTTCTGTATTTGAACAATAGATTTAAAAGATGTGCTTTAGGATTTAGCAGGTAAATAAAGAATCATTGGAATTTATGATAGCACTTTATCAAAAGTTACCACAAATATTTTCTGAATTTCAATATTTCTGTCTGTATTTCCAGTCATCTGTTTCCACCCCAAACAATCCAACATACCAATCAATGAATCTCTCTGATACGTATAATCCCAATATAAATGTGATTAGGAACTATTCTGGAATCAATTTTTGTTATTCAATAATTTTTTTTCAGACTAAAAAGTGAAAAGGGTCTAATTTATATAAATTCTGAACATAAGCAGCTGTTGCAAGTTGAAACTGTTTGGTTCCATCATGCCAGCTCGTCTTCCATCATTGTTTCGTTTCCATCATTGTTTCCATAGATGCAGCAGGGCAGCAGCGCGCCCGCTCTCGTGTTTATCTCTAAAGCATCCGTGTAGAAACGTTAGCTTGAGGAGTTCCGCCATCCTCGAGAGCAGTGAAATGCTCAAAAATAGACATTCAATTGTTCAACTACAAACATAAGTGCGTATTATTTGTGATGTTACGCAATTTGGCTAGTTCAAAACTCTTTCAGATTATAAAATATGATTTTATCGAATCATACGTGTTTCTGTCAGTGCGTTAAAGAGCGAGGCAAACCCTCACACTGGAGGAAGCAGCATGGACTGGAAAGGCTAACGCTGATGACAGCTGCATAAAAGCGGAGAAAACGCCTTCTTATTAGGGTAGGAAGCGAGACAGTTCTCTTATACGATATCATCCTACAATATTTATGTTTATCTTACCTTTTATCGCTTTGTATGCTTTTTCACTAGTTAAATGTGACGTGCTGTACATCCTGCCAACTGACTGCCGAAAACAGACTGTCTTAACAGTTGTGTTTGTTTACTATTCATTAATCATTACTTTTAAAGAGTAATAAGGTCAATATGAATGTATGCATGTTATAAATTACATTTCAACTAATACTCCTGCACTTACCATTTGTTTGGAACAAACAATTCATGCTTTCCTCTGTATTTTTGTTTGTATTCTGCAGAATTATGGCAGATTCCTTTGGTCTACATAAAGACTGGTACTCAATACTGGGTGCCTGTCCAACAGATGACATACAAGAGCTGAAACAGAAGTATCAGAAGCTCATCCTCATGGTAGGTACTCAGCAAATGTTCCCATACATCAGTGGTTCTCAAACGGGGAAGTATTTAAGGTTAAGTTGCATTAAAATAATCAGAAAGTGCTGAATCAAGCCATGGTCCTTCAAATTGTACTCTGTTTAAAACTGTTCCCGCCTCCAATTGTTTTTTTCTCACTTCATTCCAATA
Organism: Phoxinus phoxinus; assembly: GCF_949152265.1. NCBI lineage: Eukaryota > Metazoa > Chordata > Actinopteri > Cypriniformes > Leuciscidae > Phoxinus > Phoxinus phoxinus. The sequence continues at coordinate 14,841,814 of NC_136900.1, forward strand.
CTGTCTTGTCACTGAGTGGTGTATATCAAATGAAATAATAATTTATAACAATAATATCAATATAATATAAGGACCAAATCTACACCCTAGTGAAAAAAGTATACGTTATTGTATTTCAAATATATTCCACTTTTCAATAGTGCATTGGAAATATACTAACATAGTAAAATTGTACTATTTTAAATTATATTAAAAGTATATTAGCATCATGCTTTTACCTATTTTCACAATACAACTTTTAACACACTTTAAATTAATTGTATTTTCTAAAAAATATACTTGAATTTAAAATTTAGTTTATTTTTTTAAAGTGTATTTATTTGCACTTTATTAAAAATACATTTTAGGTATATTTTAACTGTGTGCTGGAAATTATCTTTGTAACAATGCATTGAAAGTATACTTTAAAAATACAGTATAGTGTACAATGTATAGCTAAGTTGTATTTGTCTAATAATGTACATTTGTTATTGAAGACCTTGTGGACCTTTCCTGATCCCTTCCCTTCCCTCCTGACTCTTCCACCTCACTTCCAGTCTAGCTACTGTCCTATTTTAATAAAAGGCAAACATGCCAAAAATATATTTTTAAAAAATATATATAAATAAACTTATGGTATATTACTTGAATGTTTCGAAGACACTCGTAATGCATTTGTAATGTACTTGTAACACAAATAATGTACACTTTAATTTCACTAATCAAGCATTAGTCCCTACACAGGCATATACTTAAAGTATACTAGAAGTTGGTCCAATTTAGTACACAAATACACTTAAAGTTATGCTTTACTACAATTAATTACAACTAAAATATACTTAGTACAAAATGAGTTGTTTCAAAATAGCACACTTCAATTTAACTAATCATGAACACACTTGAATTATACTGATAATTAGTCTGGCTGCAAGTATACTTAGCTATTTATTTATTTTTCTTTCACCTGGGCTTTATGGTCAGGATAGTTAGTAAGGTAGTTTTTAGGTTTAGATATTGGGTAGAATTAAGGGATGTAGAATATGATCCTGCAGAATAAGGCATTAATATGTGCTTTATAAACTAAGCAGCCAATAATAGTGAGAATTGGACCCTAAACTAAAGTGTTACCGTATGTAATACACACACACACACACACACACACACACACACACACACACACACACACACACACACACACACACACACACACACACACACACACACACACACACTATTCATTACAGTTATTTATTTTTATCACTGATAGTCTTAAAGGGATACTTCACCTCTGGAAAGATGAATGTGTATTTAAAATGGGTAATTTATGTAGTTTTATTTGGAGCCTTCTAAACTGAGAAAAGACAGAAAAATTTATTTTTGGCTCATGTGGATGAAAGACAACAACTTCCAGAATGCACTTGCTTCGCTGCCCTACGAGGCCACTCCCAAGCCACGCCTACTGGTAAGAGCGCAGTTAAACAACTAGGCTAGGCTACTAGTTGACTCGAAACTTAAAAGACAGAGTTTTATCGTGAGTCTCCGTGACAAGTCTGCCCGGGATTGTCCGGAATTGGCCCAAAATGTCCGGGATTCGGCTTTTGCGTTCTACAGTCACCGTTCATTATGTTTACTGTGGCGAGCAGGACAAGGCTGAGGGCCGGGGGAGAACGACGCAAGGCCGGTGGCGTGATTACTGATGAGCGACACCTGTGAGACGCACCGGTCTCGTATCTCTCAAGAAGGAGCGGGAATTTTCTTAGCAATGCTAAAACGCACATCAACCGATCACTTGTTTAGCGTTCATGTAAACACTACATTCAGATTCACCAATCGGAATGAATTCAGTTAGATTGGAACAAAAGGTGTGCATGTAAACAATAAATGGCTATTATAGAAAGCAAAAGCCGAATCCCGGACATTTTGGACGATCTCGACGGCCGGACATGTCCGGGAAAAAGGATGCATGGTAACCCCTACTCAGCTTTCTTTCAGCTTAGCTTCCAAAAAAAGATGGCTGACACTATTTGTACATTCTGTGAGTGAGATCCCATCCTTTTTAGGGGCTGGTTGAAAACATGCGGAACTAACTACTACAACTGGCTGTAGTCTCTAGCCTCTGGCCAAAAAAATGCTCCGATGACGCAAAAGGACGATTTTTGTGTCAACGAAAGATTTTTTTCCAGACTAAAAATACATAAATCTACTATGTCTATTTGTATTTTATATTGATGTTTTTACCATGCATTTATGATATTAACTGTAGCACTTTGAGATTTGCTCCAAATGTAAAGTGCATTACAAATAAAATATATTATTATTATAAATCGCTCGTCTCAGGGGGACATGAGGGACGGAAACATGGTAATTCGAAAATACTACAGGTTTTCTACTGATACAAAGCTTAATGCTAAATGCTGAAGTATCCCTTTAAGTTTTGAATATTGTATTGGAAAACAGCGGGCCTTGGAGTCAAAGAGACTGAGAACCACTGCCATAAATGTTATTTAATACACAATAAGTGCTGCATGTTATGCAGTACATGTCTACTGATAAAATTCATACCGAGATAAAGATTATGCTTGATTCTCCCATCAAAGTTTTCTCCTAGGGCAAATTGTTCTCGCTAAATACGAGCTTTGAAAATATATGCACAATTAATCAATGGCATCAGTATTTCTCATTAATACACATTGCAGGTTGATTTATCCCAGTCAAGTTATACTTAAGCTGATTTGTTTAATCCCAAACCCATTTTAATTACAGCAATCTCATAACACCAGTCGATAAATCAGGATGTGTGCCGTGCAATTTGTAGAAGCAGTTTGAAGACTCCATTCCAATGCCTTACGCAATATACAGCAGGAGAGTGATTGGTAATGAAATTGATAATATTTCAGGTTTTTTTAGCCTGTCAAAGTCAAACGAATCAGCATCTTGTGATGGAAATGCCATCACGTATTGGTTTCTTCATATTATAGCCAGACAGTTGGGCAGGAGTCCGCTTGCTGATTCAGAATTCAGCATTGCCATTGTAACCTCAGGCTTAAAGCAATCTATACTGCTGTATTACTTGGGATTACTGTTTGCAGTCACAGTGTCCTGCCTCATTCCTTCATTCTGAGTTCAGCTTGACAGTAGGTGGCAGTAGTGTGATGGTGGTAGGCTTTGTGCTTCGGTCTCTCTCCTCTCTCCATTGAAGCAGAAAGCGGCTGCAGGCAGAACACCAGAGCCCAGCGGAGGATGTGGCAGTGCTCCCTTCGCAGCCTCTGAGAGATGATGATGTATTGTTAGAGCTGGCGAGTGCTCCAAATTGCCCGGCCCTTTATATTGTGTTCCTGCTCTCCAAGCTCCATTAGCCCCAGTAAATGAATATTTTACAATGCGTGCAAAGAGACAGCAATTAAAGCGTGTAACTCCAGAGAGGCAGGAGGACGGGCTGCTCTAACAGAGCTCCAGCCTCTCGTTGTGTTATACATTTATGACAAGTACCTGAGCTATACAGACTGGAAATTGTAGAGTAACACTATAGTAAATGGGTGGTATAACCACATTCGTGTTTGTAACATTGAGTCCGAATGCATCTTAAGAAGACTTTGGAAAACAGTATAGTAAGCGTTCACATTCAAATGTTAAATCTTATTGGTTTTCCCTAAGGTTTTCATAAGTTATATATTTGAGTCATGTGACAATCTGATTTTGATTTTTAAAAGATGGGCCCAGATTCTGAAAGAATTATGTACAGCATGGAACAACTTTGAGATTTAATTTTGTGTTTTTAACATTTCTACAGTTCAAAAGTTTGGGATCAGAAAAAAAAATAATATATATATATATATTTTTTGTCCAGGAAGGATGCATTAAATCGATCAAATGTGACAGTAATGACATTTATAATGTTACATTGTTAGTTCAAATAAATGTTCTTTTTAACTTTCTATTAATCAGAGAATCATGAAAATAAACAAATTATCATGGTTTCCACAAAAATATTAAGCAGCACAACTGTTTAACATTTATAATAAGAAAAGTTTCTTGAGTACCAACTCAACATATTAAAAGGATTTCTGAAGGATCGTGATCTTTCAAAAAACATCCCAAAAAAATCATACTGACCCCATGCTTTTGAATAGTAGTGTTTGTATGTAATCTAAATCAAATCAATAATTAAATAATATTATATATATGTGTATATGCGGAAAAAAAATGCTAATTCTTAATACAAGGGTAATATTTTTTAATATATAAATATATATATATTTTTTTAGATGCCTAAGCTTTGACCAATTAAAAATATATTCATACATTTTTACTTTTTTTAAATCTTGCATTTTCAAATTCAGCCCAGTGTATCTTCATCTCTCCATCAGGCGCTCAATCAAATGCTCTGTTACGACAGACCTGAAACTCAGTTCACAGGAACTATCTATTTGACAAAAGACTACCCAGGGAGATGTTTGTGGAGCAGCGGTATGTGCTTGCCAGGGCTAAGCTGCACTTCACACCTGTGGTCCTGACTCCTCGAGCTCACCTACAAAGAGTAGAGGGAAGCAAAACCCTATCTCCGATTCCGCCACTGGGGAGAGAGTCTAATTCTCTAGCAGAATCTGGCGTCCTGCTGGAGGTAACTGAGAAATTGTGCTGCCAAGCTTGCTCAGCCATTCTCAGGGTTCAGGACCGGAGCTGTTTTTCCTTTTCTGTGCTGGCTGAGAATATATGTTGGATATATTACTTTGGGAAAGGTGATGGTTCAGATTGCCACACCACAGAAATAAAAAGAGCAAATCTAATATTTAAACATATGGCTAGTGCAGTTTGTCAATGTTTTTGCGGATGCATTATGCGTATTAAAATACACCCCAAAATGCTTTACAAATGGGTGTCATTATGTATTTTTTTTCAGACCGATTTTTTTTCCACCAACGTGTAACTTTCCATGTTGTGAATATTAATTAAAATTCCATTTTCAATCATTACACTACGTAGTAGGCTTTGTTTTATATTTTATAGATATTCGGTTAACACCTGGTGCATTATATTATACTGAATTTCCAGTGTTATTCTAGATGGCTACGCTGATTTAAAGTTTCGCTTACGGCTCAAGATTTCACTTTAGCTATTTAGCTTTGGTCATTCTCTGATCCTCTGATCTGAAGCATCCTAAACACAAATCGATTTAATCCTCTTAGCTGGTATCCTGTGCCGTTCCTAATCTTAATGTCTTTTTTACTCTGGTACTTTTAATTAAACTGAGATTTGAGTGAAGAAGGATGCTTTCCTTGCATTTTAGCAACTTGAAATTCTCTTTAGAATGTAATGACGGCATGTGAAAGCGCCAGTGCTGGAGAGAATGCACTCCCAAAAGCCTTCCATCAATTGGATGGCCGCAATGAATGATTTACGTCAGTATATTTAAGGATCTTTCAGTTAAAGTTCATTGGCCCCTCTTTTTCGTATTTGAGAGTGGGCTGCGAGGCGGCAGAGTGCTGTCTTCCTCTACCCGCACTGTAAAAATGCCAAGAAATGGTTAATGATTCTCTCAATCAGGAAGTTAATTTTTGGCTTGTTGCTGCAGTTGCTTTTCTGTTCCTCTTCTCATCGCATTCTGACCGCCCATTAACAAAGTGAAAACAACAACAAAAACACAAACAGAGAAAGGGGCGAGGAGGGAGGGTGGATGAACGGGAAACAACAGAGAACAGGCACCCTTAAATTTTAATTAGTTTTAAACGTAATTGCTTGAAATGATTAGTTGAATTCAGTCTTCCTGTTGCTTAAAATTAAAAATATAATCGCTGTGGACAGTAATTGGCTTGCCCCAGATTGTCGGTTATTGTAGCCCAGTGTCACCCCATGCATCATTACCCGACTTTGGCGGCGATGCGGCTTCTGAACTATAGCGACCATACAAAAACACAAACACACACACATGCAATGCTGTGCTCGCCTGTGCCAGAGCATAATCAGAGTTTGGTTGAATGCCTGCTCGAAAGGATCTAAGTTGTTTTCCGTTTGCCCCTTTCAACCTTGCTCTTCTCCAGTGGGCGAATGAAGTGCCCCACGGCTCAACTGACCCTCAACCCCCACTAATCGATAGTCACAGCCCACGATCTGTAGATCGCTCAAGGAGAATGACTCTATACTGTAAGGATCCATCTAGGCCGGAAGGGACTGTCAAAATAAATCCCTAAAGCTTCCTTTAGGGAGGCTGGATTAGACTTCTGGGTAAATTTTTATTTTATTTTGGCGAAGCTGTGATGTTACGGTAAGATCTGTCATATTTAAGGACACAAAGTGGGGATCGCATTAGTGGTTTTGGCTGGAGGAAGGAAGCGGCCTTTGCCCTTCTAACTGTCCACTCTGTCCAGTCTTGTCATTGGAAAGACATATCTGTCCTAACTGATATATATATATATTTTGCACCATTGTCTGTATTAGTGCCCATGGTCTGCCTTCTCTGGTAAACTGTCCAAAAGAACAGCAAGTCCTTTAGCAAATTGCCCATTAACTTTGTGTCAAGACTTGTCACCATGTTCACATTTTTATTATTCTACCTTTTATATCACCAAATACCGACCGTTTCTGTTTGTATTCTGTTTCTGTAATCTGACTTAATTGCATTAAAAAAAAGTTTTTGTCCTAATAGTTTCAATCAGGCATGACTGTCATTGGTTATCATTTCTGTCAGTCTCATCACTCTGCATTTTGATTGGCAGTTTCACCCGGACAAGCAGAGGCAGGACGTATCAGAAGGGGAGGCGGAGCAGCACCTGCAGAGATTCATTGACGTCGACCAGGCTTGGAAGATCTTGAGTAATGAGGAGAGCAGGAAGGAGTACAACCTCCAGCTACGGGGTACGTTCCCTCCTGTCTATCCTCTTATGCACTTTCAGTCTAATCCTTCTAAGTACTGAAACTTTACTAAAGTGTATTTGGAGGAATTGTGTTTAGATGGGCTATGCTGTATTGAAATTCGTAAATGCTAGATGACCACACTTATGATTTTTGTGACCAAAATATCATAGATACACGGGTGTTGTTTTCTAATTAATTACCTAGCAATGCCCTAGCAACCACCCAGAATACTCTGGAATTTTCATTCAGTAGTGAAACTACACAGTTTTTGGAAGAATTATGTTTAGATGCAATGGACTTCATTGTATCAAATTTTGGAATCTGCGTGATTGGGAGTTTCGTGAATGACGAAACAGATTTCACTTGTGTTTCGCAAGTTGGTCAAGTGGCTGCTTGATTTGGAAGTGAATTCTGTGTGAGCGGTGCTTCATACATTGCTACAGTATGGACAATGTACCTTTTTTGCTCTCAATTTTGTTGATAATAATGTCCCCCTGTAGTCAATAATTGTATCCCTTAAAACTCATCTTTGATCACCAAAATGACATATTTAAATGTTTTTTTCCTGTAAAAAACCCCGTCATGCCTTAAAATTGCTTGAATGTAATACAAACGTATACCTTTGCTTCATTTAGTATACGCGGAACCGTGAATATGCTAATTAGTCCCGCCTCCACTCACACCAGCTCTCAGATTCACTCGGCCAACTTACTGAGGTAAACGATGCACAATGGTAACGATAATTAATATGATTAGCCTTTTGCTTGACTGTTATCAAACAGCTAATAATGTGTTGCTAATGTTACACAAACCATGTTCCCGTTCGCGTCTCAGAGTAAGACAGCTGCCTTCTAACAATCATCTGAAACGCTTTGAACAACTCATAATGTCGTCTGGAGAAAGTCATATAGTTCATCATAACATCATAATATACATGATATACACTTGTTATATTGCTAAATTTACCCATTTTTTCAAATCAACAAAAAACATAACCTGGCATCTCTCGAGACTCCCTTGCTAGTTCACTGTTAATGATATGCTAAAGCCCGCCGGCACGTTGACGTGCTTGGTTACAATGTAGTTTGTGACGTCAGAAACACCAGCGATTTCAAACAGTGTCTTTTTTTTTTTTTTTTTTACCGTTTTAGACATGGAACGAGCACTTTTGGCTTGATAAATTGTCACATAGCAATGCCATATCAACCATCCATAACAGTCTAGCACTGGTGAGTACAGCTCACGTTTACCCTGAAAAATAAAAATTCATCATTCATTTCTGTTCATTGTTGATAATTTATTAAGAGCATAAAGCAGCTTTGTCACTAGCCCTTTGGCAAACTGAAAATTGTCTAAAATATTTAAAATACCAAAGGAAGGAATGAGAACCGAGCTGTTGTCTTTGGTCTGGACAGATGCTTCCTTACAGAAGAGCGTAGCTAGAATTGTGGGTACTAGAGGAGGAGGGAAATAAAGAGAGAGTGCGAGAGAGAATGTAGGTCAGGTCTGTCACACATGGCCAGTTCTTACATGAAGTGATAGTCTGCTTCTCTCCTCTCTCGCCTAAGGAACAAGCTCCCCCTAGCCCTCCATTAGGACCTTCAATAAGTGTACATCCAGGGTCCTGTGCGCCATTAACTGGGGAGCTGTGGCATCGCCTTTAGGGGGGGACACTTTGCACAGCTACTTGCTAACGTAGATCGCCACAGCCACAGAATTGACATTTAGAGAGCGTCCACAGAAAAGCCAGGCCTCGTTTAGGCTGCACATGTGCAGTAGTGATGGAGTTGACCTCCTCATTTAAATGCAGTGACTTTATTTCAGACATCAGACACGCTTTGTTTTGACTTAATTTGCAAGTATTTTTTTCAATCGGTTTGAATGAATGATTCAATGACTCGCTGATATTACCACATTTTTTTTTGCATACATTGGTGATATTTAATTGTGTGTGCTCATTTCCTCTATTTTTACATACAAATTTTCTTTGCCATTTTCTAATGCGCACTTAAAGTTAATATTTTATAACACTAATAACACTGTTAAATGTAATCTTTATAAAAAGTTCAATTGAATATGATATGTTGTACTGTAAATTATAATTAGGCTAAATTTAACATGTAGCATTTAAAATCATTTATTTTATTTCATTTTTATACAAATTGTGTAGAATTTTAAGTGACTGTTTATTGGTCATCATGAAAATAATTGTTTGTCGGTATTGGTGCAAAAAAAGATGTACACAGTAAACTGTACAGTTAATTTTTTTTGTCTAATTGAACTCTCAATTTAAGTCTATATGGTCTGTTTTAATTAAGTTTGAGATTGATTCTGGCCAGCTCAAAGAATACACTAATCCCTAACCAACTTAAGTAGCCTGCCCTGCAGTCATTAACTGGACACTGAAATGTGTGTCAATATTGACCAGACAAGGTTTGATGTCAAATACTGTGGCATCTATTTAAAAGGCCACATCTGTTTGGGTTTATCTTTTGCAGTTTAAAAAAAATACTAAAATATATAGTATTTATAAATATTCATGCACTCTACTCAGCAATGCATTCAGTTTTAAATATTCATGAACAGGGACTTATTTGTGATGTATAAGGAGAGATGGCATTTTACTTGTGGTTACTGTCATAGGAATAAGTCTTTATACCTTTCATCAGTTTACGCATCTCTGACTTAATGACTGAGCAGAAATGCATCATCTGTAGCTGTACATTCGTAACTGGAGGTTGTTCTGGGGTACTCTGTATAGTATGAGGTAATTAATCACATTTTTATGTTGCATAACTAAAATCTTCCCATCAGTTTAGCTTTTTGCTAAATATTATATCCGAATGTTATTCATATTCTTGAGGTGAATGGAGACGCATCGGACTACTAATTTCAAAGATGGAGCTCATTTCATTGTCTCAAGTTCTTTTTTCTTTTTTTGCACCTACTGTATAAGAAATTAATGATACAAGTTAGTCGACTTTTATTTGATCTGATTTTCAAATCAAATCAAATCAAATAAAAGTTAGTCGCCAGAACTGAAATGGTACCTACTTAGGACATTCCTTTAAACAAATTAAAAAAGAAAGCATGATAAAACGCTGCATTCAAACCTGTTAATTGCCAAGATCTCAGACAGTACGCCAGAAAGGGACAAGAACCGTTACTTGGAAGTGTCGTGTTCCTGATTCCCTTTATTCATTAGGAAGCAAAGAGATCTAATTTCATTCTCTGCCTCTTGACAATTAATTGTCATATTGCATTTTCTCACACATGATTTTAGTTTCAAATTCACTTATTAGCAGCCTTTAAAGCAGAACCTTGTGAAATGCCCAGTATTCCCTGCTTTAATATTCAATGAATATTTTAAGACAACTCATTTGTGTTTATTCATAGCAGCAGTAGGAGACATGAAGGCTTTGCTAGGACACTCTAAATGACCTCAGATGACTTTGCAGCTTCTCTTTTTCTAAATCTCTTATAAGTGGAACAGCAGCCCAGCAATCCTCCGTGATTATTGCTTAAATATTTCAACGAGCAGCAAGGATTGCTCTGGAAACTTTTTGACTCTTCCAGACACTTCTTTTTCCTGCGAAAGCTCAAAGGTTCAGGATGTGGCTTGCTTTTTTTTTTTGTGTGACAAAAAACCAATGTGGCAATGAAACGCGTAATCATATATATATGTTTCTTGTTATCAGTGAGGTATTAGTCATAATGTATTGCCTTTGCCTTCCACAGTGTTATTGTAAAATGCAATGCTAAAAGGACTTGTTAACTGGTTTTTGATGAAATACTGCTTTGTTCGTGATAGAAAGAGAACATATTGTCAAATTTTTTGCTTTATGCTGGATTGATCATCAATTTGACTTTCTCTTCCTATTACATTTCTCTGCAGCACATGAACTGAAACAGAGCTGGCCAATGGACGCCCATATAACACTAGACGACATGAATTGGGATTGTGGTTAGTCTTTACCCTGTTTTCAAGCAACTTATAATAATATGTTATAAATATGGGTTATAATTATAAAGCATCTCTTCTGTTTCAGACACTGAGTGTTATACGTATGGCTGCCGCTGTGGAGGAGAATTCATCTTAGAAAAGGATGACACACAAGAAATGGAAACGGTTGTGTGCTGCTATTCCTGTTCGCTCAGCATTGAAGTTAAGAAGGTTACATGACACTTTTGGATACTTCAGGCTAGTTTCTCATTGGACTGTTATTTAACTCTTTTCCAAAAAGGGACTTATTCTATGGACACGTAGTGGATTTTAACAGGAAGTCAGCCCCATTCATAACTGAGCCTGGCACTTACAGTATGACAAATGATTTGTTTTTTCAGGAACTGTCTGAATTTTTCATCAGGTGGATTAAAATTTGACAGTATACAGAAATCAAAAGACATTTCTTTCTTACAGCTATTTTTTAACGGTCTCCACATAAAAACCTTCCCGTTATCCTTTTTTTCTTGTGGAACGGAGCAGCATATTTCATTTCATTCACATGTACCTTTTATAAAGTGCATCACCAAATAACAGTTTCCAGAATTGGGTCACACTAGACTCTCACTGTCACAGAAAGCCCTTGGTTGTTTCCTCTGAGCTAGACGTGCTCTTTTACAGACCAGACGTTTACTGAAATGCTGTTTGTTCCCCCCTCCTTTCACTCCCCTGTGTTTGCGAGGACCGGGCGGGCGGCTCAATAACCTCTTAGCTCTTGTTAACTTTGTTTGCATGTAAATAAATGCACTTTTTCCTCCTCCAACAATGAAGTCACAAACTGCCTCCACACATCACTGGCCGAAAAAGGCCCTCCAGTTAATGATGAGCTTTTAATTTTTCTTTCGAGCCTTATTGTTCTCCGGTCCACTCAATTTTGGGGGGATCCGCAAGGTTGTGGCATTGGAATAGGGTCATGGCTTTATTAAACTTCAAACAGTCATTAGGCTGTTTGCTAAAATCTGTCGTCCCATAGTAGAAACAGCTTGATCGGGGCAAAACCACGCTTTTCATCAATGTCCTGAGGCCTGAACCGAGGCTAGACCTGCCAGTGGACCGGCAATGGACCGAACTTTAATCGACTGTGACATCAATTACGGATAATCTCATCACTTTTGGAGAGTGGGCTTGTCAAATCTCTAATTAAGTCCTCAGTTCCCCCTATATGTGCAGACAGGATCAACAACACATTATAGTGCAATGATGGACATCATCATTCTATTTTTGAGGGGATATAACTTTTAACCTTGCGTGCACTTGTGGGTCTGGCCAGGCAGTTGGGCAGCTGTGTTTCTTTGAATGAATGTCCCTTTATGTCGGTGACTATAAATGGAGAAATAATCATTATCATTCATAACAATTTGCATGGTAAAGATGTGTTATTTTAATGTTCGAGTCATTACATTTTTGTATGTTGGCAATTTTTGTATGTTGGCCAACTGAATTATTTCAGCGTTCATAAAAATAGATCAGAAAGTCCGTTTTAAGGTTAGAAAATTAGAAAGCTATGTAGTTTTATTTAAAAAAATACAAATTTATATTTAATTGGATATTGCAATTACTTTTTCTTGTAAATGTTTGGGAAAATATTGAAAATGTTATTGAAAGTTATTTGCAGACACCTCACCAGGAGTCTTTTTTTTTGTTATAGGTACTGGCATGTATTTCTGAGGGAAATGACATCCTAACTATTTAATTCGAACCTTGTCTCTCCGTTGTTTGGTGACTATTGTCACGTTATTTTCCCTGTTGACATCTGTGTGAACGGTAACCCAAAACCTTTGTCTAACTAAGCAAGACTTTCACTGATCCCGGGTTCTTGTTCGCAGGTAGCTTTGAAAAGAGTTTCCTTTAATGCAAAGCCTGCACTCCAAGTAGCTGGAAGATAGGACCCTTTTTCTTTGAATGAACTTTCAGCGCCTTTTTTGCTCTCATGGTTTCTCATTTAATGCAGGCGGTTGGACAAAAGAGGAAACCTCCCTCCCTCTTTTAACTCCTCTCAGCTCAAACCTTTAAAATAGCTTGTGTGTTTTGGACAAGATTGCATACCAGTATTTGCCTCATCTCAAAATTGTCAGAGTGGCCAGCAGGTGGGAACCCTTGAGGAGGAAGATGGCGGAGAACATTGTTTTTTTTTTCTTGCATAAAATATTATAAAATCTCAAGCCATTATCCTTTATACATTTTCAGAATTCAGTTTTATAAATATGTTAATAATACATTTGTGGTAACAGTTTAAATCGTCCAATTCGTACTATTAACTAGTTGCTTATTAGCATGCATATTACTAGGATATTGGCTGGATATTACTACTTAAAAAAGCACATATTAAAGCCTTATTCTGCTTGACCATATTCTACTTCCCAATAGCTACTTTACTAACTATTAATAAGCAGTTATTAGGAATTTATTGAGGCAAATGTCATAGTTAATAGTGAAAATTGGACTCTAATCCAAAGTTTGACCAAATTTGTATTTGTGTAGATCTGCATTTACAGAATTTTGTGTTCATACTGAAGGTACGATATTGAATATGAGATTATATTTGCATTTAAAATTACACACTTCACCTTTAAGGTTGTATTGTTTTGGCTCTATTCTTGATGGATGACTCTACTAAAGATGTTTGCAGGAAGCTGATGGCTCCATGCTTGTGTTGTGGTTGTCTGGTTTGTTTATGACTGAGAGTCTTTCAGAGAGCCAGAGGTTTACTGCCCATCCCATCATCCTATCCATTCAATTGGCAATAATGCTAACAGCCCTCATGCAATGCTAGACCTGTGTGTGTGTGTGTCTGTGAGAATGAGAGAGAGAGACCAACAGAGAGGGATACAGTTATATTAAGCCAAAATATAACCTCTCAAAACACCTATGAATCCTTATAGGTAAGTTTTATTCTGCATTAACAGGATTTTTTTTTTCTCTTCTTTTTTTTTTTTTCTGTAATGTGTAGACCTGAGCTATACTATCTGCTTTAAATGTGAATAGGTGCGTTTGAATCATGACTGTTTTCTTTTAAAGGCTATTTACATATTTGTTGTGAAAGCAGTTGCCAAGGGGAGTCACAATGCCAGAGCGTCCCCAATGTGCTCATAGACTAAACAAGTGACAGCACTGGTGCACCCATAAAGCCACCGGGCCCTCAGGTGCCCCCACCCCACTGTTGCATGCCCGAACATGTCAGAACCTGGTTTTAAAAATAACTACTCCTTGTTAATCAAGCCAACCTGCCCCCAACCACTACACCAAAACACACACCGTCCTCCCTTGCCGATAATTATGTCAACCTGCTTGTCACAAACCTTCATTTGCCTGTTTTTTAATGTTAGCATGTCATATATGTTGGCAGATAGATGCTTTCTGTCTTTAGCCTGATAGACTAAAAAGGCACGGCAGTAATGTCTCAAAGGAGGCGGACTTGCTAATCAACGACAGCAAGTTGATTTGAAATGCAACAAGGACCCGCTTGGCCACGCACAGCTTGCTTGGAGATGCAACTTCATTGTTTGCCAATCTCTTAATTGGTTATTGGCCTTATAGCTCTATTGAGGGAAACCCTCTAATTTGGAGTGAGATGGAGTGGGTGGTAATTGCAGACAGTGTAGCTGTAGATGTGTCATTTCGAAGTGTCCAACACACCTGAGCTGTCTGTTTTATTCCCTGTCCTTCTCTTTTAGGAAGTGGACATCATTCTACAACTTCCGGGTCTAAGAAACCCATCATGTGGTATTGATTCCAAGTGGAACGGGAATGCCTGCATGTTTTAGGCCGTGGCTGGGATAAAGAGCTTGGCCCTTTATTCCCATCGCCTGTCGCTCCTGGTGATGGAATTAGCTTGAAGCAAGCAGAGCGGAAATCACTCGGCTTTATGAATGACATCCCAGAGGTGGGAACGGATTAGTCTTTTCCCTCTCTCCCTCAGTCTGTGTGTCTGTCTGTCTCTCTCTCGCTGCAGCTCTTCTCTTTACAGCACCAGGTGGCTTTTTTCCCGGGCACAAAGGTGTTTCTCTTAATCCCATTACGCCAGTGTTAAGTCTCACCAACATCAAAATTACCCCCACCACCACTAGCCTTCGTATCTCTTTGCTTCTCCCACCCCCAGTTCGCTTTCCATCCGCTCCCTTTCCGAGTGACTGAAGGTGGTTTCACCTGAAAGGAGGAGAGATCTGCAGGGCAGCTGCTGTTTTAGCAGTTGATGTTTCCATTGCTGACTCACAGCGATTGCCAATCCTGATCCAATTTCGCCATGCTGGTGGCCCCTTATTCCCTTGTCCAATAATGTGTCTGCTGGAAAAAATCCCACTGCTCCAAATCAAGTCTAATCCTTGCTGGAGACCTCATGTCAATCTTGTCATCCAAAAGGGAAAAAAATCAAGACAAAACCATACATCTGGACCCGCCCCAGATCTCTCTTTCTCTCAATTTCTTTGGCCTCTAGGGATGGCTTTTAAGTCCCCCATCTTCTCCAAAGAATAGAGTAGGGATCACGCAACATGACCTACCAGAACCTTGATATCACAATATTGCCACCCTTGGGCATTGGGACATAGGTGCGGATTAAGACTTTGCATAATAAGATTACACGCTGACTGAATGATATCAAGGGACGATCCATATGTGGCAAGCTGGCTCTCTGTCTCCGGCTCAGTGACGGGTGGTACAGCTTGTGGAGAGAGATGCCTGGGAGAGCCGCTGGGAATCAAATGGGATTCAGATTGTAAATGAGTTGGCCATTTGCAGTCATAGTGACTGGATCTATCGCTGTCTAAGATTTAAATGTGAGAGGTTAGATCAGCTGTCCTTTGTGCGATTACCACAATGACCTCCAATGATGGCCAAGTTTACTGGGACATTTCTACATTGATTCGTTTCTTCTGATAGCAGATGTTTGACATCACTTGCTGTGTTTTTCAGTAAGCAATCAAAGAAAGTGAGATGTTCTGATTCTACGACTAGTTTGTCTGTCAAATGCACAATGGTTCTTCCTAAATATTCCCAAATTCTCACCCTAGATTCCTTCTCGAAGAAAAGTCAGAAGTGGTCAAAGCTGGTAGAAGTTTCCTTTTGTCCATGAATACCTCGGATGCCATAGTTCAAAAGTGACAGCCCCTGCTGACAGACCCCTCCATCCCAGGAGCTGCTTTTCTCTCAAGAATCTCACCATTCATGGCTCCCCATTCCCGCATCTTCAAAGCAACATTCCAAGAAAATCCCTCACATAAAAAGATACCTCTCCTCATGAGCTGATGATCTAGGGGTGTCAAGCTGTTGTTCCTGTCCCACTGTGTGCTGTGGGAAATGGATGTGTCTGTCAACTGGATGGGATCAATAAGCACAAGGCCACAACACTAACCCGCTGCTCTCCTAAATGACTCCATGAGTCCTTGTCCGCTGTGCTGGGCTGTCAGGCACTGTGGGGAACTTGGGGAAACTGGAAATGCTTCAAACCAGGGGGTCCCAAACAGAAAAACATACCCGCTAGTATTAAACAATACCTTCCAAACCGTATAGCAAGTACAGACCGCACAGCTTTGCGAATGAGGCCATGTCCATTGTGTCAAATTGCTGGACAAAAGGGAAGTTGAATGATGTTAACTAGTCTTTTGGACCTTTGTGGATTTGTGATGTATTTTGTAATAACATAAACATCAACATCAGTTCAAGGCAGTTCAGTTAGGCTAAATATAGAACAGCAACCAGCGTCCTTACAGAGTTCATTTCATATTAGTCATTGGTAAAGGTGCATGATATACTGGTGGCATAATATTCATATTCAAGTTAATCTTTAAAAATACTAATAATTTAATAACTTGCCAATGCAAATCTCAAAATTAATATCCATTTTTCCATACTGTACATTGTTACATTATTTTGGAATGTTGTTAGGCCTAAATTGACATATAGCATTTAAAGCATTGATTTTTATAGTTTATTTTATTTTTAATATAAGACAAAATAGTATAGATGTTGGCCATTTATCGATTATTTGTCATAATATGATAATTATTTGTCTGCACTAGTCAGGGTTTAAAATCGGTACATCCCTAGTCATTGGTTAACTATATGCTTTTTTCCAAACTTGGACTAAATCTATCATGCTGTTGAATTCTGCCATTTCAATCCAACCCCAGTGGCAGAGTATATATATATATATATATATATATATATATATATATATATATATATATATATATATATATATATATATATATATATATATATATATATATATATATATTACTGGATTGCATGTGTTTGCATTCACGTTTTGTCCCTCAAAACAGAGTCTCCATAGAGGGACCTATTCTTTAGGCTGCTTAATGAAAACATATCCGTTATCAGTGTTAATAACAGCACCCCCAGACATGATTGTAGCTTACGATCACAGAATGCATGACACCTGCCTGTCCAGTATCAAAGCTGCCTGCCGCTTATGCAAATATAGCAAGATAGTCCTGTAGATCAGTCTATGAGGCACCACCAGTCAGATCAGACTTCCCAGGAGGTTTGTGTCACTGATAGCAATCACTGCCACACAAGCATACAACATTACAGACTCAAATTAGCAGAGCACAGAGGAGAGAAAGGGGATTAGAGAGATCCGCTCTCCCACCGGCCCAACTTACAAATTAAATATGATAATCAAACAACACGATCACAATGGATTTGATGACGGGGGTTTAGCAAAATTTAGCTTGTTATCCATGGTTGCATGCTCTAATTTGGATTTTTTTGTTTTTCATTGATGGTGGTGATAATGGCTGCTTTGTTTTTCTGTCATTTTATATTACTACATGTAAGTTGAAAGCGCTTACAAAAAAAAAAGTAATTTTTTGCGAAACCTTACATACACATCTCTTTAAAATATGTCAGTATTTTTCAGGAACTACTGTTTGAAGTTTGGTTTGAATAGTTGTAAGAATGAGTATTGATACCGATTTATTACTTTTTATTTAATTTTGGAAAAACTTGTTTTGAGATTTAACAACAGGACCAAATGTATATATTTTATTTTTTAATGTATCTTATAAAAATACCTGAAAGTAATGATGAACACTGTAGCGAAGTAATGATAATTGGACAATCATTATTTTTTCTCAGCCCTAGATCTAAAGAAATTCTTTATTCGTATGAAATGTTAGTTGAAACAAAAGCATTTCTTCTTTAGCCCGTTGTTAGTTCTTTACCTCAGTTTTAAGGCCTGTTAGATGACCCTGTTGAACAACTACTGGGGCTCTCCAATTGCTTAAAAAACAGCTGGTATTCAAATTGGATTCCCGGTCTAATTTCCTCTGAGGTAACTGGCATGTCTGTCCCATCTGTCAACAGGTGAGAACCAGAGCTGAAGCCGAATGCTCTGGTGGCTGCCTGCACAAACAGCCTAATTCAATAAGGTGATGTCTGTGTCAGCCAATGCTTATCTACTGAATTCACACAAGGTGTCTGGGAGTTTGAACAGTGCTGGGCCGAGCAAGGTGGAAAGTTGACACCTGCCTTTCCAATCCCTTAAGACAACAGTAAGTACCTCACCTGCTGTTGTCATGACCTGACAAAGATTTAATAACATCATGTTGAGGGAAAAGTTGGTAAATAACCTGATTCATCTGATTTTTATTACATCCATTCTATTTAAAGCTATAACATAAACCATTCAAACTTTTCATGGACTGATTCTTGAGGTGTAAAACCAACAGATTGGAGCATTCATGACTCGCAGCTTCTCTGCTCTTTATTGTCAAGGCAATCAGAAGTTTATTCGCAGTTAAGAGCAATGAGAGAGAGTAGAGCGAAAGCCTCTCATCAAAAGAAAAGGCCCGAAACAATTGTTTTGATGACTGATCTGTGGCCCAGACTGTCATCATTACCCCCCATGAGAGGGACACACACCCCCTAAAACAATCCACTCTGGGCTAATGGCTCCTACGCATTTCATTTGTAAGACACTATAGAAAGTATGCTACAATAGGCTCCATCTTGAGAGGGCCCATCTGGGTGCCTCTTAGATCCTTTGAACAGCACGGAGGGTCGCTGACCTAGAAAGCCATCAATAAAAGACAATCCTTGGGAGGACAAATTGAAGAGCGGTGGAATCTCTCGTCTTTGCCTTACTCAGCTTTGAGTTTATGGGTGAGGCTGATGATATTTGCCCACTGTACTGTGTTCGTTACTCAACTTTTCTGTCATTATTTGGTCGTCGGGGTCAAGTTGTTTCTGAGGTGAAGGAGACTTTGCCTCCTTTGCAGGAGATTTGGAACAAGAAGTGAAATTTAAATGTTTTAAATGTTTTTACCCCATACTTTGGTTCAAACTTGTCAAAATTAGATATCTGACTTAAAAGGAATACTCTGAGTTCAGTACAATTCATCAGCAATATAGATTATACACTTCTAATGGAGGTGAAGGGGGGAATTTTTTTTGAGAATTTGAAAGCAGAAATGTGAAATTTGCAAGATGTAAGATAAAACCAAAACCTTAAAAAGATAAATTAAAATTTTACAAGTTAAAAGTGCAATCTGTCAAAACTTTTGTATTATTATAATTTAAAGCTGTCTAATCATTTTTACTGTAGTTTTACGGTTTTAGTGTTTACAGAGTTTAAGTTGTAAAATTAGATATAACTTTACACAGAAAAGGTTAGTAAATTATTTTATCATTGTTTACATGAATATTGTTTACGTCTGGTGGCTATTCTATTGAAACCGCAAGTATTTTAACATTACGTATTGGCCCCATTCAATTCTATTGCAAGCTGTAACTGTAACCCAAATTTTACCTTTTTTTTTTAAACAAAGGAAGGGAAATGTGTTTGTGTTAATCAACATTATACCACAATTTCTGTTGGTTTGAGTAACATGTGCTGAACCAGGAATATTCATTTAATTAACCACATTCATACTTGTATTTACTATTATTAATATTATTTAAAGGTGCATTCAATTCACTTTTAGTACTACACATTCTTTAAATGTAATTAATGAATTTTTTTTGTGCTTAGTTGAACATTTTGAATCCTGCTACTGTTGATATTTGTCCGTTTCGATGATCTAATGAGGCTTTGATGGGCTGGACCGCATCATTGACCTCAGAAAAACACCCTGAGTTTGTCATACCGCCAGTCCACCTCCAAATAACAGGTTTTAACCAATGCCTTTAAATGACCAAATGATTGCAATGAAACGACACAATGAATCACATCTGAGCCCATTGACAGTCTTTCAGTCAAACGTACAATATACATTGCAATTTAAGCTATTGGCTCTTGAGAGGGGAGCTAATTGTTCGCCGTTTTTTTTTTTTTTTTCAATAATCAGAAAAGGTCAGTGGTGAAGCTGTCACTGCCTTTCACAATGCCAGCCAGGCAACAGATGTTAATTCGAACCATTACTGTCCTATCGCTCGGCGAGATGAGTTCATGACAAACAGCAGAGCTCTCTCCCATGCCGAGAGAGAGACAATCCAACAGACTATAATTACCTCCAGTGCCATGAGACTGATGGAGACAAGCCCTGCAGAAAAGGACCCATCACCTACCTTAGATATAATATTTTACTACCTAGTAATTTATCCATCATTCCTGAAAGCACTTGGGTCCTATTGTTGTCAGAGCAGGGGAATGAAGGCACCGGCGAGGACTTCAATCTCTGAAATTACACCGTTTTGGAGACAAAGGCAGGATGGAGGGAGAAACAAGGAAGCCATGCTTTTGGGTGGCACTTTTATCATTGAGTGGCAGATAGTTGAACAATCAGCAAGTCTGGGGGCAAAGTGATGTTGAGGCAGACAGTGCCTTTTGTTTTTAGGCTGAATCGAAATGGTTTTGGGTCTATAAATGAAAAGAGACGTTCATAGCATATCAAAATATAATTTTACTGTAACCGATTCTGTTATTTGAAAGGCTTGGTCTGGAAGGGGGAAAAACACAAGTTCTTGTGGAACTGATCATATTTCATGCTGAAGTACATGTACTTGTACGTTAGCTGTATTTCCAGTCTGTCAGGCTAGACATTAACAGAACAAAGATTATCATAGAATCGCAGTTTCATTCCTCTGCAACTTTTTGTGACACCAAGCAATATTTTGTTTTAGTTTGTCATGTTTTCCTCTATTCATTTATGACTTAAATCAGTGGTTCTGAACCTTGAGTTACCCGAAGGCCCCATGTTCTCTAATACAATCTTTGATTTTATGCATTTTGGTGAAAACGAAATTTTAATTAAGAGTTTTATTATTTTAATATATATTAATAATAATGTATTAATACTTTTAAGTCACCCTGCGGTCCCTTTGGTGTGGCTCCCTGTTTGAGAACCACTGACTTAAATGGCATCTAATTAAAGTAGAGAAAAAATAAACCAATTTTTATACATTTAAATATATGACATTTAACAAAAACAACATGTAAAAACTCCTGAAATAACATTGTAATGAATACACTATTGTAATGTGATGTTGTGAATTCATCATTTTGTTGCGTTATGTAAAGACAGCGTATTCACAACATGACTTGAACTTGACATGTGACCCGTGGAGAGATCTATAATCGATCCGAGTTTCAATAGGCATTCCCGAGATATAAGCGGAAAAGTGAAATTCATCCGGGGGAGGGGGGTGGGGCTGACCCACTCGGCCAAGCCAGAGAAGGCGCGCTCTCCCCGGCTCGGCCGTGAGCCCCAGAGGGGGTGGAAGTCAGATCAAATATGGGACTTTGGAACGTACTTTGATACGTCATAACTACGAGATGCAGCCACCTAAGAACATCAATCTCGAGTTGACTTTATAGTTCAAGACTTGTGAATTTGTGTTCAAAATCATATTCTTGGTATATGTTTAGAACATGGTAGAACATTTTAGTGCATTGGTAATATCTTGCAGTGTTATTTTGTCATATTTTCACATATTTAAATAGTTCTTCCTTACAATATGATCCTTCACCTTTTCCTTCACCTTTCAATCCAGATCTGGCCTCTGGAGCAAATCTGCCGAGCCATGCAGAGTTGATGTAACGAAAAGCCACCAGTCAGTCAGTGAATCCCACAAAAGAGGAAGTGCATCTTCTGCTTGTCATTACAGCTCGGTGATGTTGCTGGTTTTAATGACCTTCCCGAGCATTCACCACAGCCAGGGGGTCATACAAACCCACGACTCTCCAGGAAAAGCCCTCCATTAATGGGAAGAGGAACAGAAGCACCCGGGCCGCTTCAGTTCAGCGGACAGATGGTAGGCCATTGTAAATATTTTGATTGATGGAGGGTGGGGTCAAGGCGTAAACCTTTGTTTTCCATATAAATGGGGAGGGCGGGAATCCAATGCAGGATGTGGGCTTGTTTTTTTGATAGGCCTCCCATTCCTTAGCATGGCAGAGTGCAGACACACTGAAGGGTAGTGAAGGTTTCCATGGATCTAAAGAATGTTTCGGACATGTTTTGTGTATCTGACCTCGTTTTATATGTAAAGTTCCTGCTGGTCTGAGAGGAATCTCCTATAGTGAAGATGTTGTAAATATGTCTGACCGTTGTATATGTGTTTGACCGTATTGCTGTTTTTTCCCCCATGACAGATGGATCTGATCTGACCCAAGGGATTGCTTTTTTGACAAATTAGACCTGACCAAATGTAATTTTGCCTTGAGAGTGACTTTCTTTCTTTCCTTTCCCAGGAAGAGTCAACAGCCGAAAGAGTCCAAAGCAACAGGTGAATTCAGCCCCTCACACACACTCACACCTTCCTCTCCTCCCCAAACAGAAAAACACTCCTAACCAGCAAACTGCAACAGTGACCAGCCCAGGGATCTAAATCAGCCTTTACCCACACATTACCTTAATGATGTCACAAAGGAATGCCCCATGGTCCTAGTCTCTGATTGGCCCACAGCTCCTCACAGGTCTAATCAGGAAGTGTTGGTGTTAAGAGTGGCTTTTCTAATTTAAGGTGTTATCTGCGAGACAATGGCCTGTTTTGTTATTGCGTTAGAAAGGTGATTTGTCCCTGGGGCTCTGACACATCTTCTTTCACACATGTACCTTGTTAAGTGGCCAGGAGACCAGAACGGTCAACATGCTACAAAGTATAGACGGAAATAGATCATTTAATTTTTGAGAAATTATTTGCGAGTCCCTTTAAAAGTGATAAAATCACAGTTTTTTAGTGGTTTATTACTTTATATAAAATGTGTTGGTTGCGATCCTGGATGCTGATTGGTCAATACAGTGTTCTGACTGAAAATACATTACAAAATGATTACAGCATTATTAATAGTAGTACTAGGCAGTGGTTATTTTCTTTTATTTTGATTATAAGTGCAAATAGGGACAGATGTTATATACACCAAGTAAAAAATAGCAACATTTTCCTTGCACTAAGTGTAAAGTGCTATTTAGAGCAAATGGTGGCAGATATTATTTGCACCTCAGTGTATTGTAGTATAATATAAAGCAGCATTCAATAATAGCAACATATTCAGTGTGTATGATTATATTTATTAAAATAAATATTGATGCTGCTTTATTGCTTTATTTATTGCTTAATTGGGTTCGGTAAAAGGTTACGAAAAAATGGAACGCCCTCCTCTTTACTCTCCACACAACCGATTCTGTTATCAGCGGGATTTCTTTTGTAACTTTGTCTGGCTCAATCAGTCAATGGTGGGCGAATTTAGTGTAAATAGCCTCTACCAACAGCAACAACAACATTTGCACTTGGTGTAAGTAGACATGCCATTAATATTATTATTATTAATAATAATAGTTGTTGTTGTTATTTAATTTTAATTATTTAGTAAATTAAAAAAAAAATTAAATCCTTTTTGCAGAATTTTTATTCTCTTATTTGTTTTTGGCTTGTTTATTTATTTTCTAAACCGCGTATCCTATGTAGGGTTGTGGTATTTATTTATTTATTCTCCAAACCGTTTGTCCTATAGAGTCATAGAATTTATTTATTTACCAAATCGCTTGTCCTATGTAGTGTTGTGGAATTTGTTTGGTTTATTCCAGTAATACACTAAATGCTGTGCTATATTGTGAATATAGTCATGGCTAAAGGGTTTGCAAGCAAGCCAGCTGTCAAAATTGAACATACAAAGAGTTCCCAGTGCTCTATGCCATTCTTCCAACATAAATTGAATAATTCACAGTAAATCAGTTTGTTGCCGTAAGTACTGAGTGTTTGCCATTGTAGATCAGTGTGGCTGATACCGGATGATTGATATGAAATGATGTCTGACGGCGCTGGAGTTGTTAGCACATTCAATTCACATTAAGATAAATTGACTGCAGAGGGAACAGCCGCTAAGAGTCAAACAGACACACATATGCACGGCCCCTCATAAACATGATTGAAAGCTCTGTACACACATCCATCCACGTGCTTGCCTGAATTGCACATAATGACTCCAGGACACACACGCATAACACGCACACATAACCACACAGTCAATTGAGTGTGAGAATGACGATGAAACAATCTTTTCCGCTCTGGGCCTGTAATCGGGGCCTCACTTTTGAGCAGCGTCCATGTGAATATGTAGCATATTTGTCACATGGCTTTAATAGAGAGAATCAAGTTATTTAGTTTGGGTAATGAGGTGGCGGCTTGTTGTGTGTTGGCAGTGACCTCTGTCAAACACAGGGGCATGAACATGCGAACCGAGGAGGTGGCGACTGCTTTGCCCAGCAAGAATGTTAATATCTCACTTAATAAACTATGGATGCGTCTCATTCTGCTCCCGAGATCCCTATCTGAATGTCATGAACATTCAATTCGTGGACTAACAGGAGCCGTGATCATATAAACACTGACACAATTGAATGTTTCTTCAATTTTGAGCACATACATGCCTTTTAGATTTTTTTTTTTTTACTGTAACAAATTAAAAGTTGTTCTGTTAAAAAAAATATTAAAAGTAGTCTTTTTAAATTAATTGTTTTGCATAAATCTTTTCTTTAAATTAATTTTAATGTATTTATTTAATTTATATATATATATATATATATTCTATAGACATTTTGTGTAAAGAAAACAAAGAAAAAAAGGTAAATGGCATTCGTGAAAATAATCTTTTTTTCTACTCAAACTGAAAAGTGAAAATATTATTTAATTTTGTTTTATTGTGAAATTAGCCCTAGCATGACAGATAAATGTCGAAGTAATTTCTATCACTGATTATTCTTAAAAATATACATTGAAATTTAAAAAATGTAGTGCATTTAACACAGTGCATTTTTGTTAATGCCATTTAAAAAATATAAAGGTAACTACAGAAAATGAGACTTTGTGTTGATTTACACTTGGACTTAAAACATGACATTGTTTCTGGTAAGTGAATCTAGTGAGAGGTCAGTGGATTTCTACAAAGTGAACGTCTCAGTGCACCAGAAGTATTGTGACATGGCTGACTCCCTAGCTAGTAGCTAGTGTACTGGCTACTGAACTAGTGAGCTGATTGAGCCACACCCCATTACACCTGCTTTGTTTACCTCTGAGGAGTCAGGCATGGCTTCACCACACTCCCCTTTTCGCTTGTCATTTTCGTTTGTTTGGTCTCCTGCGGCGTTTAACATTCTTTTAAAAAAAGAAGACGATGGCTATTGTGAATTGAGCTAATAAAACTGTTTATCCATGTGCTAAGAAGTGTGAGTGTGAAGAGCACTTGAGATTTGTCCCAAACCACTGCACCCTTTGTGGCCGTTGGAGTGGGTGTGATCCTTAGCCAACAAAGCTTGTTTGACTTGTAGAGTTTATTTTTCCGCACCGATCAGTTAACTCAGTTGTCATTACAAGCCGTTAAAGGTACAAAGCCTTTTTTTAGGGCGTAATTACAACAGTCAATTATTCAAATTTGCTTTTTTCAGTCATCTAATTCCCATCTAAAGATATCACATCAGACTGTAAGAGTAAAAAAAAAAAAAAAAAAATGGCTGAATGATTTTATGCCCAATTTTCTCTACGTATGTAACAAAGCGATTATTTTCTCTCCCCCGGAAACAAAATTAGAAGGTACAGTTCCTATTCAATGGGCCGTTTGTCTATCGGCGGCAATATATAAACTGTCACAGCATGAAATCGGTTTTCTGCCTTGGTTCATTTCAAATCAGAGGTTTCGAGCGCATTAGTATCGCAATTAGAGGGCCTCGGTTATGCGACGCTAGCTGTGGAAACACAGAGACCCATTTCTTTTTTTTCTTTTCTTCCCGGACTGTCGGGTTTTAAGAAGGTGACTGGGCCTGCACCCTAATCGCCACAGATAATAAATTGATCAACTCTTAAACTTCTGAGAGGGTTGAATGGGGCTCACCCCGTCCATTGAGTGTGGACGGATTACTCACGCTTAGTTGGCTCTAGGTAGTCTTTGGCAAGCCTCCCCACCAGGCCTGGGAATGGGGCTGCATTGAGGCCCATTCACAAGAGCCTGACACAGAGCGTGCTTTTATACAGCACTGCTTTATTATGAGAAGATCCCCAGCCGCCCACCCCGGGCTTGTCCTTGCCATACTCTTTCTTGCACGTTAAGAAAAGGTTATCCCCTACCTTAATCCATATTGCAATGTGGATTAGAGCGCGAGTGTGTGTGTGTGTGCGTGTGTGTGTGTGGGGAGGGGGGCGTGCGGAGTGTTTCAACTTCACACAAGATTCCCCCCTCCCATCGAAACACACTCACTCTCTCTCTTTCACCCTGTTTTTCTCTCTCTCTTTTACAAAGTGCCTATAGGCTCTGGTAAAGGATTTGCATCTTGAATGGGTAACCTGCAGTTCTCCTCAATGAAGACATCAGATCAAAGTTCAACCAGTCAAAGCCCTGCTAAAACGTTAAGGAGGCCGGCACGTACACAAAGGCACGGGATGAACGGCAACTGCTGCCTCAAGAGAGGGGTAAAAAAAACACACTGGAATCCCTGATCCAGATTAAGAGTGGATTATGGCGTTCACAATGGAGCCGGTTTCAATTGAATTCACTAAAGAATTTTTTTCAATATTTCAATTTTTAATGGTTATTGTAAACTTTTCATAGATTTAAAAATGACAAATACTGTAATTAATTCTCTTCTAGAACTTCGGATCCGAAAATTCCACAGTTAACGGCATTGATTTCCACCTGTTTCTACCAGCATCTTAAGCTCTAAAGTATAACTCTTGTCAATTTAATATATTTTACAATGGAATTTATTCCTGTGATCAAAGATGAATTTTCTGCATCATTTCTCCAGTCTTCAGCGTCACATGATCCTTCAGAAATCAATCTAAAGGGCTGATTTGAGGTTCAAGAAAAATATCTTATTATTATTATTATCAACAAGTGTGACCGTTGTGCTGATTTTGTGGAAACTGATTCTTGAACTTTCTATTGATCTGGATTCTTTAAATAAAGTTAAAAAACAACATTTATTTGGAATATAAATCTTTTTTCTAGTCAAATCAAGTCACCATTATATAGCACTTTATAAAATACTGATCGTTTCAAAGCAGCTTCTTATTGATAAACAGGAAATGAATGATCAGTGATGCAAACTTGATCAAATATGAGACAAATTTAAATTCTGCTGTTAAGCAGCTCTAAAAAATGCAAGTGTCAACATATTTGTAACAATATAAATGTCTTTACTGCCAATTTCAATCAGTTTAATGCATCACTGCTGAATTAAAAGCATTATTTTTTTAAATCATACTGATCCCAAAAATGTATATAATATGCGTATATATACATTATATAAAAAGTGGTACTTTCTGTAGTATTTAATTAATAAATAAAAAAAATCTTAACCTGAATGTTAGTCGCATTAATCTTTTAATTATCTTTAATATTAATTATATTTAATAATATTTATACTTAATTTGGATTGATTATTTTCTAGAATGATCTTTCAAAAACATATTTAGCTCCATTAAAACTAAAATAGTAAGGCAAAAGACAATAACGCACTTAATTACTGCCCTTTCCTGGCGCCAGGTCGTGCTTAATTGCTCTTGCCTTATTTGTGACAGTCAGATCCTTAAGTTTAGGATCTGGGCTTTATCATTGCGACAAAATGACAGCTCACTGGCTAGAAATGAATCCTTTTTCTGTTGTCTCTTAATAAATGAGCCAAATGCCCCATGTTGGTTCCCTGACTATTAAATTGGGTTACTTTATGATATGGTATAATTGGTATCAATTGCACTCCAGGTGATGTGGACCCTGTTGTTTAAATGGTGCTGCTTTTCCCACAATGAAGGCAGCGCCTTGCTGGGTGCAAACTGTACCGAGACACTTCTCTGGGTAGCTATAATCTTAATTAGCTAACCCACTCGTTCACGTAGATATTCGCATTGCCTTCATCATTATCTATATGAAATATGCCCAGCAGGATGGCCATGATACAATATATTACACACAAAGGCAACTGTGTGAAATGTGTGCTCTCCCCTCCTTAAAATCGCGGTGCGGTGCAAAAGGACCTGAGCGTTTTTCTCCTCATTTAATTTGGGCCTGGTGAGCGGTGTTTAGCGCAGCGGGCTCAGAGGGCGCCATTGTTTATTTGTCAAAAGTTAAAAATGCCTCTCTTAGACAGCTCTTTAAAAGCAGGTTTCAAGAGGTACCCCAATGCTAAATTGTAAAGTTGTGTCCAGAATGGAACACATGGTAAAGAGTGCCGTAATTGGTGGGTTTGTTGGAGGAGCACTTAAATTAATGTTTGGTATTATGGACCTTTTATGTGTAATAGGCCTGGTTAAGATCATAAAAGCTAAGGAAATGTTAACACTTGAAAGAAGTACCAGTAAACTAGCATGATTTTGTAATGTTGAAGCATTTGTTTCCAAACAGCATAAAGCCACAGGGAGTTGCAGACCATTGGCTAACTGGAGATTGTTGAGCGACTGCATCCTTGATCATATACAGCCTCTGCTTCACAGTATTTGGACTCTTTAGCCACAATTAAAAAGGTAAGAATGTCATTGGATTCAATAACAAAGTATCAAACCAAGTGGCATTTATGGCATTTAAGTGGCATTTAGATATAGCACAAGCAAACTTAGTTAAAGTTAAACACTTCACAAAAAGTTAGATGATGCTTAAAAAAATAATCCTTATATGCTGATTTGCTGTTCAAGATACATTTCTTTTTATTATCAATGTTGAAAATTATTCTTAATATTTTTTGTGTAAACCGTAGTACTTTTTTCAGGATTATTTGATGAATAGAAAGTTCAACATTTATTTGAAATAGAAATCTTTTTGTAACATTATAAATGTTTTTACTGTCACTTTCGATTAATTTAATGCATCCCTGCTGAATAAAAGTATTAATTATTAATTTTTTAAGTCTTGCTGACCCCAAACAGTTGTGTATCTACTATGGCAATTTTGAGAATATCTAACACAATCTAACATAATTTAGTACCACAAAGAACTTTTTCTTGTCTAGTTCTTAAAAAAACCGAAAAGAAAAACAAATCCTCTGCTGTTGCTTTAAAGAACCCATAAACCAAATATGCTG
This sequence comes from Phoxinus phoxinus, assembly GCF_949152265.1. Taxonomy (NCBI): domain Eukaryota; kingdom Metazoa; phylum Chordata; class Actinopteri; order Cypriniformes; family Leuciscidae; genus Phoxinus; species Phoxinus phoxinus. The sequence continues at coordinate 14,871,115 of NC_136900.1, forward strand.
AACTGAAAAACCTATAACATAAATAGGAACTTTTTAATCTCCAAAGAACAGTTTAGCCAACTCGAGAACCCTGTGAGAAATGTTTCTTGATAGCAGGTGTTTTGGTAAACCAAATATCCCTTAAATGACCTTGAATGTATCGAGTCAACCCAACACGGTAAAGCATACTTATTTTTCCTGTCCTAGTTGTGTTTTTGTTTATTGTCTCATTTCAAAACATTTACTTCAAAACTTGTTGATGATTGTTTAGCGAATCTCAGGAACTATCAGGCCTCACCTTCATTAGACCGAAGCGAACATGAATGAACGAAATGATTATACCGGCAGCCCCAGTCATTATCTTATCAAACAATGGCAGGCCTGTTCAAATTAAACATTCTTCTGTTGACAGGTGTGTACGGATGTGCTTCTCTTACTGCGTGCATCATGCGTGTTCACGTCTGAGGTTGCGAGTGTGACAGACAGGGGTTTACTGTGACAGAGAGACCCCCACACACTCCCCAGAGACGTTCTCCCTCCCTGACAGACAGCTCATCTTCCAGGTGAAGGGGTGTGTGTGTGTGTGTGTGTGTGTGTGTGTGTGTGTGTACGCATAGTACAGTGCGTAGGAGTAGTCTGACAGACAGAGGCACAGTGTGTGTGTGTGTGTGGGTGTATTCTGATAGACAGAGGTTCAGTGCTGCTGGCAGGTGAAGGTGATGCCCTGATTCAGCTGTGGACTGTTTATTAGAGATGGAGGGAGGGATAGACAGATAAACAGAGGGATGGGGGGGGGGGGGGGGGGAGTAGTGCAGATCAGGTGTTTCTCACCCAGCCCCTCGTTAATGGCTCGTTCATTATTTCTGATTTAGCGCTGGAGTGCTGCGGTGGTGTCAAATCTTAACTCTGTTCATTAAATCATTAATTTTTTTTTCCAGACGGTAAGTGAGGCCAGTGTAATGAAGCCATCACAGTCTCAGCAGAATTCACCCCTTGTTAAGCGTCTCTTGCAGGTTGTGAATGGCAGTCACTGATTCACAGCTTCCCCAGTGTCTTGATTATGGCACTTATCAATGGTTTTCTATAGATCTTTTCGAGTAGACTTGTGTTGCGTGCATTATTTTATACTATCAGACTTTGTATTCAGTACATTAACAGAAAGCACCATGTTGTTTATTTTATTTTATTTATTTTGCTGGACATGGTATCCATGGTAATACCAAAGTTTTCTAGACATGTACTATGGTACTACGGAAACATTTGGTTGCCATCACTGTACCATGGAACCGCTGAAGTCATTCTTTTGCAATTGTTTAGTTGATATTTTGTTTTGGGGATTGAACCTCTTTCTGTTTTTGGCTTGCAAACTAAAAATAGACCAAAAGTATCAACACTTATTTGAATAATGTAAGATCTGTCATGGTAACTGAAACAAAACAATCTAACTAAAATAAACAAACAAAATATATAAAAAAATATATACAATTATGTAAAAATAAAAAAAGATCTTTCCTGGTACTGAAACAAAAAAATATATAATGAGACTAAACAAACAAAACATAGACAAAACACAAGTTAATATAGACAAAACCTAACAGAATATATATATATATATATATAACGAAATAAACATAATATATAGACAAAATATAAACAATTATTTTATAAATAATAAAGACATGTCCTGGTAACTGAAACAAACAAAATCTAACTAAAATAAACAAAATGCAGACAAAATATAAACCATTATTTTATAAATAATAAAGATATGTCCTGGTAACTGAAAAAAAAAAATCTAGACAAAATATAAACAATTATTTTTTTTAGATCTGTCCTGGTAACTGAAACAAACAAAATGTAACTAAAACCAACAGACAAAATCTAGACAAAATATAAACAATTATTTAAAAAATAAATAAAGATATGTTCTAGAAACTAAAACAAACTAAATTTAACTAAAACAAACAGACAAAATATAAACAAAACATAAACAATTATTTAAAAAACGGAAAGATCTGTCCTGGTAACTGAAAGGTTATAGTTTTAAACACCACATGGGGCAGTTCATGAGCTATCAGCATTTTGTTCTTGAACAAAGCACTTAATCCCAGGTTATTCCTGGGGGATTGTCACTATAATAGGGGGACTGTTGATTTAGTGGAAAAATCAAAAAAGTTGAATAAATGACTATTTATTTGTTACTCTTTAAGTGTATGATATGATATAAACAGCCAGGCAGACTGGTATAATAATCATGGAATATATTGACTGAAATCATCATCATAATCAACCATTATAACCACCCCACACCCACTGCTTGTTGTCACCAGTCCCTGGGATGCTGGTTCAGGAGTTAAGAGCAGGCCCAGGTACCTGAAGAAGCCAAGCTCCCTGAGCCCTCTCCTCCCCTGTTATCTTGTTACTAATGTTTTCCTCCCTTTACCTCAGGGATATGGTGGCCTCCAGGGTCTGCCATCATCAGCAGCCGGCAAGCTGTTTCCAGGCAGCTCAGAGGCAAACAAGTATTGTTGAGTGTCATATATGACAACGTGCAAGTCTTTTTTCCACCGTGATCTGGCACGACGCCACATGTTAAAGGGCATCTTGCCTTTCCACCGTAAGTTTACTTTATTTCAGATGTTTCTTTCCTTTTCAGCCTCAATATAATGGAGATAATACATCTGGATAAAGATTTAAAAGTTAAATGTATGAAGTCCAGAACCTCTGTTGTATGAAGTTCAGGACTTATGTTGTATGAACCAGAACAACTCAAATAAATATTATAATTTTTTTTGTTTAACAAAAAAATGTGTCTGCTGGAGCACACTCTTCATATTCACTTCAAAATATGTGGAGAGAAATTATAAATCACAATGGAGCTCTGAACTATGATTCTGGCCAAAGGCAGTCTTGTGATCTTGCGGCGTGACGTTTTTTTGGCTTCTCTCCTCCTCAGTGTGCACGAAGTCTCCTTCACAACCCTAAACTTGACGTGCCAAAAAAGTTGTGACTTGCTTTTGAAAGCCATCCAGCCATTTATAAAGGAAGTCTAGACAGTTGATTGGTTGTTTCGCATTAGTTTAGTGCTTCGTTTAGTAGACTATTTTTAAACGGCAGATGGTTGCCAAATGTCATAGTGAACACTTGAACTTGTCAATTTATATAGGTTGCCCATAATCTTTTTACCCAATATCTAAGAAAACATCCATCCATCCATCCATCCATCCATCCATCCATCCATCCATCCATCCATCCATCCATCCATCCATCCATCCATCCATCCATCCATCCATCCATCCATCCATCCATCCATCCATCCATCCATCCATCCATCCATCCATCCATCCATCCATCCATCCATCCATCCATCCATCCATCCCACAATGAAAAGGCACTTTGAATGAAACTTACTTAGCTTCTCTCTTGTGGGCTAATGAGGTTCTGTTCAATATGCTATTTTCCATATTCCATTTGATGTGTTTAAATATTAATCTTGTAAAATATTAATGCAACGGGAGCCTTCAGCGGTGGCTGTTAGGAGAGGATAACTCCTGATAAGTGTTAATGTATCAGAAGCTTTGTAAATTTTGTGAGAGCTGCTCACAGATCAGTAAGCTTTTGTTTTTTTGTGGTTACTAATGCTCTGACTTTTAATGGACGCGCTGATATTAGGGTTGCATAACTACCTATGCCTGTGCTACTGTGTTTGCATTTGATCTTTGTAGCCACATTTCTGTGTGTATTTGAGTGCATGCATGCATGCATGTTGGGAAGTAACTAGTAATAATGCCCTATTTACCCCTGATATTAACTTTTATTTATACAATCCATTTGAAATGAGAAGTATAAACGAGTGTTAAATTAAGATTCAGGTATATTTCTCTCCTTTTGTGTGACTTATCACAGTAAACCAAAAAGTATTTTAATAACAGTAAATGGGGCCTTTAAAAACTCAAATTGAAGTGAAATCTGAAAGAACGAATTCACAGATTCGAGTCCCTACATGGCATTTAAGATGTTTTTTGTTTTTTTAATATATATATATATATATATATTCCTGACTATTTTTGACAGACATTTTACAGATTTGATTGTTTAAATTAATTTTATTTAAATGGCTACTTTTAGTTCAAATAAAGGCAATTAATCCATTGAATTAAATAATTGTAATATTAATAATTTCTACTGTTCATTAAGACTTTCAGCTAATGTTTTTTATAATAATATATCAAATAAATGTTATTTAGTTTAGATTTATGTACAAGTTATGCCTTAAAATTATGGCTCTGATTAAAAATGCCGAAGGCCCCTAAAGGCTTCAGTGGCGTTTACTTGAATCTGCTTTTTCTAAATAGTTGCTTGGCAGTAATTGAACTACTTGAAATTATGATTAGCCTGGCAACCTCCAAAGTAGCTTCCCCAGCGCTAATGCATGCATATCCATGGATGTGTCCTAGTGCACTGGTTCTGTGTACGTTCTGGGCATGTGTTGGTCTGCTTTACTGTACATTGGGGTCACAGCGTGCTGGAGACGGTGTCAGCTGGGTGGGCATATGGAGGTCTTGGCTGCTGGTGCAAGCAGACTGTGGGCAACCCTGGGTCCAAACTTGGGCACATTTGTTCTATAGGCAGAAGGCAGGGGTAACCCCTATACCGGCCACACTCTGAGGACCCGGGACAGCGGCCCCCACCAGATGCCTGTTTTTGTCTACACAATTCAGCCATTTTGAGATTAATCTTGATGTAATTTGATTTCAGTTACTAAACATCCATGTTAGTTAGTTAGGAAAAGCATAGTTGGCATAATGTGTTTTTTTGTGTGTTTGACCATCTGACTGTACAATATGCCTCTTATTATATGATTGTGTAACAAATAATGAATAAATAGACAAAAATATTAAGTTATTGTATTATTTGAGAAGAAAAATATTATGCAAGAGACATTAAACTAGTATAACTAAGTAGGAAATATTTTGCCTTGGACAGTTTTACAGTTTATATACAAATATTTCAACCTAGAATGCCTTGAACAATCAGAATCGTGTATTTTATAGTCATATTTAAAATTTTGCCTTTTTATTTCAGTGTTTTGGAAATGTAATGAGAAACAAGAAATAGTTTGATCTATTTTATCATGTTAGGGTCGGGGTTCGGAAGTGCTTTTAAAAAAGCATTTTAAGCAGATCCTCATTTTGTTATTGCGTTTTCTAAAACTTTGAATAATGTATAATTAAAAGCCTGTTACATCCTGCATGAATTGGTTATATAAACTTAAAAAGGGTATGTGGGCTGTTCTCTGGTGTTCATTTTACAAACTCACAATCCCGTAGTTTTGGAGTTCTGTTTATGTAAGTTCACATGTCAGGCTGATTAGCTGTAAGAGGTACTAGTGAATTAGGAGATCTTGACTCGACTCAACAGAGATGACATATAATGAAAATGGACACAAAAAAAAGAAAAGAAACATGGCTCTCCGAGCATGAATGTTTCATCAGTTCTACTGCACTATGCTGCTGAAAGCCTCAAGTTGAGTCTCTACCACACAATTGACCTGAAAGTTTAATAATAACTCGCTCATGAGGTGCCGCATGTGTGTCAGGCTGTTTGTGCGTCTACATCTACATCTTCGCTTATATTTTCGACTGTGTTTTTATGTGTGTGTGTGTTTACAGAAAATGTTACTCCCCCAACCCACTCTGGATGAAAAGGGTCCTGTGAGAGAGGAGTGTACAGCCAACCACATGGCAGGACAGGCGCGGTGTCCTGGGCTGGGGCCTTATGGAAGGTCAGGGGGGTTGGCGAGTAGCGGCAGCCAGGACTCTGAAGGAAACAGTGGGAGAATGGGGCGGCTTGAGCCCGCTGGTCACCAGCCAACATGCCCAACCTCGAGAGTTCGCTTTCCTCCACTCCAAATTTGCGGCGAGGGAGGTATGCATGCAAAACGACACAATGTAGATATTTTGGTTCAGTGTAGTAAAGTTGACATTGATGACATTGCCCATTTTAACACTCTAAGCTTATTTATATAAAGTATGGTAGGCATAATCAGGGTTTTTGTTGTTATAACCATCTGTACAATTCACTATTAAAAACCCAATTCACGTTTATTTGTATAGCGCTTTTCGCAATGCATATTGTTTCAAAGCAGCTTTACAGAAGATGCTTGTTTCAAAGATGAGTGTATCAAAGTAATGTCCATATGGCAGTGATATACAGTTGTGTACTTAAAGTTAACATCATGTATTCAGTTAGGATACTATTTTATAGGTTTTGTATGTCGATCCAAAAGTTGGCACCATTTGAATTAAAAATAAAAGTTCCAAAGGGAGTTTTCACAGTCATGCCATATAAAAAAAATGTTGGGTTCCTCAAAGAACCTTTCAGTGAACAGTTTGTAAAATAACTATGTAATGTTCTAAAGAACAGTTTTCCACAATAAAGAACCTTTTGTGCAATGTAAGGGTTCCATGGATGTTAAAAGTTCTTCATGAAACCATTGATGCCAATTAGAACCTTTATTTTTAAGAATGAATGCCACTAATCATATTGTTGTGTTCCAAATAATGAATGAATAGACATACAAGTATTGTTTTTAGGTTAAGTTGTTGTATTATGTGAGAAGAAAGATACTGCGGAGTCATACAAGAAAGGTGAAACTAGCAGAGCTATGTAGGAAATCCTTTGTCTGGGACACTTTTATAGTTTAGTGCTCAGTATATAAAAATATGTGAACCCTTAATGGCTTATTTGACCAATCAAAATCAAGTGTTTTATAGTCATATTTTAACATTTATAGTGTCTTAAAAAAATGTATGTGAGAAACAAGAAATGGCTTTATCTATCTAGCTTTAAAAAAGCAAAAAAACGATTCTGCCGGTCTAATTTCATGAGAAACTTGTCATGTCTTTATCACAACCCCCTTTCAGTCTTCATACACAACAGTCTCCACACCAATGATACCAAAACCTTTGCTCTGTCTCGCTTGTGTTTTAAAGTAGGACAAAAACATTTTTTTTCCATGAAAATTGCATAAGGCCAGGGCAACAAACATGGAAAAGGGGGCCATGTGAAATATTGAAAAGGTTGAATAATTCAGGGCATCCGGTCATGTGTTAAAAACAGGATTTTGGGGAGAGGGGGTGGAGGAGAAGGTGAGGCGTAAGGGGAGTGATCCCCCAGCCGCTCTCCACACCCACCTGCAGGGTGACGGTCCTCTCTCCTGGCCTGAACCCCATCTGGAGCGGGACGGGATTAGACCAGGCCAGACAATAGTGCTGGAATTACTATGGAAAGAGTAGAAACACAAATGACTTCTTTTTTAGCTTTTCACAATTTCTGCCATTTTTTTTCTTTTTCTTTTCAATTTTCTTTTCCTGCTAAAAAATTGGCATGTCAATTTTAATAAAATCCTAGTATTATTTGTCCTCATTTTTACAAAAAACTTTCTTTTTATATTATATTTGAAATTAATAATAAATAAAAGCATTGGTTATGCTGTGTCCATCTCTTTAAAAATAAAAATAAAACTATAAAAGTAAAGTAAAAAAAGCTTATAAGCTTATTTTAAGCAATTATCCTATGGCTATTTAAGCCAATCATACATGTTTAAGACATAAATATATGCAACTGTTATGTTTATTTTACATTATGACATGCACTTTTATATTTTATATGATGTAAAAATTGAGTTCCTGCAGAGGACATCTATGGACAAACTATTGATTTTTTTTCCTTTACAAAAAGTATCTTTCATAAAATTGCACCGACCATTTCAATCAAATTCTAGTATTATTTGTTCTTGTTTGTACTTTAAAATAAAAAATATTTATTTATAAATTAATAATCTAATAAAATAAAAAGCAAGGTTATGCTGTGTCCATCTCTTAATACAACATTTTGATGACTAGAAAAGTAAAAAAAAAAAAAAATGTAGCTTATAGTTTCCATAATCTTGAATATTTAAGCCATTCAGATAACCGACTTGAAGACAAAAAAATACATGCAATGTTGGTTTATTTAACATTATGACATGTTCTTTTACTGTATGTTTTATATGATATTATATAAAAAATACCATTACTACAGAGGACATTTATGGACAAACTATTGATTGTCTTTCCTTTACAAATCACCCTTCACATAAACCCCGAGGTATTCTGCCACACACACACACACACACACACACACACACACACACACACACACACACACACACACACACACACACACACACACACACACACACACACACACACACACACACACACACACACACACCACGTCATCCTCTCTGAAGTGAATGGAGGGGCGGATGGGCTTCTCTCGTTCTCTTGCACACAAAAAAGTGCATTAGGGGTTGGGAGGGGTACATGGCAACTGCTCGCGTGTTGTCAGGATAGATTAGTGTGACACGACTCAATCAGACGTTCAGCTCAGCAGACAGGCTCGGGGGGATTGTGCAGAATGCCGTACGAGATCCCCATTGGTCTTGGACATACACACACACACTCACTCCCATCAGCCATCTCAACATCTAGTTCTTGGAATAAGACAATCAATATTCATTTCATTTATAAACCTATTACATATTGTGTGTTTATAGGTGTAATTTATATGGAATGGATATTTTACAGTTTTGGTTCAAGCTTTGTTGGTGTCGTGGTGGTATTTGGTAGAAGCTGCATGTCAGTGTGTGTGTGTGTGTGTGTGTGTGTGTGTGTGTGTGTGTGTGTGTGTGTGTGTGTGTGTGTGTGTGTGTGTGTGTGTGTTCTAACGAGAGAGTATGTTTGTTCTCTGTAAATATCAGCGGGCCAACTCGGGTCTCCTCCCACTGTTTTGTTTACTGAAATAAATGACCCCATTACATCACTGGCAGGAAACACCACTCAACATGGATTTCATATGTGTGTGTGTGTGTATATATATATATATATATATAATTGTGTACATAATTTTTTTAATTAATCATTTTGTTCAACAGGATTTTTCCAAATGTAAAAAAAATAAATAAGTTTATCAAAAGTAACAGTAAATACATTTATAATATATTGCAAAATATGTATATTTCAAATATTTATCTATTTATCAAAGAATCCTCAATAAATAAATAAATAAATATATTTATGTATATATTTCCACAAAGAAAATTAAGCAGCCCAGCTGTTTTCAACATAATAAATGTTTCTTGAGCAGCATATCAGTATATTAGAATGATTTCTGAAGAATCATTTGACAACGATAGTGTATTTATTTACTTTATGCAGACTCCTGCTCTTTTTGTGATCAATTGAAGAGTTTCAAAAAGACAAATCGTCGTTGTAATCTTTCATCACAAACGACTAAAACAACTTTCCTTTTCGGATGACATCACCAAGCCCTCTTATTTTCCAGCCCGCCCCTCCGCCCTCCTGTCATACAAAGATCACTCTTCACAATCCGATCAATTCCTGATGCATAAAATCAAATCCCACCCACCTTCTTCTAGTTGAATATCTTGTTTCTCTTAAATGTGGAGGTAAAACCAGCTTCATATTGGCTTTAAATATCAGGCAGACTTAAAGCAATCTGTGGAACTAATTTCCCCCCAGAAATGTGTCACTGTCCAAGCCATTGTGTTTTTACATGCTGTAGTATATAGCACAGCTCTCTGTCTGTCTCAGTGTGCTGTAGCTATAGCATGGCTGAATTCTGCATGCCAGCCGTCCTGTCACATACAATTAAACCGAGAGTCTCTTGCTCTGCTTTTACACACTGTCTCCGATTTCAAAAAGGCACTGGAGAGAAATAGGCAACATTTTTTTTATTTCTCATGATGTATATGTTCTTGCAAGTTGTATATAGACTTGCAATAGAAGTCAGTGTGTCAAACATACAACTATCACCCCAGAGACTTTCATTGTAAGTACATTTATGGTTGCACTTTATTTGACAGTACGTGCAATTGCATGTACTTACCTGAGAAAGTACTGGGTAAAATAAGGTAACTACAGGGTAAAGGTTAGTTTTAGAGGTAGGTTCAAGGTTAGTACCTAGTTATTACCCAGTTATTGCAATTACATAAGTGCATAGTATGCATGGGGAACAGGGCTGTTAAATAAAGTGCTGCCCAGTGCCCAAATAATGTATGTTATTATTATTGTTCATTTAACGATTTCAACAAACCCCTAACCATAAATACTTGTTAACTTTATTTTGATGGTCCTTTTTAAAAATTCTACTAACTATAAGTAACTTTGCAACTACATATCAACAAGCAGTCATTCGAGTATTAGACTGTCTGCTTAATATCTGATGCTAGCCCAACAGTCATTCTACTGCCTAAAGTCGACTTATTCCAGTCTATTAACAGTCTACTACAGTCTACAGTAAGCTGACATGTTGTTGCAAAGTTACTTATAGTTAGTAGAAGGTCTAAAATGGACCATCAAAATAAAGTGTAACATTATACTTTGGCACATAACTTGTCCAATGTTGATTGTGATATAAATATGAATGAGAGAATGAATTTTAGTGCTTCAATTTAAACTTATTTCGGTTTATTGCCATTTCTAATTTTCATTTAGTTTGAGTTTTTCAACTAATATTTATATATATATAAATTTTATTTTAGCTTTATTTCAATTAAGAGAAATGTTTTTAAATACTTTATTTTAGTTAACAATAACAATACCTGAGCCACGTTGGGACTCAGTATTGACCAGTAACTAAAAAAATTAAAAGTTGCTAAAAAAAACACCCAGAAGACCTTAGCAACCATCTAGCAGTGCGCCTGTGAGTTTTGCATGATCAAGCACCTGACATTTTCTTAAAAAGTTTTTATTTCTGTAAATTTGTACTTTAATTTAACCCTGGATATTGCTTTATATGTAAATGTGTTCTCTCCCTCTCTCTCCCTCCCTCTCTCTCTCTCTCTCTCCCTCTGTTCTTGCACTTGTCCCTGTTTTGGTAGCTGCCCACTGGTGCATTTAATAAAATAAAACGGACTCGAGCGTGCTGTAGGCATGGTGAAAGGTGATAGCCAGATCTGCTTACTGTAAATACTGCATAAAACCCTAACCTCCGTCACACACAAACACACCGAGGTGACTGTGACAACGAACCCTAGACATCTTAAAGGACCACAGAACCTTAGAACGGTTAATTGTTCGCTCTCCAACAAGAATGGCTGTTTATCTTGTTCTGCTTCATTACATGAGAATAATCACAACATTTTGCTTCATTGCCTCAAGTGTTGAAACTGCACTGCAGACAAAAGGAGCGCGTGTGTTTGTTTGTGCAAGCGTGCGGGGAGGTGTTGCTAGTCCAAGGGGGTGCTTTCGGAGTGGGGAACGTTTTGCTGAGTCCTTCATCAGCAAGTCAAGTTTATCCATCTGGGTTGGCAGGTTTACTCTCTTGTCCCTAATTTTCTTTTGTCCTCCGGCAGGGCCTCTCTGTGCGACTCGTACACACTCACACACCTCTGCCTGGTGACCTGGAGTGTGTTTGAGCCTCTCACCGGTGCTTTTAAGCCAAGCAGCGAGCTGCCAGCTGACTAAGGCCGGATCCCTGTGCAGCCAAGCATGGACGTAAAAACAAACACATGTTGAATTTGTTCATTTCTCACTCAGGTATATCATATTGTCATACCGTGCATGCATAGATGTTATTTAAGATTTTTTTAAATATTGTCATAAACACATTTTATTTATTTATAGCATGTAAATTAGAAATTACCTGGCAATACAACATATACATATTTTTTATTATTATTACATATTACAGAGTTTAGCATAGAGCAACTAAGAAACATTGTATACATTTATATATATATATATATATATATAAATAAATGTATTACATTTTTCTTGGTTGCTCTATGCTCAATTCTGTAATATGTAAAAAAATATGTATATATATATATATATATATGACATTTCTTGGATGCTTTATTTTTTGTAAATATTCATGTAAAAAAAAAAAAACTTTTTTATTTTTATTTTGTTTGAATAATAATGTAAACCGTGACATTTTATACCGTGGATTAGCCTCCATTAGATATTCAGTGATCACATTTTGTGGGTTATTAACTAATCTGGCAACATTTTCCATGTCTGTAGTCAAGAGGAACTTAACAGTTTACCTACTGAAGCTCCTTAATCAAATTACTGATTGAATGATGGCGTTTAAAACCTGATTACATGCGTGGTCTGAGCTGAATTAAGACACTTGAACAGTTCCAAGGTCCATCAAACATTTGCAACGGCAATGTTTGCAAATATTAGGTTAAATTGGTCGTAAATGTCTAGTTAGCGTTTCAAGAGAGGACTCTCTCAGCTTTTAGCTTGGTCTTCTCGTGCTGTAATGGGCAACGGGTTTAGATAACTAGGCTCAATTGTATTCAGTCTCAATCAGTAATCTCTCTATTATTGAAGTATTAAGGGCCAATAATGGCTTCTAAGCTCTTGTGGGTGGCCGGTGGTAGCATCTAAAGAGCTTCGGTGCTGCTTCTTTAGGGCTGGCAGATCTTCTCGCAAAGCCACCACCTCTGAATGTGTCTGAATGCCATACCTCTCTCTGATTAAGTCCCCTGGCCTCGACCAGCCGAGCGTGAAAGATCAAATGTGCGAAAACAGAGGAGGGTCCATAGTGACGTGATAGTTATCTGTCCCAGTCAATGCAAGGGAGCGAGATAATGGGTGCACATGAAACAAGTGGGCAGCACTGACAACCCCGGACCTATTTGATCCTCCCCAGACCGTAAAGGGGGCTTAAGCCAGGCCCTGTTTCACATAAGAATACTCAGTGGATAATTAGCATACTCCTCCTCCCCTCCTTTCACAGGCCGGCTGCTCTATTGGGTTGGCACCGCTTTGGTGTTTGGGACTTCACCCTCAAATGACCGATTTGCCCCTTTGTTGACCTGATGGCCTCTTTAGCTGACCACTTGATTAAGAGACTTGGGCGTCCTGTCACATTGCCACAGTTCACCTTCTGGTTCTCTCTGGTGATGTGTCTATACTAGGGCTGTCAATTGGTTATAGATTTGAATCGAATTAATTAGTATCTATATCTCGTTCTATCGTTCTGTCTATCGTTCCATCGCTCTGTCTGTTGTTCTGTTGATTGATTGCTCTGTCTGTCACTCTATATATATTTTGTTCTCTGTCTGTCTATCGTCCTATCTCGTTCTATCGTTCCATCGTCCTATCTCATTCTATCGTTCCATCTGTCAGTCTGTTGTTCTATCTGTCGTTCTATGGAGCATTCGTTATGTCTTGTTCTATCGATCGTTCGTTCGTTCATTCTGTATTTCTATAGATCGTTCTTTGTCATTCTATCTATCTATCTATCTATCTATCTATCTATCTATCTATCTATCTATCTATCTATCTTTCTATCTATCTATCTATCTCTGTCGTTCTATCTGTCTATCTATCGATCGTTCTGTCTGTCATTCTATCGACCGTTCATTCTGTCTGTCGTTCGTTCTGTCATTCATTCTATCGATCGCTCTGTGTATCTGTCTATGTATCTATCTGTCGTTCTATCATTCTATTTTTCATTTTTTTTCATTCTATTGATCGTTCGTTATGTCCATTCTTTTAATCGTTGTCTGTGTCTATCTGTCGTTCTATCTCATTCTAACGATCGCTTTGTCTGTCGTTCTATCGATCGGTCTGCTGTTCTATCTGTCCGTCCGTCATTCTATCTGTGTGTTGTTCTATCTATTTATCATCGTTGGTTTATATATGCCAAACTGTCTTTGACTGTTACATTTCAGCATCTTGCTCCATGACTGTCACATTTTTGTTAAACCATCAAAAGAATGTAAGAAAGTCTCTAACATCTTTAAAAAGTAGTTGGAATTTATTTTTAAGACCCATTTTAAATTTATCTCACAAGATAAATGATTACTGTGTTGTTTGGAATTGCTTTTATTCCCTTCTGTTACTTTGCTTGCATTTTTAAGGCCGGTCTGTCTCGTTAGTTCCCCGGAGATGCATTAAAAACCTCTGCACCCACTAGCTGGCCCTCTCCAATACCACCTGCCTCCCTCTAGAACACAGCCGTGGCAGGCCAGTGCCATTTTAGCGAGTTACTTAGCTTCTGCTCTAGGGAGTTACCGAAAAACTAGACCACGTTAGAGCCAGTGTCCCCTCAAAACACTCCCTCAATGTCATTATTTAAATATCAGAAATGAAATTACTTTCTAAAGTTGTTTTTAATGCATGTGCTCTTTTCATTTTGTGTCTATACATCTCTGACCTGTCTTTCTATTCCCATTTCTAAAAAAAAAATGAAGGCATCTTAATGAGTCAGAGATAAAAAAGGCTCCATTTGACTAAATTATTGTCCTGAATCTCCAGCAAAGGGGTATAATCCTCAACTAGGCCAATTAGCGCAAGCCTGGGTTCACTATCCTCAGACAAGCCAACTGATTAGAGCTGACACCAGTCTAGTTCTCACTGCTGCAATGCCAGGTATGATGGGTCTACTTCAAAGAGCCTCCAGGCATCAGCAGGGCAAAGGATTGGAGGCCAACTTTGGCCGGCCCGCTAATCTCCCTGCTGCTAAAGCCACGGCGCTCCCCAGTACTCGCACAAAACCAGCTTACAGTTGCACAATCAGGAGGTATTAAGGCCTGGGTCTGAGTCATGCCAATTGCCTTTGATTTTCTGATCGTCTGACCGAGAGGATGGTCACACATCCTGTCATATGTTTTTAAGGCATGCCTATGATTATGTGGGCAAGAACTTCAGTAAAAAAACGGACACTGCCTGCATGCAAAGGATTCTCAAAAATAGTCTATTCTGGTGACATACAGAGGCAAAATTATGAAAATTGTGTCATGTCTGCCTAAAGTCTGGAACCCATAGACTTCACAAAAAATGGTTGCCTTTACTGCAGATGTCTTCAGCTGTTGTTTGTTTGTGGGTCTTTCTGCCTTTAGTTTATTTATTTAATAATTTTAAGGCAATGGGTTTCCTCACTTTTTAAAGTTACTTCAACTGATCACTTTTTACAGGTTTTTACAGTATACAAATCATTATGTCTATATGCAATGTCCCCATAAAACATAAAAACCCAAAGTGTGTGTGCAACCTGACACGTGATTGGCAGGTCTGTATTTGGAGTGGGTTCAGGTAAAGGCTGACTGCTGCTGAAGGGAACTTGTTCCCACTACTAATGGTTGCAATCTGCTGGAAGCTCAAATTTCAAGTAGGCTTGCAGGCCTGGGCCAGGTGAAGAAACACAATTGGCTGTGATTTCAGGCAGGTTAGCTAGTTATGGGAACAATTTCCTCTTAATCACTTCTTTGTTTGCCTTGAGGATTGACTACAAGTAGTCTGATCTCTTATCAGTGAAATGACGTATAAGGTTTGCCTTCCTCACTAAAACACGAATGTATCTTCTAGCTAGCGAATGCTAACAAAACTGCCAGAGCAAACTAAAGCAATTTTTCCAATTGTGAAATTGGAAAGTGTTGTTATATGCCCTAAAATAGATTCAAATTATATTAATATCACTACAAATCTTTCTTGTATAATGCCGAGCTTAGTTGTAGGTGGACGTACAGTAGCGTTCAGCCATGCAGGTACATTAGCCTGAGGCTACCTTAACTTCAGGACAGGTGAGCTATGTAAGATTAGTTTCTTCACACTCGAAGGGGGACTAAGGTTTGGCTAAGAATGTGAAACAGGCGTATAATTAAACTGTGCTTATGTAGTCAGAGATTGAAGCTAATGAGAAATTCTCATCACTGACAGGGAGAAAATCTGGACTACATGACTGGTTTCCAGTTATCTCAGCTCGATTTGCTTTGGAATGTAGCGCATACAGGTGTTGCCTTCCTCAGAGGTGTCACTGTTGTGATGCTTCTGTTGTCATTTTGAGAAACTTAAGGATTATTTGTTGTTTGTTTGTTTTTGTTGTACCAAAATTCCAGATTTGTCCAGCCAAGTGAGCACGTGTTTTTATGGTGCCTAAATCTACAACTTTGTAGACCAAGTTAAACAATATACTCAAATGATTTGAGTATTATCATTACCCATATATAAACGCATTTATTTCTAGTTCCATGTGTAATGTGTAAGATTCATCAAAAACCTTTTTAGACCATCAAGCTCAAAACATAGGAATGTCAGCAACTGGATTAAACGGATTCATATATTTATGAGGTATTTTGTGTAGTGAAATAGCAAACAAATTGTAAGTGGTTTCTGTTGTTGGAGGCTCCTGCTACAAGGCGAGCTGCTGGAGTCTAGGTCACCAGTTCAGGTCCTTGTCACCTGCAGTAGCGCTTTTATCTGAGCTGTTTTGTCAGATTCTGTCATGACATCTGTGCTCCTATTGGCTGCAATCTAACCTGAAACATGTTGGCATCAGCCTGCCAGAGGTACAGCGAGGGCAGAGAGATAGATGAAGGAAGAGAGTGGGAAGGAGGAAGATTGGTGGAGAAAGGGTAACTGTAAAGACGAGACAGCAAATAAGGACAAAAGTGGGGGCAACTAGGGGATTTGCGATTGTGGTAGAGTGAACTAAGAGGTTGTATTATGTTTATAAATATACATGATGGTGGGTTTATTGTGGCTCTTGTTATGCAAGGTGCTATTTTGAGTGCTGACGGCAAGATGGCTGCTGAAGTGATTACCGGTCAGTTCTAATTAAATAAAACGCGTGAATGAGTGAAAAACACTTGTTCCATTTTGTTCTTAGCCTACTTTTTCCTTACCAATTAATTTCTCGGTTAGCAAGCATTCCTGGCATTTTTAGAGGCAAGTGTTCTGTGAGTGTAATGTTTTTAAAGGATAATTCCGGTATTTAACACCTTGAGTCTATATTGTAGTTTGTTTTGGATGAACAAGAGTGGTGGACAACATTTTTTTGACAATGGTTCCTCTCTCTAGTTTTTGACTATAATAGAATTGGCCATGGACCCATTTAACATTGGAGTCAATGGGCATGTCCGAAAATGTCATTAAAACAACCTTTAACATTAGTTTTCAAAACTGTGCAACTCACCAAGTGATTAGTGATGTTAGTTGATGTTCCAGAAACAAAAAGTGTTGCAAAATACAGTTTACAGTCATAGTGCATATGCTTTATTTTAAGTGTTTGTAGGACTTTGAACTAAAATGTTGAAGAGCTTAATGTGTTCGGACATTTTTTTTTTTTTTTTGCTTTTCATGCAAAGTAGATAACTTCAAATTAACCAAAAAATGCTTCACTCAGAAGCAAATGTTCACATGTATTATGTAAAAAGAGTCTTTAAAAATTGGTAGACAGAAGTTGCCTTTTTGGCTACACTTTATTTTGATAATCACTTTAAACATCTATAAGTAACTTTGCAACTACATGTCAACGAACTCTCATGTACAAGCAGAATGTGATGGACAGTTGGTTGTTGTGGCATTTGTCCCACCCCCTCCTCCTCTGTGATTGGACGGCTAGGAAAAAAGTCACTGTGATGAGTACTGCTTTTTACCCAAAGTTGAACATTCTCAACTCTCGGCGACCAGTAAAAAAAACGTCCAGCGCTCAGCGGGAAATAGGCACTCAGCACCTTGTTGTATAGCCTCTGGAAAATTAGCTTTGGTTGATACACAGGCTTAGTATATATTAAGCCGACAGTCTACTAATACTGTAATGACTGGTAGTTAACATGTTGCAAAGTTACTTAGTAGAAAGTGTACTATCAAAATAAAGTGTTAGTGTCATTTCTTGCATGTTTATTTTAATGTCAGAGAAAAAATTGGCATTTCGAAAGGTCACAGGTCAAGTCTTTCCAGCGAGTAAACGTAACGTGATGTTTACCAAAATGATTGGTCACTTAAGTGGACGATAAAGACTGTGAAAGGATGATTATGATTTATGGATTATGATTATGATGATTATATTAGTATTACCAACAACTTTGTTAATAAGTCTTTCATGTTCAAGTATCAGTTGTGTAAAAACCTCTAGTGTCGGGTCCTGGCTGAATTTATTGTTATCAACATCCCAGGCATCATCCGCCCCCCTCTTGTCCGTATTCAGAGGGGGAAGTCCAAAGGTGGAATTTTGATCCAGGCCATAGAGTGCCATAGCCAGGAGCAATTCCTGCTTTGTCTCCACTGGCATTCGACTTTAAAAATAACTTTCCCACAGTTTGTGTCTCGTCCTGATATGGGCCGGTGCAGGCCAAGCTGTTTTGTTGCATGCAAGCTTTGGGGTTTTGCTCAGGGGGTTATGGGGAGCCCCTTTGGTATGCGAGTCAAATATAAATTCCCATTAGACATTACATTACATCCCATTACACCTGATAGGTTACCTCAAATGCTTTTTTGACACAAAGTAAGGCTCTGATATATGTGATTCGGCACTTGCTGTTCTAAAATGACTAAAAGGAATGAGAATTAACTGGCAGCAATGAAAGTATCACTCCTTTCCAAGTAATTATTGTTATATATTGTCAGCATTTAGTTTAGTAGTCCTATAATGGAAAAGAGTGCAGTTCAAAGCTGTCTTATGCGTCAATACAGTCTGATTTTGATTTCTGATTTACTTTTTTGTGTGTGTGTGTGTGTGTGTGTGTGTGTGTGTGTGTGTGTGTGTGTGTGTGTGTGTGTGTGTGTGTGTGTGTGTGTGTGTGTGTGTGTGTGTGTGTGTGTGTGTGTGTGTGTGTGTGTGTGTGTGTGTGTGTGTGTGTGTGTGTGTGTGTGTGTGTGTGTGTGTGTGTGTGTGTGTGTGTGTGTGTGTGTGTGTGTGTAGATGTATAATTTATATTTTCACATTTATAAATTTATATTGAAATTTACAAATAAATATAAAAAAATTATAGCTTTTATATTTAGGATTTATATACATTCAAATTAATTATTGTTATTATTTATATATATATATATATATATATATATATAGAGAGAGAGAGAGAGAGAGAGAGAGAGAGAGAGAGAGAGAG
Organism: Phoxinus phoxinus; assembly: GCF_949152265.1. NCBI lineage: Eukaryota > Metazoa > Chordata > Actinopteri > Cypriniformes > Leuciscidae > Phoxinus > Phoxinus phoxinus. The sequence continues at coordinate 14,890,013 of NC_136900.1, forward strand.
AGAGAGAGAGAGAGAGAGAGAGAGAGAGAGAGAGAGAGAGAGAGAGAGAGAGAGAGAGAGAGAGAGAGAGAGAGAGAGATTTAAATATTGTTAAAAATGTGTTAACACTTTTCTTAAGCATATAGTGTAGTTGCGCTTTGAATCAATTTTAATTTGTGATAATACAATGAAATACAAAAGCAAGAGAGAACCATTGAGATATTAATAACTGATTATGTTGTAGTCAAATGTTTTTTCCTGTTAGGAAAAATATATATTTTCCCCATATTTTTCCAAACATCACTTTTTGCCACTTCTCTGTGTGGATTGTTGTGTGTTTATATATATATATATATATATATATGTTTACACAAAAGCCTACAATAATGACTTTAAAATGAGTTTTTTTGTGCATCTCTAGTGGCGGATCAAGCAGTGACCATCAGGTCCAAACCCCACAGGTAGCCTTTCAGAGAGGTTGTATAGAGATGTACCAGAGCACAGATAATAAGTATTGATCACCGAAGAATGTTCCTTTTTGTTGTGGAAAGATTGTTCACAGCCAGGCATAAAGAGTAACACTACTTCAAAAAAGGGTGTCTGTGTAAGTAGGTCCGCCTTCTATTTTGTGGAAGATTTTTGAGCCCCATTGTAAGCTGAGGATGATTTTAAATGTGTGGCTAAGATAAACTTTCCCATTGTCATTAATGAGGACGGCTAATACTGAGTGACAAGTGCATTTGGAGAGGGAGAAAAAAGAGCCGTTAAATTTGTCAAAGCAGATCATTTCAACTGAGCAAACTTAAGGCCTTTGGGGGGGGGGGTTTATTCTCATGAAGCCATAGCCTTGAACCATTTAAAAAAGCAAATAACAGAAAAAGCTAAGAAATGCTGGAAGAATCCTGTCTTTTTTCGCCGTGTCAAGAGAAATTAGTTTTCAATTTCATTTTGGCCCTGCTGAAATCTGTTAGGCCTGAGGTGTATACCTTTTTGGACCCTTTTCACATTTCTGGGGTTTTTAAAAGCGGAAGTCGTCGTGATGTGAAATTTGCTGTCACTCCTTCCGCTGTTGTATTTATTTATTATTTACATATTTATTTTGTAATTTACCACAGAGTAATATAAGTCAATCTCAATGACAACCTCTTTTCACTTTTTTTGAATTTCCATTTGATCTCGTACATAGTTCTTTACTCTCCCCCATGACACCTCTGAGGCTTTTCTCCAGTTTATGCCAGTCGAGCCACAACAGATGCTAATGAAAAAGCCACTTTGTCCCTTTTAGCATCTCTCTGCCACATTTCCACAGCTCCCAAGTCTCTGCCCGTAATTCAGTCTGTTAGGCTATTCATGTGATAACTATCTGAGGAGATAGTGCTACGAGAGACTTCTTGCGAGCAAGCCATTCCCATCACTTTTGCTGAGAGCTGTCCGATATCAAAATAAGATGTCTTATTTAATCTCAACTTTTTTTTCCTCCGTGAAATCGTGATTTCGAACAGAAATGCTAACCAAATCAACCCCAGCACTACTTTTTATACCGTCTCGCCTTACCTTTCATTCCACAGCTTTGAAAATTGATGCCTATTTGGCAGATGCCAAAGCTCTTAGCCGACACATTGTGCAAGAAAATATGACAGGTCTTAATTATCAGTAATGAAGCAGGAATAAGCTGCACACTTAGATATAATATACTAAACGACCTTTCGGGGGCTAGGAGTGATGATTAAAGGTATCCGTTTCATGAATCATGCCTCATTTAGTCGCTAGTCTTTTGTGTTGGCTAATGAGCGCAGAGCAAGGTTTTTAAGTTGGACGTGTAAATGGTTGGAAAGTGTAAAAGCTGATTAAACTGATTTAGTGTCTTGAGACCGGTCGAACATTACTTTAGCTTAGAGGAAGCTGCTAGCCGTCTTTATCACAGGTTTCTTGTAGAGCTGATAAGGACTCTGCTGTCTCATGCTGTTTATTTTATTAGCATATTCCGAGATTAGCATGGGCTAGGGAGAAAAAAAATTACTTAGCTCCTTGTTTTCATGTAATGACAGTCTTTATATGCAATATACATGTATTATTATTGTGTAATTTACACCCGACTCCGTGCTATAACTGACTGTGCCTTCAAATACACCTGGGAAACTTTCAAGTCATGTCAGAATTATTGTTTGACACATGAACACCAACACAATATTCACATACAAGTGGGAGACTGGATTTTCTTTGAGATTTTTTGTTGTTGAGTTAAGGCCGTTTCAGTGAGAGAACCAAATGTGTGATTTTTTTAATTATTATTTACAATAAAATTAGCTAAGTTCGTTGCATGTACAAAATATGACTGTATTGTCATATAATGTACAATTACATTAATAACGATTCAGTTTACAGCTCCTTGATAAATTGAAAACACATCTGCTTTTTATTTTGTAGAAATTATTTTTTAAAAAGTATAAAGCAATAATATTGTAGAAATATTTTTTTATATTTTTTGTCAAAGTAGATATGAAAACCTTGCTGTATTTTTTTGTAGAATCACCAATTTGCTCCTACCCAAGTGATTTGAACGCACCTGACATCATAATTACGATTTAGGTAAGATTTATCAATTACAATTATATTTAGCTCGGTTAAGCTTCAAAATTTCTTAGAAAATGTTTGAGGTTTAAAGCTATGGAACCTTGTTTCCGCTATGGCATAAAAAAAAATCACAAAAGGTAACTACATGTGGCAAGTTATAAAGTCACGATTGCGAGATATAAAACTCCTAATTGTGACAAAAAAAAGTCAGAATTGCGAGTTTAGCTTTTCTAACAAGGTTCGTTGATAAGGGAAGAAGAAGGCGGGAACCGGCAAACGATCAACGTAACTTTAATATCATAAAATAAACCGACAACAAAACGAAAGTAAAGCGGCAGCCCATCATGGACGACTGCTGCATAAAGCATAAACAAAACACAAGGCCTGGTCCTCTCTCTCGTCCTTCACCGTTGTCAGTCCTCCAGAGAAACTCGAGGCCGTTGTGGCGCGCAGGTGACACTCCGTAACAATCGCTCGCTCCGTTCTCACGGCTCTTGGGCTTGCACTCCTTGCCACAGCGTTATTTCTCGTAATACCTTTATTTCTCACAATTCTGACTTTACTTCTTGCAATTCCAAGTTTATAACTTTCTCTTTTAATTCTCTTTTATCCCAGAATTGTGAGTTGTTAACCCACAATTGTGAGTTATCAAATCCGAATTGTGAGATAATTTCACAAAAAAAAAAAATCTGAATTGTGAGATAAAAAGATGCAATTACCTTTCTTATTTTTTTTTAATAACATGGCAGAAATAAGTTCCGTTCCAAAAACAAGAAGACGTGGGATGCTACATGACTTGCTAAAGCTCTAAAGGTCTGGAGGCTTGAGTGTGGGGCTGTGCTGTATAATTCCCTCAGTATCTACCTCCAAACCACCCCCATCAGCCCCAGCTGCCTCCACACGAAGATGCCAAAGGGTTCAGCTGTGGCTTTGGGTAACCAGCATGAAGCTTCGCAAAACTCTTGGTAGTTGCGTGCAACTCACTGACTGAGTGTACAGTCTCTTTTAGTTTTAATGATGTGTGCCAGTGTCAGTGTAATTCTGTATATGATGCAGAAGATAAGGATACCTATGTTTATTTTTAAAGGTTTTTCTCCTTTGCAGTGTAAAAAGACAACTTTGATGTTGCAGTCCGTTAACTCGCTTAGAATATAAAGCAATGAAAATATGGTAATATAGGTAATATGGTATGCTATGTTAATATAGCATTCATTCATTTTCTGGCAGAACAATGTTGTTTTTCATTACTGGAAAACACTAGCTAAACAATTAAGCCTGCGTTGATTAAGATGTAAATTCTTTTTAATTAGAATGTAAATTCTTACATTTATATGAAGACATCAACTGTCAACGTTCCATGTGATATGTTTTTTTTTTTTTTTTTGTTCAGCCCACCGCCTGAATGAAGCTTTCATCGTTCATTTACGATGCTAAAACAATTTTGCTCTCCCTTTTGTTCCTCGATTCCTGCGTTCCCTTTTGACATTACTTTTGTTTGTATTGGCGCTCGCATCCCGTGCAGTAGTGCCTTGGGACTCCAAGGAAATTTGGAATGAAAATTGAGTTCATTCAGTGTGCACCAATTACTTCTGCTGAATATTTCTCAATGCAAATCAAGCCTGTGCTCATGAAAGGTCCACATGTATTTGAAATAATTAATTTTCTCCTCTTTGGGAAGCTCGCAACAGTGCTTCTAATGTTTTATTGTGCACACACAAACATATTCATTGACAGCCATGTCAATATTTCTTTTTTTCTGTCAATTTGATTTCCATTTTTAATTGTGGGGTGTGTTTCATAAAGTAAATGTTAAACAAACGAGCAAAAATTGGCTATCTTAGATGCTCTGGGGACCAGTGTCCGTTTTAGCCAGATCTGAATTAGGATTATTTGGATAAGTTAATGGATGTTGGCTGTCTCAGGCTTTGTTTTGTTGAGCTCCGTGCACGTGTTTAGGACAGCGAGTGGGGAGGTGGTGTTGACTCTCTGGCTGAACCCTGGGCCCGAGCTGGAGAAGGAGAGCCCCGGGGCGGACGGCCCGATCAGGGTTAATCTGGGCTGGGCTCCTTCTGGAGCTGACGGGGTGAGAGCCAGAGGCAGGCGTCCTTGCTTTCCTTCATTGTATGTGGCCTTATTTTTTGAAGCTGTAAAACTGTGTGTTATGAGTTGTTTTTTGTTGTTGTATATATTAATGTAATCCAGATGGATGGATTCCAGCAGATTTTGTGCTCGCACCCAAAGTGCGTGCACATAAAAGCCTCTCAGTACTAAATTGAGTTCTTTTTCGCTGCTTGTTGTGCAATAATGTCAAAATGCCGGCCTTGGCGAGTATTCACGTAAACACAGTCAGTTAGGTTTAAAGTGAATGGTTGAGAAAGAAAATGCATGATTAACAGTACAATAGATCCGTGTGTTAGGTCTTAAAGTGACAACAGCTTAAAGTCCGCGTGAACCGGAAGTTGCAAACGACTTTTCTCAAGTGTTGTGACGCATTTCCGTGTGAAACGGAATATTGAACAGAGGGCAGGGTTTTACTTCAGCGCTCCACCTCTCCATCTCTCGCCCATAGCAGAGTAACGGTTTGAGGGGAGTGGTTAAGCGATTAACCAACCCAAGCCGTCAAGCCTATGTCATCAGAAAAAGAACCATTCCAGACCCGGAAGTAACTTTTCAGACTTTGATTAAAGATAACTTCGGCAAACTATTTTTTTCTGTGTATTAACTTGCACGGATTAATTGTTCACCACAAGACTAGTAATATCCGCTAACAAAGTAAATAGGGTCAATTTTGATTTCATGCCGACTTTAATATACCAGCTTCCAAATTATGAGATATTATTAAAAAGATCTATACGGCAGTTTTTCCCCATGGTATCGATGTCAAAATTTTGCAGAGTGAAAAAGCTAAGTTGGTGGTTACTTTGGAAAATCACTAGCCACAGTGGAGGGTGAGCAAGGATGGATGGAGGATAGACAGATAGATGGATGGATGGATGGATGGATGGATGGATGGATGGATGGATGGATGGATGGATGGATGGATGGATGGATAGATAGACCATGATGACCATTTGATGACCATGTTCCTTCTGATGATACTCACTGCGGTTTATCTGATCTCATTTCTTGGTTGAGGATGTTGCAGTCTCTCATTTCTTTTTTATGCGCGTGTGTGTGTGTTTGGATGTGGCACAACCTTGTTCTTGCTCTTCCAAATCCCTCTCTGGCCCCTCTAAGCTAACTTGTTGACTAATAAGTTGTGGCTCTTTTCTCCTCTCGGCACTTGGTTCAAGACAACTACTTGAGACGAGAGGGGAACATTTATCCTAGAGGCCACTTGTGGCTACTCAAGCAGAAAGCCGTAACGTTTCTCTCTCTCTCTCTCGTTCTCTCTCTCTCTCTCTCTCTCTCTCTCTCTCTCTCTCTCTCTCTCTCTCTCTCTCTCTCTCTCTCTCTCTCTCTCTCTCTCTCTCTCTCTCTCTCTCTCTCGTTCTCTCTCTCTCTCTCCGCAGCATTCCACATTTTTAATGAGTTTCTTCACAAACACTCTAGGGCCGCCTGTTCTCTCTCTAGTACTGGCTAAAAGGGGATTTGTCCTAATTAAGAAGGTTGGACATGTATGTGATAGCCCACAGTACCCACACATTACTTTTTAATCACCTTTAGTTCGCAAAACTTTCGGAAGCCAATGATGACCATCGTTTTTATACATGTATATTTTACATTTTATTTGTTGTTGTTTGTTTTCCAGGTTTAATTGCGTCCAATTTGGTGACTACATTATCACCAACTGAACATATATGCAAGCTCTCTCTCTCTTTCTCTCAAATTCAGCTTTCAAAGGGCTTTTTGTTTCAAAGTTTTTCAAGTCTCTTGAAGTGAGATTACCCCTTCTTGTTTGTATTTGTGTGTCTTTCTCTCTCCCTCCGTGAAAAGAAGCGGTCCCTCATCTGTCCCTCCGCAATTACCCCACGGTACTCCTCCATGCGTGCGACGACGCTTTTGAAATGGCCCTCTTTTCTCTTTTCGAGCTATATTTCATTGTTGACGCTAGTGGGCTGTGTCTATGTATTTAGAGGGTAATTGGTGGGAGATACAAGGAGCCAGTGAAGTACATCCACTTATCTCACTTCTCTTTTTTTAGCCCGCCCCAGCATCTCGGTGAGCGGGACAAAATGCCCATAATGTCTGTTTTATACCTAGGTGGACAAACACAATCAAGGGCTGGTTCGGCATTGTCCCCGCCGCTGTTTGAAATAGTCTCCGAGTGCATCATTTGTGCCAGGGCTGGCTGCGGGCCCTCCAAGACGGCAACCTTTTGAAAAAAACCCTCCCTCCCATCACTGAATGGCATAATCTAATGATTTCACTTACACCTCCCTTATTTAACACTGTCATGGAAAGCAAGGAATCAGCCATTTATAATTTACATGTCATTTGCTGCCTCATATTGTGTGAAATTTAATTACGGCCCCGCTCCGATTGTGGCCGGTGCTCGTTTGTCTCTGGCGGGGCTCACAATGCGGCATTGATGTGAGCCGGGGCGGCGCTGGCTGTGTCTCTTTTTATCTCATCACCTTCTGCTGTAGCCTTCAAGTCTGCTTGGTCCCTTCCTTTCAGGCCTTTGTGAGGAAAATGAGAGAAGTTGACCCCTCATTTTCATTTAAAAATCCAAAGGCCGTCATATAAAAGATTCACGTTCTTTTGAAAGGATCCCATTCAGGGCTTTTAGTACAATGGAATAAACTGATATTTTTCTGCGCAGAAAGCGATTACCGCTCTTAATCGTGCCGTAAAGATTTGCCGAAACTTTTGACTATGAGGGAAAGCGGCTAGTCACAGGTGCTTGACTGACTAGCGCAGACGTTGTTCGGCGTTTAGTGACGTCAAACAACTTTGTGTGTGTGTTTATGTGAAGGAAACTTAAAGGGAGGGAGGGTTTCTTTTCGGGGCTCCAGCGTTCGGAATCTCTAATGGCTTATTATTCAACATTTTAGTCAGTTTCTGAAAGTTTCTTTTAAATCAAAGGCGCCGCCACGCTGTAATTGCAGGCTGCTCGGCCTCCTGCGGAGCGATTCATATGACTGTAATCCACCTGACAACTCAGACTCTGCTTTGAGCTGGCAGCCGGCCCGTTTCTCAGCCAAACACTAAAGTCTGAATTAGGAGGATGAAGAGGATAATTATTAGATTCAGAAACAGTTTCCCAGCAAAGAAAACTGTTATTCAGGGCTGGGAAATGTGCGTATGACATTCATTGTAAAGAGTGGTTTTGGGCTTTGGTGTATGATGTTGCAGTGAGGAAAGGTTTACTGAAAACAGCAAGCTGGAACGCTAATGGCCGAGGCCTTTGTGAAAGGGTGTTGAGAGATACAGAAAGGGAGAGAGAGAAAGGGTGAAGGAGCGCTGCTTGGGGTTGGATTACAAATCAAAGATTGCTGAAGTGGAATAACAGCATTCCACTGAGATTTTGATGCTCACACATCCATTACTCAAAATACTTTGCAACACTTTTACTCATCCTGCACCAAACATTGATTCACTGTATTTTTGTTAAAATTTGAATGTGAAGCTTTGGTCACATACATTATTTATTCGCAATTGTAGATGTTGCATGGTTCATAAAAAAAAAGTATCATTTCTTTATAAACAAATTACTGTTTCCAAACAGGTTTCCTGTAGTAACACTCCCATAGTTTGTGATTGGATGGCAAAACAGATAGCCCCGCCCAAAACTCACGCCATTGGTTGAGCCACCGTTGCTATACTGTGGCTGGTCAGATGTTTATACAAACAGCACAATGTTTTGATAGCACCACTACAGTTAAAATGTTTGGGTTCAGTAAACATTTTTTATTTATATACATTTTATTCATCAATGATCTGTTAAATCATTCTGAAAAAAATGCAACACCGTTTCCACCAAAATATTAAGCATCACAACTGTTTTCAGCATTGAACTTGAGCACCAAATCAGCATAGCAGAATGATTTCGGAAGGATCATGTGACACTGAAGACTGGAGTAATAATGCTGAAAATTCAGCTTTGCATCACAGGAATACACTAAATTTAAACAGAAAATCGTTATTTTAAATTAGGAAAATAGTTCACAATACTAGTGTTTTTACTGTATTTTGATCAAATAATTGCAACCTTTGTGAGCATTACATCTTTTAAAAAAAAAAGACAGACCCCAAACTCTAGTGAATGGTATTGTGTAACTGTTGGTAGATATTAGGCTAGAATACGAAAAAGTATTTTAGTTCAGAAAAAATAGCATTACCTTAAAGGGTTAGTTCACCCAAAATTGAAAATAATGTCATTAATGACTCACCCTCATGTCGTTCTAAGCCCGTAAGACCTCCGTTCATCTTCGGAACACAGTTTAAGATATTTTAGATTTAGTCCGCCGAGAGCTTTCTGTCCCTCCATTGAAAATGTATATACAGTATACTGTCCATGTCCATAAAGGTAATAAAAACATCATCAAAGTAGTCCATGTGACATCAGTGGGTTAGTTAGAAGTTTTTGAAGCATCGAAAATACTTTTTGGTCCAAAAATAACACAAAATAAGACTTTATTCAGCATTGTATTCTCTCCCGGGTCTGTTGTCAATCTGCGTTCAGGACTCCACAGTAACGCTGCTGGCGTAGGGCGCTGATGACGTGTTATTATCCGGTGCGCCCGAGCTTCGTTTATAGACTGAGGGAGACGCACGCTATATTCAAGCTATTCTACATTGTTTGCGTGGATATCATTTTTTTCTATAAACGAAGCTCGGGCGCACCGGATAATAACACGTCATCAGCGTCTTACGCCAGCAGCGTTACTGTGGAGTCGTGAACGCGGATTGACAACAGACCCGGGAGAGAATACAATGCTGAATAAAGTCTTATTTTGTGTTATTTTTGGACCAAAAAGTATTTTCGATGCTTCAAAAACTTCTAACTAACCCACTGATGTCACATGGACTACTTTGATGATGTTTTTATTACCTTTATGGACATGGACAGTATACTGTATATACATTTTCAATGGAGGGACAGAAAGCTCTCGGCGGACTAAATCTAAAATATCTTAAACTGTGTTCTGAAGATGAACGGAGGTCTTACGGGCTTAGAACGACATGAGGGTGAGTCATTAATGACATTATTTTCATTTTTGGGTGAACTAACCCTTTAAGTAGCCCTGAACATCATCTTGAGTGAACATTTGGGGAAAATGTTACAAGGCTATTCAGATTCAGTGACACATTGACACTTTTGTACTTGAAGATGTATGTAATGATTTCATAACCTCAAGCTAACAGCAAAAATAATGCTTATTGGTTTTCCCATTGGGAAAATTAAGCATTGAGGTGTTAAACACCATTGAATCATTATGCAGAATCTCATGAATGAAGTCTCGCTTGCCAGTAACGTGCAATATTCTTGGTACAGCTAGCCATTTTACAATGATCGTGCCCAACAAATGGCAGTCAAAAAGGGACACTGTAAATGTGTTTTCTGTATGTGCTGGAGGGTTTGGACTTGTCACAATCACTTTAGTGTGTAGTCACCAATCCCTACAGGAATATACTGGTTTAAATTTGCAGAGATATTGTAGGTTATGACAAAAATGGATGCTGTTTTTCCTTAAACTATTTATAATAATGCTTTTATCTATTTATCTAATAATGCCAAATCATCCTTCCATAAAGAGTTTTGTTGTGAAAAGAATCAGGCAGTATCATGCAAAAGAAATGTTACATTTATTTATTTATTTTTCTGGTGAGGATAGTGGCAGTGTGAATATATTACCCAGAAGGCCATTGTTTGGCCTCAACTGGTAAAGTTATTGAACTGTTGAATCCTTTGTGATCTCTGTACGGTAACTTCTGTGTTGTTGAAGTGTATGCCTTTTAAACAGACAATTATTAGCTTTTGTAAGATATTGATTGCAAATGCTTTCAGAAGTATAATATAATACTTATTGTCTCCTAACAGGGGCCGGTTGCATAAACTGCTAAGAGTTGTCTTACAAGTTAGTCATATAAGTGTTAGTCATATAGTTACATAAAAGTGGAGATTGATCTAATTTGATACTAAAAAGTAAGACTGATTGCCCCTTGACTAACCGCTAGTTGTGCATACTAGTACTTAAAGGGTTAGTTCACCCAAAAATTAAAATTCAGTCAGTAATTACTCACCCTCATGTTGTTCCAACCATGTAAGTCTTTCGTTCATCTTCGGATCACAAATTAAGATATTTTTGATGAAATCTGAAGGCAGTCTCACTCCTCCATAGGCTTTCAGAGGGATCCAAACTCGCCGGCCCAGAATAGTTATTAAAACATCGTTACAATAGTCCAAGTGACTACAGTGGCTCTGCATTAAGTTTATCATGCGACGACAATACTTTATGTGCGGAAAAACAACAAAAATAACGACTTTATTCCACTATTCATTTCCTTCTCTCTGTGTCTCTAGGTAGTTCACGTAGTGTTAAAGCGCGACCCAATGCTCATGACCATAGGTGAGAGTAGGAACGTAGATTGACCGGTAAATCGAGAGCTTCGCCTTGTGGCTCAGCTCTTTCTTCACCACGACAAACCGGTACATCGAACGCATTACTGCAGAAGCTGCACCGATCCGACTCCTCCACTTGAGGCAGGAACTCTCCACCAACCTGAAGTGGGCAAGCCACCCTTTTACGACTGAGAACCCTGACCTCAGATTTGGAGACGCTGATTCTCATCCCAGCCGCTTCACGCTGCAAACCAGCCCAGTGCAAGCTGAAGATCCTGGTGTGAAGGGGCCAGCACAACAACATCATCCGCAAAGAGCAGAGACGAAATTGTGTGGTCCCCAAACCTGACACCTTCCGGCCCCTGGCTGCGCCTAGAAATTCTGTCCATAAAAATTATGAACAGAACCGACGACAAAGGGCAGCCCTGCCGGAGTCCAACATGCACCGGGAACAAGTCTTACTTACTGCAATGCGAACCAAGCTCCTGCTCCGGTCGTACAGGGACCGGACAGCCCTGAGCAAAGGGTCCCGGACCCCATACTCCCGGAGCACCCTCCACAGGACGCCGCGAGGGACACAGCCGAATGCCTTCTCCAAATCCACAAGCACATGTGGATTGGTTGGGAAAACTCCCATGAACCCTCCAGCACCCTGTAGAGGGTATAGAGCTGTGCCACATTGCGGAGTATTTCTCCTTAAAACTGTGGTGAACCAAAGACCGTCTCAAAATCACGGTTTGAAATTTCTCATGACACAAACTACCTTGTATCCAATCACGTCAGCGTGTGATCGTCAATGAGTGGGTCTCTGAGCTGGTGCGAGTGAGTGGAGGGGAGGCTAATTTGCATATTCATATAACCGCATATACTAAATGAGGCAAGGGTTTAGAGTTACATTCAAGCTATTTTAAGGCATGACCATTTTTTTTTAAAGGAAAACACTTTTAAATATATAATTTTGGTGATCAAAGGTGAGCTTTAAGGGATAAAATTATTGACTGAAAGGCGATTTTAACATAATGGCTATGTTTATGCAACTGGCCCCAGACGTTGACCTTATTTTTGAGGATGGCACAAAAACCTAAACATGACCTCCTCACTGTAAAACGGCAACAGATCTGCTTGCGAACATTGTTTGGTACATTTGTGGTATCTATAGTTTCTGACAGGACTCGCGGTCGCCTCCTTGCATCGTCTAGCTAGTAAAAACTGTCACTTCTAGAACCAGCCTGTGCTCTGAAAAGCCAAGAATAAATAAAACATCCATCTAATGCATCTCCTCGCTGTCGTCAACTCAAGATAATACACTTCTTACTATGTACAAAATGTAGGAGGATCATACAAATAGAAGTGTTGTTTTTTTCCCTCAGAAATGCGTTTCTGTGAGATGACTTGAGAGTGAGATTGTCGCATGCCACTTGTGGTGATGGTTTTTGGCTTGAAATAGCCTCTTTCTGATTCCCTCAAACTGAACTAGTGACACCTTTATTCAGAATTTGCTTGTATGCCTCATGAATTTCGTCAAAGCAGAAATGTGACTGTAAACCTGTGCAAAATGTTGCATGATGAAAAGAAAAGTGATGCATAAGTTTATCTTTAACATTTTGTTACATAGTTTCGTCCATTCAGACACATTTGTCACGTTGTAAAGCTTTTCTGTCTCTTTGTTTTACACTCCCATGGGATATATTTTGTCGTAAAGACATTATATATCACTAAAACAAACGAGGCTAGATCTTGTGGAACAAATCCTTGTCATGATTCTTTCTAACTTTAGGTCATCAGACCACGACAGTGACCTTATAAAGAGTAGATTAGCATTGTGTTTTACAGCTAATTAACCCCAAGCCTCCGTCTTTAGACTGATCTACACACGTGAAATGAGGAGCGTTTGCTTTCGTGCCGACGTTAACAACGCCGTCATTAAAAGGCTTGTTTCTGTGGCAGTTACTACATGCTATATCACACGTTTTTAACAGAGATTAGCATCTATATGCATTTTACGTCAACATGCACAGAAAGTGTGACTGAAGAGGAGTAGATTGGATTTGTCCTATGAATATTCATTTTCATAAATGCTTGCTCATTAATATTCATGAATTCTCGCGTGCGGGTCCTTCTCGACACCTGTTTTAAATGTTTAGATGGCTTTCTCATCTCTTCAGTTGTAAAGTCTGAGAGTTGAATTTCTATTTTACTAAACCATGTTAATGTTTATTGACATTTTGTGATTAATCAGGACATTTTACATTTCATCTGCTTAAGAGAAAAGTGTGTGTGTGTGTGTGTGTGTGTGTGTGTGTGTGTACAGTATATATATACTGTGTGTACAGTATATACGTGTGTGTGTGTGTGTATATATATATGTGTGTGTGTATACATACTGTATATATATTATCGTTTTATTTAAATATTTTGTTATTTCTTCTCATGCAACTTAAACATAATTATATGTATTTTGATCGATGTAATTCTAAAGCAGTAATAATTTTGAACATGGTTGTTTTTGTCCACTGGATTATTGTGTGTGTGTGTGTGTGTGTGTGTGTGTGTGTGTGTGTGTGTGTGTGTGCGTGTGTGTGTGTAGCATGTAAATAGCCTTCAGATATGTTGTCATAGTTCATTCCATTGTAACATTTGCAGTGCCTTTGTATTTAATCTGAAGGCAGCACTTACATGTATTTTGCTCATGCAGTGTGTCTCACCCCAAGGCCAAGCCTCACACTCTTCAAATATTTAACACACACGCACAGACACACACACACACACACACACACACACACACACATTATCTGGCCTGTCTATGCTGTTGCCCATGCTGCCCTTGATTCAGCTCCAGGCACCAAACACAAACACACAGTACACTCTCATAATAGTACACAAATATCTACATAGACGCTCACACTTACAGTGTCTCGCAAAGTATTATGACATTTAACCATCTTTTGTATTATGCTGAATTGCAGCACCACTATTTATTTTTGTTGTTTTTGTTTTCAAAGCACGGGATCTCAAAATAATTTGAAAGTTAGAAAATATTATTAGTTGACACAAAAACTAGAGTTTTATATGTATGTATGAATGACTATAAATGTCTACTCACTTTAAGTTCATCTTTTAAAAAACTATTAATTTGAAATGTAACTTTTAGCAAATCTCAAAATGGATATCCATTTTATTTTATTTTTGTACTGTGTTGTGCTTTGATGCCTATTGACTTGTAGCTAATTTTAATTGTAAAACTAATTTAGTTTTTTTTTTTTTTTTTTTTTTTGACAAAACAGAATATAATTTTAGGTCACACTTTAGATTGGGTTCCAATTCTCACTATTAACTAACTATTAACTACTATTTTTGCCTCATTAAACTCCTCATATGCTCATTAATAGTTAGTAAGGTAGTTAAGTTTAGGTATTGATTAAGGGGTGTAGAATATGATCATGCAGAATAAGGCATTAATGTGTGCTTATAAGTAATAAACAGCCAATATCCTAGTAATACGCATGCTAATAAGCAACTAGTTAATAAGAATTTGACCCTAAACTAAAATGTTACCGAATTGTAATATTAGCCATTTTTCAGTTATTGACCATAACGAGAAAATAGTTATTGCCATTATTATTAATAATCTCTATCAGCCAGAATTCCAACACTGCAATTAGTTCTTTCTTTTATTTATATTTTTGGTCCGACTTTATATTAGGTGTCTTAAACTGCTATGTACTATTATGTAATTACATAATTTAAAAAAAAAATGTTTTAAATACAAGTACAATGGGAAAGCATGTAGGCTATGCACACAATGACTGCATTGTATGAAATTATTAATTTAAATATTAATACATAGTAGTAAAAACACTTAATATAAAGTGGGACCTATATTTCTAAGACTGATGACTCTTCCAAATATATTAAACCCATAATTGTAATTTTTTACACAGTAATTTTCTAATGCTGCCACAGGCTCTCACATGGGACATTCCACATAAGCCGTTCTCGGTTTAAATAACCTGTCTCGACAGGAAATAGCATGCTCTTTTATCTAGCTTTCTTTACCTATGTGGCCAAAACTGTGCTCAGTTCAGCATATTCCAAAGGTCCTTTTACTTCCAGGTGAATATGTTCCTGATATATTACAAATGACCTTTTCATGCAGGCAATCCATAGAGAATCTGAAGGGAATCTGTTTTTCAAATATGAGCAATAAGAGGAGAGCATCCGTATCAAGCAGTGTGCCCTTTACAAGGTCTGATTGGCATACAGGTAAATATTTATAGTTATGCGTTTCTCCATTCGGCTTCCTGGTCCGTGTGTGTGTGTGTGTGTTTTTTTTTTGCATATGGGTCTGATTTGTTTAGACGACATTCATTGCCTCTTCTATTATAGTAGTATTTGATTGAATTATCCTCTCACCTTTAGGATCCATAGCACCCGAAGACCTTAATTTACCAGTCAGGATGTGTTAATGTAGTCTTGAAGACTTATCCACCCTATAGTAAAACATCTGCTCAGGTCCTGTTCCTGTGTCAGGAGTGCAGAATCATTCAGAAGTTGCGGGGAACAATGCTGCGTAACTCTAGATGACTAGGGCTTATGGGCAGGCTGAGAGATTTTTGTGTTTTTAACAGTAGGGTTGAATTTCAGTTCAAGATTACTGCCAGACAGAGGTGGTAGGACCGGCACAAAGCTTGGATTGCTGAAAAACAAGTTTAATCATCCCTTTTCTAAGGAAATCCAAGAGCACACACAGATGTGTCTTAGGAGTTTCTTCTGTAGAACTTGAAAGGCTTAACTATGGTGTGAGTAAATAAATTAAGTAAAATAAGGTGTCCCAGATAAATAATACAATGCACATTTTACTCTTTTAATCTTTAAATCTGTATTTATTTATTTGCCTTTAATTGACAGTAGGGACCAACAATTTATCATATATATATATATATATATGCACATGTATGCATGTACAGTGCTATGCATAAGTTTAGACACCCATGCTAAAGTTGACTAAAAAGAGGAATAAAAAATCATCTTTTGGAAATTGAACTTAATGCCTTAATTTAAAAAAATAGGAAAAATCCAACCTTTAAGGACACCAATTTTCTTTGTGAATGAATAATGTATCGTAAATAAATAAATGTTCTTCCTTAAAATACAGGGTGCATAAGTTTAGACACCCCTATGTTAAATTCCCATAGAGGCAGGCAGATTTTTATTTTTAAAGGCCAGTTACTATATGGATCCAGGATACTCTGCATCCTGATAAAGTTCCCTTGGCCTCTGGAATTAAAATATCCCCACATCATCACACACCCTTCACCATACCTAGAGATTGGCATGGTTTTATTTCAGTTAGCCTAACAGCTGGTTTGATTTGCATTGAGAGATGATCTTATGGAAAGTACTTTATGCCAATCTCCAGGTATGGTGAAGGGTGTGTGATGATGTGGGGATATTTTAATTCCAGAGGCCAAGGGAACTTTATCAGGATGCAGAGTATCCTGGATCCATATAGTAACTGGCCTTTAAAAATAAAAATCTGCCTGCCTCTATGGGAATTTAACATAGGGGTGTCCAAACTTATGCACCCTGTATTTTAAGGAAGAACATTTATTTATTTACGATATATTATTCATTCACAAAGAAAATTGGTGTCCTTAAAGGTTGGATTTTTCCTATTTTTTTAAATTAAGGCATTAAGTTCAATTTCCAAAAGATGATTTTTTATTCCTCTTTTTAGTCAACTTTAGCATGGGTGTCTAAACTTATGCATAGCACTGTATATGTGACCCTGGACCACAAAAGCAGTCACAAGTCACACGGGTATATTTGTGGCAATAGCCAACAATACAGGTCAAAATTATAGATTTTTCTTTTATGCCAAAAATCATTAGGATATTATGTAAAGATCATGTTCCATAAAGATATTTTGTAAATTTCCTACCGTAAATATATAAAACATATATTTCTGTGCTTTACATTTTATAGGCGATTTTTCTCAATGTTTCGATGTTTTTGCACCCTCAGATTCCAGATTTTCAAATAGTTGTATCTCGGCCAAATATTGTCATATCCTAACAAACTATACATGCAGCTTTCATGTGGTGTATAAATCTCAATTTCAAAATTGTGACCCATGTGACTGGTTTTGTGGTCCAGGGTCACATATAGGCTATACATAAACTGCAAAAACTGCTAAAATTAGTTTATAACTTGTCTCACAATGCTATGTCAGAATTTTGCCTGATAATTACTCCGTCCTCACTAGCTTGATTGTTGTGAGTAAAATGTCCCCAGGAACACACACAAAAAAATGACACGAATTAGCACCTAATACTTCTATCATTAGCGACTCCTGCCAGAGCTTTGGAATTCCTTTGATGCTGTTCGTATGGTAAGGACTGTTTTTCTAATCTCTGTTTGAGGAAATCATGGTATTTGGGTCACAAATTGTTCACTCACATTAGTGATATAAACACCGCTAAACTACACAAAGTTGTTAGCATGGAACTCCCTCCTGATCTCCTACTAACACGCAACCCTCACGCTACTGCCATGTTTTTGTTGAGGGATTTGTTTGTCAAGACCAAAAACACGTGTTCATGGCAATGCACTGCTGAGCCACCAAAAGTGTGAAGATAAAGTTTCATTATAGTCAGATTTGGGCCTTAGGTTTTGGCTCTTGAAACACTGGTCATTTATTGTTGTTAGCATAGCGAGTTTTGTTAGCATGATCTGCTTATTCATGCTCTTTCTTCTTTTGGTCTGAGTGAGTGTTTAGGGTGGCGAGGGTTATTTCAGGAGGAGAGTTGGTTCTTTGCCCCGTCCCACAGTTGCAGGTAGGAGGGGGGGATGGGGGGATGGTCACAATAGAGAAGCAGTGCCATGCTGCCATCGCCATGATGGGCTCTGGCTCAGAGGACTGTGCTCTGGTCCAGAAAGACACCGCTCTCTGTCTGTCTCACTGACTGGGGTGTCCTGAGACGCTCCAAAAAGAGGAGTCAAGGGTGAGGTGTATAGACTAGACCCCCTTTCCATCTGCTGAGTGTGTATATTTGAGTTGAGTTTGTGAGCGAATGTTTACATGTCTGTATGACGGAAACAGCTTCTCCTAAATTTTTATATTATATGTGACCCTGGACCACAAAACCAGTCACATGGGTCAATTTTTCGAAATTGAGATTTATACATCACATGAAAGCTGAATAAATAAGCTTTCCATTGATGTGTTGTTTGTTAGGATTGGACAATATTTGGCCGAGATACAACTATTTGAAAATTTGGAGTCTGAGGGTGCAAACAATTCGAAACATTGAGAAAAATCACATTTAAAGTTGTGCATTTATGTTGGCGATAGTGCTGCATTCACTCACAAAAATAAATCTTTTATATATTTACGGTAGGACATTTACAAAATATCTTCATGGAACATGATCTTTACTTAATACCTTAATGATTTTTAGCATAAAAGAAAAATCGATAATTAGGACCTTTTACAATGTATGGCTATTGCCACAAATACACCTGTACGACTTATGACTGATCCAGGGTCACATATTATATACAAATTCAGTTTGTCTTTTTAATTTAACGGAACCAGCATCTCCTAAATGTATATTATATTATTTTATATTACATTATACACACAAAAAAATGATCAGCAGCAGTGCTGATACCAAAATGTAATTACATCCGTGTTCCTCCATTCTTGAAAACCACCAGCCGCCACGGTGTGTGTGTTATTTAATAACTGCATATGTGATTGTGTCATTCATGCTCCGTGTGTCTGGCCTGTTGTTTCTCCAGCTCTTTTTGCCAGCTGCTGTCACTCATCTGTTCTGCCTGTAACGGCATTGACGCTCATCCCACTATCTGTTAAATCCTGCCCGGGGCCATTCAGCTTTCACTACTGTAATCAACTGTAGGATTTGTGAATGTAGAGGTAATATGATTAAACACATTTATAGGTACAAAATATTACTGAAATCCTTTCTCTGAAAATTCCGCCACTTCAACATAATAAAATCAGCGCAGAGAGGATGTCAGTGTTCAAGGTCACTAGCTTTCCCGTGCAATCAGAAGACAATACTGGATTTAGATATTTTCGATATCTTTTTAGTACATTTTAGATATTTTTAGTATTTCGCAGTCTGCATAGAGATGTGTTTTTTTAATTTGGACTTAGGCCCTCATATAAAACCCTCCATCATCTCAGTATATTTCTGAGAGAGTGTTTGAATGAATGAAGCTCGTTCCTCCACTTTAGGTGAGCTGAAGTGTCACTTCACCTGCTGACTCACAAGTGGTGGACCGAGAGCTTCTCAATAAAGCTTAGCTGTGCTAGTTCATTCAGAGAGCGATAAGTAGCAGTATTTGCTGGGCATCGAGAGGAGGGGTTTGGGGCTTCTGAGGACGTGTGAAGTGGCTATTACTCTAAATTACAAGCTTCAGTATATAAAGCACTGGCAGGCAAAGGATACACACACTCGTACAATGCAATACTGAAGCATTATTGCTCAAGTGCAACAGCCACTTGTCTTTTCCCCTCTCGGACAGACTGATAAATCTTCTTTACACTTTCTGGAAAACATTAATGTGGATTTACGCACAGGGCGTTCATTGGATAGCCTCCCACTAGACGAATAGCATTTTGATGGAACATGCCATCATTATAAACCTCGTTCTGTGTAACGAGTTTCTTCTTTTATTCCATTCTTTCTCTCATTATCTTTTTTTTTTCACGCATGCACAAAGGATAATTCAGATATAGTCCTAATCCAGACTCTTTATATAAAATGGGATATAATTATTATTTAAAGGCGGTTTTAATTAAACAAAGTTTTCAGATTAAAACACACACACACACACACATTACAATTTATACATATATTAATGTAGCCTATTTATAGATAATAATGTATTATTTAAATAATACATTTATATATATATATAATTATTTATTATCTAAATAATTGTATGTGTATATGGGCTATATATATATATATACAGCCCATATATTTATTATCTAAATAATTGTGTGTGTGTGTATATATATATATATATATAAATAAACAATTATTTAGATAATAAATAATTATATATATATATATATATATATATATATATATATATATATATATATATATATATATATATATATATATTTATATATATATATATATATACTTTTTCTGTGTGGAGTCACGACGTGTATATATAAAATAGTTTTATTTAGTTATTTATTGTTAAGCATTCTCTGTAATCTTGCAGACTACAGTACAGTCAGTTTGTTCACTGGTTGGTTTTACTCCTGGATTCAGTTTTTGTTGCGGCTTTGTCTTTACGCCTTGTTTCCTTTGTGTTTATCATTTCAAACACAGCTGCATTAACTCTATTGTAGAGGTCTGCTGTGCAGAGACCCTTCAGAGAGATGCTCAGAGTAAAATTATAACAGAGCGCATGCATCTGCAGCCAACAACAGAGCGAAGCATAATTGTGTCCTGTCATATTTAAATGCTCCTCAACTGCGGAAAAGGGACCAAATATCTCCCTCTCTCCAGCCTTTCATTGGTCTTTTTGCCTTCTCACTTCTCATCCTCTCTCTCTCTCTCTCTCTTTCAGCAGAGACGCAGCTTTGGCCTCTAGACTTGTCAGAAACAGCCTGGCATTTGAGCGAACAGGCTTTGGCAGAATTCGGTAAGTGCTGGGGTTGGGATGGGGGGCAGCTAGAAGCACCTGGGTTTCCTCTGCTCCTCTTTAACTGCTTCATGCAAACAAGGCCTGTGCTTCAAACCTCACAAGCCTTTAAACCTCAGCCAGACACACTCGATTAGCACATAAACACCCTATAATAACTGACTGCCTCACTACAGATGTATTATGCAATAATCTTACAACATTGTTCTTATTTAATGGCAATTAATATGAATAATTTTTTTTTAAATATGTAGTATTATTTAATAGATTTATTAATTAATATATACCATTTTATTTTATCCATTTTATATATTTGTATTTATTTATTTTAAATATAACATATCTTACAATTTTTGTATATAAAATATATTGTAAAATAAAATTAGTACTCATTAGTATTATTATTATTTTTAATATTATTTGGTTTGATTAATATAAATATTTTTTTTATATGTTTTACAAATATATATCATTATTACATTTTATTTTTAGCCATTTTATATATAGGCCTATATATATATATACGTATATATGTATGTGTGTGTATTAATGTATTTTATTTTGAATATAATAACATCTTATAATTTCAGTATATAAAATATCCTATAAAAAATATATAGAATATAATATAGAATATTATTTTATATTTTTTGTTAATATACATCATTATATTTAATTATTTTATTTAATTATTTTATACTTTTTATAGATTGTATTCTATTAATATATTTTATTTTAAATGTTTTATTATATTGTATCATGTTAGTATATACAATATTTCTAAAATAGTTTAAATGTAAAATTATTATTATTATTATTTGATTTGTTTTGATTAATATATATGATTTATAAAATATAGTAATAATTAATTATCAAATATTATATTGATGCATTTTGTATTTTATTTTAAATATTTAGTTTTAATGTAATTTTACCTTTTATTTTGGAGGGGGAGGGGGGGGGGGGGGGGGTTCACTTCATTGATACTGCACTGGGGAGTGGAAGGGAAAGTGAGATCAGGAAATGTCACAAGCTAGACTTGAACTTGTGTTTCCAAATGAACAACACCGCTCATGGCCATGTGCGCAAACCACTAAGTCACGTCTCCAAACCTTAACGGCCTTTTCTCAAGAAATCCTTTACAGATGAACCTAAATTTAAGGTCTGGTGTTGTGTATTCCTCAGCAGGAGAGGGTAAAGTCTTGCCTCACTTTGGATCAGAGGTATCCTCCACCTCTGAAGTCCTCTTGTGACTAAACATACAACCAAATCAACTCAAATTCTCACAACCATGTACATGGAACAGACATATCTGGGGTTTCCATTGCGAAGCGGGTTAAATGTGATTCCTGCAGGCTGAACACGCATCCCATCACAAGTCTCCTTTGCATTGTGCTTAGTGGCGTGAAAACATACCCCGACAAGGCTGTTTCTGACCAACTTTCATACATGGATGGATGGCTCTGGTTAACTTTTGGTATGCTATAAAAAAGAGAGAGTATAGGATATGGCATGCTTTTGTGCAACAAACTTGTTTTTGAAGGAATATATGTTGTGAAAGTTGTTGTTTGGCACTGATGCATTCACTAGATATCTTCACCGGTATTTTCAGTTTCAAAAAATACAAATTGCACTTTTCAGAACCTCAAATTAGAGGTATTTTCAAACACACACACACACACACACACACACACACACACACACGTTTTGTTTTATGGGTACTTTGCATAGACGTAATGATTTTAATACTGTACAAACTATATATTCTATCCCTAATGCTAAACACAACCCTCACAGAAAACTTCCTGCATTTTTACATTTTCAAAAAACATCGTTCTGTATGATTCATAAGCCGTTTTACTCATGGGGACAAAAAAAGTCCCTACAAAATATCTGGTAATACTATCAGTGTGGGGTCATTCAACATATTATTTAACATTCTGTTTACAATTGATTTTTTAATTTGAATTATACACTATTTTACAGTCCTGTTCAACGTCCATATTCTCTATTAGTTAATCAAATACTATTAAATCAGTCAAATTTCCTGGATTGTGTTTGATTTTAATCAATACATAGCATCCAACTTGACTTGTTAAATTTTGCAACAGCTCCGACTGTTAATGTTATATTGTTTGCAGCTGTTTACAAGACAATACAATTCATAGATGCTTCATTCATCCTATCCTCCTCAAACTCTCACACCATATCATATCAGAGCAACTCAATTTCCTACAATTCATGTTGATAGTACATTTTATGCTAACGTTAAAAGTGCCATTTTATCAAAACGATTCCCGTTCACACTATTAACACAAAACTATTAAAAACGCAGTCATGCCAGTAGTTGGCGATGTCACTTTGTAAAGAAACACTACTCTCCAATAGACTGAACACCTAATACGCATGCGTTTACACAACACAGCTTTCAACTAAAAACGTTTTATGTGTTTTGGTCGTTCCTTTACACGACAATGGTGCGTCGGGGGCCTGAAAAAGCTAAATTTTGAAAACGGGTTTCAAAGTGCACGTTTTTGAAAACGGTACCATCCTCGTCTCTGTGTGTAAACTACAGAAACATGAATTTGTGTAAACGGTGACGCCATGCGCAGGCGTATTACGTGTTCAGTCTATTATAGTGCCACATAGCACATTTTTACAAAGTGACATCGCCAACTACTGGCCTGGCATCATAATACAGCGCTGTTAATCGTTCTGAACAATGTTCATGTTTTGACAATGTTCATATGTACCCGAAAACGCAAAGGAAAAATGTATCCATTTTTAGTAGCCTACATCGCTGTCTTGTAAACGTACCCTTAGGTGATTGTCATTTCAAATTAGTTATATTATATCACCCTATAGGGCAGTTACACAAATTATATACATTTTCCTGACTACTGTATCATTTTGTCTAGATGTCTGTGTTACTAGTTTTCACTTTATTTTCTGTACGTGACGAACAGGCCAATCGCTGTCGCACGTACCTGACCGTTCTCCTGTAGATTCCTCTCTACATTTCCCTCCCTGCTGAGTCTCCCGAGGGGGCAAAATTACATATTTTACCCTGCAATCATTTCACTTACTGGTACGATAAATGCATTGTTTTTGATTTCTTCTTTAGAGTAAACAGTTGCTTGAGTTCTTTATGTTTGCTTCTTTGCTGTTTCATGCGATAGCAATGGTGGCCTATTGAACGGAGCATTTGCCGAAATGTTTTTTGATGGCATGCCGACATGACTATAGCCTACAGTGAATACGTTTTCTATATGGGACCCAATATTTCACTTTTCATTCCTTAATGTAACAAGATCAACATAAATGACACAGCATTATTAACATGCAGATCATTTTAAAGACAACAGGCTTAGTGAAATGTCACAAGAATCATATATACATCGGTAACACTTTTAACATTTAACATGAAAACTAACCATGAGCCAGAGTTATTTTAGTTTTGTTATCATTTTATTATTATTTTGAATTAGGTTATTTATATTTTAGTTTTAGTTAATTTAGTTGTTTATTTCCAGTTAATAATTGTAATACTTATTTCAGTTTATTTTTTTGTTTAGTTTAAGTTTTTCAACAGATGTTTTATATTTTATTTTTATTTCAGCTTCATTCCAATTAACAGAAATGTTTTAATTAGTTTAACCCTTTAATAAACATCACCTCTACAGCATTTACTTAATGTTAATTTCAACATTTGTTAATGCACTGTGAACCAACATGAAGAATCAATGAACTTTTACTTTAGATTTTTACTAATGTTAACAAAGATTAATAAATGCTTTAAAAAATGCTTTGTTATATAGTATGTTAGCTAATGCATTAACAAATGAGACCTTGTTGTAAAGTGTTACCAATATATGTTCAATCACGGTTTTGATAAATAAGTTGAAATGGCCTATTTAGTCATTTTTGAATTATATATATTATATATATCGTTTAACAGTTTCCTGTTTGAGAAGATTCAGTTTCAGGTTAAACATTTAAAATGAATGAATCAATTATTAGTTATTCAAATAGTTGTATGAGATTGCATGAAATTAAATGATTGATCGTTGATTTTATCATGAAAAGGTACAACAAAATGCTTATGCTGAAGAGTGTAATAACATATACGCCATTCTTATTTTTGGCTACATTAATGTTAGTCATGTTGCATGTAAAGCGTGTACTGTATGTATTGAATATTCAGAGAATTATAAAATGAAATTATTTTTATTATAGAAATTGTTCTGCGAGACTTCTAGGGAAGACAAATACTTATATTTTGACATAAACAAAACTGAATTACATCGAAGACACAATCTACCGTTTTAAGCTACCAAACATTTCCCTCTTCCAGGTCAGCAGTCGCCGTGTTCAACAGCTTGCTTAGGTCTGCAAGCTTTGGACAACAAATTCTGGATCGGCTTCCTTTGAACTCTGTTGCTGTTTTTGTCTTGAAATGATACAGAGATTGTTTGTTTCTACAGGTCCACATTTGAAACAGAAATGGGCAGAAGTTCTTGATATCAGCTGATGATGAAAAAAGAATGATGAATAAGCCAGCACGAATGTTCTTCCGATCACTGATGCAAGACCAACTTAGTTTGACAGTCCATCCACGGTTGTTCAAAAAAAAATTCTTTTTTTTTCTTTTTTTTTTGTCATAACATACAATTGGCCATTACATGTACAAATACATCAAAATGACTTAAGTTGGAAACTGAAAAACAGATTTTTTCCCCCCATTTTACGATATAATACCGGGCACTTTACAGAAGTCTGTTCTCTTTTATTCTTCAAGTCTTTGTGTCCAAAGAATGATAGAGAAGTGGCACTATCCCAGTACAAAAAGGTCCTTTAGAGTCTCCTCTTTTCCTTCCGTAGTAAAATACTGCTGAACAGCCCTGCCTTGAAGCCGAGAGACGTCAGGAGATGAAGGAGCTCCTCTCTTTTATCCTCTCCTCTGTTTTCTTTTTTTTTTTTGTTCTCGTGTCTTGTTCTCACTGTAGTCTGGGCCAGTATTGGGACATGTCTGCTTCACTGCCTGGCACTTGGACTGGTACAGACACCCCAGGTGAGATTAGACCTGTAGCATGACAAAAAATAAGGAAATATTTAGGATTGTCATTTTATGCAACTTAAGAAAAAAAAGAAAAAAAAATGCATCAAAATTGTAATCAAAATATTAAATCATATAATGATAAGTACGAAAATAAATAGAAATTCTTTAAAAAATGTATAAAAGATAAATTGCAGAAAAGTTTATCCTCATCACGTGTATTCCGCTATTTTAGGTATTTCTCTTTTTGTAACATATGGTATAATACATTTTATAAATTATATACATTTTAAGAAAATTATTATTTCAATTAATATAAATATTAAATATATATTTATAATTTAAGTTAAAAATCTTTAAGATTACAATTAAAAACATTTATCATATTAATAATATAAAAAATAAAATACAAAAATATTGAATAAAATATATATATATAATTATTTTTTTAATTTAATTTTTTGCTTTGGTAGAAGACTAAACACTTACCCGTTGAGGTTGTGCCTGAGGTGCCCATTGATTGGCTGTTCATATGTGCCTGCATGTGCGGTGGTGTGTATGTGTCATAGCTCCGCCCATTCACCGAAGGACTGGTGGGCAACATGCAGGAGTAGGATGAGGTCTGGCTGGGCTGTGGAGGGGGGAAGAGGGGCAAACCTGTCAGCAACACTCACATCTGATATACACAGCCTTACAGACCTGCAAGCTGTAGTTGCATTCGATTTACAGTGTGCGGAAATATCGAATTACTAATCCTTTGAAACATTGAGGCAGGCACAACAGTGTAGAACAATATAGTAGAGTGAAGCACTAAACTGACATACTTGCATAGGAAGGTTGTTGGCCATGGTGAAGCTTGGCATTGGTGGCAGAGCGCTGTATGTGTTCGTAAGGGCCGTGTCTGGTCTTCCCAACATGGAGCCCGATGTGAAGGATACTGTTTAAAAAGTACAAAAAAAAATGTTTTGATAAAGTCTAAAAACGTAGTTTCTTGTATAATTTCAGTAGTGTTTGCTTATGGCCTTCGTGCACCAATAATATTTTAGGTCTTTACCTGGCGTTGTGGGCTGAGGGATTGGCTGATAAACGCTAGTGCTGAAGCTGCTACTGATGGGTATGTGACTCGAAGAGTTGCTGGCCTGTCGTCTTTGATTTCTTAACTTCTCTTCTCTCCTCCATTTTGCTCTTCTGTTTGAGAACCACACCTGGACGGACATGCTTTAGTTAGTTTTCAAAGACTTTTAAAACAACATACAACAATAAGTATCTAGCAGGATGAAGACTGATAAAGTGGGACACTTCAAGTTTAGTATTTCATATTTTACTTCGGCAGTGTAGAGGAGACCCTCAGCTACCGGTATTTAAAAACCCCATGAAATCTGTTGATGGCAGTTTTCTTTCATGTGTTGTTGACATATTTATCATATATATAAATGATTTAGTTACATCACAGCTACTTGATAATTCGTTGAAGGTAGTAACTTTAGCGGGTGGGACATTCTCATTGAAGACAACATTTGATTGGACAAAATCTGTGTAGTGCAGGATGAGTCTTTTTTTAGAAGAGATAGACTCAATTTTAAGTGCTTAAAACCACAAAACTGATATCGTCAAAAAGTTATATAATTTGAGCAGCTATTTATGACATTTATGATACTATTTTAAAACTAGGGCGATGAAAATTAATTTGACAAGTTTTCATTCTTTTTTTGTAGATACCAGTGTTTTCGCTCACCTGTATTCTTGCTTCTGGTAAGTCTATTTTCGCTGCAAGTCTCTCTCGCGCAAACACGTCAGGATAGTGCGTTCTCTCAAATTCTGGTGGAAACATTAAAATATAATGTTAAAGAAGAGCTACAATATCTTTAAATCCAACAAATAAAAGTTACCCATAAAAGTCGTATTTTCAAAATGAAGTGTGATTCTGTTGTTTGGTCTTCTCTAGATGCTTTAATAGTAATGATCTCAATGTTTACCTTTTTCAAGTGCTTCTATTTGTTCTTGTGTGAAAGATGTGCGGTTCCTTTGCAGTTTTCTTTTTAGCTGAAGCCTCATCTGCGTTTCATCTGAGTCTTCCCCATTGGAGCTTATTGAGTTTGTGTTCTCACCGCCTCCGTCTGACTGTTGGCAGCCCTCTGGAAAGGTAATATAAAATGTAAGATAATTCTGTCTAAAAACATGATTCTCATTTTCAGTTGGGACTCCATGCTTTAATTATGGTATATTAGAGTTTGCTCTTCATATTTATGTAGGGACAATGTGGCACAAAATTAGTGGAGCGTTTCGTGGGCTACAGTATCGCCCTCTGCAATGTTGTGGGAAAACATTTGGAGCATGCTCGCTTAGATCTTTCAGCATCGAGTCACAAAGGCTGACGAGCTCGAGGGCTCTACAGAAATGCGATAAAATGTCTCCGAAATCTTTTCAAATGTTTTTAAAAACCAAACACCCTCTCCCCCCTTTTCATCCCAGAGTTCTTCAATTAGGCTACGGCCACCATATGGGCGTTTGCAGAGCTATTGAGGTGACCACCAATACTTGAATAGGAGAGGGATGCTTTCACAGTCACACAATGCGGGAGAGTAGGGTAACTCTTAAATACTCGCTGTGAGGACGGATGGCAAACTTTCGTGGGTTGAATTTTGAGGACACAATTGGACCAGGCGACAAAAGGATTCTCTCGAGCAGTCATTGTAGCACGAGGATTCCAGTCAACAGACTTTTCAGCTCGCCGTGTTAACCTTTATGCTCTACTGTCATTAATCACTGTCCCTAGGGCCGGCCCGTTCAACCCCGGTTAGGATTTATACCTTCTTATAGGCGCAGGGAGTAAACAGCCAGGCCACCATGAATGAGACATCGAAATGCGAAGGCTCTTGTTTGTCACAGACAAGGGGATAGGAGTGCCAGTTGTGAGTCGATAAGCTTTAACCCTGCTGTGTTGTTGGACACCAGTGCCTAATTAAGCACAGCAGATACATTTGAGGCGAAATATTTGAGTTTGAAAAGTCTAAAGAAACTTGTTGATATTTTACACACAGTTGACTAATATAAATGAAACTCCAGACTGAATGGACTTTTACATGGGTGGGGGTTTAAATAGTCACGTGGCCACAGGCCAAACTTCCAGTCTGTGGCAAAGTCAGAATTTGGAATGTATGATATTTAAAAGGCCTTTTATGAATTTAAATGCTCACAGGACATGCATGTAAACTATAGTGGTGGGTGGGGGGGAATCTGCCTGTCAGTAAAATATTTTAAATATATAAACATATATAGGCTACAGTAATGTTCGCTTACGATTCGTTTTTGGGGGTCTGATAGAGCAAATGAGCAATTTTTGAGATTATAGTTTCCCACTGGTTACAGCTATGAGAATATAACCCTTTTGATTTTTTTAACATGCAGGTTAATTTAACTGATTTCACACAAGACATATCAAACTATTTGAGGATAAATGAGTTAAAACCGCGTTATGAAATTTAGTTCACCTTTCATATGAGACTTTTTTGGTAAGTGTAGATGTAACTTGACTAATCAGTAAATGATTTATGTATTATTATAGAGGTGATGAACTGAGTAACAATAATAACCTTAAAAAAAATTCAACTCATAGCATGTCACTGTAAAAAGTTATCAGTTGACTTGACTTGAAAAAGTGAGGAAACCCTTTGCCTTAAAAGTTTTAAGTACATAGACTTTAAGTACAAGTTTCCACAGTCAAGTTCACATAACTTTTTTTTTTTTTTTAATTACGCATGGTTTATAACTCATAAATAATTTTAAGGCAACTGATCATTTTTTACAGTGATATAACCATAGGTTGTATGAAGCTAAGACTAAAATGATAACAAATAATAAAAATATTCTGTACATTTTTCCATACTTTTTTACTGGTATGATGTAAGTTTAACATTGTCACCCAATCTACTGACAATATTAGGCTACATATCAGGCCTACTAGTTTTAGTTTATTTCTCAAAGTAATTTATTCATCAAAGACAGTGCGTTTCTATGTTCAGAAAAAAAGTTTTAAAAGGTCTTTGTGTGTAGTATCCACACTTTTCAAGAGCTAATCCGAATGTGTGGCCTGTTCTCAAAAGCTTGACCAACTGTCGCCAGATTTAGGATTTGTTTTCTCTGAGAAAGGCGGTGGGAAATAAAATCATTCCTTATTGGGGCGTTGTCGTAACCGGTGAGGCGGAAGGCAAGCAAAAATGTGGCAAAACAACCGCGGCATCTTTCAGCTGTGGAGGCCTTGATCAAAACATGCGAGGACCCTTGGAAAAGCAAAAGTGTCCAAATCCTTTAGACGGCTTTAGTAGCCCGGTCCTATGGCGGAGGGGAGGGGCTGTTCCTCTGAATGCGATAGAGTTGTCTCTTTTAGCGTCCTGTCAGCCCAGATGAATCCGCGATTTTATTCAGTGTTGCGTGACATTCATCAGATTGCGACCATATTTCTCTCGCTCTGAAACCTCACCGACAGCTATATAAGAGAGGATCGAAGTAGTTTAGCTACTTACAAAAAGCCTCAAAAATAGCCCAACACAGATAGTGATGGCTGTTATTAGCTATATTTTAAGCGCACATGCGTTTGTCATAAATCAGAAATTTAACAATTTGGCAATTAATCGATACAATAAAAAATAAGCACTTTATTAAAGTAAATGCATGTTATCTCGCGTGTAGGCCTATATGTTTTTATCGTTTTCGTCTTAAACATTGTAAACGAGGCCATGCCAATAAACCGTATTAAATATGCATAGCTATACAGGCTACTTATGTAGCATGTCAGGCGAAATCAAATTAGTCCAGTAGCCTATCTTGTAGGCTACTATATAGTTTTAGTAGGCTGAATATGTCTACTTTTTCTCATAAAAACATGTTAAATATTATAGGCTATAACGTGTTTTTGCTCATGTGAACCAGCTTTAGGATAGGCTAGCCTACTCTCCTTGGCAAAGCTCAAAAAAAGTTGCTGCAACCAGTCAATGATTTGACACGCCGATGTTAGGCTATACAGACATTAATTATCTATATTTGTATCTTTTTACGTCTGTCTTTCGTTGAGTAGCGCCTTTAACACTAACAACTCTAATTGGCAAACGTTGCCATATCATGTCCAGGGTGTCTCCGGTGGAACATTTGCACAGCTGTCTCCTCGAACTAAACACGTATTTAAGTCGCCTTAATGGGAAACAAAACGTTCTCTAATGAGCTATTACATAGCGACAGAACTGTTCTCATAACACATTTTTCTGTGTGACAGAAACATATTTTGCACAGGTAATCCTCACACGGTTCCCTGTTTATTTCGATGTCTCTTTCTTATGAACTCTGAATGTGGATTGCAACTCGAATTAGGCCTACTATTCGTATTATTTATATTATCTTTACGGCTTACAATTTAATAATTAAAGGTATTTTAATTAAATTCATAATATTATAACAGTAATTTAAACCCCGTGCAACATATTTATGAAGCATTTATTTAAATGTATATAACAATCATCTATGGAATTTAAAAACTAAAAGCATTCTTTATTATTATTATTACGGTAGCCTAATTGTTTTACCTTTGTAGATAATAATTCATCATGAATTTCTCTGAATCAACATGCAACAATGCTAAACTTTCCATATTTTGTAATCATTATGTCCACAACTTTACTTTGATGAGCTCATTGTTTCTACCTTAAATTATACATTGTTAGCTAACTGCGTGATTGTACATTTCTGAAATGCATTACTTGGACACAGCCACCTCTGGTAACAGTTAACTCTAAATTGCATGCAATTTCTGTAAATCTGCTTTGAATATGTTTAGTGAAAAGCGCTATACAAATATATGTGAATTGAATCCATATCGCAAAATAACAATCAGCGAATGCAATGCTCCATTTTGCACAATCTTCCTCTATGGAAAGTAAAATAGCCATACCTTGATTGGGCTGTCCTGGCACTGAGGTTCCGGGGTACCAGCCCGGCCGGGTCCCCCACGTGCCGGTCTGACCGTTCAGCATCCTCAGCTTTTCATACATGCCATCTGCGCCCATCTGTTGCTTTTCGCTAGCCAGGTTGCGCAGTACTCTGTTTATCGATGACACCTGAAAGACGAACCCAAAGATGCGGCACATTAATTAAAGCGCGCGTCCGCGATGTGGCATCTTGGCTTTCGGAACGATTGGCCCCATTTCTACACAGGCCTACATGCCAGCGCATTACATCGCATTGCATTGGCCTCTAGTGGAGAGGAGATTACAGCAGTGGCCCGGGATGACTGATGTTGGAGAATGTTCACGTTCAAGGTCATTAGTGCATGCATTTAAACAACGCATCAAATTATTACGCATTAACTCATGATGTTGTTAATGAATTCATGGCAACTTCTCTGAATGAACTTACACTGGGTATATTATCGTTTGTGCAGACCCCGTCTGATAGCAGCCTGTCTCGGATTTCCCACGCGAAGATTGACGGACACTCCCTCTTGTACTGGGCAATTTTGCCGACCACCTCTGGAGTCGCTACTCGTGGTTTACTTCCTCCGATCGCCCTGGGTCTGATGGAGCCTGTTTCATAGTATCTACCCAAGATTTTGCTCACACAGCCGTTCGACACCTAGATGGAAAACAAAAGAAACAATTCACATACATTATTTAAAACTAGTGTGAAATGTTAAGTGTATGCTGCAAGCAATGATAAGCTTACGTTTTCATTGTCCAGCACTTGGACTTTTGCATCAGCATGGGTCTATAACACAAGAAATACCTTTAACACAAAAAATATGTCTTCAGTGGTACGAGAAATGATGCACTTTTTAAAAATGCATTTCGCTCGCCAAATTTTAAAAATTGCCAAATGGAAAAAAAGATGAAGTGCTTCGATCCATTCCACAAGACCACTGTTTATGCGCTCCAAAATTAAATTTGAAATGAATCCTCGTTGCTCGCTGGCATTAATAATGCAAAGGTTTGTTTAAAAAAAAGATTGCTATGCAGCTGGGAAAAAGCAGTATGAAACAGCACAAATGTGAAACAAAACAACTGTAAAGTTATTGCAATTGTTTTGGTGAAGAGTTAACATGAAAGGAAAATGCCTTATCATCACCTGCAGAATCCGGGATATGTCACACGGCCGCGCGCCACTGTGAGCGAGTTCAACTATTTTCTGTCTCGTGGAGTCGGGCAGCGGTCTCCCGTTGACGAACACACCGCCGAGCTGGTTCACTCCACTGTGACCTAAAACAAGAAAACGCTTGTAATTCACCCAGCATTTAGCAAACCAGACTCCAAATACAGACTCTATTCAAAGAGAATCCAATCACAGCTGTTTTTATTAATAGAAGCTTTCAGGTCGCAATTGTCTAAAATGAGTCAAGCATTACTAGCGTTGTCAACAAATCTAAATATTCAGCAGAGACCAGTGTAAATCGCTTTTAAATCAGCATAGCCGGTAATTATTGCTGCTGTTCAGCTGTCATATGTTTTCGACTGTTCTCCAGATGTGCTCGTATAATATCATAATCTCCTAATACACAATTGTAATATAATTACACATGCAGAACATTGATTAAGCGTCAGCGCTCTCGTACGATCTGGAGCAAAACATCTCCAACCCACTGAGCCGAGATTTGCGCATCTTTGCAAAGCCTTAAACGGATCAGATGGCGTAATGCTATTTGTGGCATTACACTAAAACTTCTTAAACGCTGCAATGGTTTAAAGCATAGCCCCACACATTAAGTAAAACAACTTTTTTTTTTTTTTTTTAAGAAAAAGAAAGAAAAAAAGAATCAAGCAATGCACAGCATTTCATATGTAAGCAATTGTCTTATGTTACTAAAGCCCCCAAAAAAGCAGACCAAAGGCACCAAACCTGAAGCCAAAACGGAAAAGCAGCCTTCCCGGTTTGCTTTACTTCTCAGCTCCCTTCCCTCCGAAGCCTCGCGTTAAATTGAGTCCAAGAGCACAAGCTCCTTTGCAATAAATAAGCTCCAAATATAGAAGAGGGGGAAAATATGATGAGCCTGCCTGACATTTGTCTTTAAAATAAAGCTAGCTGCATGTCAAGTTTGAGCTTAATTTCTGGAAATAGGCGGAAGTCGCCCTGGATCATGCATGGAAGGCTAATTGAAAAGATCAGTTGGAGCACTTGTGGCAGGCATGTCACTTTATGACATCGCTCTGCTTTTGAAAATCGCATCGTCACGACAAATAGTAGCATGATAAAACGACCCTTTCTGTCTGCATTTGGATATCACTCAGACTAAATTGGACTCTACTCATTTCCCCTTTAAGGGAAGCTTAATTTTAAGGTAGCCAGAGGCTGTGCGCGTGTACGTTCACGGGGGCGCGCCTCGCCCTTAATATATTAAAAGTGACATTTCTTTTTTTCCCAAGTGACAAACCTCCATTGCCTATATTTAAGCACTGGGAGCACATTTGCGGAATGCTGTTTTGATCTGTAGGTTTATGCGTAAATCTGCAGAGCGAAATATAAAATCTGTGTTATGCACGAGTGTTTTATTTTTATTACGCATTATGAAGATAACGACGTGCTAGGCTATAGTTTATTCTACCTGAGAACTACTTCTGCAAATATGTCTAATACTCTTAACATAAAGAAATGCAGAATGAAAAACGGAATTCGTACAGTTTTTTCTGTCCCGTAATAGACGCATTGAAGATTTATTGGCTTTGAAACCATATGCCGTATGGCTCTTAAATGCATCCACTTGTTTTGAGCTGGCCAACACGCAGATTAGGATATAAAATCAAAACTTTCGCTTGAAAGGTTAAGTCTTAATCGTTCTATAATTCCCCACGGTGAATGGTGTGGGTCTCGCCCAGTGGCAATCATTGCGCGCGCGGTACTCTGTTTCTAATCAATTAATAAGAAGACATATGGTGTCAATTTGGACGCTCCACTCTATATACACCCAAGAGTTATTAGCACAAAGCTTGGGTTGCCGCCTGTGACCTTTAAACAAACCAAAGGCCTAACCCGAATGATATCTTTTTATTAATACACGCGAGAAATCACACGGCAACATTTGTGTATACACTGATTATCCTTGAGAGAGAAAAAATACGTACGTTTTTTGTAAAAAAAAAAAAAAAAAAGGATTTTTTTTTACGCCGCGTAATATTTTATGATTTTATTCCAATAATATTTTTAAAGTGTGGGGGTATGAATTTTTATTTATTTATCGTTCATATTGTTTCACGTGCTCTACTTCTGCTGACCTAATTTGAAATGCTTCGTTACTCAAAATTTTTGCACCTTCCAAAATAGATAATATTTTCCATGGACGTCAAAATTAGTGACTAAAACAGTACTACATGAGGACAGAGCAAACAACTGGCACTTACAACAATAAAAGGAATAGAAATGAGAGGATGACATTCAACACACCTTCGTTACAGATGTCATACACCTCTTGTCCAGCATTAAGAGAGAAAATATGTCTCATTTATTGTAATCATAACTTACTCAGTGCTTTCTACAAATGACTAAGTATATGTTGTGCTAGTTGGCCTTCACACATCTCAAAGACAGACACATAAGCGCATGTAATTTATTCATGCTCTACAACACTCAATGCTGCATCAAAGCTCAGTCTATTATTTCACTCTCGCGGTGTTTCATAAACATGAGAGACGTTCCATCAGAATCATGCAATGTCAATTTCGTCTCTGCTAATGGACTAGGTGGATTGGCCGCCGATGCTAACATTAATTCAGCAATTATTTAAAAGCAAGTCAAGCAGAAACATCCTCTCTCTCTCTCTCTCTAATACACACACACACATAATTATGCAAAGAGCATATGGGTTAGACACTCTAACTAGGTTGTGTAGCTATGCAGGCTTCTATGTGACTTTTTTTTATTCAGGAAATTTCTCACTGATAATGTAATTATTGCTCTCTCAAATGTAGCCGTACGAATTGAAATAATGGAATAAAGTTCCATAAAACTGTATTATAGAAAGTCAGACTTGAGTTTAGCTTAGTGCTCAGCTACTTTGAGGGAGCTGTATGAATGACAGGCAAAAATGTTGGCAGCATGCACGCGCCCAACACCCCTGACGAACAGTGTAAACTGCCTTCACTAATATACCAAAACAAATGCCTTTCTGGCTGGACGCCTCTCACGTTTCTCCTCGTGTTTATTGTTTCGCTCACATTTTTATTTAATAGACAAAAACGCATTTCAGAAAAAGAAAATAACTCCACTTACTGTTTTGCATCATGGACGCGACGCCAGACTCCCACGTGGCCCGGTTATAGTATTCTATTAGTCATAAAGAAACAATAATATTGGTCAGTTTCACATTTTTAAATCACGTGTATTGCAGTGCAATTTGTGTAAGACTTGTGTGCAAGAAAGTTACGGACAATATTGTGTGCATGGGCTAAAGCTTCAGCATTTTATTTTTGCATTCATGCTGCAAAAAGTGAGAACAAAAAAAAAAATACTGTCTCCACAAATACACTTATGCCCAGGGTTTAAACTTGCCTGGAAACAGAGTTGACTGTCCGCTTAAAACAATTTATAGACTCGCATCTGCTTCACTCCCTATTAAAATATCCCTAGGACAAAGCAAAACAATTTATTAGTACACCTAGCCGTAGTTATTTATTTAGCATTACAACTAAATCTAATATAAGGTTGTTGTTTTTTTAGATATTGTTTTTATTACTAATACAATAATTAATTTGTGTGTTTATTATAGTTAGGATAAGTTTTAGTTTGGTTAAGTTTTCTTATTTTAAGTGTAATAATCTATAGTATTATTGTTGTTTTTGTTGTTATTATTATTATTAGACCAAATAATTTCGACATGTACATCTGCTTTTCCCCTAGAAAACTTCAAATGTTTTTGGCAAGGCCTACTTTTTTTCCCCCTCCCCTTCAGATCCTCTCTTCTGGTGACACACGCTGTCTACCTCGCCTGGCTGCGCTGGAAAAGTAAAGCCAGGAGGGGTGAGGGGTCCCCGACAAAGCCCCGCTGAATTTTAACAATAGCTTTCTTTCTCCCTCTACACCAAAACCCAGCGAGTAAAACCCGGGCTCCCTAACTAGCTACACCGCTTCCAACTAAACGTACCAACAACTCTCAGAAAATACAAAGAGCTGAAGGGAGCGAGTCCCCCTCCTCCTCTTCCTCCTCCTTCATCATACCCCCCTTCACCCGCATCAGCCAGTGCAGCTCACTATGACCCGGTGCCTGTTACCTCAATGCCTTTTTGTTTGTCTCGTTGCGCGAAATAGAAAAGTAATTTCTTGTTATAAGTATCTGGAGGTAATTGTGTTACTGGTATATGTCGTTAAGGGCTGTAAAAAATGTACAACAGCGCAGTGGGGCGCTCAATTGGTAAAAGACAATTGCAATAAAGAACCCATTCAATACATTTACCGAAAAGGAGGCCACTGAAGAAATACTCCCTGCTTTGATTTCTTCTTTTTCTTTTTAGATGGATTGTGTGCGCGGTTTACAGTGCACAGCAACAAATAAATACATACACTAATTGCCAGCGTTGAGTTGCACGTGTTTCATTAAATAACATTTATATAAATACATAAATAATGTACTGTATTGCATTTTAATTGAAATATTTGTAACAATTTTTTTAACGTTTCACGTATTCTCACATTTCTACAAATACGGAAAATCAAAACAAATATATATATTTTAAAATTGCAAATAAATGTTTATGTAATTTTTACTAAGTAAACTATTTAGTATTTCTTACCCATGTGGGCTATTTAAGGTATTCTGCCTGCACTCATCTTTTTAGTTAATGATCTGTTTTAATATGCTGTCTGTAATTGACAGGGCCTAATCTGCATTTTGTTCGTTCTAATGTGCAACATGAAGGCTCTTAATTAAGCACACTTATTCTCAAGCCTTTGATATTCTGCGGAAAGTACATAAGAGTGAAAGTTTCGAAAGTTGGAAACGATGCTGATTTCTATCGCAACATATTTATCAAACTGCAATATGTAGCCTATAATGCAGGATATAAAATACTGTCCCCGTTTAAAATAGAATCAGATGCATTTAATTTTACATTATTCATTTAAAAAGCGTAGAATTTAATGTTTATTTATACATAAACGTATACACATAATAATATCGATAATATTTTTCAGTACGTTTTTTTAATACAAATTAAACAACAGAGTGCAGTAACCTTGACGGTTAAGTTTGAAGTTTAGACTTTAATGTAATTCTGCTTTTTAAAAGTAAGTCTTTGGACAAAGAAGGCAGCAGTGCCCTGACTGAAAAGCAAAACACCAAGTTCACGGTGCGATTTGGAGCTGGCGCCCGGCTGAATGTGATGGTGTGATTCAACCTGACACGCCACCTCATCGGGTCATTGCGTTCCCATTTTCAGGACTGATCGCGGTCTTGGCCTACTGTGACTTTTTGCTTTCTCTGTCATAAATAAGAACTTTGCTTGGCACAAAACTCGACATAGCTGAAGCATAAAAAGGCAAAGAGCGTCCGTGAAAATCAATGATTTAGTTTGACACCACGAGGCCATGCAGCTTTAAGTTTTCTGTTTTAGTTTTTAGTTGTTGTTTTTTTCAAGGACACAAATAACTTTAGTAGCAGTCACATTTTTTCCTCTCATAATTATTATTTACAAACCAAGAGTTTTTCTTTTTAACGCTGGCGTGTACATTTAACAAGATCTTTACTCAAGCGATGCATATGCGTGCAAGTTGCCCAAAAGAGAAGAATGGCTTAACTTACCTTTTTGAGGCATAGTTCCAACAGCCTTCGTATCCTCGCTGAAATACTTCGTTTACAATAAGGAGAAGGCTCTGAAGAAAATCGTCCTCAAACAGTTTGTCTTTTATAGTTTCCAACTGATCTCGGGTGGAAAATTTAAATTCCCTGCGAAGGAAACAGAGATTGACAATAAAATGGGATGTCAAGACTGCGCGAGACTGAAAAATGTGCGCTCGTGGGAGTGAGAGAGAGAGAGGGAGAGAGAGGGGGAAAGAGGGAGAGGGAGCGAGAGAGAGAGGGCGCGCACCTATGCTGATTGGTGATAGCACTCGTGTATTAATGTATGTGTTCCTGGTCTGTGCCTCGCCTCCTCTCCTCTTCAGTGGCCCATTAGCTGAGCCTGACCTCTGTCATCATCTCCCAGCAAAACACTTCCTCCTGCCCCGGTGACAGAGCGGGAAACAGGGCCGAGCAAAAAAAATCTAATTTTTAACCCTACTTAATCACTCCTTATAAGCAGATGGTTATCTACCAGTTTTTCATTGACATACATTTTGGCGATCGGGCTATTCAATTCTGGGTGACTAGACACTTTTATAGAAAAAAAGTTTTTGGGATAGGCTAAACTACTAAATGTTCTTGGAATTACCAAAGTACAATAATTTCAATTTAACACGAGCATTGTCATGGTACAGAAACTGTGCTTTTTGTAGTCAAATATTATTAAAGGGAGCAGGCTACAAATAATAATTTCGTTAACACTTTATTTTATGCCATTGTTGCATATGTTATGTAGTTACTAGATAACTACAAATTATGCATAATTACATGCAACTAGCCTAAACCAAACCCTAACAAGTAGCATGTACACTGTAAAAAAAGTTGATCCCTTCATTTTTAGTAGCTACAATCAACTTGGATGTTTAAGTTATTTGAACTTAAATTACATAAAAACTGACCTTAAAAATTGAGTTGAATCTTGTATAACATAAAAAAGTGGAAAATTGCTTAACTTATTTGGGTGAGTTAAAGCAATGTAAAAACATGTCGTCATAACTAATTGATCATATAGGCTTATATATTTTTACAGTGTAGTTACTTAATATTAGCCTACTCAGTAGGCTACTTAAATGTATAATTACAGTGTAACAACGACACCTTAAAATAAAATGTAGGCCTACCATCATTTCTTAAGTGTTGGCCTGCTTCTATATCCTACTTAACCCCATTAATATTGTGTTAATTTACGCTACTCTTGTCCACTGAAACGAGCGCAAACTTTCTCCACGTGTCATTGTTGACTTGGTGTCTGAGAATGTCATCAGCCTTTAGGGCGCGCGCTCAATGATCAGTTGGGAGACCCCATACTATTTACATTAATAGCGTGATTTGTTGTCGTTTTTCAGCGGGAGAAAAAGAAACTCCGTGTCGTGGGTTGCCAAGGGGGAAATGAAAATATCATTACGTCCATGGCCGGACACTTAAACTACATTTGTTGATTGCTTGGACATTAGCACACACCTCGGTAAACCCCAAAGCAACCCCTCCGCGCCTGTGTTCGAGGTTACATGCGCTGCACTCTCAGCTCGCCACTCGCAGCTTGGGGTGTTCCACCCGTTCACTGGAGTGGAATAGATTCCGGGTTGGGATACAAGAACTGGAGAAGGGGAGGGGGGACGTAGTAGGCTATAGCATGGTGGGACAGCTTTAAAGAGAGACAAAATGTGTTGGGACGCACGGAGCATAAAATTAAGCTGTGGTTGCATACACTTGACTTCGTTTTGACATGTGAAAAGTGCTAAAAGTCGGAGCTCATCAATAAACTATCGCGAAAGTGAATGCGAGCTCTGACAACCATTGCATTCCCCACTATAGCACAATGAGGAAACAAACGACACTGCCAAAGAGTCTGCATCGCAATGAAAGGCCGCTTGAATGGGAGTCGGATAATGAGCTGGCGCGACCGTCATGCACTGTCATCTCGGGTCCTGCGGTGCGACCCCTCCACGCCGTTTGATATTTTCCAATATTTCCCCTCTCCTCACCATTTCAAGTTTTTGCTGGTGAAGGATTCACTTCTTAATGCAACACGTTGTTCTACTGCACTGATTCAAACGTTTGTTATGTGTGTGTGTGTGTGTGTGTGTGTGTGCGTGTGCTATACGACCCCATACTGTTTAAAATATTCGTAGCAAGCTAAGTGATGGTTTTTATCACTTTACAAAAAAAAGGTTATTCAATGGTTCTTTTGGGCAACAAATAATCGTATCAGATTTTTACATTTAGCTGTTTTAAAAAGTTATTAATGTTTCGTTAGCTGTTCTTCATAACCACATAGTCTATTTGTTTTTAACGTTAAATTAAACGTTTTATGGATGATTCCATGACATCATGTTGCAAAACAAATTTGGTTCTAATTGGAACGTTTACTTTTAATAGAGTATAGGTCTATATAAAGTAAATAAAAACATAATTATGGAGAAAAGAGTAGCCTATTTACGCTATCGTTTAACCACGCAGCTTTTAAAGATACAACCTGTTTAAATCAAATATTTGACTAGTTCGAGACTTTTCACACGGATGGACTCTTGTAGTCCTCCCATCAATTAGCACAGTTCGGATTAGCAGTCAGTGGTGTTTGGTCATGAAAAAGAACCTAATCTTGTCGTTATTTCCCTCAGGCAAAATAGACGGTGCCTCGCCTCTCCCTAAAAGTTTTCAACAGGGAGAAGAAAAAAAACTAATAATAAGGGGCGGGGACAGGACTGAATGCAGCTGACGTCAGAGAGAGAGAGAGAGAGAGAGCTGGAGGAAGACTGGCTCTTATTAAGGAAATGTGGGAAAAGTTTATCGGCCAGTGAAAACCCCACATCCAGTCACCATGTTCTGGGGGAGGGGACTTGCTAGTGTGTGTGTGTGTGTGTGTGTGTGTGCGCGCTCGTGTGTGGTTGCCCACAGCGACAGACCACCACACTGGCAAAGGGCCCTGCTATGTAGCCTATGTAACTCTAGGATCTAAAAGAAGCAAGTTACACATTATTCCATTTCATTAGGCTATAATAGACAGAAGGTGTCTTAGGCTGATCATTTTAATTTACTGATTAGTGGAGAGGAGAGAACCCGGAGAATAGTTTTGCAGCTTGGTGTGAAGATTTAAATTATTTCGATAACATGACGTGTTTCAGTTGTGACAGAGTTTATGGGACGTGTAATATGCATTCAGGGCAAAGTTTATGCATTGCAGGTCAAATGGGAACTTTAATCTTAAAATTAATGTTAATCCAACGACTGTTTTATCAGTAGCCATACTGAATAGTGCAATTTGCATAGTAGCCATTGATAATGGTTCAAATATGTATTCTCTAAGATATAAATGCACAGTTTTTAACTACACTAATTCTGCTTTATGGGAAGAATTATATTGTATTATGGGAAGTTTAATATCTTATATATAAACAATGTTATGGCAAATACAATATTATTAAAATATAATTAATTAATCTTTATTGATCTTACATTTATTTTTGTAGCCTATTATATATATTTATAATTTTATTCTGTAACTTACTGGTGAAGGTAGCCTATATAATACTTCAAATACGTTTTCAACTTT
Source organism: Phoxinus phoxinus (assembly GCF_949152265.1). Taxonomy (NCBI): domain Eukaryota; kingdom Metazoa; phylum Chordata; class Actinopteri; order Cypriniformes; family Leuciscidae; genus Phoxinus; species Phoxinus phoxinus. The sequence goes on from NC_136900.1 coordinate 14,932,182, forward strand.
TTGTTTATTTAGTAGGCTAATATTAAATTAAGCTTTAACGATGCGCGACGTCCCATATTTTTATAATAATGAAAAGTTTGTTACTTAGTTATTTGAATTATGTTTACTCTCATCTGACAGATTACATATTTATCATAATCATTCCTCGTGAGGATCTCCTGTATACAGATGTCTTTCAAGGCTTTACGTTGCACATAAAGCAATTTTCTGGCATGGTGTCAAAAACGAGTAGCTACGTATTGAAGAAGAATAAGTTAATTTCACGGCATATTGTTTAGGGCAAAGAAATTGCTGCATGCCAATCATATTTGTTATTGCTCGAGATTAACAGAGCCCAAAATGATGTCAGCGCAACAATGTGGTCTAGATGGTATAAAGAAGAATCAAGAACGTCGTAAACTTACCTCAATAAACGCTATAGCCTGTGAGTGATTTCGTTATGAGAGGAACGTTTCCAAACGAGACAAGAGTAAAGTGTGTCTAGAAAGCACCCCTCCGGTCCGGATCCGTTTCACAAAACTACTCCCAAAGTAAACGATATCCAGTCCAACAAGCCGAAAAGGGAACCACGGGACAAGTTGTGAGAGATAGTAAACCCCTCTTTGTAGTATTGATGAAAATACTAGCCTATTTAACAGATGAAAGCAGGTCCAACTTTGGACTGTCCCTCGTGTTTCTTACGACACACGCAAACGTCGCACGTTAACTGTTGTCTTGACGAGTTCAAAATACCTCACTTTAAACGTGGTTCGGAATAAAAAAAGACGTCCTCGTCTCACCATCAACTTTCTCTAAATATTAACCTCAACCTGGCAGTGATTGGCTAGAGTGACGGCCCACGTCACAATTGACGCCATTTATCATTCCCCAAACCGGGAAGTTGAAGGAACGGCTGTCTGCAGTGTGCGTTTATAAGCCAAAAGAAGTTTCATTGAGATTCCTCCGATTTAATGGGTTTAAGTGTAACAGCTTAAAACGAACCATCATGAAAAGAATGTCTGAATTAGTGAGTTATTATTTTTGAAGCCTGTGGTTTCTTTAAAACACAAAGGAGCACTTTTTGTTGTGATACAATAGACCTAGATTCAAAATAGGATTAAAATTAAATGCACGTGCAATATTGCAATTCATTTATGCTGACTGTCACCAGCAGAAAATATAACAACTTAAAACTCATCATGTTTGCTATTGCTCTTTTAATTATCTATTCTGAATGAAAACAAAAAAATGACGTTTAATGTCATGGGATAGGCCTATATATGTTATGGAATTGATGTTGGTCCATATGCACGCGCAGTAATAACACAAACGCTTTATATCATGTTGTCAGATGTGCATATATAAAATAGCCAATTAAAATGGCTTATTCCGCAGTTGGGAGCGTGTTATTGAATCAAGGAGCAATGCAACCAACGTAACTTTAATAGTAGTCTGATTAAAGACTATAAAGATCATATCTTTGTAGGCTACTAAAGACCACAGCAGATTCATAAAAGTAGGCCTATATTTTCAAAAGGGAGAGCACATGAGAATCAAGTGCTGCCACCGTTTAGACCCCGTGAATCCGGTGCAACCCAGCAGAGTTCTTGAGATCTCCACTGGAAACCGCACGGTCTGGCCCCGCTTATCAGGCTGTCAATAAAGCGAGATGGGGATGCTAAAGCCGGGCCAGGTGCTGTCTCTCCCTCTCTCCGCTGGCCTGCACTCCAGAGCGCGATCAGGCGGAAACGTAAATCTGTCCAGCCAGCTTTCCCTTACGCCGACCCTCTGCTTCCAAGCGCGCGCGCGCGCGTGTGTGTGTGTGTGTGAGAGAGAGAGGAAAGCAAGGGGAGCCCCCTCGACACACATAACCATTCCTACTTATCACGGGAAACAATCTTATTTCCACGGGCTTTAGTGGAACGCATCGAGAGTTAAAGTTTCAGTAAAAATATTTTATGGATATTTATTAGGATATATATATTATATTATAATATAAGTATTTAAACATTAACTTCTACTACTCTCTAAAAAATGCTGGGTTGTTTTAACCCAATTTTGGGTCAAATATGGACAAACCCAAACGTTGGGTTAAAAATGTAATCAAAATTTTAACCCAACGGCTGGGTTTGTCCATATTTGACCCAAAATTGGGTTGAAATAACCCATCATTTTTTAGAGAGTACTGAAGACTTCATGCTCTCAGTCACTCTTTTAGGCTACATTTTGTTGTTGTTGAAATGTATGTGACAGAAAAAGATGGGCTATTCTGAATAAAAAGTATTAGGGCCTACAGTTTGCCTTTACCGAACGCCTAAATAACTTGTTTTATGATCATTGAATAACGAAATGGCTTTTTCTGCTCTGAATATTTTTCTATCTTTTAGCTGAATATTAAAGACTATTTTTTAGCTTGTGGGTTTTGTGCTCTTGTAATAATTAGTGGCTAATCAAAGCAAAAACTACTTCGATTAAAAAGAAAAAACCGTGAAGGCCTTTTTAATTCATCATGAGCACAGAATCACTCATGTGGGTAATTTGTCCATGGCAAAAGCTTTCCTGACTTGTGAAAACACCTGACAAAATATTTATGGTACTAATCGTGATTTCATTTGAGGTGGATTTTTGGTGATTATGAAGTAATTTAATAAGCTTGCTTGTGTGTATATGGTTTTATTTGTTCAAACGACATCAGTTGAATTCCCTCGGGGTGATTGGATGCAGTTTGCTTAAAGTCGACAGCTACGTCTTGTGTGTTAGACATTCATTTTTGCTCAACGCGACAAGACGGAGTTCGATATTCGATGTATTTAAAGGCGCGTCAGGCGGAAAGACCTTTGATTATTTTCGCCTAATCTTAAATTAAAAGACTCCGTGTGTGAGTGCAACAAAATACGTTTCGTTATTTTCATTAAGACGCACCGCAGCATTCAGAGGCAAGAAAGATGTAGACTAGCCTGCACGTAACTGTGTCTAGAGAGAGAGAGAGAGTTCAGACTCCGAGATTAGATATTGACAGAGACCAATGGCATAAAGCGAAGACTGACACCTGCATAGTACAACAAAATTATATGAATGGATCGAGCACATTTGTCATTTTCTTGTCAAGAAAAAAAGGACAACAGTAAACACCATTGTACCTACATGACTGACATTAATGGAGTATTTTTTTTTTTTTCGTGCACAGAAAATATTGTTTATATCGCGGGCGTTTTGACTGGCCAATCATGCTTTACCCCAGGCTGATGTGTATTGTTTTTGTGCTTACAGCATGCAAATGAACATGTAAAGATAATGTTGAATCCATTTGGTTGTGTGAAATGGCAGATGTGTTTTTTGTGTGCTTAAACTGAATCCAAATGCCCTACAAGTTTGTTTTACTCTGATGGTACTATTTATTGTCTACAGAGCCACATCAAAGTAAAATAACACTAAAAATTATATGATCAATATATTCCACATGTTTTTATATTGCTTTAACTCATCAAAATAAGTTAAGCAATTTTCAACTTTTTTAAGTTCAATAAGATTCAATAGTCAGTTTAGTATAATTTAAGTTGAAATGACTTAAACATCCAAGTTGATTGTACTTAATTTATATGAGTACAGACCCCTAATGAACATGACGTTTTGGGGGTCCATTTTACTCAGAACATAGTCCATCAACAAGTTGAGCACTATTATCAAATGAGTTAGAAGATAATTTCTTTTGCAGACAGTGATGTAAAACATCACACAATTGAGTTATGACTAAATGATGAGCTAGGGTAGACTATATTCAGTCCAAAATTCCACTCCATAAATGGACAAATTCAGTGTTTTTTGTGATCAGTTAGGTCAGACATATGCCTCGTGCCTCTGGAAAAAAACTGCCTTCTTCTGAGATCATCCTCCTCATCATGAGGAGAGCTGCCATAATCATCCGTGCTTCTGCACTGTTGGTTTTAGATCCATTTCTGTGCATTTTTTTCTTACCTTCTTTTCTTGACCCTTGTTGCCCCTTAACAATTGTGGAGTGTTAATACCTAAAAGGAAGCAAAAACAGATAAATTTGTCATGGAAAAAAAATCTGCATTGCTGATTCATTTGAATTGAATGGATAGTTTTCGTCTTACCAAAATATTGTTATATGTCAGTATGTCTCGATTTCTAAAACACATTTTCCATGTCTGCTATTGATGAACAGCTGTGCATTGCACAAATCAAAGTTTTGTTCATAGACAATAGCCTGGACTTGGAAGTTATCCAAGTTCACACGCAATTGAGTGCGGAGAAATATGCATTATGCAATTATATTCTCACAAATTATATAATCCGATTTTTTAAAACTCCTAGATATAATTGCAAGATATGCATATGGTTTCTTCTCATGGTTGTGAACTTATGTATTCTTCACTTTATATCAGTGTTGAAAGCTATTTGAAGCTCCAGATCCTATATTTTCCTTTTCTATAAGTATACCAGCCTGATTTATTAGTTTTATTTGTAGGTTATATAAATTGAAACACACACCTGACATTCCCTGCTACCATTCAACAGAGGGTATATGAGTCCATTCCCATAAACTGGGCCCATGCAGAGGCAGAGCAAGCAATGTGAAGCAAGACATCAAGCAGAGAATTAGGTTTCCCTTTTGCCTGTTTTCCCTGGTGACTCTGTCCATTTACATTATAATTTCAAATGCTACATCGCTGGGTGTTTTATACCATTGTTGGGGCTTCCGAGTATCCACTGAGACGAGGACCCTTGGCAATTTCTTATAATTAGCATCCCCCATCTTGCCAATAACTGAAAGGATTCCATCCCAATCTTAATCCATGCTAATTTGGCCTGCGCACCTCCAGGTGTTCTTTCCCAATGCATTCATTGGAATAAAGCTGCATGCTGGGCACCTCGAGGAGTGATATTATGACTGAAGTGAAATTTTATCCTGCTGGGAATTTAAGTTTTTATCACAGTTCTCATTTAGATAAGAGTTCAATAAATCTCTCTCTCTCTCTCTCTCTCTCTCTCTTTACAAGATAATCATCTTAGAAGATATGGAGGCAAATTAAGGTTAAATGTAATGTCAATTATATAGCCTATGTGATTAATAATGAATATTTGAGATGGATTTATGAAATAGGATCCATCATAGAATTTCCTGCAAATGGAATAATGTGTCATTTTAAATTAAGCGAGAACACATGCAGTGTTGGTTGCCTATATGGATTTGTATATTTAACCTCCACATTATGATAATATGGAGGAAACAATAAAGAATTCCAAAACAATCTTTACGCTTTTGCCCATTTAGCCATATTGTCTGTCTGGAAATCTCGTTAAACGTGTGATGAGAAAACCCGAGGATTGTTATGTTTCGTGAAACCGCAAAGCAATTTTCTAGGAAACCTGCGTAACAGGAGGGAGGAGATTATGAATAAAACTAAGGTCATTAAATCGGGCCGCATTGCTCCCAGCGAAGCGAAGACGAAATGTAAAAACACCTAAAGTGACAAACTCAACACAAATCTGGCTGATACATTTAAATAGATTCAGCTGCAACGCCGCTGTTTGAATAACAGGGATACTAACACTAAATCAGGCAATAACGACGACAAACCGCCCGGAAAATAGATTCATGGGGTAATGAGATTTTTCCGGTTTTATCTAGCTGACAAATTTTGTCCTAAAGTAAATATTTTGAAGATAATTGAACTGATTACTGCTCGCTTGCTCATCTGAATGTTTGAATGCGAAAACAGCGTTGGAAAACAGAATACACTTCCCACAATGCACAATTTAAATCATTATTCAGTTTGTCAAGTGATATTACTAATAATGTCACGAGTTATTAATGCAAATTCACTCGTATCCATTGCATTTAGATTTAAGTCAAAATAAATGTCCAGTTTTTCAACACTGAGTGTCTGTGAGGCTCAAAATATTGAAAATAATACAAATATAAACTTCTAAACACTTTATTATGGACTAAAATAGTAGGCTATCTAAATAATATCAGTTGCACTTGCCCTTAACGGATTTTAAATATTAAAAAAAATATATATAGGTTTTGTTGTTGTTCTAGCTAATAGTGATATCTCGCGGTACAAAACGAGATCACAATCTGCGTCCATCGGATGAATTCTTAAAAGCTTGCGCTGTTGACAGAAAACCATCTGTTTACGTTCCTGCCTCTGACAGAACCTTAAATATGCTTTTAATTAAGGACGGGATAAAGCTGTAGACCTCATGATGAGCAATAATTACAAATTACACTACAAATCTGACAGATGTGACAAGGGGCCTTCGTCTGCCTGTAGGGAGAAAATAAAAGACAACGAAGAGCAATTCGACGGAAGTTGTGCAAAACACCGTCTTTGATTATCCAGACAGGATTTGTTGTTCTTCTCCGTCATGATTGTTTTCATATTTCTTTGACATCCATTGATTTGGAGGCAGCTGTAAGACTTCGTCACAAGAGAGAGGAGCAGTCACAACGCATTAGTCTGATGGCATAACTCGAACGTTGGGGCCCTACAGAGCGCATGTTGAGAGACCATGTGATGGCTTGTCTTGGCTCCCACATAAATGGATAAAAGGTCTAATTAGTCCATTTTTAGTCAGTTACAAATCTGATATAGGAACATTTCAATTCTGACGCCTTCATCACTCATTTCTGTAGGCTAAACTATGGTATGATTTAGGCCTATAGGCATTATGGGTGATATCTAAAAAGAAACATGTTTTACTAGCACAAACCCCGCTTTGAATTTAGGACCGTTTTTAAATTCCGACTTCGTTTTGAAGTTATTGAGTTCTTCTCTTATCAATAATGTGTTGTGGCAGAGGAAGACTTTTTTTTCAGTTTCACTCACGAAAAAAATAAAAGAGAAGAATACACGCGCATAACATCTTGTCATTTACTTATAATGTAGCCGTGGTTGGTTTCAGCTTAAATTATTTTGTATATCATTTTGAGGGTGTACAGTATAATTGAAACCAGCCCAAAATGGCTGGACTGTAAAGGTTAATTTAGGTCTATGTATTATTATTATCATTTAGTACTTTTAATTAGTAATTTGTAGTCTAATAAATACACTTAATAATACTACCCCATATTAAAAACTTTATAAGCGATTTAAGATTAATCAAACAAGCCTTGACATTAGTAAATCTTATATTTTTTAAATATTTTATATAAAGTTTTTTTTAAAACACATGGTACTCTCTAGTGAAATGTAGAGGTATTAATTACTGAATGCAAAACGTCTTGTAATTGTTTTTGCTGTTATATTTCTGCCTTTTAGACATAATGTAGGCCTATGTCGTTTTTAGATTATATAAAGTCACCGTCTTTAGTGTGTTATAATAAATCCGTGAGAATCCGTGCTTAGTAGTGTTTAGAAGTTTACTTTACTGATTAATTCCATTAGATAACGTGCAACTTTAAATCAATTCCACTTTCCCTCATAGCGTTACTGCAGTTTTGTCTGTTGCACGTGTTAGTGTCTAATATAAAGGTGGCGGTGAATGATGAGTTATAGAATATGCATATATCTGGCGTTCTGCATCCTTCAACTGTGGACGGAACCGATGCTTCAGTCAGTGTGGGTTTATCGCCTTCAACAATGCTTGATCGCCCTCTAGCGGTTCATCTGCAACAGGAACAGAGAGAAATAGAGATTATTGCATGCACAATGAATTAAAACATTAAGTCAACACACTTGCACAAATACAATTAAGTAACAACAAAACATAGCCTACATTTCGAACACAAATGCGTTTTCAAATTGCACTAAAATGTAGGAATGTTAGACCAGCTTAATGACTTTTAATGCATCCCTCTGCTTCCAACACAATAGAGTCAAAATGTAAAAACCCAAACTGTTTCTTTTGCAAGTATATATCAAACTCACAAAGGCCAAATGTCTTTACCACCTATGCTATAGCCTATGGGAAATAAACAAAGCAAACACACACACACACACACACGCCTATATATATAGCCTATTGTAGGTGTGCTTGCACGCGCTTTCGTAATTCTGCTTTTTTTACATATGCATAATCAGTTCTTAAAGATGTTACGTAATATACAGTAATTAGTATCGTGGACGCGCTGATGTCTGTTGACTTCTACAATGGCTGAGGCGCTGGTGGTGCTGAAAGGACAGCGACAAGTAATACAGCGAACGGGGTGCAAATAATGGGGGATGGGCGAAAAATAATAGGTTGGAGGTGTCTAAAGAATTTAATCGTTTAACATATAAGTAGGCCTACATAAAACAACGTTTTATTAACCAAGAAAGTTATTCAGATTGCACTCAAATGACCTACAGGCGCTCTTGACCTATGTTGGTTACGTTGAATTCGCCTTTAAAATTACTGACAGGTTTATTTTAAGAGTCGAAAGTGTCTGCCTTTTACATCTATAGATAACTTAACGGTATATGTCGTTTTTATTATTATTAAGGACTATATGGCGATTTAAAATCACGTGACACCTTCTGAGGATGTTTTGTGTTGCTCATCAAGGAAACCGTGATTTGCAGTTTCTTTTTCTTTGCGTCACTTGAGTTTCACAACTAATCCACGAAGTTTGCAGAACTATTTTTGAACGCGCCCACGGTAAACAGTGTGCTTCGGGACCTTTTGGATGGTAATGCCCAGTCAATTACATTTCCTTCGAGATCATTAAACACAAATCCGGCTTGTCTTTTAACAAGGCATTCCCGTGTTTTAATGAGGGTCAGGGAAGGTTAGAGTTACTTTTAATGGACGACCCCCCCCCCCCTCCACCCCCTCCCCCCTCTGCAGCATCACTGTTCAGTAGACTCTATTTTACACGTGTGTTTTACAGCTAACCACAAAACTTTGAGCAAATACGAATTCACTGTAAAAATGTGCTGCCTTAAATTAAGTACGATTGTACATTTGAACTTGAATTACGTTAAACTGATTTAAAATCTTGTATAACTTATAAAAAATTGTTAAATGACTTAACTTATTTGTATGAGTTATAGCAATTTAAAAACTTTTCTTGTCATGATTTATTGATCATATCATTTTAACGACCAACAATAACAGGAGCCTCATAATATTCAGACAAAGTTTTATAATATTCATTTTATATTTTACAGTATATTTGAATATTGTGTGATCTCCTTCTCACATAAATTGCACACTTCAACACTTTATCATGTTAAACTAGAACCACCCTATATTGTCAATGCACTTCACTAGTCATCAGCTGTCTTGTAACTAGAATGCAATTTCTTCTGGATTCTGACATGAGAGCCGCGCACCGGTCTATATGAGCAAAAGAATTGCAATGTCTAAGTCATGTTTCAGTGTTCAAGGCCCGGTAAATTACAAAGAGAGAGAGAGCAATTGATTTCCGGATTCGTTTCATGATTCATTGCATTGCATTAATTCTGTAGGATGACATGCATGAAATACATTGTTGTTTCAACACTGATGAGGAACTGAGCTCAAAGTGATACTAGATCTGATGTACTTTTAAGAGTAATTGGTTAGAAAATGGTTACACGTTGTAGGAACGCTGGAATTATATGAGACATTTGTCATGTTGTTGATTTCACCTCTAATATACACAGTCTATCAGTCATTTATCATCAGTCATCTGAGGTACAACTTTCCCCTTTAAGGCATGATAGCTGTTCCTGTTTTTATTGAATTCAAACCACATTATATTTAAATTGTTTTATGGTAGATTGCCGATTTCTTCACTGAAACTTTGTGTGTCAAGCTATAGCATAAGTCAGAGATGATGTCTACTAAATGAGGTGCTCCACGCTTGGCTAATGATGCTTAATGAAGTATTCCGAAAAGTGAAATTATCATTCAAAACTGTGCCAGGAAGAGGCAAACAATCTGAAGGGTTGTAACACTCAACCACTCAGCAGCTCAAAGAACAAAAGTACCATGCTGAAAATTAAACTAATGATGAAAAAATATGCATTAATTTTGCATTTGAGAGGACATGGGAAATGTCAGACGTATTTAAAAGGTTAATCTTTTATTCAACCACTAATAAACACAGCAGGGAAAAAGAAAATTAATCAAGTGTTCTTTCACTGGACATATTAAATAATCTTATAAATTAATAACTGTCCACCAGGCAGTGTATCCCCCCCCCCCCCCCCCCCTCCCCCAAATTAAGAAATTATCATTCATATCAGTAGAGGAGGCTCAAATTGAAAGATTTACAGACAGTACAGAAAGTTTCCATAGTTATTTTAAAATTTGTTCTGAGACATCTTTACACGTTGGCTAATACATTTTCATTGAGTGGAAATGTTTGCTGTCAAATCATGTTAAATTCTATGCGACCAGATTAAAGGGACCATTATACGCATCCTCATGCATAACACAAAAGAAGATGTTTTAAAGAAAGGTTTAAATATTTTTGTCCATGTGAAAGTCAAAGGGGTCCAAAACATCATTGTTGGGCCCCATTGACTTTCATTGTATGGACAGAAATAAATTTTTCTTTATTAATCTTCCTTTATGTTCCACAGAAGTCATACAGGTTTGGAACGACATGAGGGTGAGTAAATTATGAGAGAATTTTCATTTTTGGATGAAGTATTTCTTTAATCTTCACTGAGATGCTAAGAGAACCAGCACTAATGTTCTGCTACATTTATAGGAAATTGTCAGAACATGATGGATGTGGATCATCACGCTTTACAGAAGGCTGGGGTGAAGTTTGCTGACATTTAAAAAAGCTGTAAGTTGAACCCAAACTTAAATTTTTTACCTTGATTATTGATCACATATATATTGCTATTGAGTGTTAGCAGTCTTTCTAGAAACAACAACTTTAAGATTGTCCTCCACTTTCTTAGCCCTCGGTTTTCTACTTGAGCTGAGTCTATTTTGATGTATGAGTGGGAAAAGTTTGCTCTGGTGACGGGCTAAGGTCATGCTTATGTTATTGAACTCGGTGCCAGGCACGTATGCAGGGAGTGAGAGAAGGACTTGGAACAAAAGCGGATTCACCCGCTAGGCAGCATATGCCTCCACACTGCCATTCCCTACAGGCCTACAGCACACATCCAGTCAGATCTGCCGCTCTATGCCCAAAAAATAGCTCTCGTCTCTTGTTACCACATACTGAACACCTCTCGGTATAAAGAACACTCTCCGTTGTGTGGGATACGGAAGGACATAAACCGTTATTGTTGACTGCCTAGTATTGAAGTTTTCAGTCAGTCACTATGTCACTAAATGTGTACTCATTGAGTTAAAAATAAACTTAAAGTTAAAGGGAATTGTTTTGTAGGTATTTCATCTTACATTTTACATTAGTTTAATTTGAGATGATAAACTTTATCATATATTTTAATTTAATATGATATATTTCATATTATTATTTATTTTTTATTATTATTTAATTAAATTATTATTATTATTAATTACTTTTTATATTCTTCATTATATATATATATATATATATATATATTAGTATTTGTATAGTATATATAGTATAATATAATAATATATAATATGATACTATATATTCATGTGTATATGTGTGTTTTTAATATTATACCATGTTATATTCAACTTTTATAAAACTATAAAATATACACATAGAAAAGTGTAATTGTCACAATGAAAGCAGTACTTTAAAAATAATTAATTTAAAATATACTTTCCAAATGATCCTTGTTTCGACCTGCCAAGAAATATTGATGCTTTTATACACTCATAACAAGGCTTATTTCTTACAGTCTAGTCACCAGCTGAGTTTCCATGAAAGATATTCTGTCCGTTGCTCTCTGTGGTGTGACCTTAAGCACAATGGGGATCCCATGCTGCCCCAAGCACCTATTAATAACACAGAATTGTGATTATTCATTGTAGACGTCTTAGCTTGTGGAATCAATGAAGCATTGTCCTCAGTATGATGAAGATCTCTGTCAGATAGAATAGCCCTCACCTGAACTAATATGTTAAGGGGAGTCACAACCTTTTTGTTTCAACTGCTCATCCACACACTTGTAAAATACAATACAATTTCACTTGTAGCGTTTAAAATTATTGATATTTAAACAAAATAATTAACAGTTTATCAGTATAGGCCAGAATTTCAAGTACATACCTATACATTTGCTTGTATAAATTCTTTTTTTTTTTTTTTTTTCAGGCACAGCCACTGACCATTCGCCCGCTGCAAAAATAAACTAGGGTTGTAGCTGTGTAAAGCCAGAGTGTGCTCATGCTGAAAAGCTTATGGGCTGTAGAAGGCCTTCTGGTCGGAGTATTATCAGCATATGGGACTTCTGATCCTATCACTCACATTTACCTCCAACACCAACTGTGCATCTGTTCCCGCCATGCTGCATATCCAGCACGCTGCTCAGCCCTGCAAAGCCAGATGTGCCGTGGCTTATCCGCGCACACACATCTTATGAAAGTGGGCACTGAGTCCAGGAGGATTGGACTATGATGGAGCTTGAGTGGTGAAGAAAGTGGTTGAATGAAATCACGTTTCTAATGGCGTTCACACTTGTAGTTCGGTTCTCTTGATTCGCTTCGTCCTGGTTTCGCTTGGCATTCACACTTTTATTGTTAACACCAAAAATAAAGATACAAAACAAAACAAAACAAAACGGCGGAACTTACCGCACATCCAAATCAAAGCTGTGTGCGCTGGGCTAAAACACAGCTAGAAAACAGTTGCACACACAAACGAAGATCTGCTGGAAGAAGATGGTGGTTCTGATGCCTGTGCCGAACTGTAAGAGGCAAAGTAGCTCCTATGACGAGAAAAAGCAGGGCTGCATCCGAAATAGCATATTTCCGTACTGTATAGCAGGCGAAGAACAGTATGTGACAACACTGTAAAAAATTATATGATCAAGAAGTTGACAAGATATGTTTTTACATTGCTTTAACTCATCAAAATAAGTTAAGTGACTAGTTAGTTAAATTAGGAACTCCAAGGCACTCGAAATATGTGAAAAAAAGTTAAAAAGCCTTTATTGATGGATGGCTCTAAACATTAAAAATGGTGACATCCTGATGTCCAACATGATGTCACCATTTTTAATGTTTAGAGCCATCCATCAATAAAGGCTTTTTAACTTTTTTTCACATATTTCGAGTGCCTTGGAGTTCCTAATTTAACTAACTAGATTCTGTATCCCATCCAAAGAGCACCGAGATTTTTACACCCTGAAGCAGCACTTCTATTTGCATCCTTTGCTTTGATAAGTTAAGTGACTTTCAACTCAATTTTTTAAGTCAGTTTAATGCAATTTAAGTTGAAATGACTTAAGCATCCAAGTTGATTGTACTTAAATTATTTTAGGCAATTTTCTTGTTGTCTTAGGTCAGTGTTGCGTTCCTTTTGCAGTGGAACCACACCAGAGTTTGTTTAGAAGCAGACCGAGACCCCCTGAAAATGTGGATGGATGGATGGATGGGAGCGCTCACACTTATTCAAATGAACCGCACTAACAGAGCAATTGCACCAAACCTGCCAAGTGTGAACACACCTTAAGAGAAATTTAGATTGCAAATGGGTTGGCAGGAGTTGTGTTTGTCCTTTAAAGTTAAAAAGGTTTGATTGGCCAGTGAACTGCATATAATTAGAGAAGAATTATTAATGAATGGCTGATTGTTATGAAAGCAGCTAATAATTGAGAGCAGCAGTTTGTCTTTTAACATTTTTACTTCTGATTTACATTCACTCTGCATGCGTTTGTTTTCTTAGCACTGTAACGCTCCATTGATCAGTGATCATGGGAGCCGAACAGCTGAGAGAGGACATGATGGTTTTGGGATAGCGCATATGTTGCCCGCACCCTGTTTGCCAGCTGCAGCCCTTTGTATCACTGCAAGCCCGACAACTCTTTACAGGTTCTTCTGTCAGGTAATAACCACCAGCCTCTGACTCTGCCTACAACCGGCTGTGCGGCAAGATGGATTACCCTTTGATTTCTGCAACGAGGAGATGATTTCGTTTGTTGAGCTTGATGCTCTTCAGCACGCTAAGTCTAATGATTTCTCTTTTTCAAAGGAACTCGTGAGATTTGTTCCTGATGTGCTTTATTGCGGAGCCAGATTCATTATGGGTGGTAAACAGACAGGAGAACACACACATGCTCTCGTCAGCAGAAGATTCTGCTCAGCATATTGTAAGCCTTTGATGCTTTTGCAAGCAGGTGTTCAAGGATGCAAGTCTTCAAACACAGCGATACTTTCACTTGCCTGACTAGTATCTCAGATGGTGCTGTCGGAATTAATAATCCACTTTACTTTTTCAACTTATACCCATTGTAAAGTCTCTCTTATACGTATTTAACAGGGATGCACCGATATAAAAATTCTGTCCACTAATTATTTTCAAATCGTGGATGATAACTGATACATAAACAATATTAAATTCATTACTATTTAGTCTAAATAAATAATGATGATTTATAACTAAAATTTATGGTTTTAAATGTTCCATTTAGGCGTCACAACATTATATTGTACAGTAACAATACTCTCACATAGTATATTTGATACTATGTGAGAGTATTGTTTTATGCTTGCTGTTTTTTATTATTTTTTACTCCTTTTATTTTTCTTGTTGGTTGATTGCATTATTGATAGAGGATATGTATGTACAGCACTTTGTTAAACACCTGTTGTTTTTAAAAAGTGCTATATAAATAAACTTTGACTTGACTTGACTTGAAAATGAAAAATGGATGTTCATTTTGAGATTTATTAAATATTCTTTTTTACCAGGGTGATGGCAGTGCAAATGTGACTTGTGTAGAGAGAGCACACACACCTCTTCACATGAGTATGTTGAGTAGCTTACAGGAGATTGTTGGAGTATTCAAAAGGTAAGTAGAGAAGGTAGTCTGTTATCCGACAAAAAGTAAAGCTGCGTCCCAATTCAGAGGCTGCACCCTTCGAAGGGCACATTCAAAGGCCGATTGCGTCATTGAAGGATACAGTAGATGGATCCTTCGTGGCCTTGCCTACCCCATAATTCCATTGACAACCTTTTTTTTTTTTATGGAAATTGCCAAATTACACTTTTAAACGTAAGTACTGGGTTTCAGCTTGCTCAAATATCTAAAGAGTAATGACACGTGTAAAAATAAAAAAAAACTTGAAAATGGTTCAAATGTTGACTTATGTCTATGTGATTATGTAGTTTATACTACTAGTGCAAACACACCCTAAGTCAATCAAGTTATCTAAGTCAAGTAAGTTAACAGTATTATTATAAATAATTACAATATGAAAAACCTTTGCGTCCTACAACATACATTAAACTCACTGAACAGTTATTTAATTCATCAAATTAATTTTGCCAGCCTTTATAGACCTTATTCACAGCAGTGCCATCTTTGATTTTAACAGGGAATGAAAGCGAGACTGTGAGGGATAGACATAAATCTCTTCAGTGGTTTGAACTGTTATTTAATGTTTTTGGATTGTTCTGCTAACAAAACACGGCAAAAATATATTTTCAAGAAATTTCATAGACAAAAAAAACTCCAGACAGCATGAGCTGTGAAAATGTATGAGTGATCTAGGAGCTTTATACAGGCTTTTCACAGCGGATGCCATTGAAAACACAGTCTATCCCTCACAGGCTTACTTTCATACTTGTCATGGCGCTGCTCCGAATAAGATCTATTAGAAGGATTTGTGCATATAGTTTTATATATAGAGTCTTGTGTTCCCAGAGAGTACCAAAATATTGCACTTTTGTCAATTGCACAGCGTTTTTTAAACAACTTTACATTCAGGCCACATAAAACCTCAAGCCTATTTTTCCACAAGTATACATCTACAACTGGATAATCAGTGTTTTGTAGGAGTTGAGAGGGGTTAGTCAAATAAATTGCGAGGGCGGTATAAATGAACCCCCTGACACTGTTCAAAACTGTTTAATCTCTTTTTCATGTGCTACATAATTCATCGAAATGGGATGAATTAGAGATGAAACGCTATCATATGTTTATAAATACTCCAGCATTAGGATTTTACTTCCCCATAAATCTGCATCCGACCGCAGTCAGGACCCGAGGAATAAAACCCCAGTAGGACAATGATATATTCCCCCGCTGCCCATCGGGCCATTCATCCCGACACGCACACACTCTTCCTCAAACATTATTCCCTCCATTGATGCCCCTCTTTTCAAATCTATTTCAATTTAAAGATGCTTGACATGCCAACAGCGGAAGAGTGACTAATGTTGGTTCGCTATACATCAGAGCATACATCAGAGTAAAGGACTCTCTCTCTTTCTCTCTCATCCCTGTCCTTAATTTCTCAGTCTCTGTTTCTGAGTTAAATGAGTGAGCAAGCGGCGGTCCGGGTTCAACGTGGTCACTGCCGAAACAGGGGAGTAATTACCAGATCAGCTCTGCTAAAAATGCAGGCAGGGTGTTCGGTGACCTATCATCCACTAATCTGCATAGTGAAGTATAGCTTCATAACTGTAAATTGCTGACTTAATTAAAAGCTGGGACCTTTCTGTCATTTAATTACAGGGAGAAAAGGTTATTGCTTAAACGCAATTTTCCAAATGCGATTTCTTAACAGTTATTAACGGCGTCGCTATCATTTATTGTTTCAGATTTTTCAATTTAGAAATGGCCGCCGCTGACAGAAGTAATGAGTCGGAGGGGGAGAAACTCAATCTCGATAGCGCACACACGGCTGCCATTTGTTTCTCACAAGTGGAGCCGATAGCAGGGGGAAGCTTGAAAATGTCACGAGGAGGACGGCCCTTGATTACTGCAGTTTTTACTATAGCGATTAAACCAGAAGTGGAGTTTTGAAGAGAAGTTCATTAACATTTCTCAAATGAGCAGGACGGGACAGTGGTTAGAAACTTGGAAAGATAGGGGGGGTGGGGGGCTCTTGATACACTGTAGGAAACAGATGAAGAGGGGGCTCCTGATATAGGAAAAGTAATTTTTCTCATTAAAAAGTTTTACACAAAGAAATATTTTTTACAATTATTTTACATGGATATGTAATAATGGATAATAATATGGATAATAATACAAATATTATTTACTTGAGCAGAATAAGTTAATAATTGCCAATAGGTTGCTTCTACGTTATCATTTATAATCTTATACAGTCAAGGCTTTAATGTCATAAAGTTTGCTACTCATAGAACTCAGCCAGGGTAGCGCCATATATCATTTTTGACAGGAATGAAAATGAGGCTGTGAAGGATAGAATACCCTATACAATGGATTGTTTCACAACATATGATGAAACGTCATTCTGAAAAGAAAAAAAACTTCCAGTAGACAAAAAATCCATAAAACCGTTTTAAAAGTTTTAAAGTGTTATGAAAATGACATGATCTAGGACCTTTATACAGTGCGTGCCATTGTAAAGACAGTACTTCTATACCTCACAGCCTTGTTTTCATCGGCATTAAAGGGTTAAAATGGTAAATCAGCGCTTCCAGGTTCTACGTCAGAACGCCGGCTCAGTATTGGCCGGATTCAGTCTCTCTGAGCCCCTCTTTTCCGAGAGCCTACTCTGCTCTGATTGGTCAGATGGACCAGTCTGTTGTGATTGGTCTATCGTTTACAGTGTGTGTCGGAAACAAAACGCCTATTACCATATCTGAATTTTAGCTCCGGTGGCTTCCACAGCACTACACAGTGATACGAACAGATCCAGTTCCAGCGCGTTCTCATCCTTTTGAAGTGCATACAAAGTGGATTTGCAGCCCTGAAAACAGCATCTTCTTGACATGTCAACAACATGAACCAAAGGCCTCAGAAACAACTAGAGTGTTTGAAAGCAGGTCAAATTAGACCCATGGCAACCAATAAAGACCATGGGCTGGCTACATGCAATTTTATTACATTGTTACGTAGTTATACCAGGAAGCATGATTGGAATTGCTGGCAGTTCAGAATCAGTTCTTTCTTTTAGGAGGCAATAGCTTTATTTGTCGTGCACTTTGATCTTTAAAACGGCAGAACTTTTACATTCACAAACAGCTATATTACACACTGCATGAAATGTATTCGAAAAAGCAATACGGGCACTTCAATGTTTGTTTCTGAGAATCTTGTCTGAAAAAACGTCCAAAAAAAACGTTTTATTCAGTAATTTGGCTTAGCATGTAACAATCTGGTCTTTTCTCTCTGCAGCGTTGACAGCATTGGCCCACTTGCTTCAGTTATTTCACTGAAGTATCACATCAAGTGGAATGGCCTACAGCACATGGTTCATGTTAGCCCTCTGGCAGGTAAAACGTGCTTGACCGGACCTAATTTATACCAGCAATAAACACGTCAACTCAGCATGTCCTTCTGACCTCCCCAGCCCTACCCCACAAGCCCGATTACATGTTTTATGGCACAAATTATATTGAGTTCAGTCCATTTAATCAACATATGCGTCAAACGGAATTGATCTGCTTATTATTTGAAGATCTGGTTAGGGCCAGGTTAGGGCAACTCCAGTACCAATAACATTTGGATATATCAACTTTTACGAGCAATACATTATGAATCCAAGTATTGTAATGTTACTGTGGGTTAAATCATTCCTCTTAAGATTATTATTAGGTGACTTTTAAAGTGTTTTAGCATGTGTTGATGTGCAATTATGTGCGTTCATAGCTGTCGTGAAATCAACTATATAATGTTCCAGATATTTTCATCAATTGTTTTTGCTGCTTAATCTTGTACTGAGTATTTTTGCTTTTCCACCCGGAATGAGGTGCTTTTTCCAACAACTGTTAACCCTGAGCAAATGTTGTTTTTAATAGGCTATCTGCAGTAGAGAAGAATCAAACACGCTCTCTCGTAAGTAGTGTCGGAAAGTCTGATTCATTCTAGTGAATCGGTTCGTCCTAAATGGACCTCTCTTATATGTAATGTATTTATCGTTTGGTCCTTATATGTTTTTTTTTTCTCTTATCGTTGGAAAGTTTGATTCATTCTAGTAAATCAATTCATTCAAAACTGACCTCTCATATCTAGTATTGGAAAGTTTGATTCATTCCAGCGAATCGATTCATCCTTATTTGGTTCTTTCTATCAAATGTATCTTTGGAAAGTCTGATTCTTGTTGGTCGGTTCGTTTTGCAGGGAACATGTAAAATGAACAGATAAAAAAATTATTCACAGATTTGTTGCGATCCAATGCAGTTTTCTAAGCCATAAGCGTGTTTTTGTTGTAGTTTTTTGTATACATACCTGTCCAGTTTTGATAGGCCTGCTGTCGTCTTAAGTCTTTTGTTGTTTGATTAACATTAAAAACAGAGACAGGCTGCTGTCACTTTAAGACAATGCACTGATCCATAATACTGATACTGATACACATGCGTTGTCTTTCTCGACAGTTCATGTTCACTTAAGACATAACCAACTGTTTGCCAGGATACTCGCCAAGACGGGTGTAACGAGGTTAGTTGTTATGGGATAGAGGAGGCGGGAACCGGCGAACATTCCAACAAACTTTTAATAATAAAATAAACAAATACAAAACGAAAGTAAAGGCAGCAGCCCCTCATGGACGACTGCGGCCACATATAAACAAAACACAACATAAATAGTCCAGGCCTGGTCCTCTCTCGTCCTTCATGGTCGTCGCTCCTCTTTTCATGCTTCCGTAGCTCCTCCGTGAGAGATACGAGACCGGTGCGTCGTGCAGGTGTCGCTCATCATCAGTCAAGCCACAGGCTCAATGGGCATGTTGACATCATTTTTGTGTGAATTTGTCCAGTCAAGACTTGAAAGAGAACTCAGTGCACTCAAAAATCTTCTTAGAGCATCCCTGAGTTATCTTTCGCGTCTTCTTGTGCCCGAATGTTTAAATCGGCACGGTTTAAATGAGTTTAGTTTAAACAAAGATAGCAACGTGTGCTGTTCAGGTCTCACGCATCGAACAAAGTTTACAAAGAGTGACTGTTTTGTCCACACTTTTTGATCATCACAGTTGTAACTTATTGGGAAGCCAGAATGTGTGTATCTATCAACAGAAACATACATTAGCCAAACTCTGTCTGTCTGTTTTACTTGTGGTTATTTTAAACAAACCATATAATAGATGATTTAAGATGAACTGCGGTGCAAGTGCGTGCCGATCCGTGGGTGGAGAACGGCATGTTAGATTTTTTTTTGCAGAATACCCTTAGACCTTTATATATAAATGGTTTTTTAAAGCCCTCTTATGATAGTTTGTAGCTTGTAGCGTGCTGAAATTATGCTAAATTATGACTAGATTGTAGCTGTAGTTTCAAAGTAGCTTCCATATTAATGCATATTATATTGGGTAATATATTCATTATATTTGATCATTAAATTCTGTAATCACTGAATTAATTTTCTTTGAATGATTATTGTCAGCTATTTTACGTCCCTATTAGCCACTGCTTCTTGTTGTTGGTGTTAGTTTGTAATTGCTTTGTGACTGATTAACTGTGGACAGTTAATCCGTGTTCTTCGGTTGTCTCTGCCGGGTCAGTGTCTAAATCAAGAAGAAAAACTCCAGCATTCCTTTCACAGTGGCACTTTCACTGCGCTTTCCCCAAAAACCCTGGACATATGTTGCATCCAAACGATTCCCAGCGTGAACCTGATCCTAAAGTGACACGTGAAAACACCACACTGCTCCAAATAGAAGCCACTCTGCTCTCTAAACACAACTTTTCACTTAATTAAATCACTGATTTACAGTGTTCTCCTCTCTAGCGGAATCACACACTCCTTCCGCCCAGCCCCCCTCATCACCCCTCCCCGCTCTCACCCTGAAATATTCATGTTGAAAAGAACACATTTATCCAGGCTGCTAACATCATGTCATTGCTGCTATTGTCTGATGTCAACCTCTTAATTATAGCTTCTGATAGCGATACAGTATTTCCTTCATTTCTGTTCATCGCTCAACCTCTGCTGTCCCCCCGCTAAAGGTGATTAGCGACATTTTATGTCATATCGTTCGTCTGTTTGACAGCCAGCGCAAGTGAACTGGATTAGATTGGACGGCCAAATGAGATAGGCCTGAATCAAATTAAAACAGCAGAGATTATACAATCTTTTAATTATGCTAGCTCCGTTCAGACAAGGAATATTACCTCTGTGTCTTTCTTTTCTTGTAACCTGATGTAAATTGACCATTTAAAAGTCTGCGTTCATTCATAAAGTAACATTTTCTGGGGCTTGAGGAATGTAATGCCACAAAATGAAACAGAAGGGATCATATAAATGCCATGTTTTGTGAAATAGCTAGCAAAAAAATCTTCAGACGTGAAGTTATGTCATGTCTCAGTGTAGAAAATGGTTAGGGATGATGCAACTGATGCTTTTCATACATGAAACCAGTCCTGAAGTGGTGACAGTCTTTCAAGATCCCCCGTGATCCAACATCCCAACGGTCCAACCTGTCAGCCCTAAACATGAGGAGTAAAGGGGAAAACTTAGCGATACTGTGACCTTGATGATAGTGTGGCAGTCATCCGTGAAGAACCTTGTTCCACTCGGAGGAGATGGAGATATTTAGGTCCATGTACCTAAGCCCATTTAGGCGCCGCTAGCATTGGCTCAAGCTAAAGTAAAGGACTGTTTCAGAGGATGCGATGGGCGTGCGGATAAGACAGGTACTCCCAGAGCAGAAGAGGTCACCCTGGACAGGTTTAGGAAATATTTATGTCTCAAATCAATTTGTTTTTTGCACTAATATTGTCAAGCGTGAAAGTCACTGCAGTACTCACTTAAACATATAGGGTTAGCTAATGATGGCTAGATTTTTCTGTCAATTATGGTCAGCTTAAAGCTTATCTCTGTCTAAGAGAAGATATTTTGAAGAATGTTCAAATCTTGTGCATGAAAGTCAAAATCATATTTTGAACATAGATATACATTGTAAATATACAATATTGATCAAGTGATTTAGTACGACTAGTCAGCAAAAAACACTGACACTATTCAAAATATGTCATGCAGAATTGGAACGACATCAGGGTGAGTAAATGTATTTAAGTATTTATTGTGGAGTATTGTACTTGATGTCATGTAAATCTGTTTTAAACATTAGGAAGGTGTTAGAGTGCAATAATTTTTGCAGTTTTTCTCTTGAATTGCATGTCAAATGGGTTATATCTCACAGATATCTGGTCAGGGTTTGAGGTTGCGTGTCATGTTCTGGACTAATGCACTCTGACTTCAGATTTCATAAAAACTGCAGAACCCTCTTTAACATCTTAATTATTCATGTCGGTGAAAACATGTTACACAAAAAAGCAAGATTAGAGCATTCACTCCATGATAAAACAGCTCCCCTCGATTGAGCTAAAGTGTTCACAGAGACCAGAGTAAGTTCAAACAGATTCAAGTCTATGAAAGCGTGATCTCCATTAAATATTCAGGCTATTTTGACAAGTCTGTAACGTTGGGTTTGTGTACTTAGAGAAAGATGTCATAACGTCGAGCCCTTCATTTCATTTATCAATGAGAAGTTTGGACTAGGTGGTTTAGGTGGACAATTTAAAGGGATAGTTCACCCAAAAATGAAAAATTTGTCATAATTTACTGATCCTTAAGTTGTTCCAAACCTGCATGAATTTCTTTCTTCTGCTGAACACAAAAGAAGATATTTTGAAGAATTTGGTTAACTTGCTGTGTCCCATTGACTTCTATAGTATGGGGGGTGGGGGGTGTTATCCTTTTAACGCTTTTACAATTACTAAAACTATCCTAAAAATAAAGCAACTAAGGTATTGGCTGAACTTAAATTATGTTTAAATTTGTTTCCACTGTTTATTTGTTTTAATATGGGAACCGTGAGATGAGGCCCCGCCCACACGTAGTGACATCAAATCGGAGGGGAAATTGTCTTTTTTCTTTTTGCCTTTTTTGAGTTGAAATATTTTTAGTTCCTCTTTCTAAATTTATGTAATTTAGAAAGTATAAATTTAGTGCCAATGAGGCATGTTGTGGAATTGTGATTCAATGTAAATACACTATATTTATCGTTTAGATGTTGCTTGCAGCTCTAGATTTACATTATTGTTAAAGTAACCATGGAATCAAAAGTGTAAACTCTTTTTTTTATGGAATATTGCCGTTTTTGATACAAATTATGCATCCATGCACAACATTTAAAATGCATGTGCCATTGTAATCTTTAATCAAAATAACTTCCCTGCCCTACCGTCATGTTTACTGGCGAGACAACCTGTCACTCACATGACATCATAGCAATAACAAACCATAACGATCCAATCAATTCCTGATGGAAAAAAACAAGTCCTGCCCTACACGTTTTCTTGTTCGAGAAGCCATTTCACTTGGAAATACATCACAATATGGAAGAAATGACTATCACAACTTCTGTTTCATGACAACTTTAAATTTAAGAGTAATATAATTAGCTCATAAGGACATGAAGGGGTAGTTGATGGAGGTATCTTATACTTGAATGTACCGTTAAATTTGTCTCCTCTGTTTAGTCGTAAAGCACTTATGCATTTTATTATCACCAGTTAAACTCTTTTAAGTTGCAGTAGGAGAAAAATTATCAGCTTCTAATGGATTTAAAGAGCATTTAAGTGAGTAAGATGCAGCCTGTCCTGTCCAGGCCTTCTCCTGTGTGCAGCACTAATGATTAGTGCTCTTTCTGTGTGTTTTGAATCTCCAGTAGATAGATTGAGGATGTTGTGTCAAAGCACCCTCATCGCTTTATTCTCACATTCACCTCCTATGTCTCCCAGTTCTGAGTTATTTCCTCACTGCCACCTAATTAAGATTATCTTTAATTTGCAGGATTACAATTAATAGCTTGCTGCAGGTAAGTGATTAAGAGTTACCTGGTAATGACCCCAGGAGGCTAACTACAGAAGGAGGAGAAATGATGACAGCTCCTCAAGCCCAGCACGTCAGGCCACAATTTAAGATGGCCGATTTGGAGCGCTCCCCATGAGCCAGCAACACAATGGAGGAGTACACTTCCCCGGTCTGTAATTAAGGTCCATTGAGGGAAATTACCTTCTGATAATTACCGGGTAGTTGTCAACGTTTGTTATAGCGTGGTGAGTCTCTGTCTTCCTCGCCTGGAGGCTGGACCGGGTTGGGCCTGGTCGCCATCACCTCTCTTGAGGGAAGGGGCTGTATGTGCCGGGATGAGCGCTCAAGTAGAAATTTAGGAATTAACAGGAACTCTGGACCTTATTGTGGAGAGGATGAATTTTGGTGATTATATATCTATATATCTGTCTAATGCAAATTATACATTTGTTAGTGTAATTATACGTTCGTTACAGTGTGTCAAGTGTAATTATACATTTGTTAGTGTATTCATGTTTGTTACAATGTAATTACATATATGTATTACAATGTAATTATACATTTGTTACCTATAATATACTGTAATTATACAGTGTTATTATGTTTAATACAGTGTAATTATACATTTTTTTATTTTTTACGAGAAAAGTAGCGATTCATCTGAAGAAATGTAGCGATTCTTTCAGAGGAATGTAGCGATTCTTTTGAAAAAATGTAGTGATTCATTTGAAGAAATGTAGCGATTCTTTAAAGGAATGTAGCGAATCTTTTCAAGAAATGTAGGGATTTATTTAAAGAAACGTAACAATTAATTTCGAGAAAGGTAGCGATTCTTTTCAATATTGTTTTATACATTTGTAATAGTCTTATATATTTATTATGATATAATTGTTTATGATATAATAAGTATTATAATACATTTCTTACACTGATTATTCATTACATTGTAATTGTGTGTAATGTGTACAATGTAATAATACATTTGTTACAGTGTTATACATTTATTACTATGTAATTATATATGTTTATTACAGTGTTATGAAAAAAGTAGCGATTCTTTTTGAAAAAAGTAGCGAAATTTTTTTAGAAAAGTAGTGATTCTTTTTGAAAAAAGTAGTGATTCTTTTTTTGAAAAGTAGCAAGTCTTTTTGAAAAAAGTAGCGATTCTTTTTTTGAAAAGTAGCGAGTCTTTTTGAAAAAAGTAGCGAGTCTTTTTGTTAAAAGTAGCGATTCTTTTTGAAAAAAGTAGCGATTCTTTTTGAAAAAAGTAGCGATTCTTTTTTTGAAAAGTAGCGAGTCTTTTTGAAAAAAGTAGCGAGTCTTTTTGTTAAAAGTAGCGATTGTTTTTGAAAAAAGTACCGATTCTTTTTGAAAAAAGTAGTGATTCTTTTTGAAAAAAGTAGCGATTCTTTTTGAAAAAAGTAGTGATTCTTATTTTGAAAAGTAGCTATTCTTTTTGAAAAAGTAGCGATTCTTTTAAATTTTTCTTACAATATAATTTTGCTTAATTAGTGTGTTATCGTGTTAAAGTGTAATAACACTAACAAACACTAACCAACGATTTACAATGTAAAAAAACATTTGTTACAGTGTTATCATACATTTATTACAATGTAATTATATATTTGTTACAATGTAATTATTCAGTTATTACAATGTTATAAAACATTTGTTTAAGTGTTATTATACGTTTATTACAGTGTTGTTATACGTTTATTACAGTGTTATTATATGTTTATTATAGTGTTATTTTATGTTTATTATAGTGTTATAATACGTTTATTACAACGTTATTATACGTGAATTCCAATGTTATTATTCATATATTACAATATAATTAGGTTTATTACAGTGTTATTCAAAAATTTATCGATTCTTTTTGAAAAAAGTAGCGATTCTTTTTGAAAAGTAGCGATTCTTTTTTTGGAAAAGTAGCGAGTCTTTTTGAAAAAAGTAGCGATTCTTTTTTTGAAAAGTAGCGAGTCTTTTTGAAAAAAGTAGCGAGTCTTTTTGAAAAAGTAGCGAGTCTTTTTGAAAAAAGTAGCGATTCTTTTTTGAAAAGTAGCGAGTCTTTGAAAAAAGTAGCGATTCTTTTTGAAAAAAGTAGTGATTCTTTTTTTGAAAAGAAGCTATTCTTTTTGAAAAAGTAGCTATTCTTTTACATTTTTGTTACAATATAATTTTGCTTAATTAGTGTGTTATCGTGTTAAAGTGTAATAACACTAACAAACACTAACCAACGATTTAAAATGTAAAAAAACATTTGTTACAGTGTTATCATACATTTATTACAATGTAATTATATATTTGTTACAATGTAATTATATATTTGTTACAATGTAATTATACAGTTATTACAATGTTATAAAACATTTGTTAAAGTGTTATTATATGTTTATTACAGTGTTGTTATACGTTTATTACAATGTAATTATATATTTGTTACAATGTAATTATACAGTCATTACAATGTTATAAAACATTTGTTAAAGTGTTATTATACGTTTATTACAGTGTTGTTATACGTTTATTACAGTGTTATTTTATGTTTATTACAGTGTTATTTTATGTTTATTATAGTGTTATAATACGTTTATTACAACGTTATTATACGTGAATTACAATGTTATTATTCATATATTACAATATAATTATGTTTATTACAGTGTTGTTATACGTTTATTACAGTGTTATTTTATGTTTATTACAGTGTTATTTTATGTTTATTATAGTGTTAAAATACGTTTATTACAACGTTATTATACGTGAATTACAATGTTATTATTCATATATTACAATATATATTACAATATAACTATGTTTATTACAGTGTTATTTAAAAATGTATCGATTCTTTTTGAAAAAAGTAGCGATTCTTTTTGAAAAGTACCGATTCTTTTTTTGGAAAAGTAGCGAGTCTTTTTGAAAAAAGTAGCGATTCTTTTTTTGAAAAGTAGCGAGTCTTTTTGAAAAAGTAGCGATTCTTTTTTTGAAAAGTAGCGATTCTTTTTGAAAAAAGTAGCGAGTCTTTTTGAAAAAGTAGCGAGTCTTTTTGAAAAAAGTAGCGAGTCTTTTTGAAAAAGTAGCGATTCTTTTTTGAAAAGTAGCGAGTCTTTTTGAAAAAATTAGCGATTCTTTTTTGTAAAGTAGCGATTCTTTTTTAAAAAGGTAGCGAGTCTTTTTTTGAAAAGTAGCGAGTCTTTTTTTGAAAAGTAGCGAGTCTTTTTTTGAAAAGTAGCGAGTCTTTTTTTGAAAAGTAGCGATTCTTTTTGAAAAAGTAGCGATTCTTTTTTGTAAAGTAGCGAGTCTTTTTGAAAAAGAAGCGATTCTTTTTTTGTAAAGTAGCGAGTCTTTTTGAAAAAAGTAGCGATTCTTTTTTTGAAAAGTAGCGATTCTTTTTTTTGAAAAGTAGCGATTCTTTTTTTTGGAAAAGTAGCGATTTTTATTATGTTTGTTACAATGTAACAAAACATTTGTTAGTGTTATTATACATTTTTTACAATGTTATAAAACTTTTGTTACATTGTTATTATACATTTATTACAGTGTTATTATACATTTATTACAATTTTTATATACATTTATTACAATGTAACTATATATCTTTATTACAATGTTTTTTTAAAGTAGCGATTCTTAATTGGAAAAGTAGCAACTCTTTTTATTATGTTTGTTACAATGTAACAAAACATTTTTACAGTGTTTTTAAAAAAAATTATCTACAATGTTGTTATACATTTATTACAATGTAACTATATATGTTTATAACAATGTTTTTTTTAAAGTAGCGATTCTTTTGGAAAAGTAGCGATTCTTTTTTAAAAAGTAGCGATTCTTTTGAAAAGTAGCGATTCTTTTTTAAAAAGTAGCGATTTTTTTTAAAAGTAGCGATTCTTTAAAAAAAATAGTGATTCTTTTCAATATTTTACATTTATTACATTATAATTTTGTTTAATTACTGTGTTATCACGATACAGTGTAATAACACTAACAAACGTTATTACAATGTAAAAAATTTGTTACATTGTTATCATACATTTATTACAATGTAATTATACAGTTTTTACAATGTTTTTATACATTTATTACAATGTAATAAAACATTTGTTACAGTGTTATTATACATTTATTACAATGTAATTATACAGTTACTACAATGCTATTATACATTTATTACAATGTAATAAAAACATTTATTTCTGCGTCATTATACAGTTGTTACAATGCAATTATATGTTTATTACAGTGTTATTATACGTTTATTACAATGTAAGAAAAACATTTGTTACAGTGTTATTGTTCTCCTGTTCTCCTTGCATGTACAGATGCAATTTAACAGCCAGCCAAACTCCATCAATAAAGTACAGATGAGTCAGGATTCATCTTAGTCTTTGCCGTTTAATAAGATGCCAGGTACATTATGAATTAGGAGTAAAAATATGATGCTTTTACAAATGCAAAACAAAGGATGGCATCCAAAGATTGAGGAGAAGCTGACTGAGTGAAATGTGATCACTTATTTTTTCTAGAGAACTCCCATAGAGGGGCGACAGAACAAACAATACAAGTGACAAGTATACTTGAAGCAGAACACTCCCCGCCAGACATCCTATTAAGTCTTAATGTTCCTTAGACAGCAGAAGAACAACCTCTGTGATTGGTCTGAGATACTTTACTTCCTTTCCAGATCCATTTTTAGTAACTTTCAACTGAACCTTGCGTACTCTCCCATCAGTGCTTGGAAATACTTTGGACACAAGAGCCATAGGCCATTTGTTACGAGGGCTCTGATTGTCTTTTAGAAGTACAAGATCTCCTTCTTGAATGTCAGGTTGGGTAGTATTCCTTTTGCTACAACTTTGTAGTGTTGGGATATATTCACGTCTCCAGAGATACCAAAGCAAGACTCTGCACCTGCTTCCACTGTTGTCTGAACATGTCACTACCTGAGAAGTTCCCAGGAGAAGGAGGAGCACCAACCTTCTGACTCGGAAGCATTGCAGGGGTCAGTATAAGAGGTGAGTCAGGGTCTGAGGAGATTGGAACTAAGGGCCTTGCATTAATTATTGCCGAAATTTCAGCCATAAATGTGCATAGAACCTCATGTGAGAGGGGACGAGACCCATACTGCATCAACATTGATTCCAGAATCCTCCTCACTACACCTATCAAACGTTCCCAAGCTCCCCCCATGTGTGAAGCATGGGGCAGATTGAATTCCCATGAGCAAGAGCAGTTTGTGAGGTACTCTTGCATCTCTGGGTCCTTCACCATTTTGGAGAATCCCAGTTCTTTGCTTGCAGCTACAAAGTTAGTTCCACAATCTGACCGGAATTGTCTCACGGGCCCTCTAATGGCAAAGAATCTCTGTAGTGCATTTATACAGCTGGGGGTGTCAAGGGATTCAATTACCTCTATGTGAACAGCTCGTGTGGACATACAAGTGAAAAGAATAGCCCAACGCTTGCTCTCTGCATGACCTCCTCTTTGTACGACGAGCTGAGACTGAGAAGGGGCCAAACACATCCAAGCCAACATAAGTGAAAGGTGGGGATGGACTGAGACGCTCCTCTGGAAGATTTGCCATTTTTTGACACTCCGTATTCCCACGCAACTTCCTACATACAACACACTTATGTATGACACTACTAATACATCTCTTTCCATTAATCAGCCAGAATCCTGCAGTGCGCAGAGCTCCTTCGGTGAAAAGACGGCCTTGATGCTTCACTTGATCATGGAAGTGACGAATTAGTAAGGTGGAGATATGATGTCGTCCAGGTAAAACAATGGGGTATTTCTCATCACTGACCACAGGTGCATGTGTTAAACGACCACCAACTCTGATTAGCCCATGTTCACCCAAAACAGGATTCAACTTAATTAGAGGACTATTCTTAGAGATTTCAACTTGTCTCCTCAGAGCACTGTACTCTCCTGGAAAGACAGACTTTTGGACCGAAAGAAGGATGACCTTTTTGGCTTGGGCCAACTCACTCAGGCAATAAGGTTGATGACTTTTATGCCAGCTTGTATGTTTGCAGGTCTGTCCTTTAGACATAGAATGAAAGGATCGGGCAACATGGATCAAGCATGTCACTGCTCTCAACAGAGACTTCCATGTGGAAAAGCGCTCAAAACGTTCTGGGTCAAGTGGTTTCTCAGTTATACTTGTGGCAGCAGTGCTCACTTGAGGTAAAGGTCGAACCTCGGAATCTGTCTCTGGACTCACCAGCTCAAAGGTGTCTTGCGAGTTTCGATCACTTTCCAAAGGTCTATAAAGAAAGTCTGGTCCTGTCAGCCACATGGTGTCAGTGAGAAGAGGAGCTGAAATAGACCTTGAGGCACAGTCAGCTGGATTGTGCTCAGTAGGGACAAAATTCCATTGCTCAGCCTTTGATGATTGCCTGATTCTTTGAACACGATTGTGCACATACACATAGAACCTCCTACTTTCATTGTGTAACCCAATACGACCTTGCTGTCGCAGAAAAACTTCACAGAGTCTGGTTCAAAATCAATCTCGTCCAAGATGAAATCGGAGATCTCGACAGATAACACAGCTGCGCAAAGTTCTAACCTAGGAATAGTAGGTTCGTCTGGAGGTGTCAATTTAGCTTTACCTAAGACGAAACCAACGTTGGTCTGTCCATCTTCATGGATAGTCTTAAGGTATGCTACTGCTCCAATAGCCTTTTACAACTTTGTAGTGTTGGGATATATTCACGTCTCCAGAGATACCAAAGCAAGACTCTGCACCTGCTTCCACTGTTGTCTGAACATGTCACTACCTGAGAAGTTCCCAGGAGAAGGAGGAGCATCAACCTTCTGACTCGGAAGCATTGCAGGGGTCAGTATAAGAGGTGAGTCAGGGTCTGAGGAGATTGGAACTAAGGGCCTTGCATTAATTATTGCCGAAATTTCAGCCATAAATGTGCATAGAACCTCATGTGAGAGGGGACGAGACCCATACTGCATCAACATTGATTCCAGAATCCTCCTCACTACACTTATCAAACGTTCCCAAGCTCCCCCCATGTGTGAAGCATGGGGCAGATTGAATTCCCATGAGCAAGAGCAGTTTGTGAGGTACTCTTGCATCTCTGGGTCCTTCACCATTTTGGAGAAATGGTGAAAATGGTGAAGTATTTCCAGGTCTTGCAATGAATTTCTCCACATTTCCCACTCTCTGCATTTCTCTTCTGGGAGGGGCTCGTCCCAGTTATCTATTCCCTTTGACAGCTCTCTTAACAGGAATCTTCCATGAATCGTGACAGGTGCTGCAAAGCCTAAAGGGTCATACAAGCTGTTAATAGTGGAGAGAATGCCACGACGAGTCAAGGGTTTGCTGTTATCTGGTGAGTGGAATGTAAAGGTATCTGTTGATATTCTCCAGTTCAGGCCAAGGCTACGTTGAGCAGGCATGGTTTCATCTCCGAAATCAAGATCTTTAACACCTTCAGCACAGTCTTCAGGTGGAAAGGCTGCCAATACTAATGGGCTGTTGGACATTATCTTGTGAAGCCTTAGATTTGATTCTGCCAGGGACGCTTGTGTCCTCCGAAGTAGATCAACAGCTTCAAAGGCTGTCGGAAATTATCTCAGACCGTCGTCCACATAAAAATCTCTCTTCACAAAGTTGTAGGTGTCAGTTCCATGCATAGGCTCTCCTTCTTTGGCAGCCCAATGAAGTCCGTAGATAGCCACTGCTGGGGAAGGGCTATTTCCGAATACATGGACTTTCATCCTTACAGTGATTCAATTACATCCTTGTCGAGATCATTGTCACGGAACCACAGGAACCTCAAATAATTTCTGTGGTTTTCTTTCACTGTGAAACAGTGGAACATCTGCTGTATATCTGCAATCACAGCAACAGGCTCCTTCCTGAATCGAATCAGCACACCTAACAATCTGTTGTTTAGATCTGGTCCGGTCAAAAGGACGCTATTCAGAGAAAGACCCTGACCCAAGTTATATTGGGCACTGGAGTCGAACACCACTCTGATTTGGTTGGGCTTTTTAGGATGATAAACCCTGAAGAATGGGTTAGGTAAATACCAGCGTTCCTGGTCATCACTTAGGGGAGAAGCATACTCTGCATGATCATTTTCAAACAACCTTTGCATGAAGTATGTGAATTGCTGTTTCATCTAGTTTTTTTTTTCAGCAAAGTCCGACGAAGAGAGCAGAGCCGAGTGATAGCATGTTCTCTGTTATTGGGAAGTTGAGGCCTTGGGTATCTGAAAGGAAGTGGACCCACCCAGTTATTGTCACTATCTCTGGAAAACTCACTGTCCATGATCTCCAGGAAGAGATGATCTTCAACAGATAGAGCAAGCTTGTTGTCATCCCTTGTGCGTCTGAACACCGAACAGCCGAGGTGATTTTCTCTGTTTGCACCCTTGTAGATATACGGGATACCTTGTACTTCAGATGTGAGACCCAAGTTATCCTTCAAGTTAATGTGACCTTGACATGGTGGAAAGTATGAGGTTCTACCATTGTCCAGCACATGTGTCTTGTAACTCAACACACTTGGTTTGTGAGAATTACCCAAGCACACATCTCCAACTATAAGCCAGCCTAAATCGGTTTTAATCACAAAAGGAGCATTATGAGGCCCATTTATCTACTTTTTCAAATACTTTTTAAAAAAGAATCGCTACTTTTCAAAAGAATCGCTACTTTTTAAAAAAGAATCGCTACTTTTTTTCAAAAAGAATCGCTACTTTTTTTCAAAAAGAATCGCTACTTTTCAAAAAAAGAATCGCTACTTAACAAAAAAAGAATCGCTGCTTTTCAAAAAAAGAATCGCTACTTTTTCAAAAAAGAATCGCTACTTTACAAAAAAAGAATTGCTACTTTTTTCTAAAAGAATCGATAACTTTTTGAATAACACTGTAATAAACATAATTATATTGTAATATATGAATAATAACATTGTAATTCACATATAATAACATTGTAATAAACGTATAATAACACTATAATGAACGTATAACAACACTGTAAAAAACATATAATAAAACACTATAATAAATGTATAATAACACTGTGACAAATGTTTAATAACATTGTAATAACTGTATAATTACATTGTAACAAATATATAATTACATTGTAATAAATGTATGATAACACTGTAACAAATGTTTTTTTACATTGTAAATCGTTTGTTAGTGTTTGTTAGTGTTATTACACTTTACCACGATAAAACAGTAATTAAGCAAAATTATATTGTAACTAATGTAAAATATTGAAAAGAATCGCTACTTTTTTCAAAAAAAGAATCGCTACTTTTTCAAAAAAGAATCGCTACTTTTTCAAAAAAGAATCGCTACTTTACAAAAAAAGAATCGCTACTTTACAAAAAAAGAATCGCTACTTTTTTCAAAAAGAATCGCTACTTTTTTCAAAAAGACTCGTTACTTTTTTCAAAAAAAGAATCGCTACTTTTTCAAAAAGAATCTTTACTTTTACAAAAAGAATCGATAAATTTATTGAATAACACTGTAATAAACATAATTATATTGTAATATATGAATAATAACATTGTAAATTCACGTATAATAACATTGTAATAAACGTATAATAACACTATAATAAACGTATAATAACACTATAATAAACGTATAATAACACTGTAATAAACGTATAATAACACTGTAATAAATGTATAATAACACTGTAACAAATGTTTTACAACATTGTAATAACTGTATAATTACATTGTAACAAATATATAATTACATTGTAGTAAATGTATGATAACACTATCAAATGTTTTTTTACATTGTTTGTTAGTGTTATCACACTTTAACACGATAACATAGTAATTAAGCAAAATTATATTGTAACAAATGTAAAATATTGAAAAGAATCGCTACTTTTTTCAAAAAGACTCGCTACTTTTCAAAAAAGACTCGCTACTTTTTTCAAAAAAGAATCGCTATTTTTTCAAAAAGAATCACTATTTTTTCAAAAAGACTCGCTACCTTTCAAAAAAAGAATCGCTACTTTTTCAAAAAGAATCGCTACTTTTTTCAAAAAAGACTCGCTACTTTACAAAAAAAGAATCGCTACTTTTTCAAAAAGAATCGCTACTTTTCAAAAAAAGAATCGCTACTTTTTCAAAAAATGAATCGCTACTTTACAAAAAAAGAATCGCTACTTTTTCAAAAAGAATCGCTACTTTTTTTTAAAAAAACTCGCTACTTTTTCAAAAAAGAATCGCTACTTTACAAAAAAAGAATCACTACTTTTTCAAAAAGACTCGCTACCTTTCAAAAAAAGAATCGCTACTTTTTAAAAAAATGAATCGCTACTTTTTCAAAAAGAATCGCTACTTTTTTCAAAAAGACTCGCTACTTTTCAAAAAAAGACTCGCTACTTTTTAAAAAAAGAATCGCTACTTTACAAAAAAATTGCTACTTTTTTCTAAAAGAATCGATAACTTTTTGAATAACACTGTAATAAACATAATTATATTGTAATATATGAATAATAACATTGTAATTCACGTATAATAACATTGTAATAAACGTATAATAACACTATAATAAACGTATAATAACACTATAATAAACGTATAATAACACTGTAATAAACGTATAATAACACTGTAATAAATGTATAATTACATTGTAAAAAATGTATGATAACACTGTAACAAATGTTTTTTTACATTGTAAATCGTTTGTTAGTGTTTGTTAGTGTTATTACACTTTACCACGATAAAACAGTAATTAAGCAAAATTATATTGTAACTAATGTAAAATATTGAAAAGAATCGCTACTTTTTTTAAAAAGAATTGCTACTTTTTTCAAAAAGAATCGCTACTTTTTTCAAAAAGAATCGCTACTTTTTCAAAAAGACTCGCTACTTTTTCAAAAAAGAATCGCTACTTTTTCAAAAAGAATCGCTACTTTTTCAAAAAGAATCTTTACTTTTACAAAAAGAATCGATAAATTTTTGAATAACACTGTAATAAACATAATTATATTGTAATATATGAATAATAACATTGTAATTCACGTATAATAACATTGTAATAAACGTATAATAACACTATAATAAACGTATAATAACACTATAATAAACGTATAATAACACTGTAATAAACGTATAATAACACTGTAACAAATGTTTTACAACATTGTAATAACTGTATAATTACATTGTAACAAATATATAATTACATTGTAGTAAATGTATGATAACACTGTATCAAATGTTTTTTTACATTGTTTCTTAGTGTTATTACACTTTAACACGATAACACAGTAATTAAGCAAAATTATATTGTAACAAATGTAAAATATTGAAAAGAATCGCTAATTTTTTCAAAAAGACTCGCTACTTTTCAAAAAAAGACTCGCTACTTTTTAAAAAAAGAATCGCTACTTTACAAAAAAGAATCGCTACTTTTTCAAAAAGAATCTTTACTTTTACAAAAAGAATCGATAAATTTTTGAATAACACTGTAATAAACATAATTATATTGTAATATATGAATAATAACATTGTAATTCACGTATAATAACATTGTAATAAACGAATAATAACACTATAATAAACGTATAATAACACTATAATAAACGTATAATAACACTGTAATAAACGTATAATAACACTGTAATAAATGTATAATAACACTGTAACAAATGTTTTACAACATTGTAATAACTGTATAATTACATTGAAACAAATATATAATTACATTGTAGTAAATGTATGATAACACTGTATCAAATGTTTTTTTACATTGTTTGTTAGTGTTATTACACTTTAACACGATAACACAGTAATTAAGCAAAATTATATTGTAACAAATGTAAAATATTGAAAAGAATCGCTAATTTTTTCAAAAAGACTCGCTACTTTTCAAAAAAAGACTCGCTACTTTTTAAAAAAAGAATCGCTACTTTTTCAAAAAGAATCGCTACTTTTTTCAAAAAAGACTCGATACTTTTTCAAAAAAGAATCGCTACTTTACAAAAAAAGAATCACTACTTTTTCAAAAAGACTCGCTACTTTTTAAAAAAAGAATCGCTACTTTACAAAAAAGAATCGCTACTTTTTTAATAAGAATAGCTACTTTTTTCAAAAAAGACTCGCTACTTTTTCAAAAAAGAATCGCTACTTTACAAAAAAGAATTTTGAATAACACTGTAATAAACATAATTATATTGTAATATATGAATAATAACATTGTAATTCACGTATAATAACATTGTAATAAACGTATAATAACACTGTAATAAACGTATAATAACACTGTAATAAATGTATAATAACACTGTAATAAATGTATAATAACATTGTAGTAACTCTATATTTACTTTGTAATAAATATATAAAAACATTGTAAAAACTGTATAATTACATTGTAATGTATGATAACACTGTAACAATTTTTTTTACATTGTAACAACGTTTACATAAATATAAAATATTGAAAAGAATCAATAAAAAGTAGCGATTCTTTAAAAAAAATATTGATTCTTTTCAATATTTTATATTTATGTAAACGTTGTTACAATGTAAAAAAAATTGTTACAGTGTTATCATACATTACAATGTAATTATACAGTTTTTACAATGTTTTTATATATTTATTACAAAGTAAATATAGAGTTACTACAATGTTATTATACATTTATTACAATGTAATAAAAACATTTATTACAGTGTTATTATACAGTTATTACAATGTAATTATATGTTTGTTACAGTGTAATTATATGTTTATTACAGTGTTATAATACGTTAATTACAATGTTATTATTCACAAAGTAGCGATTCATTTTTTAAAGTAGCGATTGTTTTTTGAAAAGTAGCGATTCTTTTTTAAAAATGTAGCGATTCTTTTTTTGAAAAGTAGCGATTCTTTTTGAAAAAGTAGCGATTCTTTTTTTTTAAAGTAGCAATTGTTTTTGAAGAAGTAGTGATTCTTTTTTTTTTTGAAAAGTAGCGTTTTTTTTTTAGAAAAGTAGCGATTCTTTTTGGAAAAGTAGCGATTCTGTTTTTTGGAAAAGTAGCGATTCTTTTTTTTTAAAGTAGCGATTCTTTTTGAAAAAAGTAGCGATTTTTTTTATTAGAAAAGTAGCGATTCTTTTTGAAAAAGTAGCGATTCTTTAAAAAAAATAGTGATTCTTTTCAATATTTTACATTTATTACATGATAATTTTGCTTAATTTTCATACTTTCCTATCATGGTTAAAAGGCAAAAGATATTCTTTAAACTGATGGCAGTTAAGCTCCATCCACAAAAAAATTGAATCAGCCTTTTTTTAAGCCACTTCATCAAAACCTCTCATAATGAGGGTGGGGAAACGGATTCCGACAGCTGTTTTTTGCCGTCGGATTCTGTTCCCCCCCCCCCCCCTCTCATTTTTCTTAGCAGTGAGGTTCAAATACTCAATAAACTTTTGTTTTCCAGTTGACCCCTATAGCCTAGTGGTCTAAGCACTGACATTTAACACTTTTGGGATTTTGACGACCAGAGTTCAAGTCCCGGGTCATCGTTTTTTGGGGTTTTTTTTCATACTTTTGGGATTTTGACGACCACAGTTCAAGTCCCGGGTCATCGTTTTTTTTTTTTTGCTTAATTCTTTTTTTTTTAGAAAAGTAGCGTTTATTTTTTAGAAAAGTAGCGATTCTTTTTTCGGAAAAGTAGCGATTCTTTTTGAAAAAAGTAGCGATTCTTTTTGAAAAAAGTAGCGATTCTTTTTTTGAAAAGTAGCGATTCTTTTTTTGATAAAGTAGCGATTGTTTTTGAAAAAAGTAGCGATTCTTTTTGAAAAAGTAGCGATTCTTTTTGAAAAAGTAGCAATTCTGTTTTTTTGGAAAAGTAGCGATTCTGTTTTTTGGAAAAGTAGCAATTCTTTTTTAAAAAGTAGCTATTCTGTTTTTTGGAAAAGTAGCTATTCTGTTTTTTGGAAAAGTAGCGATTCTTTTTGAAAAAGTAGCTATTCTGTTTTTTGGAAAAGTAGCGATTCTTTTTGAAAAAGTAGCAATTCTTTAAAAAGAAATAGTGATTCTTTTCAATATTTTACATTTATTACATGATAATTTTGCTTAATTACTGTGTTATCACGTTAAAGTTTAATAACACTAACAAACGTTGTTAAAATGTAAAAAAAATTGTTAGTGTTATCATACATTACAATGTAATTATACAGTTTTTACAATGTTTTATATATTTATTACAATGTAATTATACAGTTACTACAATATTATTATACATTTATTACAATGTAATAAAAACATTTATTACAGTGTTATTATACAGTTATTACAATGTAATTATATGTTTATTACAGTGTAATTATACATTTATTACAATGTAATTATACAGTTACTACAATGTTATTATACATTTATTATAATGTAATTATACATTTATTACAATGTAATTAAACAGTTACTACAATGTTATTATACAGTTATTACAATCTTATTATATGTTAATTACAATGTTATTATACGTTAATTACAATGTTATTATATGTTAATAACAATGTTA
Organism: Phoxinus phoxinus; assembly: GCF_949152265.1. Classification (NCBI taxonomy): domain Eukaryota; kingdom Metazoa; phylum Chordata; class Actinopteri; order Cypriniformes; family Leuciscidae; genus Phoxinus; species Phoxinus phoxinus. The sequence continues at coordinate 14,970,487 of NC_136900.1, forward strand.
TTATTCATAAATTAGCGATTCATTTTTTAGAAAAGTAGCGATTCATTTTTTAGAAAAGTAGCAATTCTTTTTTTAAAGTAGCGATTCTTTTTGAAAAATGTAGACTGTAGACTACTAAAAATGTTTTCATGCAGTGCAGTATATATACAGTAAGAGTTTCTGTCTTATGAATAATGCATAGTCAAAGTGCTTTCAGATGGGCATGTGGAGGCCCAAAGAGAGCCGACCTTTTAGGCTGGACGATTCAGAGGAGGAAAGGTTAAAAACTCATGCTTAATTGAACCCAGCCAGAGTGGCACTAAATTTGGTCGGCAGCAGGACAGAATGTATGTGTGCAAGAGATGAGACGCCCCTGTGAGAAGCCCTCCGATCACACTCCTCATGTTCATACTGAGATAGAAATTACATACATTTCATTACAACTGTATTATGTTGGTTATTTGTGTAAACAGGTTCAGGTTAGTGCCAATAGTTTAACTTAAACTTTACTCATATAGTCAATCATTAGTCAATCAAGTTTGACGTTAAGTCATAAGTGACTGATGTATTTGGATCTCGCCTGAGAGCCCAATCACCTTTGAGTGGTAACAAAACAAGCCAATGCACATTGACGAGTGAGATTTGTATTGCAAGCCACTCTCCGTACATTCGGGTATATCAGGAAGCATGCAACACTCACATAGTTAAGTTTCGGGGCCGAGTAGTCATCTGATTACTCGCTCTGTCAATCATCATTCGTGTTGAGAACAAGAGGGAAGAAGACCTCTACTACAGAATGGACGCAATACACCCTACAGCCTACATTAGGTCAGGGTTTTACAACCCATACTTCATAGTATCCAAGAAAGGCGTGAGTTATGGCCGATCTTGGATCTTCGTGTCTTGAATCGGTCCCTTCACATGCCATTCACCCTTCCATTTAAGATGCTAATGCAGAAACGCATCCTCGCATGCGTTCACCCCAAGATTGGTTTGCAGTGATCGACCTGAAGGACACATACATTCATGTCTCAATCCTACCTAGACACGGACCGTTTCTGCTCTTTGTGTTCGAGGAGACAAGGTCCTCCCCTTCAAGCTGTCCCTGTCTTCATGAATGTCGTGAAGGCTGCCCTTGACCCGCGAAGGGAAGTGGGTATTTTCATCCTCAACTCTCTCGACAACTGGCTCATTCTGGCCCACTCGCGAGATCAGTTTTGCGAACACAGGGACCTGGTGCTCCGGAACTTCAGCCATCTGGGGCTTAGGGTCAACTGGGTCTTTTTTCTCGGTATGGAGTTGGACTCGGTCAACATGACACAAGCGTGCTCTGGACTGAACTGCTTGAATTTGTCCACTGAAACTATTTCATAATATTATGTAAAATAAATATAAAAATAAATTAAAACAAACGTTTTTTATTAAAATGCAACAAAATATATAGATTATTTAGTATTATTTATTAAATTATAAATAGACTTATTAATATGCAAATTCCAACTGTTAAAATACAAATTAGCAGTGTGAAATTTAGTAAAAAACTAAAAACATTTATATTTACATATGTATGTCACATTGACTTCCTGAGATTCCAGAAAACTACTTTGGGCTTTGTGTACATTTATATTTAAGCACAGACCATTGGCGATGTTGTTCAAATGTGTGCACGTTCATTTAATGACGCCTAAGGCTTGTGTTATTTTTCTGTGTAATCCATTTGTGTTCGTTAGCAGGCCAGCAGTGTTAATTGGTACTAAAAGACTTCCTTCCACATCTCCACTGCGAGCATATGTACTTTGTCACATGTGACTGGGAATGTGTGTGTGTGTATGTGTGTGTGTGTGTGTGTGTGTGTATGTGTGAATCGCAGAGGTCTTCCACAGTTCACCATACGCTTATCTTTTACACAGACTCTCTCAGTTTAAGATGAGTATCTAATTATTCAGGCAAGGCTAATTTAATGGCTGTGGACAGGTCTTATGCGAACGTCTATGTAAATTATGTGCCTCCAATAAAAATTACAGAGTCGGTCTGAGAAGCGAGATAATGTAATAAATTATATTTTAATTTGAATATTAATATTTGAATGTGGCAGCTTCCATATCAGCCAGTTTCTGGTATAATCAGGATATGGGGATAATTTTGTTGATGGGACTTTAAAGCTCAGAGAGAGGATGATCAGTGAACGAGTGATGGAGAAAGAAAGGAAGAGGGGATGGAGGGTGTAATATTGCCAGGAATGTGCTGGCACAGTCAAGGTCAATTGACTAAATGGGAAAAAAAAAGCGAGAGAAAGTCCTTACAAAGCATTTTCTGGGGAGGCATGAGCGAGACTGTTTACACACATTGATAACTAAGGTGTTTTAATTACAGATTCGCCATGTGGTCACATTAAAAGCACATTCCAAAGATCTGAATTCATGAATAGGTGAAAACTGCTGTTCTGTGCAAAAAATTGCATGGAGACTAAGATGAATTAAGCAAAAGGGCTGTAACCTTAGGCTTATTTGTCATTTAAATTGCCTGTACCTCTTTTTATTTTTAAATATATTAATATTATAATATAATAAATATAATATCCAATAAAGGATTTAAACAAATTGGATTGGAGTAAATCGACCTCTACAAATTGGAAAACGTTTAATTCTTATGTTTAAAGGGGTGGTTGATTATGATTTCACTTTTTTAACTTCAGTTAGTGTGTAATGTTCCTGTTTGAGCATAAACAACATCTGCAAAGTTACGATGCTCAAAGTTCAAAGCAAAGGGAGATATTTTCTTTTAAAGAAATTGCTTTTTAAGGACTACAACAAACGGCTGGTAGGGACTACAAGACATTCTTTCCGGATTAGTGACATCACCAACCCTAAAATTTACATAAACCCTGCCCCCGAGAACGTGATTTATAGATTATCATGACAGAATATGCTAATCAATGACTAGAAGATAACTACACATGAGCTACATAAATTCATCAACTAACCATTCAGATATGCTGTCTACATGTTGTCACTTCTTCTAGAGTCTCTCCAACTTTGTCTGACTCCGGTTTGAACATAAAAGGACACAAGCTGTTGAAGTTCCGCCCTCTGTGCCGGGAGCAGCAGCTCATTTGCATTTAAAGGGACAGACACAAAAACTGGGTTTTTGCTCACCTTCAAAAAGTGACAATTTTAACATGCTATTTAAAAATATCTGTGGGATATTTTGAGCTAAAACTTCACATACACACTCTGGGGACAACAGAGACTTATTTTACATCTTGTGAAAAAGGCATTATACCACCCCTTTAAAGGGACAGTTAACTTAAAAATCTGTGAAAATTTGTCCATTCAATGAAAGTCAATTGTATTACCTCTGTAAAGCCTGACATAAAATAATGGTCTGTTTTTTTTTATGCCTGATGTACTCACATTTTAACATGATTTTTTTTCTAAAAAAATAAAAAAATAAAAAAGTATATATGGATAATCAAGTAAACTTAAGTTGCTTCAGTCCAGTAAGTGTTTGTCTTGAAATATTAACAATTTACATTTATTCATTTAGCAGACGCTTTTATCCAAAGCAACATACAAATGAGAACAATAGAAGCAGTTAAACTAACAGTAGAACAACAAAATGCAAGTGCTATGACCCTTCTCAGTTTAATCTAACGCACCAGTTTTTTAAAATACAATATTAAATATTAATTTAAATATTAATTATTACATTTTTGGAAAACATGGGGGTGAGTAAATGATGACAGAGTTTACATTTTTGGATGAACTGTCCCTTTAAATATATTTGATGCTATGTTTTTATTTAATAAACCAACATCACAAAACATCCACATAATTACACCCCATTTACACCACAACTGAATATAATTTGCTTGCGGCGTAGACAAAGTGTTAGATATTCCATTTTAGACTGTATGTTGGGCATTCACAATATTAATAGAGGCGTAAAGGGTATTAAGACACACATTTCATGTGGTAGAGCTGATCGTATATTAACCTTAATCTTAATTGATTTGCATTTCCCCGCCCCGAGTGAATGAAGGACAGCGGCGAGGTAGAGTGGTTCTCACCCTTCGTGGCCCTGCAGAGTAAAATATTAACACGTTCACATCGCTGAATTATATTAATGCGTTTTTAGCCGGTATTTGCATATCACATCAGCCACCTCGTTCCACCTAAAACTTACTCTTTGCGAAACAATTGCTGAAATTCTCTATTTTACGCATTACTGAAATTTAATATTTAAGTACATCAACATGTGAGGATTTAGCGCTCATGCTTTTTCCACATAAATATGTTCATTAAAATGACCATGCTGTATGCCTGTTGTTTCTTTAAATTAACCCATATGACTTTCTATCTTCAGTGGAACAAAACGGGAGAAGTTTAGCAAACTGTTCATGCTGTTCTTTTTCATATAATGAAAGTTTTATGAAAAGTGTCCAGAGGATGCTTTTAAATGACAGCATACCGTTAGACAGTGTTGGGCAAAGTAACATTTAAAAGTAATGTGTTACAATATTACATTAGTTATTTAGTTTATATGGAAAGTAATGCATTACATTACTTTTAAATTACTTTTTCTCTTCTGGTTGAGGGTCGCTCTCATTCAAGCCTTACATTTTTTAGTTGTTGTTGTTTTTGCAAGTGTTTGTAATCCATTCAACAACATACCCTATAACTTACACCTTCATTTTCTTTTAAAAATGCGTTTAGAATATTATTATTATTATTTTTCCTGACCCATAGAGCTATGTATGCTATACAAAAGATATCTTAACATTAGGAGTTATATTACTGTTTCTATTTATTTAACCAATTTACATTGTTGTATTAAACTCAAATTTCTTTATTTCAATGAACTCAAAATGTTTTTTACAGTGGGTCAGATTTAAAATGTACTTTATAAAGGCATATTCTAGACTCTGCAATCCTTGTATATGCTAATAAATAGCCTTGTAGTGTGTGATAGAGTATGTGAGCTTCTCCATGAATGCGTGTGTGACAGAAAGACCTGAAGTCTTGCATGAATCTTTCATTTCTCCCTGATCATTTGAATAAAGGTTGCTCTCATTGGCCCTCCACTCCTCCTATAGACCAGAAATAGCAATGACAGACGCTCATTTGAGGGACACGAACTCACCAGCATGCAGAACAAGCCTTTTTGTCTTACATTATGCATTTTCATCCAGCCATTAGCCGCCCAGGCGTCTTTTCCCGTGATAGCTACACAATGAGAGCGATATATTTTAATTTAAACACCATAAACCCGTTGAGTGCTTAATTAACTTTTACCATCTTTAGGGAAGAAAGCCAATTTAGAGACGCTAGTGAGGGTTTGATTTGATATCAAATGGTTTTACATCACCCGTCCATTTGCAAGGCCTTTTCAGAAGCTGATTAACAGACTGAATTACCGTGTTGGTAAAATTCATACCCTTTTCCCTTGGGAAATCTCCTCTCTCGTGCAGTGAGCATGATTAGCTCAGCTATTGTTTTTCTTTAACAATATTATTTAATGAGCTTTAAGCAGACAAAAACGAGAAGAGATCCTTTTAATTTGAATATTCGGCATATCAGCATTGTGATGTCACAAAGCCATTTGAGAGCTGCACAAACGTCCGTATGAAAATGAGTCTTTCTTTGTTGTATGCAACAAATAAAGATGTTTGAGATCATACAAATAGAAAAATCTTCGAAAATCTGTTTAAAATGCAATTGACGGCAAGTTCAAATGGAATATATCTAACGTTTGACAATGTTTGGTTTATGAAGAAATTATTTTAATGATGACTTTAAATATGTCAAGCTGTTTAACCTTTACGTAAAAGAATGTGTGTAATGCAAGTGTATACTAAAATATGTAAGTGTCCCTATTCTGTTCTTATTGTGTTTCTAAATGTATTTATCTTTATTATCATTACAAATATCATGAAATTGTCCATTTGACCTCTACAAAAAGGTGAAAATATTTATGTTTGCTATTTTATTTAATGAACCGACACACACACACACACACACACACACACAAATGTATTTGATATATGTATACAAAAAGGTATACAATGGATTTAAAGGTATTTTTAAATAACCTAATAGATCTGCATCACTTTCTTTGACCCATTTAAAAGACTCCAAAACATAAAACTAAAAACTGCAGTTCAACACAAACGGAAACTTGTTTGTTCACTAGCCAGACTGAAAGAGCTGAATAATTACACAGGACATTAAGTGATCAAATATTAATGCCATTAAAGGATGATTTTCTGAGAGCTCTTTGAGTGTATGGATCACATGATTTCCAAATGGAAATGGAAATGATCTTTAATTAAGAGAGCAAGCCAAACATTTTCATTAAGTCCGCATGACAATGAGCTCAGGGATCTGACTAGTCTCAGGAGACCAGCTCTTTCTCTCTCTCCCTCTCTCTCTCTATCTCTCTCTGTTCTAAGACAGGCTTTTTTTCCGCACATGAGGCCACTGCCTGAAGGCTTCGTCCCTCTCTTCCCCAGCCGCCCCTCTCTCTGTGTGTCTGCTACCCATCGGCAAGGATGGAGGAAGAAGGAGAGATGGGACTGGGGGAGGGGGGTCCCCTTGAGCTTAGCCCTCGCTCAAACTCTTATCTACATGATGTTAACAGATGTAATCCTATTACAGTCTTTTATTCTCCCTTTTTCTTTCTCTTTCGGATTCAGGCCGATATCTCCCGGCAAGGCCTAAGAGGGGTGGCAGATGCCCGGCTGGCTGGCCTACATGTGCCCTTTGAGTGATACATACTAGAGCAAGTTCTCATAACCAGTGCCTTCTTAACACTCTTTGAAGTCCTCACTATGGTCTGTTTAGGGCATCCTACAATATAGGCTAATGTAGTGTATTTATAAATGATTACATTTGTTGAACAGCAGTTTTTAAACTATTTTTTGCAAGCAGAATAAAAATGTATGTATATATATATATATTTAAATATACACTCACCGGCCACTTTATTAGGTATACCTTGCTACCGGATTGGATCCACTTTTGCTTTCAGAACTGCTTTAATTCTTCGTGGTATGGATTCAACAAGGTGCTGAAAACATTCCTCAGAGATTTTGGTCCATATTGACATGATAGCCTCACGCAGTTGCTGCAGATTTGTCGGCTGCACATCCATGATGTGAATCTCCCTTTCCACCGCATGCTGAAAGTGCTCTACTGGACTGAGATCTGGTGACTGTGGAGATCATTAGAGTTTAGTGAACTCATTGTCATGTTCAAGAAACCAGTTGAGATGATTTGATCTTTGTGACATGGCGAGTTATCCTGCTGGAAGTATCTCTCAGAAGATGTGTACACTGTGGTCATAAAGAGATGGACATGGACAGCAACAATACTCAGGTAGGCTTTGGTGTCTAAACGAGGCTCAATTGGTAGCCTACTATGGGACCCAAAGTGTGCCAATTAAATATCAAACACATCATTACACCACCAGCAGCCTGAAGCGTTTATACAAGGCAGGATGGATCCATGCTTTTATGTTGTCTGACCCTACCATCTGATTGTCACAGCAGAAATCAAGACTCATCAGACCAGGCAACATTTTTCCAGTCTTCTATTGTCTAATTTTGTAGAGCTTGTGCAAATCGTATCCTCAGTTTCCTGTTCTTATCTGACAGGAGTGGCACCGGTGTGTCTTCGGCTGCTGTAGCACATCTGCTTCAAGGTTCGACGAGTTGTGCGTTCAGAGATGCTCTTCTGCAGACCTCGAATTGGAACGAGTTGCCTTTCCATCAGCTCAAACCAGTCTGGCCACACTTTTTTCACCCACAGAACTGCTGTTGACTGGATATTTTCTCTTTTACAGATGGTTGGTCGTGAAAATCCCAGTAGATCAGCAGTTTCTGAAATACTTAGTCCAGCCCGTCTGGCACCAACAACCATACCACATTCAAAGTCACTTAAATCACCTTTCCCCTTCTGATGCTCAGTTTGAACTTCAGCAGCATCTTTACCATGTCTACATGTCTAAATGCATTGAGATGCTGCCATATGATTGGCTGATAAGATATTTGCATTCACTTGCACAATTCATTTACAAGCAGTTGAACAGTTGTACCTAATAAAGTGGCCAGTGATTGTATACACTGTATATAGACGCAATATACTTAAATTATTACAAAATGTTATTTTACCAGTTTATTTCATAAACCCCCATCCGAAGAGAGACGAGGGACATGAAGGGAGAGCAAAGACTCTCATCTCGTCTCTGCTCACTCCAAACATCTAGACAATGAAACAATGTAACACTTCTGGTCTGTATAAACAAAAGACTAGTGTGGTGATACAGTCTAGTGAATTATAATGCTGAATAGCAGCTTACAGCAGAGACACATCTGTGCCTACAGTTTGCTTGACTGCATCGCTTATGTGTTTGCCTATGGGCTAAAACCCAGTTCTGTCCATGCTGTATGAAACTGTATGGTCGGAGACTGAGAAACAGAGATTTTAAAGCCAAAAGTCGAATTACACAAATGTGTTTACTCTAGTTGTATGTTGCTTTCAAATATGTAGTTCAAAACCAAAAAAAGTGTCATATAATACTGTATGGTCCCATCTCAAATTCACATACATACATACTAATTTGTTTTTGTTAGCAAATAGCTGCATAGCTTAGCATTGCTACAACACATATTTCTTATAAGTCACCTCGGATAATAAATTCAACTTGAATGAGAATATGCAGCCCAATACTATATTCTTAAATAATACATGGGCATCACTGTTTCCTATTACCTCTTTGTTACCCAATGGCGCCCATCTATGTATAGAAATGGATAATAACAGCGCTCAGCGGTCTGTGAAAAGAATGAGACAGTCAGATTTCAATTACAATACTTATTTGGATATGCATGAAGGAAAACTAGAGAGAGTCACATTGTTTTACCTGAGCACAAAATCCACACACCCCTAGCAGAAGCAGATTACCGTGGCCTTTTGGAAACGCCACAGCCGCTGTTATTTTTAGTTCCAATCCCGCATTAATAACACCCAAGACACATTATCTACAGCAGACAGGATGGGGTTTACCTGACCTTGTATCAGGAGATTAAACTGGATGTCTGTCAGCCAACAATTTACACTAGTGAGCCCGGGAAGAGCACTGTGAGAGTCACTGGAGAGTATAATCTACTGTAAAAATGAATCGGAGTTGCATAAACATTTGCCAGTCGATCTTGTTTGTGCCAATCTCAATGGGATTGTCAATGATGTCAGTGGTTCAGTCGTGACTGGGTTCAGAAAACTAGATTCCAAAACTCATCTAATGGATATTCAACATCTGAAATGAGACACTCCCTGTGGCAGATCTAAACTCAAACCTCTTTTCAATAATGAGTTAAAAACAACTCTTTGTTCTTTATAATACAATTTTCCTGCACACATAAACAATACTTTTTATTGCAGCTTCACAGAAGTTCTCGGAAGTATACATTACCTTTTTGAACATACAGAATCTTTATCAGCTTCACTTTATCAGCTTTATCACTTCTACTGTATGAAGCTCTAGAGGAGAAAGAGGAGTTTCATTTGATCAAGATCATGTGATAGGACTAAATAAAGAAACACATGAGCCCAAGATATTCAATATTACAAGATAAGGAATCTGTGGATCACATGACCTACTATATAATGAGAGACTGCGTTCACTAGTCATTCCTGTAATGCAGTATCTTTTGAACTCCGTAACTTTAGATAATGCATGCTTGTGTTGTTGGATATATTGAAATGACAGTCAATGAAGAAAGATGCTTTTTTTCTGTGTTTCTTCTTGTTTGGGCTGTTGTTTCCCCAAAAAATAAAATAAAAATAATGTCACTTCCTTCAGAATTCAAGAACGGTAACCAAAAGGCTAATATGATCTTTTTAAAACTGTGATAAACATTTTTTATTCAGTATATTATTAAGACATATATGATGGGGCCGTGAAAATACTGTATAGTATGAATGACCCGTCTGCTCATACATGGAGTGTTAAAGAACAAACGGGACCTGCAGGTTCAAGCATGAAGCAACATTTATCCCTCTCTTTTACAATGAGTGATGAATGTAATTAGGGGAAGCGCCATAATCTAGCAAGGCCACTTAAAGCATCCCAACATATACCCATGCAAAGCGCTTTAGACATGAGTGTCAGTGGGCGCGCAACCCCTCTGTCTCAGTCACACACATGCACACACTTTCTCATGGCACCCATCGAGGACAGAAATGGAGATGAATGGAGCCCCAGCCACCAAAGTAATCAAAAATGCATTTTCCATATCTCGGTAATTGAATTGTGTACAAGCTGCAAGTTAATGAGGTCATCTCCCCTCCAGCTCTGACAGGAAAGCACAAATAATTATCTCCCCATTTTTCCTTATGTAGCAATTAATTTGAACCATTGGCAAGCGACCGCCGCCCCTCCCCGCACCTCTCCTCCGTCGTTTCTCCTTCGTGCCAGTGCGGCCGCTACTTTCTCTTCGGCTCGTCCCCCTCCTCCCAGCCTTTTCCCCCGTGTGCCCCTATCCCGCCTCTCGTTCTCGCTGCTCGAGTGCCTTCTGATTAAGGCTGAGAGGAATTGACAGCCGATTGATGTGAGAGAGCCAGTGGGCCGGCTCAGGGCTGACATGGGCGAGCGAGGCAATCAAGGCCCTACAGCTGTTGTGAGGCTGAGACGCTTCCAGGTGAATGTCACCTGAGATCTCACATGCTGGCACTCGTTGGGCACAGGGAGCATGAGAGAAGTGCCAAAGGGGGCATCTGGTTCCAGGTGGAGAATGAGGAGGCCGGGCCGGCAGTGATGTTGTTTGTCTCGTGATGAAGGAAGATGAGGAAAATAGCAAGCATTTGAAGCATTCTATCTGTCTGTCTATCCATCCATATCTCCATCTATCTTCCATCCGTCTATCTATCTATATATCTATCTTCCATCCATCTATCCATCATCTATCTATCTATCTATCTTCCTTCCATCCATCTTCCATCTATCTATCAATCCATCCTTTCATTAATGTTACACTGGAGTCTCATAAGCCAGAGTGCTAATTCGCTTTCAAAAGTTCAGGTGTAAAACCTTACTTTACTAAGGCTTAGAGGGTTAAAGAAGCGTGGCGTTAGAACCAATTCAGTTGCAATAAGTAGGTTATTTATCACAAATACAGGTGGGACAGATATTTACCTTTTTCAATCCATCTCGGCCTTGTGCTCCGCGAAATCTCTCCATACTCTCTGAGCTTTATTAATTGCTGTCACTCAGTCCTCGAGTATCTCTGTGGTGCTCCAATTATACGATCATCTGCAGTCATATCAAAGGGGCTGTCAGTGCTTTGTCTTTCATCTTCAGGGGGTTCTTTCTGAAGCCAAAAGGATGTCCGCTCACATGACTGACAGCTACTTTATCTAATCTCTGACAAATAGTGGCTTAATAAGCATCCTTGGCCAAGAGCGGCCACAGAGGATGTGTCAGTAATTGGGGTAATGGAGGAGGTTGGCAGATTTCATTGACCTCTGCCCTTCATTAAACCGTTTTCCTTATCCAGCTAATATCATGTCTCAAGTGAGCTCCTCCACCCCCAACCAGAATGAGAGCTTCCCATTGAACCTGAGATCTCACCTCAGCTGAGTGACACCCTGCCGTGTTTTCTGTACGTCCTTGAAAATTAGGCCTAATAAGTCCTTTGCTCCTATTTGGAAAGAGAAATGGCCCTCATTACCACATCTTTTCCTCTGTGGTGTTGATTTACACTGAGCGCTGGTGAGCTGATAGGCCTGACCGTTTACCAGCATGTCCCCAGCAGCCCTGACATTGTTACTCCTTCGACGCAGCCAACAAATAAGAATTATAAAGTATTCAGCACTGGAAAGAAGTGTTTGTTATCAACGAGCATAATGAAAAGAAAATGTGCAATCGTCCTGAACTATTGTAAATTACCGACTATATGGGATTACCTTTCTGCCTCAGTAGTTTCTGAAAGCAATTCACCTGCTTGAAACACACACACACACACACACACACACACACACACACACACACACACACACACACACACACACACACACACACACAGATGGAGGGGGTTGTGACATCATGGTAAACGAGAATTCAAAAATGCTTTTGATGTTCACTGAGGCAGTGATTGAATTCATTCATTTGATCACGCAAACTGGGACATTCACATGTACAGTATGTAACTTCTTAATGGTACCAAGTAAAAAAAGATGAGTTTTAATTCAAAAGGAATGTGTAAAATCCTGAAAATTAAATATTGAAACCTTCTCTTAACCAAAAAAATTAAACTTCTGTCATCAATTAATAACCCTCATGTCGTTCCAAACCCGTAGGACTTTCGATCATCTTCTGATCACAAATGAAGATATTTTAAGATATTGAAGATAACGAGATTGCATTTCAGATGTGTTTAGAAGATAAACACAAATCTAATGGATATTTTGGTGAGCTACTGTATCGCTTTAAAAAGATAGTTGGCCAAAAATTTGAATTCTGTCATAATTTAGGCCTACTGGTGTTGGGTTGTAAGAATTCCAGTTCCCGGTTAATGATTCCTTTGAATTTGAAGGAATATTTATTACAATTTTAAAAATAGCAAAGAAGAGAATGCTAACATAGGTCATTTATTCCTTTACCTTTTATATAATAACATCACTGACAAAACTCATATGTAGTCTATTTTGAATCGCACATTGTCATATGAACAATCTGTCTTCTTGTTCTTGTTTAATGCCTGACATGACGAAATGAATTAATTGCGATTCAGAAAGTGAGTTAGATTAACTGAGAAACTGCTCCAATGGATTCAAACGTTTGTGATTCACTAATAAGAACCGACTCGTTTGGGCGTTTGTAAAGTCAATGTGCCAACTATAACAGACCCGCGTGGATCTAATAAATGATTCATTCAAGAAGGTTGTGCAAGTTTACTGCAACAATGGCACAGCATACTTCACATACTTTTGAAAATCCAGCATTTATTTGATCCTGATAACCTTCTTTTTTTTTTCCATGAGGGGGTTTGGCATGACGACGGCTTTGTTTCTAGACGGACTGTTAAAGAATGTGACATGCACGTCTCTCCTGAAAATTCTGGAGAATTCAACCAATCAGATGACAACTCCGAAGTGTTTCCCGTTTTGTGTGCCTTATGGATCAGAATTTCAGCCAGCGGTCTGTGGGCGTGACGTCTGAGACTATCATTAAACTTCACTGGTTGCACTGTATGTTCTTGATTCACTAAAAAGAATCACCTCAAAAGAGTCATTTGCCCCAGAATCAAAGTTCACTGGTAACGCTGTCTGTTTTATGATTCATTAAAATGAACCGGCTCATCAGAGTCATTCACTTAAGAATTGGACTTCACTGGTTGAGCTCTATAGTTTACTAAATAAGAGTTGTTTTTAACAAAAAAAATTTTTTTAATCCATTTAATGCTTTAACTTTATGCATTCATTTGGTCAACATGATTTTTTATTCATTTCAAACAACCTGGTTAAATATAAGTGTCAATTTCCAAACTTTTGAATGGTTATATATCAAAATGTTAGCGCCCGTCAGACAATCTTGCAAAAACAATGCACATTTAAAGGGATAGTTCACTTTGAAATTAAATTTTGGTATGTTTTAGCTTACCTGAAGTGCATCCAAGATGTAGGTGTCTTTGTCTCCGCAGTAGTTTCAATTTTGATATTTTTAGGTCAAACCGTTCTTGTCTGTCAGTCATATAATGCAGGTATATAGGTACTGTCTCCAAAAGCATGCAGAGATGTCTCTAATAGTATGCAGAGAAAAGTCCAAATTAAAAAATTCCCCATCGTAAGTGCACATTGATGGCCTAAGACACGAAACAAGCGGTTTGTGTGATAAAACGAACAGTATTTATATAGTTTTTACCTCTTTTACACAACCACGTCCAAGTGATCTGTTTACTTAGTCTGCGCAAGCGCCGGAAAGCGCCGGAAGGCTCCAGAAGTGATCTCTCGCGCGTGTACGTCACTCATTGTTTACACCAGAACCTATGCACAGAACAGAGATTGTAGGACGGCTAATAGAAATGGTACTAGTTTGCGCTTATCCGGGATGTTTAAACCGATGTAAAAAAAATACATTTACGTTAGCTCGCGCGAACTCATCCGGGAGACTACTTCCGGAGCATTCCGGCGCTTGCGCAGACTAAGTAAACCGATCACTTGGACGTGGTTGTGTAAAAGAGGTAAAAACTATATAAATACTGTTCGTTTTATCACACAAACCGCTTGTTTGGTGTCTTAGGCCATCAATGTGCACTTACAATGGGGAATTTTTTTATTTGGACTTTTCGCTGCATGCTATTAGAGACATCTCTGCATGCTTTTGGAGACAGTACCTATATACCTGCATTATATGACTGACAGACAAGAACGGTTTGACCTAAAAATATCAAAATTGAAACTACTGCTGAGACAAAGACACCTACATCTTGGATGCACTTCAGGTAAGCTAAAACATACCAACATTTTATTTCAAAGTGATCTATCCCTTTAAGGTCAGTGAAATGGTTTTGCAACTTCTTCGCTCAGAAGTCCAATGCATCCATTAGCTTTCTAGATAGCAAGATGAAAACATGGATTTCTGTACTTGTGATAATAGGGGGCATGGAATTGGGCACAGATCCTCCGCTTCCGTGAATTTTGACTTGTTTTTTTTTAGGTCAAAGCACTCTAATAAGCCAAGACGTCTAATGTTTTCTCACATCTGCCAATTTGTTCTCCTATTTTTTGGTTTTGAAATGGACTGAGGTAATCAGGGAGCAAAACGCGTGTTGGCTTAGCGTGAAGGACTTCATTTTCCCTTCCATTCTATGTCCTGTCTATCAAGATGCGGTCTCCATCTCATCTACGTATCATTATATGTTGCCGCGTGTCACACTTATTTTCCTCACATGCCATTAGGGCTGGAATGTGGATTGCAATAATAGGAGACAGCGGTGTATGCGTGTGTGTTTGAGTCTCTATAATGTACACAATGCTAGCATTAGCTGTGCTCCGTGTATGTATGAATGGGTGAGCAGAAATTGCTGTGATTTGAATGACGTTTGGCATTATGTGAAGTGACACAGGAAGGTGATAACCTAGCTAAATGCTTGCTTTTGTTCGGTGTAATTTTAAATGAAACTAACGACGTCTCAGTGTCATTTTGACATGGCTCTGGCGTTCTCTGCTAGCAGTGACATGAAAAGCTACAAGACACTGTCGCTACAAGAGCACATAAGGAAGATTGGCTGAGGGAGAAAATCGAGTTTGCTAAATTCCCATGTCTGATAAGCAATTACATGCCAATAGTTTGGGTTCAGCTTTTGCTAGTGTACTTGTGTACTTTTATTCTGAAGGACTTTTCAATGAAGATTTCTCGTTTTTAATTTTAAGGCTTAAACTAATGCACACAAAGCTTTTAACCACTGACATTTTAACTGGCAGGAAGTGGATGAAACCTATCAAAAAGACAGTGCCTAATGAAAAACTCTGAAATTTGCGAAGTCTGACTAAAGCTACCAGTTTTAACCTTCTCCAATTTAGAAGGAAGAAACCTCAACCTTGGTCCCTTGACAACACTAATTCAAACTGCAAGAAGATATACAAGGACATCAAATGAGGACCCATTAGATCCATCTGTGGGTTGAAAATTAGGCCTGGGAAATTATATCTGACATGAAGCATAATTACCTTTCAGTGAAAGTGAACATAGATCACAGGTTTCCTGTTGAGGACTCGTGATTCATCTTGCAGTCACCTATTTTATTTTAAAGACTCAACAAAGGATTGGCATCAGGTGTCAGTGCTAATGAATAAGTGTATAATAAATGTCTTCGATGACTGGCAGAGGCCAAGAGGATACGCCGACTTTGGAGCTTTGCAGAGTGATTCAATTCAAGTATTTCTTGAATTGAAAATTGCACTGCAATTTTGTTGCTACACTGTTAGCTTAACAAAACGTGGCCCCAAAAAGAATTTGGACACTTTTGGAGACTAAAGCCACACTTAAAATTGTCTAAATGTCACATATATGTTGCATATAAAACTTAACTTCATTTTTCTTAGCTGGTAAATGGACGTGTGAAGAACCTAACAAACTATTTTGTAAAATGATTTGCTTATTTAAAAAAAAAAACAATACTTCTTTAAAATGCGTACAAGTTATTTTTTTACCTCAAATCTGATATTGCTGTGTTTGTGTATTCCAGACACATTGTCAGTGTGTGTATTAGGCTTTAGTGACAGGGATTTTCAGTTCTCTTTCTGCATGTTACATTGTTACACCTTATTGAGTGACACATTGATCTACTGATGCATTCAAAATGTTGGTTCATTCTGTCTTCACAGGCAATAACACTATTATTTCAGGACTAATCCCATCTTGTGAGTCATTGAATCATTTACTTAACCGATTCATTCAGAAACACTGATTCATTCAAGAACACCACTGCTGTGCGTTGCTTCCAGATGCGCAACAGAATTTCATGACATTAAAATGAACCGTAGCTAAAAATGTACGCCTCTCAATATTAACTTCTTGTTTATAGAACTGTTGTATAAAGCAAAGGGGCATCGAACTTACAATCAATTTGATTACCTGCATTCATACTCATATTCGGAAAAATATATATATTTTGGTGAATTTCTCAGTGTTATTTTAGTATTGCTTGTTATACTATTATAGTATTTATTATTATTTTGAACTAGCTTTTATTTTTATAGGGTTTAGTAGTTTTAGTACATAAACTTACTACATTGTATTTCTGCTAGTTTCAAAGGCCAATTTAGCTTAATTTTGTATAAATGCAAAAACTGCAAATAAGTAGTGTGCAGTGTTTTTTTTTTTTTTTTTTTATCTTATTGTGCTAAAATATCTAGGTTTAAAGTTCTGGTTTCCAGGCTCTTCTTTGCTCTGCTTCAGAAAATCCACAGAGAGGTGAAGTCAATGGGCTCAAGTATTGCTGAAATACTGAGGATATACAAGACAAACACACACGCATTACTCTCGTCCACAGCTGGACCAGGTGTAAGTGTTGCCTGAACTGAGATTTTAAGTATTTTTCATTGTCGTTCTTCTCCCGTCTCTCTCTCCGACCCATGTGCTCATCTTTCCTTGAGTCTTTCGGCACAGAAAAAGAGCTTGAGGCGGAGAGGGTCTGCAGGCCTTTCCCTGGAGACGGGGAGCCCATCTGTCTGTGTGTGCCACTGAAGCTAAACTAGCGGCGGACACAACGACTCCTCAGAGAACCCCCCCCAACTTCTACCACAGACGGCAGATGGAGCGCAGCCTCCTCGTTCCTTTGCCATGTTTGTTTAATACATTTAATTAATATTCTACCTCAATAGAGACCCACCGCAGACCCTCCCTCCAGCCCTCTTGTCGTGTCATTCGTCGCCATTTCTCATTGCTCTTCTTTTCCTTCTCGACTCTCCTCGCTCTTTTATGACGGACAGACTGGCATTGGACAATTATACACACAAGAGGCTAACAATGCCCTAGAGTGGTCTCTAAATGAAAAGCTCCATGTGTTTTTGTATTGTCGGATGTATTAATCACACAGCGCCCTCAGGACACATACAAATCCCCCTGAGAGCCTCTTGCGTCAATACTAGCTGTGGCTTCCTAATGCTTTGGTTAACCAATATTGTGCTATGGAATTTGTCAAAGTTTCCCTTGGGTGTCAGTGGCCTAAAATTTAATAAGGCTGTGGTTAAAAAGCAGTTTTTAACTATGAATTTCCTCATTGCAATTTTGACCAAAGGCCAGTTTACGCAAAAGTGGATTGTAGCTTGTTATTCAATGATTGGGACCAAAGGGAGCTCTAACAAGTGCTCCCCAACAAGAGCTAGGGCACAGATTTGAAGTGGTCCATTTGGCAGACACTGCTATTTATTGACAAAAGGTCAAAAATGGACAAATATTACAGTAACTTTGCAATTCTTAGAGCACTAAAATCTGTCTCGTCATATGACCATGTAAGATTCTCTTGTGTTAAAGGGGTAGTTCAGGATTTGGCAACTGGCAACTGGAAGGACTGGATGAAAATTTTTGAAAACTGTTTCCACTGATGAATAACAACCAGGCTAACTTGAAAATGACGTCCGATGTCCAAAATCCTGAACCACCCCTGTAATTATGCAAATTAATCATTTTAGTACACTTTCAATATACTGTAGAATTGTATTATCATGTTAAATAAATGCTGTTCTTTTGAACTTTCTATTCATCAAATAATCCTGGGAAAAAAATCTTAAAAATATTAAGCAGCACAACTGTTTGATGTTTGAAGAAATGTTTCCAGAGTAGCAAATCAGAATGATTTCTGAAAGATCATGTGACACTGAGGACTGGAGTAATGATGCTGAAAATTCAGCTTTGCTATCACAGGAATAAACTACTAAATATATTATTTCACAGTTTTACTGTATTTTTGATCGAATATATGAAGCCTTATATGGAGCAAAAGAGTCTTAAATCTTACCATACCCAAACTTACACGGTAGTGTGTGTCTGTGTGTATATTAAATATAATTTCATTATTTAAATGTTTAATTATGACCTCTCATATCACATCATGGGTTTCTTTTGAGAACTGCAGTGTGTGTGTGTGTGTGTGAGCCTTTTAGTAGTCCTTTTTAAATCATAAGAAAGTGACAATTAGAACGATTGACTATTGGCCTTCATTTCTTTGTAGAACTTTTTTTGATAATGTATAAATAATCATAGGCGAAGATGGTGTTGATGACAGCATTAATGACGTTAATTGTGAGCAAAAAGAGGAACAGAAGTCAAATGAATCACATCTGTTTCATTGAAATCATCCAAACTGTCTTTGTGTAATGATGAAGACGTTAGCGGAAAACAGACTGACTGTAATCTGTTTACAAGCACTGAACTGGGAGACCGTCCAACGCCTTAGGGCAGCGCTAACACAACACTAGTCCCCTCAGTTTCACCCAGATGTACATGGCACATTTCTCTATCAAACAAGAGCATTTACATACGCAGAGCAGGACATGAGCAAATCAAAAGTGTCATTAGCATATGCACCATGGGCTCATTTGACTTGCTAACGTGCCAGGCATGGATTTTGCCACTATGGATACGTTTCTCTCATTTCAAAAGACAAAGGTTATCCGACATGTAATCCAATTTGGAGCATCCTCAGGGCCTGCTTTATTTAAACACCGAAGCCAGTTTGTCAAGGGTTATTCCTACATGTGCAAATCTGCATTGGGAAATATTTTAATTGATTTAAATCATGTAGCATGATGGTGCCAAAAACATCCATCTTAGTTTTACCCCCTTAGAAAATACCCACATTTAATCAAATCAAATATGTTTCAGCACATATGTTCATCTCTTTTTGTTGTTCTTTTAGGGTTTTTTTGCAGGAAAAGCCAAACGATTGTCTTCCAGGCCATGTTTAATTTAAGACTTTTTTTTCATCTGAATAATTCACCTATTTATTGAACTGCACGCTAACTGACACACAACCCCATACACATCATGCATATTTGATCTACATTCACTCACTCCGTGCTTATTTTATGACCGAGGACTTCGGCACCATTTTCAGGGACACGAGAGCTAAGATGCGAGTCCCGGATTCAGGAACGGGTTTGATTCAACACTCACATAAAGACTAATACTGCCCCCATGTGGTTAAATAATGTATTGTTTTAAACACTCGTACAGTGAAATTATCTCCTTGCCCTTTATTAAAAATAGCATTTATATATATATATATTTCCATTTGCAAAGACTGCGAGGAACACATTAAATGTGATATAATTAATGTTTTTTTTATTATTACAAATATTTTAAATATTAGCAAAGTGTTATTTTAGTATCATTGATACAGCCTACTAATATAGTTTTTGTTAATATTTTGAATTAGATTTTACTTTTGGATTTTCTGTTTTCGCTTTAATTTTAGTTAAGTTTGAGTAATTTTGCTATTTTTGTGTTTTTTTAAATGTCTGTAAAAATGATATGATCAATAAGTTGCGTTTTCACATTGCTTTATCTCATCAAAATAAGTTAATACATTTTCAACTTTATATATATATATATATATATAGGCTATATGTGTGTGTGTGTGTGTGTGTGTGTGTGTGTTTAGTTTAGTTAATTAATAACCCTTTGGAACCCAGTTTAAAAACCCTGGAGATCAAGGTTTATGAAAAGCTTGTTCCTATTCCACAAATACATTTTTATTTTTAGCTCGACAACCTGTAGTATGCAAAATTATGCAATTATTTAACAAATAAATGTTTAAAATAACAAATGGATTTGTAACAACTTAATTTACATTTTTGGCTGTTTGTCTAAAGCAAAATAAATAAATAAAATCTGTCCATTTATCAGAGCTTACTAACTACCGCCCTCCTCCCTTCACCGTCACTAAATCTAGCCATTAACACTTCAGTTTGTTGTGACACTCGTTCTTGTTTTCAGTTCATCTTTCACCATAAGGCTTCCTCGGACAGCCCATAAATCAGATAAATAGCTCAAGAGATGACCTTTGACCTTTCAGGTTTGCTCTCTGGTCACTAGGGCTCAGGACATGTGTTAGTGTGTGTGTTTGTTTTAATGGGCCTGATGAATGACATCTGAATCCTCCTCATTGACTTTCACTATAGGCTGAATAAACAAACCTCGTTCGTGGACTCTAAACACACTTCGCCTGTTTGATCAACCCCTTTAAAACGCCAAAACACAAGCGCTATGAGTTTGTTTGTCAAAATAGACATAGAATAAAACAATAAAATCTTCATAATAATATAATACTATAGTCTAACTTACAGGTTAAATCCACCAAGGCCAACAGTTGTGCTCCATTCGCACGATTGTCTTGTTTAAACCCAGGTGTTCCTACACGACTGTGATGCATTTAAAGCATGCTGAGGTCTGGCAGCTTACATCATCAATCTGTGGCGCGAGAGACTGAACTATGGTCACATTCCATAGAGACAGCCCATAATGACCCGCCACAGCAAGATAAAACACACCTTCCTCAGATCCTCGTCGTTCTGTAAGCGGACAGTAGAAGGCGCTCTTCTCCCTTTCACTCACACCCTGAGGTATTATAGCTAGAATTGAGCTCATTTAAAATACGTATCGCTTTATTTTCCTACATGAAGTAATATATCATTGACATGTCTCATGTGAAAAGGTTATATTTTCCTCATGTTCGTTTGGATAACTTATTGTCCTGTGGAAACGGTTTCTTATTTCCTGTTAGTTTTTGTGCCAAGCTAAATATGTTTTTGCCAAGTTTTGCCAAGCAAAATATATGTTTTCACCACTGGACAGAAGGATAGTGTGTGCTGTGTTTCAGCTCTGCCAAGCACTTCCTCAACAGCAAAAGATCTGAGTTGCTCAGGGAGGGTTTTGTTGGGTTACTGTTGAAGTACTGGCATATTAATGTGTGACATCATTTCCTTCCTTTCATATGTCACATTATTATATTCAGTTTATCAACTATAAAATAGAAATCAGTAAATATATAGCTATTTATAAATACCGGTACATATTTATATTTTATTTCACACAAATAATGGTATATTTTATTATATATGCTCTACTGTGTGTATTTGTTTACATTAGATATTTTTTATAAATATTTCAATATAATCAAATAAATATTATTTTATATTTTTTATTATTACTTATATATTTAAATGTTTTATTTGTATTATATATATATATATATATATATATATATATACACACACTTTAAAAATACATATATATTTATATACTTTAAAAAGATTATTATACATATATAATATTTATAAATAAACATATTTTACTGTTTTATATATTATTTAATATATTGAAAATATTATTTAATTTATATATATAATTATCTATATTTAATTTATCTCTTTTTGTAAATATTTCAATATAATCAAATAATTATTTATATTTATTATATTTCTAAATATTATTTATACATTTTGTAGTTTATTTGTATATACAGTGTGTGTGTGTGTGTGTGTGTGTGTGTGTGTGTGTGTGTGTGTACTGTATATACAAATAAACTACAAAATGTATAAATAATATTTATTTATATAATTAATATATAATTGTTACTCCTCCTTTACATGCATATACATACATACATACATACATACATACATACATACATACATACATACATACATGTAATGTATACATACTTTTTTTAATGTATATATAAATAAATATTTATATACTTTATTTATATAAAAAAATTATATAATATTTATAAATAAATTAATACTTTATTATATATTATTCAATATATTGTAAATATTAATTCATTTAAATACATACTTATATATAATTATAATTTCTCTCCATAAAATCTCATGTAATCTCATTCAGTCTCATTATTTCTTCTCAGATTACTTTATTTTTTATTTTTATTTTACAATACAGCCACCAGAACTGCTTATATATAATAAGCAAAACCGGTTAACCACGAGAGCATTTGTAATACAAGCCAAAACGCTACATGAAACTTTAAACAAACTAAATGTTAATTAGTCCTATGATTCATGACTGTAAAGCATAGAGTGGGCAGAAATGTATCCATGCAACACAAACAAACGTCCATCAATAACAGCTGCACAGCGATATTAATCCTATGGCCTTGTGAACTACACTTCTTTTTTCAGTGCAAATCATCATATTTTCGCAAGATGCTATCGCTTTGTGGAAATGCTTTTTCCGAGTTTCAACATCTCGATAAGGCGATTGTTTACCCTGTTAATCTAAGTATTGTTCCCTTTCCCAAATTAGCCATGACAAACGAGGGGAGATC
This sequence comes from Phoxinus phoxinus, assembly GCF_949152265.1. Lineage (NCBI taxonomy): Eukaryota > Metazoa > Chordata > Actinopteri > Cypriniformes > Leuciscidae > Phoxinus > Phoxinus phoxinus. The sequence goes on from NC_136900.1 coordinate 14,993,318, forward strand.
ATAATGAACTTTAGCTGCTACTGGGAGTGCTGGAGGAACTCAATATCCTTTATTTACTTTGGGCACTGAGTTCCCAGAGGTATTTCAGAGAGGTTTCAGGCATGCAGACCGCTTACTCATTACCTCTGCTGTCTTAAAACACTGTCTGTGACTTATTACATTTTCCCTCTTCCCTTCTAGTCCTTTTACTGTTTAAAAGATGCTTTAATATTCATTAGACTATTTGATCTAACCCATTGTTGTTGTTTTTTTATTATTATTATTATTATTATTTTAATATTACAATTTATTATTATTATTATCCAAGCATGTAATAATAATAATAACAATAATTATTATTTAATAATTATTATTATTATTATTTATTAACACCACATTTTGTTTGTAGTAATAACAATAATATTAATAATAATTGTTGTTGTTGTTATTATTATTATCACCACCAACAAAATTGGGTGTTGTTAATAAATAATATTATTGTTATAATAATTTAATATTAATAATTGTATTATTGTTATTTAAGAATAAGACACTCAATATTTTTCAATAATAATAATTGTATTATTATTACTAATAATATTAATTATTATTATTATTTGTTAACACCCTATTTTGTTTGTTATTATTATTAAAAACAAATAGTAATTATTATTATTATTAATATTATGAATTATATTATATTACAATGTATTAATACAATTATTATTAATATTATTATTTAAGAATAAGACAACATGTTTTCATGAATTATAATAATTGTATTGTTTTTTTAATACAAAGTTATACATTTTTCAGTATTACAAAGTTAATCATTGAAATAATGAAATAATGGCCACTTTATTGTATGATAAAGTGATGATGATGACACTGGAGGTACAAAAGACAAAAAGATGGGAAGCTTAGTATTAGATAAAGGATAATTGGATGATTCATTATGTTTTTCTGTGCAATGTGGGACATTAATAGTTCTAATTATAATTAGTTATAATACCTTGTCAAAAGGGATATTCCACATGGACAAACACATCAAGCAATAACAGTTTTGAGATGGTGAATCGGCCAGAGAAATACGCCAATTTGAAGATTCCTCTGCAATGACTACTTCATTTAGGCCTAACACATGCCGATCTGGCATTGAGAAACACCAGCCACTCGTGCTGAAGCTTCCCGTCTTCTATAACACAGAGTTTTAAGAGGGGTTTAAATCAAGGCTGGTTCCTTCATTGTCCACTTCTACATCCTTGAGTGAATTATAGCGGTGTTTGAAGAGCAGTTACACGTGTGGACAGTAGAAGGCTTCCCTGAACAACCTGTCCTCTGTTTTCTCCAGAGATAAGTGTCAGTTAGAGAGTGAGGAGAGTAACCTCTTGGCCTCTAGGACTGCAGCTGGAAGAACAGACTCCTGCCACACTGTTCGTCATGCGGGTTGTGTTTGCTTTCTTATGTCAATCCGTTTTAGTGGCAGTAAAAGTTAGGAGAAGACCTCAGTATCGTGGAACTAAGTTCATAACATACGTTGGATTAACAACGAGAGGTTAAAGGTCAGAGGTTAGATTATAGGTTTTGGTCAGCGTTTTAGTTTCTCACTTTAAAACAGTGGTGCTCAACTGAGGGGTTGTGAAAATGAGTCTCTGGTCAGGAAAAAGAATGAATACAAATACAAATAATGAAATATGCTGTGAGTTTAAAGTCGGCATGCATGAAACGGAAGCTGAGATAGTTTTTTCTTTCCTATTGTGAAGATTATCCGATTGAAACGGGCTTCTTGAACATTTGGCCACCGAGTTTATGGTCTGGTGGGTTTAGAGAGTCTGAGCCTGAGCTTAACATTGCAAGATTTCAAGCAAATATCTCGGCTATGTGTTGCATCACTGTTTTTCCTATTAAACAGCGGAAACATTTTGGACAGCACTTTGGGTTCATCATTAAATAAGGGGTTGATCATTCAGAATGCAAGATTGGAATTCACACCATTTGGGGGTTTAAACAAAGGAATGAATGTGAATCTATAATTGGTGAAAATTCAGCCTTGAACACACACTCCCACGCAGAGTCCAGGAAGGAGCGTATCTCACTCTCATTACTGTACAGGCCTTGAGGAAGTGCAGAGGTATGACTGATGACAGTGCCAGGATACTGGAGAGCTATTGCACAACAAAGAATAAGAGTGTGCCTCTGTGTGTGTGTGAGAGCGAGAGAAAGGTGAAGGAGAAAATCTGTACCGTGACTGATGGAATGCAGCCTCTAGAGAGCCGTACCAGGACCTCAACGTCCAGAATATCAGCCACCAACATTACAACATCACCCCAGAGGCCTGGATCAGCTGCGGCCTTTAACACACACTCACACACACACACACATACACATACACACGCGCACACACACACACACTTCCATCTACTGCTTTTGTGAACTCTGGATGTTATCTCTGACTTTTGGATACACTTTTTCGGTTTACTGGAGCATGCACTAGTTGTTGGGGGAAGGAAACTGATAATAATGTAATGCTTTTGCATAGTTATGCTAAAGAAATAAGTTTATTAAATAAGAAATAAGTAAAGCGATGTTAGGTTTTAAGCGGCATTGTTAGGTATGACAGGTTGTCATAATTATATAACAATTATAAACGATGCACAGTGTGTTGTGTGACACTGACACATCCAAACCCGAGGTAAAAATAAAGCTAAATAGAAATATATATATATATATATATATATAAAAACTAATACAAAAGGACAAAAGCACATAACAAAATGACTAAAAATTAAATTAAAATGAAAACAGAATACAAAATTTTTAAGCGAATTCAGGAAATTAATGAATACTATAATAGCATAAGTATGACACTGAATCTTGGTTCTTACAGTACTGTAACAAAGTGGCTCTGTCAAGTGGCATTGACAGGCGACAAGTGAACAGGGATTCCGAGACGGCCCATTATTTAAAATTGGAATTTCTCTGAAATTAAAAGTCTTTGGGAACTTTTGGGATATTGGAAGTACACAACTGCAGGAAATATATCACACTGGGCAAGTGATTTTTGGATATTTTATTACAAAATTCTTACGTATTGTACCTTTAAAAAGAATAGAAATAATATCCTATTTTTATAGGCTGTTTAGCTATGACATCAAAATGTAAATCATCCAATTAGATTTTAGAGTCTGAGTTACCATTTTAGAATGTTTTTCATGGAAACCACTACTTTAATAGAAATCACGTTGTGACCTTTCCTAATGCCTGATAAACATATTTTCATTAGAGTAGTTGTTTTATCTCGTATTTGTTGGTTTTCCTTCATTTTCAGAGTGTGCAGACTTTTTGTAATTTTTTTTCCTTTAGTTTTGGTCAACACACTTCAGTTGGATGAATTTTTGAGGCGCGTGAGTCATTCTTCAGAATGCTTTTCATAAAATATTGATTGTGCTGTGCCTCTACTAATCTGACAGAGACTTAATCTAGAAACATCATCAGAAAGAGCAAAAGGAGACAGGATGACTTAAAAGAATGAAGAAAGACAGAGACTGGTGATGTTCATCCTAAATGACAAACTATAGTCAGGATTACACCACGGTAAAGCCCTCACATCCTCACTGTCAAGCCACATCTAATCCCATAATGGCCCCCGACCCCCTGATAAACAAGCACATGTGAGGCAGAGGGTCAGGGATCCACCTCGCTCATCTTACCTCTGAGTCTATCCGATAATTTATCACTCCCTCTCTCCCTTATCTTATCCCGTGAATGAACGGGCTCTCTGATCGACCACCGCTCGGGTCATAAAGGTGTCCTGCGCGGCCAGCTGGTCTGGTGAAGGGAGCAGCTCCAGGTGTTTTCAAGAATCAGATGTAGACGGCATCTTTCCTCCTGAACTCGTCACTCTTTGTATTCGATTGGTATTTTTTGTGAATAATGTATAATAATGTTAAAGCGTTGAGAATTTAACTGAATTGTGATTTACGAGATTTCACGTTCAATGTCAACCTTTCTCCCTCTTCTCAATCTTCAGGATTCTTTGATGAATAGAAAGTTCAAAAGAACAGCATTTATTTAAAATCTGTAATCAAATATAATAAAATCTATAATATAGGCCTTACTTGAAATCACATGCAATCTTAATCTAACATACACATTCGAATATTGAGCCTAAAACCTCACTTACATTCGATATTAAATGCGAAGGAGCTTTTGTTTATTTTGGAAAATCACAAAAGGCTGTCTTCTATGGGAAAGGTACTGGATGGATGGAATCACTTTAAGCTTTCCAAGAAGGCTTTTTGAATACTCGCTTTGAGAAAGATGGAGCTAAAATTGAAAAAGACTGCCGTGCATCAACGCTTTATTTTGAAATCATTCTTCAACCGCTGCATGTCTACATCAAACTAACGCTCCTTTTGAGAGTTTTGATGGGCCTGAGATGCCCCTAAAACTTCAAGACTAAAGACTGGAGTCAAACTTTTATCAGCGTTTGGAAGGATCACAGACAAGAGAGTTCAGTGAGAGTGTGAGTTTCTTTCATCTTGTGGTATCAGAGCCAAAAAAACAGGCCGCTGATTAGCAGGTTTCTTTTTTTTTTTACAATCATCTGAGGGAAAAATGAAGGTACACACACATAGAGAGAAGGTGAAAGTGAGATAAAAACAGAATCGCAGGCTTTGTCTATCATTTGTTTTGACCCCAAACCCATTATGTCCCCTGGCCAACAACTATCAAACACAAGACTGCTAGTCATTGGTCATTTCAAGCTAAATGAGGCAGTGCTAAAGTTTCATTCCCCTGCCCCCATTTGAAGATCTCCATTTCAAGACCAATTATTCTTTCGATTTGAAGTGGCGAGTAAAAGCGCACCCAGAGTCCATTGGAAGTGGACTGTGCCGGAGTTACACAAAGCAGCCACCTCGCCTTCAAAGGGCACTCGGACCAAATCTAAGACAGAGATTAAGCGCTGTCTCTGTGAGATATAGAGGGACTTTTCGGCATGAGTAATAGGGTGGAGAAGCTCGCTGATTTACGCAGCACTGGGGGCCAAGCAAATTGTTTAAGATGGAAAAGGCTAGACGGCCACGACTTGGGCTCCAGATAAAGATAAAATATCAGCAGATAGCTGTGCATTTTTATGGGTGTTTTAATATAGAGTATGTATGGTTGATGGGAGGCCTTCGTTGAATGAAACAGAATGTGATTGTAGGTTCTATTTCCAATTTTTTCCAGTTCATTTTAATGAGTATTAGGCTAATTGCAATTTTATTGGCAATGTGTTAACAGCTTATAATGAAACTTTTAAAACGAGACCTTCCCGACTTCCTATGTTGTCTATGAAGCGTGTAGACTGATTTTTAAGTGAATGAGTCGGGACGTTTTTGCCGGGAATTCAAAAGGATGTGACGTTTAAGCGCACTACTGAGAGCTTCTCTTCCGTTGACACGTGAAATTATAGGATACAATGTTCAGCATAATGTCGAACAAAAGAGCCATTCTGTACTCTGTGTCACGCAAAGAAAGAAGGTATTTATTCAAACTCTCACATACCAAGATCTATAGGCTATAGCCTAGGCCTAATCTCAAACAGTCAACTCTATAACTTAATCAAACTATCAACAGTCTAATACTAGTTACCTCATCTGTCGACATGATGCCGCTGAATCGGAATGCTCCTGCAAACATATCCACATCGCTATGATCAGATGCTTACTTGGTTTTCTCACCGCTGTCATTTTTGTTGTGTGTTTATTTTGTTACTGAAAAGCGCGCAGTGTATCTAAACGTCGCTCTCAGCAGCGTAGACGGCGTCGAGGTGCCTGCAAAGGTATTTCCAACTTCTTTTTACTTCTATGCGAAGAAACAAAAATACCTTCGCCGTCATTATATCGGGGCCATGAATAACATTCAGTCTCTTTTACGTTACACGAGTGCTAGACCTACAAGCAGCACGAGCAATAAATTGCTGGCTGGCTGCAGTTCACTTAACGGCCACCGGTGTCACTAATAACAAGGGTTTCTGAATTCTACTGAAGCCCCCTTTAATTGTAAGGGAAAACTGAACCTGTTGTCCCTCATAATATATATCTGAAGAACTATTTCTTACAGCCAAATTCATTTATTATAAATTACCTGCAGATTCATAAAATAAACCCCAACATCAAAATGAGCAAACAATTATTAAGTCATAAATGTTAAGATTCCTCTTCATAAAAAAATAAAATAATAATAATTCAGAGCAGAATCGGTGCTTAACATTTCAAGTTAATGCCAAAAGTTTAATTTTTTTTTACAAAATAAAAAAATAATGACTGTCGATAACAGATATATACGACAAACATACAAATAACTCTCATTAAAAAAAAAAAAAAAAAAACATTTCCATCCAAATATGTTTCACATTTATTTTCATTACTTATGTGAGTCACATTTCCCATAAACAATTTTGCCTAGATTTTTTTTTTTTTTTTTTGTGTGTTTTGGCTGAGGATTAAAACTAATATTTACAACTTGACCACAATCGCTCAGCCACATAACCAGTGTGACCTACTCATAAATTAACTGGTAAGGTCAAAAAGAGTGGATTTTTACAAACAGCATGGATGAGAACTTCAGTGGAGAGTTTTACAATTCCAGATACAACATGTTGAGGACGGAGAGTTTGAAGAGTTTAATTTACAACAAACATAATAAATTAGTCTAAAAACTACTTAATTAATTGTTAGATACATAATATTTCACATCCCAAATCTCAAAATCTTATTAAAAGACGTAAGGTTTCCTCACTGGAAACAGATACTTGTACATTGACACCACTGTAGTGTTTTATAAGGGCCCGTTGCGAGCTGCCTCTAGGGGGCGCTGCACATGCAGATAAAGAGTACTGTTGCCTTGTCTTGCAACTCCATCACCTGAACTATTATAAAGGAAAACCGACTTTTGCTTTTCCTTAAACAAGCTGCAGTTGATGCTTTGGACCCAGGAGGAGCCACTGCCAATGGGACGGGGCTCAGATGGCCAGCTGCAGCTTCGTCAGATTCCTCTGGTGCATATTGTGGTGCCGGACAAGCTCATCAGACCTGGCAAACTTCTTCTGACAGTTTGGCCATCTGCAGTTGAAGGGTTTCTCACCTGAGAGAGAGAGAAAGATACAAACATTAGGATGGAATCGAAGGTAAAAGTAGAGAGCAGTAAGAAGTAGCAGCATTATTAAATAATATTGAGGTCACCTAATAACACTGGTGTGTTATATTTCTAAAAAAAAAAACGTTAAATAAATAAAATTTTAATAAATTTTGCTTAATGCAAGCAATAAAATGCAACTAAGCATTTAATTGTGTATTGGATAACAAATAATAATCAAAATAAAATATTATTTAAATTATTTATCTACTTATTAAAAGGAGAAAACACTAATTGTTTGTTTGTTGGTTGAAAATTGGTAGAAATTCATCAGCCACTTGAAAGCATGGTTGTCCAAAAACATTGAAATTTATATATTCAGAAATCAGAATTTTCCTACAAAGCCTTTAGTTATAGTTATCATTTTGTATATTGTTGGGCCTGTGCTAATTCTGATAATACTAATACATTTCAGTCTTATTTTTAGGACTTTTTTTTCACGATTCACGATTGAAAAATCCGTTTCAAGATCGATGATATATTTCAATATTATATATTTCTGTTTCATTTATGTATTATATGTATCCATTATATTTATGCCAAATTTGTTTTATGATCTCAATAGTCACAAATTTATTTTCATCTTTTTTTCATCTTTATTAAATGCATACACAGTTAAATTTTGAATTTACATCTGACTATTTAAAAAAGTTGAGTACCGGTAATTATTCTTATTACATTAAGTAACTCACTTTTACTTATGAATACTAAAGTAGATTTTTTTCTCTAGAAGAGGAAAATTGACTCAATATTAAAGAACTGGTAACATTTTAAGTTTAAAAAAAGTACTGGTAATAAATATTTTGGTTAAAAAAAAATCAGTCAAACTGATATCAGTCAATATATGGAGCCCCTAAAGGGACAGAGTGATGTAAAAAAAAAAATTCAATGCTTTTACATTCTCTTGTAAATGTTTTGCGTTCCCTCAAGAAACTTTGCGTTTACTTGAAAAATGTTTGAGCTCATCCGAGCAACTTTGCGCTCGCTCGCAAACTTTTTGAGTTCTTTGCGAGTAAATGCAAAGTTTCTCAGAGGAACTCCGAGGTTTCTTGGGGGAATTCAAAGCTTTTACGAGATAATGGAAAAGCATTGAAATATGTTTTTTCCTCCCATCCCATATTTTTTCCACCACCATGTCCCTTTAGGCGCTCCGTAGTCCATCTGTAGTTGAGAACCACTGCGATTCAGTTAAATCTACTGATTTTTCAGCATTCACTTTTGAATACAAACTGATAACATAATGCTAAATAAAGGTGACCTCTGAAACTTCAACTATTCAAAGAGTGGAAAGAGAGGAGCAAATCATGAAAAAATGAAAAGGTTTACGCACTTGTTTTACCTGTATGTGTCCGGGTGTGGGTCTTAAGGTGGTCTGACCGTGAGAACTTTCTCTGACAGGTTTCGCACTGGAATGGCTTAACGCCTACACACACACAGGAACATACAAGTGTGGTCACACTCACACACACAAGGAGAGAACGGGTACAGGCTACAGTAGAGAGACCATGCCAAAATGTGTCAGAGAGAAAAAAAATCGTCTTGAATTAAGTATGTGAGATCAATGTCCAAAGAGAGTCTGGCCAGATAGCAATACATCAGCAAACACTTGTGCTAAATGTTAACTCATAAAACTGTAATGTTTCCACACACTTGGAACGCGAGTGAAAATGTAAACATTTAGCCGACCTTAAGTCGACAACTGCAGACTGTTATCACACCTTTTTGTAAAAGATATGAGAAATGAGCAGGATTCTACTTGCGTGGCAGTGTTTCTATTGGTGAATTCGCATGCTAGTATAGTTTACATGCTAGCATGCAAGTTTGGGGTTTGTGGGAAATCCCAAAATCAATAAATCTATGTAACAAGTATTCATGTAAAAAGTATGATAAACTGTACTTCTTTTTCACAAGAGGGCTTAGATCTGAATCTCCAATCGTTTGTGTCCCTTACTGAATAGTTTCACATGCTACAAGGAAATGCCCGAGGGAAAACAGCAACAGGAAGACAGAAATAATAAGGGACAGAGGCGCAAACCTGTGTGTCTTCTCTGGTGTCGTTTTAGCTGGTCTGATCTGGAGAACCTGCGACCACAGTCTGTGAAGTCACACTGATAGGGTTTCTCCCCTATGAGTTTAATACAACCAAACATGTTAATGATAACCTTAGCATTTGTGCTAATGGTATTTAATAACATTTGTGGGTTGTCTTACCTGTGTGTTTACGACTGTGCATCTGTAAGTGAGAAAGTTTAAAGTATCTTTTGTTACAGCCCGGGTAGGCGCACATGAACGGCCTTTTTTCGTTGGTCTCGGATGAACGCACAATGGCGGGTGTAATGCCCGGTACTCTCCGCACATCCTGTGAGAAAGTCGACAACATTCAATTCGTGCTACAGCAAACGCTGCGCACCAAACAAGACATCCGAACCCACTGCCCATGCGGAAAACCGCTAATGATTAGCATGCCCAATCGGTTCATTACTGCAGAATTAGCTGTGAAATGATTATTCAGATTTACCCATGCTACTGATATGGGCTCTAACTGTGAACGGTTAGTCACGGACGTTAGGCAGGCCTTATTTCACTGCTTCACTCCCCCTGTTCCTCCCGTTTCCCTCATTTGCCCACTGCTAAAGCCCATCTGCTCTTAATTAACTAGTGCTTAGCATAATGGCGTTTCCGCACGCTGGCATAGTAATGAATGAGTGTTAAGTGTTATTGATAAGTAAATGACTAAAACTGTTCTACTGCTGTAGTGCCAGACTTATATATTGACCCCACGGGGATGATAACACAGCAGGCTAGGCAATACACCCCAGCGGGCTAGCATGCTACGTCTGATATTTATGTGACAGTTTAGTTCAGATTAGCTGTTCTAAATGATCAATTTTAACTAATGTATTGTATACATTCACATTGTTCGAAATAAAAATTTCAATCAATCAATCAAACATTCATCCATCTGAAATTGTTCTATCTATCTATCATCTGTCTGTCTGTCATGTATCTATCTGTCTGTCTGTCTGTCTGTCTGTCTATCAATATGTCTGTCTGTCATGTATCTATCTGTCTGTCTGTCTGTCTATCAATATGTCTGTCTGTCATGTATCTATCTATCTATCTATCTATCTGTCTGTCTGTCTATCAATCTGTCTGTCTGTCATGTATCTATCTATCTATCTATCTATCTGTCATGTATCTATCTGTCATGTATCTATCTATCTATCTATCTATCTATCTGTCATGTATCTATCTATCTATCTATCTATCTATCTATCTATCTATCTATCTATCTATCTATCTATCTGTCATGTATCTATCTATCTATCTATCTATCTATCTATCTATCTGTCTGTCTGTCATGTATCTATCTATCTATCTATCTATCTATCTATCTATCTATCTATCTATCTATCTATCTATCTATCTATCTATCTATCTATCTATCTATCTATCAGTCATCTGTCTGTCTGTCTGTCTATCTATCCACCCCCACCCTAGCTGAAAAATTGGCCATTACGCATTTATACAATTAGAAAAGAAAGAGTAAACAGAGAAGTGGGGAAAGGCATCCCATTCTGAACAAGAGCAGCTCTGGAGTATCTCTTCTTTTACTGCTTTAAGGCCGCTGACAGACATTAATTAAGAGCTAATGATTTATATGCATGAGCAGCAGGCAACTGGAAACTGCAGCTTTACAGCTAATGGACTTTTTTAAGTGATTCCTCTTCGCTTTTCATCCTGAAATGCCTTTCAAATCTCTCAGCTATTTTGGCAGGGGCCTGCTTCCTCTCGCATAGCCTTCTCATTGCGTCAGATGGTTCTCTTCAGCACCTTCCTTTTAAATGAATGTCTCTTTTATTATTATTAGTTATTTAAGGCACTGTATCACACTTCTAAATCTTTTCTTTTTCTTTTTGAGTTATTCATTTTAGCAAGTTGTATAATCAACCTTTTGATTAAGGGTCGAGTATGTAAGTCCCTGTGTGTCTTTGTACGCCGTGGCCTGACCTTGGCCCAATGTGAGCACATCCCAAGAGCACAAAGAATCTTAGTGTGTCCTGGGAGTGAACTCAAGTGTGCCGTGAGTTAGAGATACTGACCTGAAGGCCTCTGAAGACACCGTGGGTGTGGATGCGGTACTGCGTGCTGCAGCTGTAGACCATGGGTGTGCTGGGGTCGCTCTCATACCCTCCTGCATGACTGTTTGTGTTCAAAGGGGAGAATATTTCGTTATCAGTGTGTGATCAGATGGAATAAAGTGAGCTTTTTCAGAGAACTGGAAATGCAAACTGAATGCTATAAGTATAAATAATGTGATAACATTTTGTGACTTTTAAAACATGGGAAAAATGCAAATTTTTAAAAGTTTGGGATCAGTTAGATAAAAAAAAAGCGACAGTTTTTATAATTTTACTAAATATTTATATTTCAAATAAATGCTTTTTAAAAACTTTATCAAAATATCCAGAAAAATAATGCATCACATTTCCACAAAAATATCAAGCAGCACACCTGTTGTCAACATTGATAATAATTAGAAATCTTTATTATTTTCAGCATATTGGAATGATTTCTCAAGTTATTTTAACTGTAATACTATTTCACAATATTTATATTTGTACTGTATTTTTTTATAAAATAAATGCAGCCTTGGTGAGCATAAGACACTTCTTTTAAACATTAAAAAAATCTTACTGACCCCAAACTTTTGAAAAATGTACATTTGTATATATTTTTGTACATGGAAAACAAGTCATCAGATATTTTTACTAAAAAATAAGACAACATACTGATTAATAGTGTGGAGATATGTTATATGTTGAGAAAAAACTAAAATGTAATACACATTTAATTAATAAAAAATTAGTCTACACCTGTTTGTCTTAAACTTTATAGTTAATTGCATTGATAACTAGAATATCACTAAGACGTGCTTTTTGATGCATGTAAAAACTATTCACAAAATGTAATTCTACCTCATAACTTTCCTACTTATGTACGACAGCCGATAAAGTCCTTCCTAAATCTCTCCATGCATTATTTCACAAAGTTTGGATGACATATAGAGGGCATTGCTAGCCATAAAATACACAGATTCATGTCTTTGTAACTCATTCTGACATTGGGGCAAATTGCTCCCCGTTTCAAAGAGCAATATTTTTTGCCCTAAACATTTGAGGTAGGGCCAGTCAGAGAGATGAATGGGGAATGTATGGTCTTGCTCACTGTTGAACTTCTGCCTGAACCTCAGCGGTATGCCTTTTTACGTCGCGCTGTAAATACACGTTTCTCAGGACAATTCTGCACCATGTTTCTCCTTTGGAGAAAAGACCACACATTATGTTACTGCGAAGATCTCTGCCTTGCTTGAACAAAATTTCACGAATTTTGTGTAACAGTTCACGAGGTATAAAGTTCTCTTTGTCTCTATGCAAGACCAGCCAGACAGAAAGACAGTCCAAAACAGCATCCTGCAGTAAATCTTCTCACAGTTCATTCATTCACCCAAGCCGAACCACCTTGGTCTTGTGACAGACGTGGGATTTGGAGGAATGCGAAGAGCTTTAGATTGTTGGATGTATATAGGAATGATTAAGTTTGGATTGAGGAGCCACAGCAACGCTTCCATGGCAGCCCCCTTGGGATCGATCAGCGTGTCTGATTTTTCCTCAACCGAAACCAGCACCGTCCTTCTCATTTATCAGCACATGAATCATTCCGTCACCCAGGGCTCCACTGACTCTTTCAGAGAGGCTGGAGAGAGGTCACAGCCTCCTCCCCGCCTGGCCGAACGTGACTGCGGATTCTCGCTTGGGTCCCAGGGGGAGTAGAGGCTGTCCCATTGTGCACTGATGCACTTCCACCTCCCCCCTGCACGGCTCCCTTCCTCCCGGCGGGACGGCGCTCGGCCTGGTCAAGGCTGAGGTGCCACTGGCATAAATATATGGCAGGATATCATTCTCTAGCCAGACAAAACAGGCTAATTCTGTATGTGCACACTCTACTCTCTGGCACAAACAGAAAGATGAGAAGAAGAAGTTGAGGGGAAAATATTTTTGCTTGGGGGAATCAGACTACACTGGTTGCGCTTTGTTTTTAAACACACTAAAATATTACTGAAAAACACATTCTTGGTCTCAAAGTTAGTTTTAAGCTGTATGTGTTTCGCTAAAATTAATCAGACGTAATTTGTTCAGTCGGACTGGACTAGTATGTTTGTGATAAACTAAAAAGTGCTGGCTCATAAGAGTCATCCATTTAGGAATCACTGGTTGCGCTGTCAGTTTTTGATTCACTAAAAATAACCGATTCATTAGAATAATTTACAAGAGTCACAAGAGTTCAGAATCAGACTACACTGGTGAGGTGTATGTTTTTGTTTCACTACAAAAAAAGCCTTCTTATAAGAGTCATTCGTATTGTAATCTGAGTACATGAAAGAGGAAGTTGTTACTTGTAGCCAGGCTACATGCAATATCCAATCTGGCCCAATCTTCATGTTTCTTAAAACTCATGGCCTGAAGATATCTACATCCCAATATTTTGTTATAGTCATAGCACCACATACTGGCTACAGGAAGTGACATCTTTTACGCTGCAATGCACTCCTAATATTTGTAAAAAAAAATATTAAAATGTTATATCAAATGTTAAACATGCTAGCAACATGCTACAAACATGTTAAAACCAAGTGGGCCGCACTAGTCCTGAAAAGTGAAGCCAAAGCATTTCGATCGCCCCCTGGTGGCTCGCTGCAGTGTAGGTCATAAACCCCGCCCTCTCCATGTAATCGAATGGGACGCGAGCCAACCTAAAAAATCCAATTACACTTCAAATAATTTTCAGAAAGATGGTTTCTGTCATTTTAGGTAGTTCTTCACACAGACCTTCCGATAGGTTTGAGTCTGCGGGAGTGGGTATGGACAGAACCTTGATACCTCGGGATCACCTCAGGATCACTACTGCGCAAACTCTGGCTCTGAACGACGTAAACGGAAACGGCCGTTACTGGGATATTTTGGCTTAATTTTTCTACAGTGGAAGGAAACAGAGACGCGCTGTCCATGCTAGCAACACTTAGCTAGGGTTAAAACAAATTATTAATGCCATGACACAGGAAGTTGTAACTCAATGTCTAATCTGCCCCAAACATTTTCATAAAAGTCCTGGTCAGAAGACATCGACATGCAATATTTAGTTATAGACATAGCGCCACCAGCTGGTAGCAGGAACTGTGGCACATATAAATGACTTTGACTCCTATATTTAACCATTTAAACACATATTGCCCACCGTTCACTGTTTTCTTAAGGCCACCGGGTGGCGTTGGCACCAGTGCGAGGGCCCGTTCATCGCTGCTTTAATTCGTATTGGACTACATTGATCATGCTTTCTGTTTTGCGTTGTTGATTCAGTTAAATAAGTAGCGCAGGAAACTCTGTCACAACATTTTAGAACAGTTTTCTGTATGAATGCCTAATGAATGCTCTGGCCAATGTTCAACTATTTGCAATGAATTTAAAATGGCTTTTCTGACATCCATGGCAATGTACCATAGAAGAAACAGAACCCAAACCGATGTGGTTTGCACACATAATTCAACTTGCATTCAGACCTATTATCATATTAAGCACCAGCTCAAACGAAGCCTATTATAAGTCCTGAAGCAAATGTGTGCTTATCCAAATCACAGAAGAATGTCCTACATGACAGGAGCGGGTCACGTCGACCTACCTCTTTATAGTGGATGCCAAAGGGTTGACAGGATTCCATCCCATGCACTCCAACTGTGACGCCATTTGATATAAATTATCGCTGCTGGGATTGAAAACAACAGAAACACTATTTAAGAAAATATGCATGTACAGTATTTTCCTTTACAACGAGCACACTTTAATATTAAAAACCAGCAACCACCGCCACATGTAAAGAATGTGTGGATGAAAAATAGCCTTTTTGACAAAGGCATCCTGGGTAACAGCGAATGAATGTGTCATATGCGCAGAAAAAAAAGGAGTTTACCCACACCACCGGGGTGATCAGTTAATCAGGTCATCCCTCTGACCAAAAACCTGCCATACGTTATTAAAAGCCTGTCCGTAGAACCATTAGTTACCCTGCCAGGTGCTCACCCAAACACATAGTTTGGATTTATCTACAGCAACTCTGACATCATAGTGTTTCATCATAGACAGGCAACAGTATACGACGGTATGAACTGGTACCTGGTACTGTGCTTGCTTCACTGTTGAAGGAACATAACAGTATTTCAGCATCAAGAGTTTGTTTTGAGAAAATACAGTTATGCCATATGGCCCTTTCACATGCGTGTTAAAATGTTTCAGGACTATTCCAATAATGATAACTTTAAATTAAAGGCATATTCAGCACGTTTAATTCAATCAATAGCATGTACGGCAATTTAGCATTACATTGAGGTAAATGGAACCAAACGTAAATGTTAAAATCCTCACTGTTTCAAAAGTATAGCCACAAGACGTACAGTAAACAATTATGTGTAAACATGATTTCAGCGTGCAAAAATTTCTTACTAGTCTTTTATGTGTAAAGTTCCAGTTTTACAACTCATCGCAATGACAATGTTCTACCTAAAACCTTAAAACGACAGTAAAAAAACACAGCTTTGCAGCACAAATAATGCAGTTTTTAACAGAAGAATTAATGTTAGTGCTTTCATAAAATTACTTTTAAATATATGATTGAGCCAGACTGTAAATGTTAAAATCCTCACTGATTCAAAAGTATAGCCACAAGACATAGAGTAAACAAAATGCAATTACATGATTTTAGTGTGAAAAAATTGCTTACTAATCTATTCTGTGAAGTTATATCAGATTTTACAATTCATTTCCATGTCAAGGTAATGCCTAAAACCATCAACTTAAAACGACTATTAAAAATGTGAAAAAAAAAAAGTTCCTGTTCTAAATTTTTAAGTACAATCAACTAGGATGTTTAAGTCATTTCAACTTAAAGTACATTAAACTGACTTTATCTTCTTGTAAAACTTATAAAAAAAAGTTGAAATTGCTTAACTTATTTTGATGAGTTAAAGCAATATAAAAACATGTTGTCATAACTTATACAGTGCAGTGGTTTTAGTGCACAAAAAATGCTTACTCATCTTTTCAGTGTGTAAAGTAATATCCAATTTTACAATCCAATGACATGACAACATACTGCCTATAACCTTAAAACGACTGTAAATATTATGATTTATACAGCTTTGCAGCTCAAATAATAGATGGTTTTAACAGAAGATGTCAGTTCTTTTTTTAAACATAAGATGAAAAATTGCTTTAAACAGAGTCAAATACACGGAAAGAAAAACTAATAGTTTGGTCAGATATAACAGTGGTCTGGTAGACTCCCTGTACAACATGGTCTGGATCTTTGTTTTTCATTTTTGACGCACCAGACGCAGATGCAGGAAGCCTGTAGATTGTGAATAGTTTACACTACATCTGCCTTTGAGATTAACAACAACCTAATTTAACTTTGAAAACCTGGACATGTTTTTATTCCAGTCACCTAGTGCTACCTAAAAAAAAATAACAACGTTTTAACCAGGAGGCCTGTGTAAATACAGGGCTGTAGGTACCAGGCATTTGATTTGAGAAGCGGCACAGCATTTTGATTTGAGGATTCACAGCCGCCTCACTGCGGCCTGTTTATTACAACGCAGAGAAGCGGGAACTGGAAAATGCAGTCTGACCTGAGTCAGAGTCCTCTTATCATCCCAATTCTGTTATTTTGAATCTTTATGTTCCCTCTGCGCTGGAAAAACAACATGGCGAAAGCATCCGAGGAATGCGAGATGATTTTGGGGCTGTAGTACTCGTACTGGTAGACAAAGTTGCGAAGGGAACTCCACCGAGAACAGTTAACCACTTATCAGAATGAAAGAATTCCGAGCTGGTCTGAAAGTGCAAACGGGTGGTGGATTAAAGCGTTTGTCTTGGCGTAGTACACACTGCTGTTCAGCACTTGACCTTTATTAAGCATGTTTGACAGAACCCAGCTTTGATTTGGCAATATTCTGTCAAATGAAATTACACCGTTTTGCATTTTTAACCCCTGACACTTGTAATTTGGGATTTTTTTGAGTGCTCAATTTCCTCGTATTTTTCAGAAATGTTTTTGTTAGTCTAACAGTGGATTACACAACCATTCAAAAGTTTGGTGTTAGTAAGATTTAAAAAATAGAATTTTTATAGAAATTAATAATTTTATTCAGTAAGGATGCATCACATAAATCAGACATTTATATAACACAGTATTTATATTTCAAATAAATGCTGTTACTTTGCACTTTATATTAAATAGAGAATCTTGAAGAAAAAAATGTATCACGGTTTCCACAAAAATATTAGGCAGCACAACTATTTTCACTATTGATGATGATAATAATGTATTTTACTTGAGCAGCAAATCAGCATATTAGAAAGATTTCTGAAAGATCATGTGACACTGAAAACTGAAAATTAAGTAAATTTCACTGAAATTTTACTTTTTGACCAAATAAATGCAGCCTTGGTGAGCATAAGAGACTTCTTTAAAAAAAATATCAAAAATCTTACCGACCCCAAACTTTTGAACCGTACTGTATTTTGATAATGCACTTAAAAAAAAATCCCAGCAGAAACTTTATTTGAACATCCTGTACGAACAAGTTTTCTTCCTTTTCCTCTTGTTGCTTAATTTCCCCGCTTCCTCTACGTGCTCAATGGCAGCGTGACTTTTTGGAGCCGCCATAACAGATTTTGAAGCGTCTCTGATTGTTGCACAGGCCTGGTTATTGAACCGAACTGGATTTGAACTTCCTGCGCCCAGAGTGTCCTGACAACTATCAGTTGGACTGTCTGTAGCCAGTCTGGACATTTTCCCTATTATATTAAATTGCATGACGTCTGTTTTTCTGTTAAGGCAGCATTTCAGAAACATCTGAAGCGCAATGATGTACATGCAGACGGAGAGAGAGGAGTCAAACATGTGTGAGGAACATGTTTCAGAAGACCTTGAGATGTTATTTGTGTGATGGACAGCCCTACCTGTTGTACGGGTTCCTCAGGAGCAGAGCCTGACTTCCTGTACAGCTGTCAGAAGGAGTGTGACAACCGTACACTGGAGGAGGGACAGGATACTGCTGCTCACCTGAAATGTAACACACATATTAATGAGAAGTCTTTGATAGCATTTCAATACTTTGAATTGACCATATATATACACACACACGTTGTGTTTTCAGGTTTTATTGGGACTTTCCATAGACATAATGATTTTTATACTGTACATTCTATCCCTTTATACTAACCCAAACCTAAACCTACACACACACACACACACACACACACCATGTTGTATGTATCTATTATATTATTATCATTATTTACTAAATCATATCAGTATTATCTATTTTATATACATTTTATATTAAAAGAGGCATTAATATAAACATTATATAAATACTATAAAAAATAATTATAAAATATAAAAATACTTAAATACATTCTTATTTTTAATATTAATCTTTTGCGTGTATTAATTTTAAATCATGTCATGGTCTGAGTTGAACAGAACTTTGGGACAATTTCTTTTGTTTTTAAATAAATGTATTACGTATCAATAAACATGACGTGATAAGAGATAAAGAAACAAATTGTTGAACTTTTTTTTCTTAAATAACTAGAACGTTTCTATTTTTTTCTCTATCACACCTTGGATAACAACATTGTGTTTGATTTTTAATACATTATGTTTTGAATAATTCCCTCTATAACCAAATTAACGAGAATGAACATTTGCGCACTTTGTTTTTCTTGAGTCCCCCATGGAAAATAGCCATGCCTGGATGCTAAGAGTATCATAACTTTGCAGTTCCAGCTAAACGCATGATCGAGCATGTGTGGTGTAGTCCGGCTTACAAAGGGAACATGAGCGTGAGGGAGGGTTATGGAGACGCAGCCGAGTACACTTCGCAGTTATGAAAACAACAGGCTGAGTTTCTTTGAAGCCATAAAGCACGCAGAACCCCTCGCTCTCTGTTTCGAGTGCAAATGAGGAATCGCTGCTTTGGCTCATCCGGCCCCAATATTGTGAATGCGTCCCATGGTAGTTCTAAACATTCCGAAAGGGATCTTACATTGCAGAGTCTTCTGGTCACTAGCACAGAGACCTCAGGGAGAATTTACTGCGGCACAATGAACACCAAAACCTCCGGTTAGCTGTTTGCTGATTTTCAACATTATGACGTGCATAAGAGCAGAGAGGACTATGGGGAGAAAGAAGAGTTTGGGCTGATTTACTGTTCAGCGATGGGACGTTTTGTGCAACTTGCCCCCTGAATGACATTACAGAAACCGCTATGTAAGTTCAAAGAGCAAGGGCAGGATCTCAAACACGCCGAAAGTGTTTGCAGATTAGAGTCTCCTCCAATAAATGCATTTATACAAACACAATAAAATGTAATTTAGTGCATGGTGTGTTTGTGCACTGCTCACCCATGTTGCTTTGCTGCGAGATGGGGTCCTCGTGTTTGAAGGAATGGTTTGGAAACTGCGAGGTGTGGTGGGAAGGCGTGTGTCCGTAGTTCGTGCTTCCATCAAAAGCAACTGTGCCGTAACCTGGGACAGAAAATATAAATGAAGTCAGCAATGTTTTAAATATTATTGTAAAACATTTTTTACATACATTTGAAATAGGCTATAGATCTTCTGTTGTAGAAATTTTAGAATTGCCAAATTGCTCCGTAAACTTCAAAAGTTTTCTGTTGAGATGGAAATATTTTAAATATATATTTTAAAACAGTTTCAAAAATATTTGAAATATAGATTGTATACCATTTATGTTTTAGAAATTTTAGAACTTCCTAATTTTTCGGTAAATGGCAAATATTTTCAGTTGAAATGGAAATATAAATGAAGTCAGAAATATTTTTAAAATGTATTTGGGCAAATAAATGGCCAGAAGTGATGTCCCTACAAGTTCAAAATATGAGAAAAATATTTTAGATTTTTTAAATATGAGGGATAGAACAAAACACTAAACTTGGTTAAGGTATTTATCTGACAAAATGATTTAGCAAAAAAGGCAAACTACAGGTTTTATTTACAGTATACAAAAAAAAAGAAATGCAGAGACAAATAAAAAGTATGACAGCCTGGACAAAAATGATGTCTGCACAATTTGGCATGTTTCATTGCATTACAAATAAAACAATTGACACACAATATGCGTATAAAATCTTTAACAGATTTTTTATAATATTAAAATAAAGGGTGAAGACGTCAGTTTTGGCCACTACTATAGATCTTATACCACTTATGTTTTAGTCATTTTAGAATTGCTTAATTATTCCGTAAACTTCAAACTTTTGCATTTCAGATGCAAATATGTATATTCTATATGTGCCAGAAATAAAAACAACATCAACAAATCTCTAGTAGCTGTTATTAAACAGAAACACACAGCTACTCTCCAGATAATAGGAATATTCTTCTTTGGGTCCTAATCACCCCTCCATTGCCCAGCGGGGGTGAGCGGACAAGCTGTGCGAGGAAAACAAACGCTGGCAGGACGGTGTAGCCGAGAGCCGACACCAGGTTTAGGGGGTGAATCATGCCTCGGTCTAACCCCAGGTCAGACGTAACATCGTAAATCACGGTCTCCCACCACCATCTTCATTAATTACAAGCCAACCACTTTCACCTCAGAGAGAGAAAAACTCATTAAAGATGACCATTTCTCTTCCACCCTACCAGGTCTCAGCAAGAGCTTTAACCTGGGAGTCAGTGAAGTGCTGGTCACTGGCTCTAAGTGTGGCCTGATATTGTGAAGAGTGGCAGCACCCACAATTAATTGTAACTTTAGATTTCCAAAATGCAATTTAGAACTATAAAGTATCAGATGTCCTGGGGACTGTTAGTGTTTTAAATAAATTCTTCTATGGGGTAACTCAAGCACCCACAACAAGATCTCTCATGTCTGATGTTATTTATTATTATTAATGATCTTATTTCATTATTGAGGGCAAAATCTGCTCATCATATTCACTGTAAAACAAGAAAGTTGCTGCCTTAAGTTTTTAAGTACAATCAACTTGGATGTTTAAGTAATTTCAACTTAAATGACATTAAACTGACTTAAAAAAATAAGTTGAGTTTTTTAACTTTTAAAAAAAGGTTGAAAATTGCTTAACTTATCTTGATAAGTTAAAAGCTATGTACAGTCAAACCAAAAAATGTTCAGACACCTTGCTATCCTCACATAAATTAACTATAGTGTCCTGCACCCACTAGTAAATATCAAAAATGATATCTGGTGTCTGAATAACTTTTGGTTTGACTGTAATAACATATGTTGTCATAACTTATTGATTATATAATTTACAGTGCATATATGTTCACGTAAATTTTTACACAAAAAAAATAAATGTATTATTTATTTTCAAAATATATAAATATAATGTGGAATTTATACCAAATAGTAGCAACATGGATTAAAGTTGTTACTGCAAAATATCAAGTAATTTTGTACAAATGAGAGAAGGAGAAAATGTATTTATGTAGTCATGAAATACATAGAAAATATAAAATGTGAATTCTATTAACCAATAACTCAGGTGTCCAAGTGACGCATCATCAGAAAGGATCAAATATTTATTGTACATTTTTCTTTGTACAATTTATAACTTCAAAACACGTTTTGGAAAATGTGCAAAATCATTAGATGTTCTTTTTTTAAAGTCTGTTATTGATTTAAATACAGTCTCCAATAGTTATCGAATGATACTTGTTTTCAAATAGACATGTATGCATTTATGCACACTATTTGCAAATGTCTATATGCAAATAGACATTTACATGTATTACATTTATGCAAAAGTATTTGTCTACATGCATTTACTTTATGAAATCTCATTTAACAAAATTGTTTCTTTTCATTTGGCTTATCTGAAATCAGTTTCACCTTATTATAATCTTTCAGTTTTTGAAATATTATTAGCAGGTGCAGTTTTTCGTCTTTGTTTTCATGCAATTTGTCATCATGATATTTTTCTTGTCTAAAAATATTTTTCTTGTCTGACTGCAAAATCTTTATTATCCCATAAGTTGAAACCCCCAAGCCAGTAACCTAAAGTTCATTATACACTGACACAGCAATGACCCAACATGCATTAAACGCCTGTGTGATGAGGTGTTTGGAGCATATCTGTAAAATAACTGGGAACTGTTTTGCCAAATACAGGAGCATTGAGATACATAATTACTCAAGGCAGACAAATATGTGTGAGGTGATGGCCCTGGTGATGGATAAATCACAGAATGCATTTACTCACTTACTACATTACTGTTAAAACAAGCTCACATCCTGACAAACTACACTCTCTTCAAAAGTTGTCCTATAAAATAGTAATGTACTATACAAATAGCGCTAATTCCTCACATTAAAAAAACTCAAGTTTTGTCAAATAGATGACAAACTGTATTATTTTTAACTGTCTATAAAAAGAATTGTATTTGCATAAATGGTTTAGTTTGTCACTTAAGTTCTCCTTAATTCAAATAATGACATTTTCAGAAAGCATTGTTTTTAATACAAATTCATTTGAATTCATTAACAATTTTACACTACTTTGACATTATCAAACTTATTAAGGTTGACTTTAAGGCCAATGGTTGAGCAATTTAAATGGTCCAATTTCAATATGTTATGGTCCATGGATGAGCGGGATGATATACGAGAAATAAAAATAAAGTACTTTTGGTTTAAAAAAAAATAAAAAAATTCCAGCTTTACTATGTAATTGAATTCATGTATTAAGCAGACATAATTAAACTGAATAATTGAAATACAATTTAAATTAAAATAAGCATGTTATAACCCCATACCAATTTAGTGCTTCTTGTTCCTATTAATTCATAGGAATTTTTAAACGTATTGACTTTTAGGCCAACTGTTGAGTAATATAAATGGTCCGAATTCTAAATGTTATGAAATTGAGGCATACAAGATCCCAACTAAAAATAAATTACTTTTGTTTTTTCAAAAAGTCTTTTACAAGCTTTACGAAAACGGTTAAAAGTTTATTTAACAGACAATTAAACGTGTGTTAAGCAGACAACATTTAAACTGAATGACTGAAATAAAAACTAAATTAGGATAGGCAAGGTTATAGGCCTCATACCAGTAAAATGAGATGATTTGTGCCCTTAATAATTAATACAAATGTTTATATCTATTGACAAATTATGGCAGTTCGGGAACAATAAAGGACCCAGAAAAGAATTACAGTGACATTAAAGGAGTTTCTCACCCTGATTCCTGGAGCTGGGCTGGCTGTCCATGCAGTTGGACAGGTAAGGGCTATTGCTGAACATCCTGGGCTGGGTGGGTGGGGGCTGGCTGGCTGTAGGGGCCCCGAAGGCTCCGTACCTGCAGGCCCCAGTGCCAGTGAACTGTCCAGAGAAGTGCACGGTGAAGGCGCTCAGCCCACAGTGAGGGTCTTCGTGAGGGTCGGTCGTGCCCCAGCTGGGCTCCTGCTTGATGAAGGAGTGCGGGGCCAGCGAGCTGTAGGGTGCGCCGGTGTGAAAGTCCAGCATAGGAGCCCACTGCGGGGTGCTGCTCACGGGCAGGGCACAGTTCCCGTTCCCCCCAGGCAGAGTGGGCACGGGAGGGAGAAGAGTGTTGAGGTCACGTACATCGGAACCCATTTTCGTGTACTTGAAACACCTGAACGGCCCAGCTGAGAGACGAGGTCCGACGAGGATCTGGTTTGAGTTCGATTTGGTGCTAGAATCCAAAGTCAAGGTGTCATCGCTAAGTCAGGTTGGGTCACGGCCAGTAAAAAGTGCTCTTCGTTAAAAACGGCGTTGTCGTTTTCAACCAGAATAGTCCATGTCACAATGGGAGAAGAGAAAACGGGGGCTCAGTTGGGAGGTCCCAGCAGGGGCAAGTTCTCGCAGGCTCTGTGAATGGAGTGAGGAGAGCAGAAGAGAGGTTCCTCCTTTCTTGCGTGTCTGTTTTCTTTGGAGGCCTAGGAGCTCACAATACAGAGCCAGTCTGAGGAGTCGGGAGGAGGAGGAGGAGCCAGAGCTAGTGAGGAAAGATGAGTGTAACACTTCATTCATTTACTTCTCCCTGTACAATACTCCTCCCTGTATACTCATACAACATGCAGGGAGTCTCAATAAACTGTGTGTGTGTGTGTGTGTGTGTGTTTGTGGGAGTCGGCTGGATAGATAACAATGATTCAGAGACTGGCTTTTTATGAGTTTTGAAATACATTTTAGCAGACACTATAAAACTGTTAAATGCACTTCAGACTTTGGCTGTGCAGGTACAGTAATATCTTGAAGTGATATACAAATCTAAAGGATATTTAAGAGGTGTAATTTTATTTTAAATCTATTTTGAATTGCATTCAGAATTTGAATTGGTTTGTGAAGGGACAGGCCTTTCGTTTTAATTATTGT
Organism: Phoxinus phoxinus; assembly: GCF_949152265.1. Taxonomy (NCBI): domain Eukaryota; kingdom Metazoa; phylum Chordata; class Actinopteri; order Cypriniformes; family Leuciscidae; genus Phoxinus; species Phoxinus phoxinus. The sequence continues at coordinate 15,017,977 of NC_136900.1, forward strand.
TCTAACATATGCTTCGGTTAAATAGTCTTTAATTTTGTTTCAAGACTATATTTTGAGGCGCGTGACCTTACAGCATCATAATGACCGCGCGCAAGCTAGCGCTTTATCATTAACATCCATCAAACTTAATGTTTTTTTTTTCTATCTCTCGCTCAGACGGTCTTATATGCATTATACAAATGCTGCCCCCTTTTATAATTTAGGGCGACTTTAGAAAATAATAGGCGTAAAAAGTAATGCCATGCATGGAAGGCAAAATTATAATGATTATTTTATAAGTGGGTTGTTGTAACAATATATACGAGAAAGGAAATGGTTAATTATTAAACGGCTTGTAATTGTTTTTTGACGTTATTTATGGCGGAGGGAAAAACCTAGATCATTGACTCCGCAACATCTTTTTTATTAAAACTAGTCTTTTTTTTCTTTTCTTTATTTTTTACTAAAACTAGTTATTTAAAAAAATACTAGTATAATAATAATAATAATATTAAATGCTCAATCAATTATTGGTAGCCTATTTTATATGATTTAATGGATATAGCCTATAGGCTATTCAAGTGGCCGTATCAGCCATTTTCTCCTAAAAATGAAATATTTTATGCAGCCTATCATGACTTTTTTTCTTATAAATAAAAATATACATTTTAAAAATAACTTAGGCTAAATATAGCAGCAATGAAAAATACAAAATGTAACGAAAATAGTCCCGCTTATCTACAGATTGTCTTGTTTATTTTAAAATGTTTTTTTTAACAATTAGCCTACCTATTAGGACTTATTTTAAGTTGTTTTTTATTTTATTATTTTAAATTAAAATAATGAACGTATTCATTAGGCTATATGAACGTATATGAACGACTTATTCATAGCTACCCTTTATTATGCTTCTAAAAAAACTAATAGGCTAGGCTATAAACCGAAAGCGTTAAATAATTAAATGAAACGTCTTGCTTAATGATGTTTCAGCTAGTCAGAGAAGAAAAAAAAACTTTAGGATCCATATGAACTGTTTAAGTGCAGGACGAATTTTGTTTAGATAAAGAGTTTCTTATCATCATCATGAAAAAACGAATCGGCAGGCAGGTGCTCGTGTTCATATCAACTGTTAAATAATTTAACAGTCAAATAAAAACGGAATGAGTAACGTTCTTTTATTTTAAAAAAAGAAAAGAAAGAAGTTTGTTCGAATTTTCACATTTTACATTTAATCCTTTAGTCGCAAAGCAATGATGAGCGTTTGATCGACCGAATCACTGAATCAGAAAGAAATTCCACGCAGGCAAAGCCAGTTAAAGCACATGCAATGTCCTAATGAAAGTGTTTTGTCTTAGCCTACAATTGGCGACCATCAAGGACGATGAAAGGCCGATGAAAAATACGTGATGTTGCGATGAAGACATGAGGAGGGACGAGTCAATTATAACACTGCACAATCTGCCGCGAGGACGAGAGGACTTACACACACCCCTACACACACTCCCTCAGCAAGGGCTGAGTTCCTGCTTAACCTCTGGCTCACTGTCTGGAGAAGAGTAATATTACTGAAGTCCACATCTCCAGCCTGAGATGGACCTCATCTGGAAGTCCTCATACCATCAGGTTGGAGATGTGAAAACAAACGAATCCTGTATTATATTGTTAGCACTTAGTCAATTCTTAGCTTTAACTTTTAAGCAGGGCCCATGGACATCCATAACCATTTGCAGAATACGTGCAATAACAGTAACAGACAGTGACAAAGATTTTAGTTCCACAGTGGGTTCGAAAAAATATGGTGTGACACAACACACGCCCGGCATCCAGACACTTTTATGGTCCAAGATGAAACAATATAACAATGTATTATTAATGAGAGTGAGAATTATGGATATTGTAAAATACTGGCAATCAGTACATTTATCTGTATGGCTAAAAGAAGAAATTAAGTTAGACCTAACTGACACCGTTGTACGAAAGTGGAAGCATAATATGCATAGACAGTATGATAATAGATAGGCCTAATATGATGCAGGTCCAGCATTTGGTGGTCGAAGTGGCTACAAGTAGGCTAGCTAATCGGCTACATTATGTGTTATAATTTAAGCATAGCCTACAAAAGTGCTTATTTTTTTTAGGTACGCTGTCCCATATTTGCTTATTAGCCTATTTTTTAACATTTTTATATTGAGCAATTTTATACGACTCAAACTACAACAATGAGCGATCTAGGCCTATTGTCAAACATATCAAACAGATATATTTGAGCATTAACAGGCTAACTTAATTGCCTCCCTTTCGCGCCATTCATTTGTCTGTCTTCACTTGCAATCGGAATTACCGGCTAAATACGAATTTCCTAATTAAAATTTAGACATGAACGCAAGTCCCACTGGGAAGTTGGTGGGCCACACACTTTAAACATGGCGGAAGGAAAACGATTGCTGCTGTTGACTGCTATTCTTTTGTTTTGTTTTTCCACATCAGCCATATTACATTGCCTTGTAGTTAAAAGTGCATACATTTAGGCTAATAATAACCATTTAAAGCGTATATTGTTAAATATATTGCTCAGCGAAATCCGAATCGTTAGCAAGCTGACTAGATAATGTAGCCTAGCCTATGTTATCAATTAACGGGACGCTATAGGCTATCATTCTGACTTTAATATGAGTCTCATATTAAATAACTCAATATAGGCAAGAATAAACCTGGTGTTCTCCATGGTTCCTGTTCTCCCCGGGGACCCCGACAACAAAGCACTTCAATGCGACGAGCTCGTAATCACGACTTCAGAAGTGGGAAGTAGGAAATTTCCGATAGTAAAGGCAGCAATTGTGCTGAGGATATCATACGTTACGGTTCTTGGCACATTTTGATTATGACGTAACCAGTTCAGTGAGTTTTGCTCCGACCGGTTCATTGAATTACGCTACCGAGTTGCTGCTGACTCGTGAACAGCGATCATATTAGTCTCCATTTGAATGAATCAATGAATCGTCATCAGTGCTATTGAACCTGAACCGATTCAATAGGTTCAACGAAAATAATTGGTATATCTTCATTTTGAAATAGCGAGGAACGATAATGAAATTTAGTGGAAAAATAAAATAAGATATAGCCTAGCCTAACGCAGAATGTAGGCTAGTGAAGTAAATGGAAAAATGTAGGCCCACAGCTGCAATCAAATTATGACAAATGGGAGTTTACATGATCAACTTGTTGACATTTATTTCAGTTTTTTTATTTTTTATTATTAAAAATTAATTGTGATAAGATGTGAAAAATAAAAAAACTTTAAAAAGTCTTAGTTGTTACTTGTTTACTTTACAGAAATATTTGATTCCTTAGTGAAAATGTCGGCTGGTTTGATTAATCACAGGGGCAGTTGTTTGCGGCCTTGAAAGTTTCTTTTGTTTTGATGTATGAAGACTTTAAAGTTTATCTTTTCTGCTTCTCGTCTTGCCAGCCGTTTTGCTTTCATAGTAACAGTTACACACAAACATTACCAGACAACACCATATTGAAAAGAGGTCATTGTTGCTATAAATTTTACTCTGAAGAACAGAAAAGAACACTCAACATAATCATTTAGAGTAGACTATCACAGAATTAATGAATTGCTTCATTAAATATAAACAATCACTTCCTCCACTTCAGTCTCCCCCCATTTTGTTCATCCTAAGTGTCTATAACCGAGCCTAAAAAGGTGACATTCAGTCACTATGATCTCAGAAGCTATCAAGAGGTCACGAAAACTGCTGGATCTGCATCATATTATGCTGCCACTTTCATACACGAAGGCCATCCCTTAAACATTTAACTGAGATCCGTCTTTATTTGTCAAACGTTTAGGCCTTGGTGTAGCCGGAAAGCGTTGGCCAAGGAGCAGGACGTGGCTAAGCAGAGGCAGTTCTCATTAAATTGATGAGCTGAGATCTGGTCCTACTTCACCATCTGGAATTGTAGTCTGGCGTTCTGCTGAAAGCTGCTGACCCAGGATTCAACTCTTCAACTCAGGGAAGAGGAGAGCGAGGAAAAGAAAAAGTCTGTCATGTCAGCAGAAGTCACTGTGTCAAAGTCCTTTATCTTGTCATCAAGCTGAAGAGCTTTGGAATAACGGCTTGGATTAAACTAGCTCTTTGGTAGCACCAAGAGGCAGAGATCCAAAGTAAAGGGTAGATGGAAGTTGCCAATCTAGTCCCATGTACCCATCCTTCCACTTGTGATAATTTGTTGTTGTACTCCATTAGAGTACTTCACACAAAGCATGAAATTCTGTCATTGTCATCCATCCATCCATCCATCCATCCATCCATCCATCCATCCATCCATCCATCCATCCATCCATCCATCCATCCATCCATCCATCCATCCATCCATCCATCCATCCATCCATCCATCCATCCATCCATCCATCCATCCATCCATCCATCCATCCATCCATCCATCCATCCATCCATCCATCTATCTATCTATCTATCTATCTATCTATCTATCTATCTATCTATCTATCTATCTATCTATCTATCTATCTATCTATCTATCTATCTATCTATCTATCTCATTCTAAAGATCATATATTTTCCTGCACAACATTTCATACAAACATGTCCCTCATTATTCTGAAGTAAAGCAATAGAGGCTTGAGTCAGAATGCAATAGCCATTTGTGAGCGAATTATGCTTTCAAACTGATTCTTATTAATCGGTTCACAGATTGCATTAACCGATTCATGTGCGAATTGGACTGATCCAGTTGCAGCTGTTCACGTGTCAACGTGTCACTGATTCAATGATCTATACGGAGCGACTCTTAACAACTAACTGTCTGTCTGTAATATGAGCCTCAGAGTTTATCTATAAAGTCACCGAACTAATGCCAAACTTAAATTAGTGAAAGTAACATGTGAAGGCCACATCAGAACACATAGGCTACTACAAATTTGTCCTCTGGATAGTAGTGAAACACACACACACACACACACACCTGGAGCAGTGAACATCCATTTTTGCTGTGGCGCCCAGGGAGCGATTGGGGGTTAGGTGCCTTGCTCAAGTAATTTCCTGCCGGTATTGAGAATCGAGCCTGCAACCTTCGGATTATGTCAGTGTAAATATGTCAGTGCTATTATTTTTGTCTCAAGATGCACACCAGTAATGTTGGTGGTATGTTTAAAAAAAGCTACTTAAATGCCAGAATTGAACTAAGGCCTAATCCTGGCCCTGTCTGTGAAACCAGGCCAATGAGTTTTAGTTAGCACTAGGTCTCACCTCATTTTCTTTGCTGAACTCCTTGTTCACACACACAACACCCACTCTTTGCTATTTCTGCTGTGAAAAAAAGACCATAGGTTTTTCTGGGCTCCCACGAGGGGTCGGAGAAATTCTGTAGATGTCTAATGCCGCATTTCTGAAACAACAGCGAAGAAAAAGAATGGCTCCCCTGGCCATTCAAATGCATTTTTCCACTTAACAAACAACAAATTATCTTAAAATAAAACCTAGCCGACTTTTACCCAAGTGCTCCACAGGCTCAAGAAAAACACAGCGGTCCAAGTGACCCTGAAAATATTTTGTTTTTCCAAAGCTCGCTATTGCATCAAAGAGAGATCTGACTTCAAGGTAGATCCTCTGCCGACTTCATTTGTACAGCAGACTAATTGATAGCCCCAGATGATTTCCACTCGTTTGATGAATCTCTCTTGTGGTCCTCGGAGAGCATTTAAAGGAAATGAGAAATGTTACTGCTCACCCATGACAAAGGACACCAAAGTTTGAGTGTGCTTGTGGAGTCTTGAGCTAACAGATTCCACTTGAAGCGGCGATTTATTGTAAACATGAGAAGACTTGTGATTAAAGTCATAAGTAATGAAACGGACAGGTCCGAAGACCATGGACGACCAATGTAACGGATGTCAACGCTGACAGAGAACACACTATCTTTGTCAAATAAATAAAAGCTCAGTTAGCCACAGATGTGAGGTGAAATGAATCATCGTCGTCCTTATCAGCCGAAGGCTTCGGCGAAATGCAATGTTACATCTCTGGACGTGAATTTTCCCTTGTCTGCTTCAAAACAATGCCCCACTGTTCATGCCGTTTTTCTCTCTTTCTCACACTCACAAATATGCACAGGTTCTAAAAGATCGCTCATTGTGTCCGATGTTAGAAATTCCTTTTGATACACAGAGTGTGTCCTAAACAGACAGGGAGGATAGTAAAGTCACTGATATTGAGGGTGAAAATGAAGTGCGTTTTTGTCTGGTGGCAAAAAAAAAGGCCTCCGTCACTCCCATGGCCTTTATCTGCTGATACCATTCACAACAGTGCAGTCAGCTGAACCAAAATTATTTTTCATTTGTCATATTTTTCATAAAAATGTTATAGTTCATGCACATTTGCTGGACCAATATTCAGCTTCAGGAGTGCAATATATGATTCTATTGTTGTATGATTTTAATTCCTGATTTGAAATGTTACGAAACATAATTTCGACAAACAGTTAAAGACATTTCAGACTTTTTCACATTCAATTGGATAGGAGCTAACTGGAATTAGCGTTAAAATGGCCGCCAAGTGAAGTGGCCTGTTTTAAAAGAACGTTTTTTTAATTGAGCGACAAATCCAAATAATTTTCTGTGCTAATGGACATACATAGAAAAGTGGCCTTGAACTGAAGTTAGACACTATGTTTGACACCAATTACAGCTCAATGTGGTTCCTTTCAGTCGAAATTTCCAGCGATTCCGCATATTGCGATTGTAAATCCTAAAACATCTAGTTTTTTTTTATGTTTTATCATATATTTGGTTATATGAACAGTAAGGGAACATTCCGTTTAGACGAACATCCAAGAATAAAAAATAATAATAAAACGTTCCACGAACGATGTATAAAAAATATTTTTGTGCAAATATATTGAGAACATTATTGAAGACCAGGTAATTTTGGAAGAACATTTGTCCATAACTTTGAGAGCACCTTGCCAGAGCGTTCTGAGAATGTTTCCTGTTAGCTGGGTTGTTGGTGCTACACAAGGCCTGAGGCATTGCTATTAAAATATCCTGCAGGTTGTTGTGGATTTGTGGTGAACTGCCGATAAGGCAATGGCTGAGAATCGTCTGAGATCCGCTGAGGTATTTAAAACACTGCCTTGCCTTTAAAACCCCAAACGCAGAGAAATTCAGCATTTAAACAGATACGGGAAAGCGTCCAACCTAAACCTAAACACAGAAAGGGTATCAGACAGAGTGGTACCGCCAGCTGCAAGGCCATTAATTAATTCATTTTGGTATGCTCACGCTGGAACAACCTTGAACATGTGGAAAGAGAAAAGAAAAACATCAACATTTGATTTAATTAGAACTCTGAGGGGTTTTAACAAATGCACGAACCCCTCTGACTTACACATCGTCCTGTCAAAGCATCGTTATATATTGCTCTTATACATTATGTGCTATACATACTATTGTTCTAAACGCAGGGTGATAGTTTAGGATGGGAGACATCGTGAAGACTTTCGCTCTACAAATAGCACACAATGGAACACTTATGGAAAAAGGGCTCCTTGTTTAATAAAAGCTGAGAGGTCTATATCCTAAGCACACACTATCAATCTCTGGAGATGAAATTTTTCAGTCTCCACTTAAGTTTATGGGGAGAGAAAACTTTACAGAGGCTGGCGGGGCTCCAGGAGAGAGGAGAATTATGTCGAGACGTTTCTTCAAAGATAGTATCTCTATGTTTGAGCGCCACGGCATCAGTTTAGTAGGAATCGAATACCACGTCTACAAATCACGATGAAGTGCTTATCTTGAGCCAGATCATGAGCGCTGAACTGAGCAACAAGTCGACGTTGTTGCAGAAAAGGGATCAGATCTGGGAATAATAAATGCTGAGGACGGATTGGTTTGATAAAAAGTCAAAAGCGCACCAGCACAAGGACACAAGGTTGTTGTGGGTGTAGATACAGGATCTTGTTTAGCTTGCGGTCACCGTTGTGATGTTTTTGGACCCATGACTCAGCTAGATAGTAATATTGTTCCGTAGTTTGTTTGTGTACTGGTTGTTTTCGGTGGTGATGCATGCTGTTGACTACGTGCTACTGTCTAAGCGTTATTAGAGGAGACATTCTGTTCTGTATCTTCAAGTCCACAACACGTAAGCTGAACCAGTTTTATGGTTCAGCAATTAAAAATGCTAGTTTGGCATGAAGACGCTAGCAAATCCTTTCATGCCAGATCATTTGGCAACAAACTTACAAGAGTACAGTTACTTGAAGAGAGATGTCTCTGACTGCGTACGGGTTCATGGGCTGGTCAGGATAAGGGGCTTTCCGCAGGGAAGACTGTTTTCAATGTTATCATTTTGCTGAAGACTTTCACTCCAATTAGCAATAAAAACATCAACATTTTTAAGAACAGATAATGTGTTAGATCACGCTTAGTCCTTCAAATATTTTGTGATGACTGTTGTTAATAATTTAAATAATTAAAATCATCTAAAATTATTTGCTAATTAAATTAGTTGTTTTTCATGACATTGCTTTTTTGTGGCAGTCATAATACAAATAAATTTTTTATCCCACAATTGTAACTCTCGAAGGGCAATTGCAACTTAGTATCTGCCGATTTCAATTTGCTTTTTTCATAACTGAGATTTCTAATCTCGCAATTGCAACTTTTTATCTCAAAATTGTGTTTTTTGATCTCACAATTGTGACTTCACTTGTATCAATTGCGACTTTCTCATAACTCACAGTTTGACATATCTTGCTGTTATTACTTTATTTCAGAACTGCGACTTTTCTCAGAATTGCAACTTTTTAACACAATTTATTTCCAGTCTTTTTCATTGGCATTTTGCCAGGACAACATAGATTATATATACACTGAAATTATCAGCAAACATCAAACAATATCTTGTTGTGACTATCTCAAAATTGCGAATTTTCTCAGAATTGCGGCTTTATAACTCAAAATTTGACATCTTGCGGTTGTGATTACCTATATCTCTCAGTTGCGACTTTTCTCAGAATTGTGACTTTTTAACACAATTTGACAAAATATCTGGCAGTTGTGACTCACAATTGTGGCTTTATATCTTGCAATTATGATTTCTCATGAATGCCATTTCTAATCTCGCAGTTGACACTTTTTATCTCAAAATTGTGTCTTTAGATCTCACAATTGTGACCACTTGTATCAATTGCGACTTTCTCATAATTGCTACTTTAAATCTCGCAATTGTGACTTCTTTTTTCAGAATTGCGACTTCACAACTAAAAAATTGACATTATATCTTGCAGTTATTACTCTCACAGTTGCGACTTTTCTCAGAATAGCGACGTTTAACGTACAATTTGACAATATATCTTGCAGTTGTGACTATCTCACAATTGTGGTTTTATATCTTGCAATTATGGCTTTATCTCAGTTGTAGCTTTATATTGCACAATGTGACTTTATTTCTTATCTTACAATTAATCTCACAATTCCCTTTTTTTTTTTAAACTCTGAGATAGAAACTTCCATAAGAAACCCCTCACATCTTACCAACTTATCCATTTTTTCTTAGCCGGTCAGCAGGGTGAGCAAGTCAGTGAAAGCACACTATATAAACACTCCTCGGGGACCAGAAAGTGATCCATCATTGTGCACTGCCATTGTAATGCTTCTAAGACTGATTAAGTCAAAGCCAGCTAAATCATCTGAATTCCTGCTGTGCTGTGGCCCTTGCTTTCTAGATTAAGATGAAAAGGCCTGCCCATTCCTTATTTGATAATTAATGATGCAACCGTAACGCGCTTTTGACAGTTGCGTAAGAGCTCATTAGCCATTACCTTCAAAAATACACATTTGGATGAACACACTCTTTATTAAAAGTCTACAGCCTGAATGAAGCATCAACTGTTTACATTTAGTTAAAGAGCATGTGAAAGGTGAACGTCCTCACTGCAGTCCAGAAACATTCTGGGTTCGAGGAAGTCGTAAAATATATTTGTAAATGTAATAAGGGTGATAGCCGAAAAAAGAAAGTCCACTCGTGGTTTCCGATTTTGTTTAGGAATGACCTAAAATTAGAGCCAGTGGCACCAATAAGGCAGAATGGAGCTGATCTGAATCTAATGACCTCTGAACTCATTTTTCCAGTAATCTGACAGGTCGTAAGGTTGCACCAGTGGTCATTAATCTAGCAGTAGGGGATAAATACACATCTCTATTTCCCGCTGAAAATCTGACAGATTGATTCACAGATTATATTGTGCTAAAATCACAGAGTTAAAATACATTGATGCAAAAATCAAAAATGTTTTGTCTTTGAGGGGGAGCTTGGTTATTAGAAAAGTAAACAAGATATCCAATATGTGGAATGCCAAATGCCAAAAAAGATTTCTTTGGGAACAACTTATTATTTGACAAAGGAGCTGCCACGCAAACATAAACACTGTGAAGAGTTTTGCACTGAGATCAGCCAAATCTGAGGTCCATGTAAAAATGTGAAAACATATTGTTAGCATGATGTCTAATAAATTAATAGGCAAGTGACAATATCTCTTAGGGTCCTTTCCTAGATTATAACCTACCACCGAAAGTTGAGAACTATTGGAACACATTTTAACACAGAATTTTATGTACTGCACCATATGGATAGTTTAATTATAAAAATGCCGTATAAAGATTATATAGAACTCAAAAAACAGCTATGAAAAATGAAAGGCTGTTTTATAAAACAGTATAGGATATGACATTCATGTCTTATGCAGTATGTGACAGAGAGAGAGAGAGGGAGAGAGAGAGAGAGAGAGAGCAATTGAGAAGCTTAGCTCATCACTGAGGAGCAGTTAAGGGTCGCTGACTGAACGTAATGGTGCACATCATTGAACCCTCACTGAGGGGGAGGTATCCATATCTATTTTCTCTCTTGGTTACAGAAATACTCTGCAACTTAAAATATCAAAAGCAAAATGAGTCTGGAAAAAAAAAAGCTTGAAGCTTTAGGCCATTAATTAATTAATGTTGAGAAATAAATGCTCTTTAAGCTTGAGCACCAAATTAACATATTAGAATGATTTCTCAAGGATCGTGTGATACTGAAGACTGGAGTATTGATTCTGAAAATCAGCAGTTATTTTAAATTGTAATATGCACAATATTACTGAATTTTTAATCAAATAAATGCAACCATCGTGCACACTTCTTTTAAAAATATGGAAAAAAGAAAATCTTACCAATTAAACTTATTTGCCTTTTTTAAAGTTAGGATATCAAATAAGACTACCTAAAAGAATATTAAGTCTTTGTCAAAATGCTGTATGTGCACATACATATTTAGAATGTTTATTGTGATTATAAAATCTTTTTTTTTTTTTTTTTTTACCCACTACACCTAGCTTGATTGTGAAAAAACCCCTGATAAACTTAACCACATAACTTTTATGAGTTTTCTGAGTGTAGTACTTCAACCAAGACCCTTGCAATACCCTTTAAAAGTTAGTAACTAAATACATTTGTGGCTTAATGGATCTCAGTGTGTCATTCACTAGTTCTGATTTAGCACAAGGGGAGGCCGTGTCGAGGAGGAGGCCGGACTGGGAGTAGAGACTGGGGGCATGCAAGTTTTACAAGATTCCCTGGAGTGAAGAAGCGCTCTCCATCATCTGGCTGTGACATCCCACTGAGTAAGACTTATGGGCTGACACCTCAATAGGGACACGGCTAATGCAGGACGGCATGTGGGTTAAGATAGGGCTCCTGATGCCCCCACCCACCCACCACAGCCGAAATGGCTCATCCTTTAAGAGGTGCACGTTGCCGGCTGAACAGATATATAGATGGGGATAAAATACTCAACGTATGGGGAGTACCGTGTACCCATGTGATCGCTTCTTGTCTCTTCAGAATTAAAAACGTATGGGCCTGCCATGGTGGTCCTTGAGGGGTATAATTCAATCAAAACAGCCATCCGCTGAGCATTCCTATTTCTCACTGGATTCATAGTAGGACGAGAAGATTAACAACTGGTTGAAAGAGAGAGGAGCAGTCAGAACTTTGGGTTTGGGCTAATTTAAGGCCATATAAATGATGTGGATGGTGAACTTTAAACTCTGCTGACCTTTGACAGTAGTGGGAAGGCGGAGATTATCTTCTCGTCTCTCAATGTGAGGTAAGATGAGAAGGCCAGAGTGTCGGTGATTCACAGCTGTAGAGGGAGAACAAGACTGCACTGCTTCTTTTTTTTTTCCTTTCAAAAAGGAGGGTCTTGGCCTTGCAAAAAGTTAATGTAAATATTAATATGTGTGCCTGGTTTGGTGCACTTTTAGGGCTTTAAAAACCCTAAAAGAAAACCTTCGAAAACATAACTCAACCAGTGTAGGCCAACTTCTGAATTAATGATTTTAATTAGTCAGTTCTTTTTAGTAAAATATAACGCCACCAGTGTAGTTCCATTCCTGAAATGATTCAAATGAGTTGGTTCTTTTTTAGTTAATTTAAACATATGCACCGTAAAACTGTGATACTTAAATCTACTGGCTTGTTTTTAATGACAGTGTGTAGTTTAAGATAAACATTAAGAATTTTGTCAGTATTTGATTAATATTGATGAACGAAATATGGCATTCTTTGGCAAGAATCATTATTGAATTATAGAAATTATCTCATCTGGCAACGGAATGTTCAGAAATGGAAGATTATTAAGAGGTACTGGACCAAGCACCATTCAATTCTTTATCATTTCTAAATCAGGGTGCAGAAATTAAGCAAAGCACAGTGGCCTAAACATTTAGCGACAGCAACCCCTATAAACAGAAGTGAACTTGTTTGCACTGAATGTTGTTCTAAAGTTAAACGAACACACAGCGGCCTAGCAGTGCGCAGACGGGTCAGGCTAATTTGCTGTGGCAGTCAGGACATGGTGATGGAATGTGAATGTCAGCAGGCTCTGTATTTACACACTATATAAAACCGACTAGTAATTAACACTAGGGTCCTCCCGCGCTCAAGTGTAATTGACTGTTTCAAAGGACCGCCACTTCATAATCCAGTGTGTGTATTAAAATTACGCTCTCCATATTGCCCACTCCTTCTAAGGATAAGGGTCAGTACTGCTGGCACAGTGGCTGAAACGCATAAGATTTCTTTACGAGGACATTAACATTTTGACATATTAATAATGAGTAAGTGTATTAAGGTGAACCTCTGAGGGACCTTGCGATTTCATCAGGAGGTGCGCATTTGCTTTCTGCTGGATGATTTTAGTACTAGGCGAACTGTTTTTGTGAGGCATGTTAATTTGAGATGGAAACTCATCTGGTTTATTTTCCTAAAATATAGCTTATTAAATAATTGGATGGGCTAGTATAAGTAGCATTATAGCATAAACCATGTTAACACAAGAAAAAATACACAAAATAAGCTCTGCAGATGACATCTGTGTTTTTTTATAATAATTTTAAAAAACCTTGCTTTAGAAACACCTCATGTGGATCAACCAAAGTATCCACTTTCATTGTGACCAGTGCCGCCATATGCAACACATTTTATTTTGTCATCTTATTGCCCTAACATGTGTCCACACGGTCCCCACAGCCTATTTACCAAGGACATAAACTTAATGGCAGACTCATTTGCATTTGTTAATTTGGCTTGATATGTGCTAATTGATTCTTCTTACTTGTGTATTTTAATTATCCCAAGTTATAGTTGGCCACAGTTTGTGTACCAAATGTAAATTAGCAATGTTTGGTCATTAAATGCCCTCTGAGGAATGAGCATGCTAGCCTGGGAGTAATGAGTGTTAATTAGCTTGTGCAGCATAATTAACAGGTTTTATGTGTAACACTTACATTGTTTAGCGATGGGTTAACATGATGCTTAACTATTTTAAGAAAGTCTGCAAAAAGTAAAGCTGTTTGTAATAATGAACATTTATTCAGTTAAATTATTTTGAAATATATTAACAATGAACACAGATATATTTACTGTATTAAATCAGATGGAGGGTAAGAATTATATCTAAGCAAACACATTTGAAACATTTGAATACAGCAGCAACATTACCAACGTATTCTTTTCTAATCCATATCAATCAATTTTGCGTCTTTTTTGAGGCGTTAAACCTTCAGATGACATAAATTCCTCGATTTTTGCAATTTGGGCCATTATGTCAGATTGTTTCCGTTCCTCTTTTTCTTCAGAACTAGATGCCATAGGTCGGGTCTGTTTCTCCAGGCTCTGGAGTTTGGGAGGAGGAACTGTAGGAGTGCAGTCTTGTCGCAGCCCATTACCCACAGAAGAAGAGACTGAACTGCCACTCGAAGGCGAGCTGTAGGAGATAAGAACTTGATTCTCCTGCGGGAAAATAAAGTGGGTCATAAAAGTGCCATGACACTCTACCTTGATTTAATTCTTATGGACGTATTAATAGCAACGAAAAGGGAAATCCACCAAATTTGGTCTACTGCCATCATGTTAAGTCATACATTAAAGAAAAAACTTGCATACTTTTGTCCTGCTGTTTTCTATCAACATTTAATTTGATAAATGCTGCCATTTCACCCTGCTGAAATACTTCTGGGAATGGAAGTTGTCTTTGGGCACTCAGCGTGTGTTCTACAGCGTTAACTCACAAGATTCTTCACTGGCCCGTGTTTGTAAACTTACTTTCTCCAGTAACATTTCAGAAAAAGACTGCTTGATTGCATTCCACTCTCCTTGACAGTCGTTCTTTTGGTGGGGACGATTGCTTGGAGTTTCCAATCTGTCAGGTGTCTTCATTACGGCTGTGAAAATAGGATTTTAATTTTACATTTATTGTGGTCAGATATTGATTCTTATTATTGAACATACTCTATTAACATTGCAAGACATGCCTCTTTTTGCCAATTTATCCTTCATAAAAAGGGGAGCACATAATGGAGAAACAAGCTCTTGAAATCCAGAGGACCACAGCTCAGTTCTTGAGGATGTTGGATGTGGCTTCTTTTTCCCTTTTATAAAAGTCTCCCATGCAAAGGACGACTGATATCTACTATTTCCAGAATGGTCTGAAGTATCTCCCATTGAAATGCTCTTCTGGTCAACATCTAATTGGTAATTTTCTGTTGTAGACCCAGGAGAAGGATCTTGGTCAGGGTTTGTGATCTTGGCTTCTTCAGAAGAAACACCCAGTTCAATATGTTGCACTTTCAATGGTTGTGAAAGAAAAGTCCCATCCTCTTTTTGAGCATTATTTTCTGATATGACCTCCACTGTGTCAACTGCAGTCACTGAAGTGGTCTGATCAACAATAGGCAACTGTTTAGATTCCACTTCACTGGCCACATTATAGAGGCTCGTTTCAGTCGTGTCATCAGCTTGGGAAACCCGGCTTTGCAAAGGTTCACAGATCAATTCAGGTGATGAGAACTGATCTTTGGACTCATCAAGGTGTGTATCTAAAGATGTTGAGGCACTTGCACTATCAAAAGTGGTTTCAGGCTCCTCATAGACAGTTTTGTGGCATAGACTTGGCTGGGCGGCAATCAAACCTTCTGTAATGTCCGTTTTGTCGTAAAAGACAATTGTGTCTTGTGTATTCGAATTTGCATTTTTTTCTTCTGAAAGTCTCTCTGCAGTTGTTTGACTTTCCTTTTGTGAAACACTGTGGATAAATTCAGGTATGGCAGTCTGGTGGTCTTTGTATTCTTTAGACAGAGATGTAGCATATCCCTGGCTGTCCATGTGTTTATCTGATGTCTGGGATTCAGTCACTTCAGAAATACACAGATTCTGCTCCAGCGGTCTATCTTTCGGTTCCAAAGCCAAAGGGTCGCTGTCTACGCCATAAACAGACCTGGTTTCAGGCCCTGATAGCTCAGCGAGACGACTGTCTGTGTCACTTTGGGCTGGGTTTGAGGGGCATCCTTTATCAACTGCATTGCAGACGGGCTCACTTTCACTGACACCCGTTTTTGTTTCATCACACAACTTTGACAGTTGATTCGTCTTGAGATTAACGTCCTCAGGTCTTGAGATGTTATCAGACCCATCGGTTGAAACCGATGGTGAGAGTACAGGTACTATTCTATCTACCTGCATGAAAATGTCAAGTTCCTTGTTGTTATCAGAGTGACCATCTTTTCTATCCTTCTGAGACTCAATACTTTCATCTGTGTAAGGAAATTAAATGCATGCATCATTATGAGAGAAAAATGAGAAGTACATGTAAGCTTTCTTGATAAAGAGACTCCAGTAACCACCTCCCTGCACTTCACATCATTCTGTATAAAACTATTAGTTATAGTGGCGCCAAGCTTGGCTGGAGAAGACAACTTTGCATTCTTTCTTACCTGGTATGTCTTTATCAGGGTGACTTGTTGGTTCACGGTTATCATGAGGACTAATAAGACTGTCCTCAAGATCTTTATGGAGACTGCTCACCTTCACAAGGTTAATCTCGTTAGATGATGTACCAAGAGAATTGTCTTGATCTTTTAGGGCAATCTGTAATAAAAGATCACAGTCAGATTATAATTCAATCATTTAACACGAATATTGTCAAATGCCTCTTAAAAAATAGTGAGGTTTAGACTTATTTATCCATGAACAATACCTTCTACATGCTTATTAAATAATCACTGGTTCTGAATTTATATGTAATCATCCCACCTCAGAGTTATGAATGTCTTTGACCTTTTGGACTGCAGAAATAGACAGGGCTTTGTGCTGTTCCTGGAGTTGATTATATGCCTGTTTAACCACTATCAGCTCTTCTTGATTTGCCTCCGTTGAGACTTGTAATTGCAGAATCTGTGAGAACACCAATATTATAAAATTTTTTATTCCATTCCATTAAAAAAAATATATATATTTAAAAATGTATATATAAATTTAACAACAAATGTTTTTTAAAAAAAATCACAGTTCCAGCTCTTTCTTTAGCAGAACAGTGATGATTTGTAGAACTTGCCATCACCTCTTTTTTCCAAGTTAGTTTAGAATTTTGGTATTCATCTCTCAGACGAGCAATGCTGTTGTCTCTTTCTTTAGTCCTTTCTTGGTTCAATTCATGTTCTGTTTTAAGGATCTGCAATGAAATTAATCACCCAGAAAATTTTTAATGCAATAATACATTTTTATGTGTTTATTTAACCTGGACAGAAAATTCTAAACAGATGGAGAGGCCAATACAAATCAGTTGGCTTTTGTCATGTTAATAATGGTTTTAATCAGTGAATGACTAAGTGAATTAAATAGAGGAATGGAGGGAATAAAAGAGAAGGAGGCTGTAAACGGTCATTAAACACACTTACTATTATTGAGTTGCACTTTGTGTGTTGTAAATGTGCAAAAGTGATTTTTAGTTCACTCAATCAAGTTTATGAGTACTAGGTGACCATTGTTTACTTCTGCATATTTATAAGTTATTAAAATTTTCAGATTAATCAGATTTAGCATTTTTATTTTGTGTATACTAAATGTGTTTATCTACTTGATACATTTAATTATCTTTTTTATTTATTTTATTATTAAATTAAATGTTAATGATAATTTTAAAAATGTAGTGTGTAAACACAGATAGTGCAAAAAAAAATGTTGGTGTCTATGGGGGGGGGGAGAACTATAATTTGTACAAAAAATAAAAACATTTTTAAAATAGTTGCAGATTTTTGTGTTATTTAAGCTGAAGGTGATTTTGCAGGTGGAGTTGGGTTTGGGGACGCCTGACCTGATATTCCTCACGGAGTGTGCGGAGATCCTGCTCTGCTCGACTCAGAGCTTCTGTCTGTGTCTGCAACAATCTCTGATTGTGCTGGAGGGATCTCAATACCTCCTGACACACACACACACACACACACACACACACACACACACACACACACACACACACGTTAGGTTTAAATATTTTATTGGGACTTTCCATAGACTTAATGATTTTTATACTGTCCAAACTGTATATTCTACCCCCTAACCCTACATATCATAGAAAACTGACTGCATTTTTTCATTTTCAAAAAACATAATTCTGTAGGATTTACAAGCTGTTTTTCTCATGTGGACCAAAAATGTCCTCACAACATTTTGTCCCCATAACATAAGGACCACAAGGTACACACACGCCACTTTTTCAAGACTGTTCACACAGTTCTCCAAATCAACTTTCATCTTGGCACATCAATTAATTTCACATTCAAAATGCACTGAAACTACCAAAACACTTACAGTAATCCATGTCTCAAATCAAGTACCGATTAATTGAAAGAAGTCATTAAGTGCATTTTTTTACCAAAGCAATGATAAATGAACCACAGTTTAGCCCACAGAGACGGCTTTTGTGCTCACTATGTGAAGAGTTTTGAAAAAGTGACCCAAGTATCAAGAAATGTGTCCTAGCGATTGTAAAAAACTGTAAATAGCACACAAAAAGGTCCAGATTTTTATTCTGGGGAGCTTACCTGCTTCTCTGCCCTCTCTGTGGTGGTCTCATTTCTCAGTTTTTTGTTAAGTTCTGTTTCCTAAAAAAATATTACCTTTAAAAACATCCTGGTATCATTTTGCTTTTGCTATTAACAATTGTAAAGAGATTCTACCACAAAGAGTCTCTGCTGAAGTTGTTGAAACTCTTGTTCTTTTAGAACATTCTGTAAACGTTCCTCTCCAGGTCTGCAGACCGATGACACTTTGAATGTAACCAGCTCTTTGTTGATTCTCTCCAAATCCTAAATGTGAAGTAAAAAGGGGCAACAATATGTGATGGAGTGATGGAGCACTTCTCCTAACTTCAAAGCAAATCAATTTGCAAAGCAATAGCGGTTTCATCAGCAGAAAAAAAACACTTTATTTTACCTCTTTTAAGGCTTTAATCGTAGATTCTTGTTTCTCATTGATGGATGTGAGTTTTTTATTAATTCGCATGGCCTCTTCAACTAAAAAAAAAAAAGATTTAAAAAGCTTGGCATTGCTACACAGGCTTTCATTTAGCATTCACCTACAAAGACCAAATAATTCATGTCCACAGAATGACAAATCAATTCACTGATGCAAAGCAAAGGAGTTTTTTTAACATCAAATCTGTCCAGAGTGAATGAAGAAAGATTATAAATACCAGAATACATACAAGCCCAATGTTTTTAGCAGTGACTATCATTGCTTTTTATAAATAGCGATAATAGAGTTTGAAGGCAAAAGATAATCAGGTTTAAACCCTGACTCAACATAAACTGAATTTGAATTACCGGTAAATGTTTGTCAGTTATAACAGTCATACCATTTTGTTCAAGTTTCTCATGGGCCTGCTTGACCATGGCACACTGTCTGGAGAGGGCGGCGAAACGCCTCTCCACCTCTCCCAACTGATTCAGGTGGCTGTCTTTCGTTTGTGTCTGCAGCTGCAACTTTTGCTCCTGTAAAGTTTAAAAACACATTGTCCTCCCTTCGAAGAGGAATATCCCCATTCGCCCGTACAAGTAATAACAGTTCTTCTTCTCGGCAAGGGCAGACCGTGAATATATACTGCATCGGAGAGTTTGAAGACCTTTGTTTAACATCTCGGCTGAGTGCTCCTTTCTGCTAGATAAGGAGTCAACTTCCAAACATGCCTGAGGGGCTTTTATGCGAAGCGCAGCCCGTTACTGTTTGATTGTCTGTATCAAACTGATTCCCCTCTCCGCCATTGAAAGGTTAAACAGAGCGAGGCTCTGATATAAAATATTTTAATAGTGATATTTTCACAGCGGCACTGGCGGTTCACGTGTCACGCCCTCCCTATCCGTTACTCCTGATGATCCGCTCTCCCTCTCAGTTCCTCCTCTTTAATTCTTCCCACTCCCACTTGCCTCTGTCAACAATTTATATAATTGGAAATCCTTACCAGCTCGCTTAATTTCTTCTCCAAACTGTACCTGAGCAACTGCAAGACAGTAGTAAAAGAAAGTGGTTTCAGTGTTTTTTTTTGTCATTTTATTAATACTATATTAAATCATATGAATAAAAAATGAAAGGAAAAGGCACATTATTAAGAGCAAAGACTAGCAAAATAATCTAGAATAGCCAGTTATTTACTATTAATATTATAAGTATAATATTATACTAATTGCATTGCTTTTTACATCAGACTATATTAATAATTTAAAGTCCCCTTGTAGTCAATCATTTAATGACCTATTTAAAAAAAAAAAAATTATCTTCATGCTTTAAAATAGCTTGAATGTAACTACACCCTTGCCTCATTTAGTATACACGGACCTATGAATATGCAAATTAGCCCTGCCTCCACTCAGTCATTGACGATCACACGTTGACGTGATTGATTACAAGGTAGTTTGTGATGTCATAAACACCAGCGGTCTTTGGTTCACCACAGTTTTAAGGAGAAATACTCAGCAATGTTGTTGACTTATAAATTTGCACATGGTTGGTCATATAAAGCACATTAAAAACACCACATGACATACAACATTAAAAGCTTGATTTTCACCACAGGGGGACTTTAACAACTTGCATAATTCTGTAAATCATATGTCTTAGACAAGTGACGCAGTGTTCAAGAACACATCACAATAATTGCTGTGTTTATATATACGAATCAAATTGCTCAGAATACCATTACCAAATAAAAGGGTAACAAGGGCCTTTATTGGCTAATCGTACGGTTGACCCGAGGCTGTGATGAACCGTAGGAGAAAGCATACATCACCCATGTGACATCATTTATCTGACAACACCAAATAGACCTACACAGACCCCCACTAAAAAGGTCAGCGATGAGATGGATTTTCCCACTGTTTTAGATATATGTCCCTAAAGCAAGGTACAGAAGATCTTGTCATGTGTTGTTATTGTATTGATTATATGTACCTGCAGCAGTTTTAGTTCTTCCTTGAGGCTGATGATCTCTTTGTCTTTCAGTTCAGCAGCCAGCTGGTTTTTACCCTTAAAGAGGTCATTAATATTTAGTCAAGTGATGATTAATTTATTTTAATTAAGTATTTTTAATAGTTTTTCATAATACCGTAGTAACTGTTAAAGAAGAAATCAAAATATTGATAAGAACATAAATCAGAGCACAGATTGAAATAGAAATACAAAGCAACTAACCTTTTCTCCCTCAATTCTTCGGATTTGGGCCTGGAACTTTAAATTAGACAAAATAATGTATATATCTGTGAGTGTATATAAAATCTTGCATACATAGATTGAGTGAGATATCATACCTGTTTTTTTACCGCAGCAAGTGATTCTGAATTTTCAGTTGACATTTTGGAATTCTGACTTTGTAAGGTCTCCTGCAAAAATATAGAATAAACCATTGATATGGACATAAACGTTATCTATATAAATAGTTTTGTTTCTATATATGCTCAGTCAGTTCCTAAAAATGTTTAACAGTGGAATCTTGGGAAGTTAGTGGAAAAACAACAGTATTTTTATCATTCATAACAAACCTTTTGCCATTCTAACTCCTGTTTCTCCAGCACAAGTTTACAAATCTGCTCCTCATATCTTGTTTCAGCATCCTGTATCCAAAATGTAGACAAAACACCATTTTATTCATCATCAATAATGAATAAATTCACAAGAAAGGATAGATTACATTATGTGCATGTATCCGAACATAAGAGAGGAGATTTTAGCATATAAAGACATCATTGTCATCCAGTACTGCAGGTTTCGGTCAATGGTTTTCTACATAGTGGCTTTTATGTGCGTGTAGGAGTTTATTTACATTTTCCTAATAAAGTGTGCTACTTGCAAAGCTGTTAACGTTTCGTAGACGGACAATAAATTGAATAAATGGGGTTTTTGCAGGTAAAAAAAAAGAAGAGCATTAAAATTGGTGGGTTGTATTAATCTTTCAGGACAGAGACTGATCACATATGTGATTAGATGCATTAAATCTAATAAAACAATGAGAGAGAAAAAACATGTGTAATGCATCAGGACAATTCGCTTTCAGCATCTGAACGAATTTCCTGTCTCTGGCAAAACGACTGACAACATCCCAAGCTAATACAGTCATTTTAATGGAACACACTTTGCACTCTCTTAAAAGAACACAAGTGACTGCATTCAGCTGAGCGCGTTTGTCTGGCAGGAAATCCTCCATCTTAACCCCGGCCCTATAAACCAGAGAACTACAAAGTGTTAGTTTAATGGCATGCCTGAGGATCACGTTGATTTAATGCCTTTGTTCTTCACCAACATCATAATAACAGTAAAACATGAGAGATACAATTGTTTATTTTTGCTCGTACAACCTTTAAACATGTCCAGCGTCGGGTTTTAAGTGCTTTGCTCGAGGGTACCAGTCATGCAAGCAAATATGTGAATTTGTCAGGTCCTGCTGCATGACCCCATTCTAATGTAAGTGTAACTTCTGCTGGCTTATGTCCAGATGGACAGAAAGTGCTGCTCGCTTTAAGTTCTTCTGAATGCTCATGGCACTCCTCCTCACACAAAATTACATTCCTCAGTTCCTCACGAGAACCTTGATGTCATTGGGATACTAATAGGCTGACAGTCCTAATACACTGAGATGTCATTTAGCAGCCTTTTAGAGAGCTGATATTTGTATGAACACATCGACATTTCTCAGCCAAGAGAAAAATTTGTACGCAAATTAGTTTCTACCTGATCTGACGCTTACAAAATTACTCAGTGTAGTTAGGTTAATTCAGTCATTTTAAATATTATTTGGAGTATATTATTTCATTGCTTTCTATTATAGTTATTGCACTATGACAATAATTTTTTTTAAACAAAGAAGAATATATGTATTAATATTAGTAAAGTAAAGATAAATAAGATAAATACCTAAATAAATAAATAAACAGCATGGGAAGCAGTGGGGGCCAATCAAAGGCAACACAGAGGTTTTATTATTTTTGTCTTTATCTCATTAGGTAATCAATTAAACGAATTGTCTTTAATTGCTGAGCCTAGCAGGGTACTAATGGTAATACAACAACAATAAACTTAAAAAAAAAAACAATGCAATAAACATCATTGTTACCTCCAACCTGCCACTTTTCCAGTTTTACACATTTAAAAACACTTTAGTTGAGGGTCCGATTCTCACTATTAAATAGTTGCATATTAGCATGCATACTAGGATATTGGTTGTTTATTAGTACTTATAAAGCACATATTAATCCGTGGTCTTAATCTGCATGATCATATTCTATATTCCTAACCCAATATCTCAACTTAACAACTACCTTGCTAACTATTAATAAGGAGTAATTATGATTTTATTGAGGCAAAAGTCGTAGTTAATAGTGAGAATTGGACCCTAAACTAAAGTGTGACCACACATTTTATATAATCAGAAAACAGAGGTGAAAGTAATATACCATACCCTGTGAATATACAACTCCTCAACCGCCTCCAGGAGACTTGTTTTAAATTCCAGTACTTGCACTGAGATGGTACGGCCATCATTCTCTACGGCAATGTTTGGGGTCTTCGGTTGACAGAGAGCACCTTCATCTTCCATCTACAGGCAAAAACAGCAGGAGTGTGTGTAAATCTTGGAGCTTTATTTGTGTATAATTTAAAACACATCACTCTGCTTGGGAATATTTCCACTTACCAAGGAGAAAAGCTCTGTTGCGGACTCTAAGCTCAACTCCATTGCACTTGGGAAAAGACTTAAAGCACCTAAACAGAACCTACAGATCAAATCTGGTGTTTTTGCTTTTCTAAACAGCAAAAATATAATTTAAATAAAGCAGTGTTTAATAAATAATGACATACAAATGATCAAAATAAACTTTCATCTGCCAAATAATACAGTATTTTAGCTCAAATGTAGGCTGTTTGCTGTTGGGAATCAACTGCACGACTCTTAACAGGGATCATCCAATCAGAATTTAGAGCTGGAACTATTGGTTTTATAGTATGACAAAAACAACTGCCACTACATAAATTTTGCCTCATAAGAATATAAAAAGCGCTGCTGTAGACAAAGTTCATACCGTTGCGTCAAAATAAGCTTTTTAAATCCCATCTCGAACCTATCAAGGTGAAAATGGCGCCATGGTAAGAGTGTAGGCTAATAGGGGTCAGGGCCATAACACCGGATGGACAGATGGCTCTGTCATTCAGAAGGAATTATATAATAAGATATTTAATTTGATCTGTGCTTGGTCCACTGTATCGCCATCATCATGACTGACTTGGAAAGTGGGAGGGCTTCATTCTGCCTGGTGTTTTAATAGAAGAAAGGCTTTCGTCCATTTAGTCGCTGCTGATATATCAATCATGTGCAGGAATTAAATGATCCCGTTAGAATTTGCTACTATCACAAATGACCTGGAGGGCCAATGTCTTTATTCGCTTCCTC
This sequence comes from Phoxinus phoxinus, assembly GCF_949152265.1. Taxonomy (NCBI): domain Eukaryota; kingdom Metazoa; phylum Chordata; class Actinopteri; order Cypriniformes; family Leuciscidae; genus Phoxinus; species Phoxinus phoxinus. Next base: position 15,042,282 of record NC_136900.1, read on the forward strand.
CGCTGATTCACCTCAGCAGATATTAAACAACTTTATAAGCCATGAAAGGCAAAATTAAAAGGACACCATCCATAAAATGGGATAATTCCATGTCTGCGGTGTGATGTTCATATTACTGTTTGTAAACTGACTCGCATAACCACTGATCTGTAAATGGGAATGGCAGCGGTAGGGACTTCAGGTGAAAATCTGCAACGGTCAGATTTAACCTTTGACCTCAGCTGATCAAGTTTACAAGAGAGAAATCTGGATTTAATGTCTGAGAAGACTTTTAACCCCAGACTTACATTTGTTCTGAGTTATTATTAAGCTATATTCTGTCATGGTAAACAAGAAATAACCATGGTTAGCACCGTTTTGGGGAAATGAAAATATATATTTTAATGTATTATAGTAAATTGAAATAGATCTAACGTTATTTCGAATAGTGTAAGCAGCTTTTCGTGATGTTTGAGTCATTTTATTAAGAGTATTCTTTCTTTTTTTTGTATAACTTAAATTTTAATTTCGACCGTGGTAACGTTAACGTTAACTAGCATTTTACCATAACCTATTTTAATTAACGTTGTCGTGGCAGATTATTGTTATAGGCTGAATATACTTTTTATGCCTATAGAAAATAAAAATAGCATATTCTTGAAATGCTAAATAGCAATTTGTTTACAAATGTTTTGGTAAGCTAAGCACAAGCTAAACTATCACAGCATTTATTTATTAGTTATTTAAGTTACCCTCATAAGTGACTAACGTTAAACAGTTAATGAGAAGAGTTGCAAATAGTTAAAGAAAATGAATGGTTGTTTAATAAGCATACTAAGCATAATTTTGAAGAAAAAAGGTTATACTTTAAACAGACCTCGGCGACTCCGTTGTAGCCGCACTGACTGGATTTGATGTGGTTGAGGTTTAGTCAAGGATAACGATATATCTTACAAAAGAATAATAAATCATTCGACTTCTGTACATTTTCCTCTCAAACACCATCATTAAAGATGTTTAACAGCAAATAATGCGGATCTATTAATTATTTTCCCGAATTGTTTTAAATCACGTCACCCTACCTGTGTCATCATCAGTTCAGGCGGTAAAAGAAAAGTTGCCTTTGCTGCCACCCCGAGCCGTTAACGGCTCTGCTGCCACCTAGTGTACACAGTGTGTGACGACGGGAGAAACTCTTCCCACTGTATCTCACAAGAGGTCTTTCTTTTCTACATGTCCGTTGACTTGTGTAGCCTATATAACATTTTTGATGACACTTTTGTATTTGTACATTTTTAGTTTATGGCATAAGAATAAAAAAAAAGTAAAATATATCAAAATATTCGAACATGGCCCGGTATTTAATTTGTTTATAAATATGTAATATATGAATATCTTAATTTGAGTTGGATTTAATGTATAGTTACTAGATGAAAGCTAAAATGCATTTCTTAATTTTTAATCAGAATCGTGATTTTATAGCCTTCGATATTAAAATAAAAATAAACTATTTCTATACAATCCTCCCTGTTCGAAGCACATGCGCTAGGGGGCGGCCGAAGATTTAGTTACTCCTGGGAAATGTAGTTCTATGCTACATTTACACAGCTTCATTCCCATTCAAAATCACATCTTAAAAACTACAAAGGAACCTTCGAATTGTACTTCCGTAAATACACGCACCAGGTTGTATTGATTCATCCAGAAGAAAACGCTCGGGCTGCTACGTTTATTATATGTGGCAAATTGCAGCTTAGTGAGAATAAAGTTTAAGCGGGCGCTAGGTGCTTTAACGAATCCAGGTAACGTTAAACTGTAAAAGAGAATTCTGAATGACGAATGACCGGATGTTAGGGCGCAGACAGATGCGACATTGCATCTCAGAGATTTTAGAAATGGGATCAGGCTGGTTGTTTGTCACAGCGCAGTAAACCAAATCACTAGCGAGTTTAGAGAAATGTTAGGAAAATATTTTAATGTGACTAGTAGAGGGATGATGGTACCAGAGAGCTATTGTTTAGTGATTTGAAAGGCATTCTAGTCTTTTCCTTCTGTTTTATAATAAAAACAAAACAACTTCACACTCAGCTCGCTGTCACACTGTTGCCAGAAAAAAGCCAATGGTGTCATTTTAGTGTGGAATTGGATAGAGCCGCTGATGTTATAGTCTATGTAACGATTTGTTTAATTTCTCAGCTTCTTTGTTTTCAGCAGAAGATGCCAAATGAATCTGATGAGTCCTCCAAAGAGGAGCAGAGCAAGATTGAAATGGATGGGAAAGAGAACACCGTGGAACCATCAGAAGAGATGATCCGGAAGAGGATAAGAAGAAATACTCCCAGTCCTCACAGACTCACCCCCCAGTGTAAGGAGAGAAATGTTTATTAACTTAAAAAATGTGGCAAATCACCCTTTAACAATGTTAATATTGCATTCAAACACTCACAGCCAGTCCACCCAGATTTGTCTCAGTGGAAGAGCTTATGGAGACAGCCAAAGGAGTCACTAATCTGGCACTGGCCCATGAGATAGTGATGAACAGTGCTTTCCAAGTCAAGCCTTATGAGCCAGAAGAGGGAAGGTAATGGACTTGTTATCATAACATCACAGTGTTCTCAATGTGCTAATGATATAGTTGAAATGTTAGCACTTTAATTTGTCATTACAATGCAATTATTCTAAAGGGATACATATTGCGGTTCAATATTCACATTACTTTGATTTGAGAATGTTTTTGAGTGGTTTTTTTTACATTTTGAACATATCTCTCCTGTATACTCAGTTTGGAGAAACAGGTCAAGGAAATTATGCACAAAGCATTCTGGGATTGCCTTGAGTCACAGCTGAAAGAGGATCCACCATCTTACAGTCATGCTGTCACCCTGGTTGGTGAAATTAAAGAGGTAAGCAAATAATCCAGGCTTACATATTATGATATAGTACATGAAATTCATTAAATGATATATATATATATATATATGTATATATATATATATATATATATATATATATATATATATAAAATCACCAGACACTTTATTAGGTACACTTGTTCAACTGCTCATTAACGCAAATATCTTATCAGCCAATCACATGGCATTAACTCAATACATTTAGGCATGTAGAAATGGCCAAGAGGATCTGCTGAAGTTCAAACTGAGCATCAGAATGGGGAAGAAAGTTGATTTAAATGACTTTGAACGTGGCATGGTTGTTGGTGCCAGACAGGCTGGTCTGAGTATTTCAGAAACTGCTGATCTCTAGGATTTACAGAGAATGATTTGAAAAAGAGAAAATATGCAGTGAGTGGCAGTTCTGTGAGCGAAAATGCCTTTTTGATGCCACTCAAAGTATCAAATATCCACTCGTTCCAACCGAGGTCTGCAGATGTGCTACAGCAGCCGAAGACACACCGGTGTCACTCCTGTCAGATAAGAACAGGAAACTGAGGATACAATTCACACAGGCTCACCAAAATTGGACAAAAGAAGCATAGAAGCTTCTAGACAATCTAGAGCATTACAGAATGTTTCCACCTTTTTTGATAGTTGTGTTTGTGTCCCTCAATTGCCCTACAAAATCATACAGTCACTGCTGGAAAGGGTTCAAATATGCAAAAGATGCTGGAGAACCAAAGAATTTGTGGGACCTGGAGGGTCTTTTTCTGAAGAACATTGGCCAGTTTAACTGCTCAGGACAAACAAGGAAGGGATTCATGAACAACCATCACAAAACAAAAAAACAGTCGTGGATCATCCAGGCAACGACACCGTATTAAGAATCAAGCGTATGTAAACTCTTCAACTGGGCCATTTTTATAAATTCAACTCTTGTGTACTATATATGTAAACATATTTTATGTAAAATATCTTATTTAGTACCGTATAAAATAAAAAATAACATGCATTTTGTATGATCCCTCTTATTTTGTCAAATTCTGCAAGGTGTGTGTAAACTTTTGACCATGACTGTATATATCTCATAGGCATTGACTTTGTTTCTGCCAGTGGGTACTCAATACTCTGTATACGTAGTTTTTTTTCTACGTGCGATGGTGTGAATCGATGAATTCTACACAAATGTTTGCAGAGGGATTCAGACAGACTGCAAATATATTACCAACCATTGTATACTTTCTCAACATATCTGTGAACATTAAGCAAAAAAATAATAATGTTTGAAGGTGTTCATTAGTTCCCTGTCTCCCTGTTTTTCCAGACCCTGCTGTCTTTTCTGTTGCCAGGACAGAGCCGACTGAGAGGGCAGATTGAAGAGACTCTGGACCTCTCATTGATCCAGCAGGAGGCTGAAAACGAAGCCCTAGACATCAGTAAAGTAGCCCGGTTTATAATTGACATGATGGGCACCTTTTGCGCACCCTGCCGTGATGAAGACATCAGACAGCTGCGTAAAATCCCTGACATCGTGCCCCTTTTTAAGTAAGTCACTTGAACAGATCAAGGCGAAGGTCACATGACTCCAAATCATTTAATCATTTTTATTTGTACACATCTGCAGGTCAATATTTGCAGTGCTAGACAAAATGAAGATCGACATGGCCAACTTCGCTGTGAGCAGCCTGCGACCTCACCTCTTACAGCAGTCGGTGGAATACGAGCGGAAGAAATTTCACGAGTTCCTTGAAAAACAACCCAGTAAGGAAATTCAGTTACTTGTATGATATACATGTTCAATAAATGTTATGCTATGCATGCATAACATTGGATTAAAAAAACGTAGATAAGCTTCTTGCACTTAATTCAGTTATGTATTCATGTTTGCAGATGCTTTGGATTTCACAAAGAAGTGGCTCCAAGACACATCAGATTATTCAACCGGTGGAGAAACGGAGGGTGGAGCAACATCTACAACAGTTTCTGTTCAACTCCACAATCTTGCCTATTTACGCCTGTTAAAATGGGACCATGATGCTGAGTCTTTCCCAGAGGTAATGTGTTTTTGGAGATCACTGATGTCCGGATCTATTAATATATATATATATATATACACCTCTTCTATGATGAGTATGTTTTTAATTTCTAGATTTAAATGTATTTTGTAGTTTTGTATTTTGATATTTATTGGAGGGCATATATTTCAACTATCTGGATGATACAACTGCCCTGATATCATAATGGAGAATTCTTATAATTCATGATATTTAAGCAAAAATGCTTTTTACCTTAAACAATATATACTCTTTAAAAGTTTTTTTTTTTTTTTTTAAAGAAATTAATACTTGTATTCAGCAAGGATGTATTAAATTGATCGGAAGTGACAGAAAAATACATTTATAATGTTACAAAAGATTTCTATTTCAAATAAATGCTGTTCTTTTAAACTTTCTATTCGTCAAAGAATCCAAAAAAAAATCATGTTTTAGACTTTGATGATAATAAGAAATATTTATTGAGCAGCAAATCAGCATATATTAGAATTTGAAGACTGGAGTAATGATGCTGAAAATTCAGCTTTGCATCACAGGGATCAATTACCGGTACATTTTATAATATATTAAAATAAAAACAGTTTAATTTGCAATAATATTTCACAATATTTCAGTTTTTACTTTATTTTTGATAAAGTAATTGTAGCCTTGATGAGCATAAGAGACTTCTTTCAAAAACTATAGAATATATATTAATATATAAAAAAATATTCAAATGTGTGCGTGCGTGTGCAAGCATTCAATATGTATGGAAAATTTGATTTTTACACCACATGATATTTCAGAGTCATTAAACTTTAGTTAAAAATGTTTGTTGTACAAAATGTACATGTTAAGAACTTTGGCACATGTGTTTTAAACTATTTTTCTACATTGTGTACTCTTATTCTTCATGGACACCTAAACTTGTTGTTCTTTTCCTCCCTTTTCTCCCTCCTGCGATCAAACAGACTCTTCTCTTGGATCAGTGCAGATTTCAGGAGATGCAACAGGAGCTGGAGCAGCTGGCGCTGGTGGCATCAATCCTGCTCATAGTGTATAACAGTGCCGGGGAGGCCATTTCTGGACTCCCGGGACTCAATGAAAGACTGAAGAAAACCATTAAGATTCTGTTAGCAGAGATGCACACGCCGTAAGTTTGAGGTTGGCATGGAAGTGGAAGTTGCGATAGTCTTTTCTTCCCTATTGTGACGTGTATGTCCAAGTGAAACTACTCCTCCTACAAGGAAAATGTAGGGCGGGACTTGATTTTGTTCATCTGGAATTGTTTGGATGGTTGTGGTTTGCTATTGCTGTGATGTCATGTGAGTGACAGGTTGTCCCGCCCTCACGCCAGTAAACGTGTCATCAGAGAAGAGAAGTCGCTGCAAGAGGGAGAAATTATTTTGGTTAAATATTATGACAGCACAAATAGCAAAAATAATACTAATGTGCACTTATAAATCATTTATAATGCTTCAATATTCCATAAAAACTATTCCAGTGCTATTTGTATAAGCAAAACTGTTGTACTTTTCTCTTGTAGGTCCTTCAAAGCGGATGAAACCTTTGCTGCTGTTGCAGAGAAATTGTGTTTAGAGCTCAGAGGATGCTTGTCTCAGCATGGCTTTTCCCCATTTCCCTCAGACAGAGAGAACACATTGAAAGGCCAAATTGTAGCAGCAAAGTCTGCGGACAACCCCATCCGCAAGGTCATTGGTAAGCGCAGCCCTCTATGGAGAACTTGTGCTTTGACAACCCAAAAAGTAGTTAGGATTCCATTCAGAAGTGAAGTCTTATCTAAAACTGTCTTTTTTCCTATTAGACTCCCGGATCCAGGCGTACCTTCTTGGCTTCCTGGAGTCAAGCGCCAACCGGAGTGCCCCAGCTCTCCCTGGGGGTCTGACGCCCGTCAGCAAAGAGTTAGAGGAGATTGCCGTCAAACTGGAACGTTTGGTGACCTTCAACAAGCTAGTTTACTCTCCGTTCTACCAAAAGATCCTCCAAGACGTTCTGAAACAGAGGGAAGGTTTAGATGTGTGAACAACACACATGAAATACTTGCCACTAGTCACCCTGGCTTTCACATTCTGTAGCTATAAATGCAGATTATAGTGTCGATAAACTTGCTAATTTACCCCTCAAAGCTCACATGCTAGCACTAATGGTTATTTAAGAATTAACACTCCTAAGGTCCTCTCATTGCAATTTATTGTATATCAGGGAATATTTGTGAATGTATCAAGATATTTGATTTGCCTAAAGCTTGGATTACTTTAGGCAGTGGCTGATGACTGATAGAATAGTGTACTGAAATGTAAAAGAGGAGAACCTTGTGAATACTGTTAGTGTGCAACAAAATATTAAAAAATACATTTTTACAAAAGAGTAGCTGTTTTCAAACATTTCCTGTTGTAGCCCGAACTCTTCGGCAAAGGTGTTATTGAGGTTTCTGGCTTGTTTTGGATAAATATGAGGTAAAGGATGTGTATTTGACTGGTGCCTTAGTTTGTGAAGTGCCACCTATGTTTATGTGCACATTTTTCTCTTTAATGCTCATTTTAATTTTCAGATTATCCCCATGTTGTTCCGACAGTCATGAGAAACCTGGAATACCGAGCATGTTCTTTTTAAAGAATTCCTGATTAATTTATTTTTTAAAGAACAATGTTTCTATCAACATTAAGCATGTTTTACAGAAGACACCTTGTCCTCACAAGTAAATGTATTCCCCACTGCACTTCTCTATGTTCTACTTTCATAAACTTCTATGGCGTGTCTTATTAATGCAGTATTACTAATGGTTATTTGAAACTGAATGCTGGCTGTCAATAAAAACATGAGGTGTGTAGAAAACATTGTCGACTGGATTTACTGTTTTTTCTTCTACCATTTATCTAATTTACATGGCATTATGTTATATTTTATTATATTAAAGGTTCATTTATTACATCGTTTTATATATTTTTTATATCACGGTAGTCAACATTTGAAGTGGATCAAAAGAGTTCATCAAATTCGTCCTAAGACAAGAACGGATATTGTTCAAAAAAGGTTTTGATCCACTTCAAATGTTGGCTACTGTATTTTGGTAATGCCTTACAATAAGGTTACATTTGTTAACGAAGTACCGCTAAATAATTCCTCTAAAGAATTGAATAAACTTAGTTAATATTAAATTCAACATTTATAAATACATTGTTAAAATCAAAAGTTGTATCTGTTCATATTTAATGGATCTTAACATGATTGGACACTGAACAGTTGTATTTTTATGAACTAATGTTAACAAAGAATAAATTACACTTACTGTGACAAGTGTAATGCTAATTGTTTGTTAATGCATTAACTTAGATGTATTTCATCAGTTTTATATATTAGCAGTTTTAAATGAAATGAAATGTGAAAACACCACTTGGAAGATATACTATCAAAATGTAAAATATAGAAAATGTTTCCATATATAATATATAGGCTATATATTACATAGGCTATAATATGTATATAATATTTTGTTTGATCTATATATTGTATTTACATTACTAGGTTTATTTTCACATTGTTTTATTTTATAATATATTATGTTTATATCGTCAATTAGTGATTCATTTTTAGCAGGTTTAAATAGAATGTTTTCATTCTGGAAAAAAATACTGTTTCGGATATAATTGATCAATTAAAATGATTATTAATATATAAAATATGTGCATTGTTGTATTATACCCTATTTGATTATACTGCACAATATTCAAGACAATTATTCAGAACACCTTTCAGATCCCACCAGACGGGGCCACTATGCAGCAGAACGGTGTCCTCCCTTCTCACTTCCGTGGGCGTTTCATGTTGTGGTTGTGTGTGTTGACTCTCCAGCCCTGTCCATGGCAGTAACGCTTCACACCAGTTCAGAATCACCTCACTGACACGCGCAGGAAGAAGCAGCGCGAGAGAGTGTTCTCGAGCGCTCAGCTGAGAGAGCTCGAGCGAGTTGAGCTGACAGAGTTTGTCCGTCGCCGTCAGGAGGAAACAAACCAGGGGGGCTTAAACGTCCTCGACATGACGACAAAAACCTCCCCTGACCGAAACGGATATCCTTAACTCTACGCTGGACCCTGTTCGGTTCCCGTGGATGGCTTAGTATGCGAGTTTTGCGCAGTTGAAATGAGGGAGCTTGTATTTTTTTCTCCCTCGTCGTCCAGCAAGAGGACAAGATGGCAGCGCGAGCGCGTCGAGCATGCAGTGGGTGCGAATTAAACCCCAACATGTTCACTAAAGACCCGCGTTTCGACCACAGCTGCTGTCTGTGAAGGTAAGGAAGATTTTAGCGAGATGTAAAGCCGTAAATGCGTGTCTGATACTTAATAGTGAAGATATTAAAACAGGCTTGACTTCGGAGGAGTGATCGTAGTTGTTGCGAAAAAGTTGCCACGCCACACCAAAAACTTGAAAGCAATTCTTCGCAGGGTTTGCTAATGTGTTTTGGTAGCTGGTAAGTTTCTGGTTTTATTAAAATAACAAACTTTTTTTTTGTTTGCCTGATAACTTTTAATCGTTAAATGTTCGCGAAGACTTTCTGGTCACCAGCCAAACCCATAATGTTTACGTTACCTAAATCCCGCTGCTTAAAACCATGACGTAAAGATGTTCAGTTGCTGTAGTTAATCTTTAAACATTAAACATTCAAGCGTCAGTGCATATGAAATGCGGGTTAGTTTTCCGTATAAACTCGCCAGCTGTTGATCTTGTACTATAATCAAGTGATATGTTGCTCAACCCTCCCAAAATGCACAGGCCTGGTAACGTTAATCTGTTAGTTGCTGACTTCTCTTTTCTTCTGTAAATTGACACTATGCTGGTAAGATTTAGTAAAAGGAGTACCAAAAACAAAAATCTCTCATGTAAAAAGTTGCATTTCCTGTCCTTGAAAGATGATAATCCACCATGCATTTCCTATATTGGTCAGTACTACTTTTAAAACAATTATTTGATATTTAATGTATATTTTTTTGCCAGTTTTGTTCATTCCAGTGCTTCATTAAGTTCCCACAGTTGTTGAAATATAGGGGAATTATGGAAAGTGAGCTGGAAGTGAATATAATCAGCTGAAAAATATTTTATTGGTTAGAACATCTTATTATTCTGAACTGGTGCACAAGTATTTTTTTATTTTTTTATTTTAGTGCATACGAATATATATTTTATTTTATATTTTTCGAGTTGTACTTTATTTTACACTCTCCTTGTTACACATTGCATCTAGTTATAGTAATAATAACTATAAGTTATGCTTAATTGCATTCAACTAACCCTACAACAAACCTAATCATAACCACCACAACCCTATAGTTAGTACATGTAGTTAATTAATATCACTCAGTTCTTAAATGTATAATTACACTGTAACAAGGACACCTTTAAAATAAAGTGTGTAACCCATTTATTTATTTTACTTGTAAGCGACTGTAAGAATGGTCGTTATACAAACACACAGAACATTCATGGTTATGCCATAAAAAAGTTGTTGCATTTTTGTTAAATGTGTATTACAATATAATGAAGTCTGTTGTCATTTTATGTAATAGATTATAAGTTCCTCGTTGTTATTACTATCACTTTCCATCACTGGACAAATTTTGTCTGTCAATTCAGTAAAGTTTACTTCCCAATCATTTCCTGCCATTAAACTTTTATACCCCGAGCAGTTGCAAAATCAACAGGTGTTTTCCCTGTGCCATCTCTCACCCACCCCCATTAGGTCTTGACATGGTAAAAGGTCAGTTTCCACCTGCTTATAGCAGAAGGCAGCGTGTTTGAAAACAGTAGAGAGACTGTAACCCAAAACCTTGGCCACTCCTAGCTACTCAAGGCTTACCCTTCTGTAGGACAGACCTCATAAAAACAGTCCTCCAGATGGGACTGTCCTTTTTAAAGTTGTTGACTGAATCTCTTACTTTGCGAACCTAATGTTGTTTGCACAATCAGGAACCAGCATAGACTTAATCGCAACAGAAAGTGATGATTTAAACCTCGATTTTGTTATGGGAGTGTGAATGAATAAGGGCCTTTTATAACGGTTCTGGAAGCGGAATGCATCAGATATGCATTCCTCAAGAAACAACGTGACATGTTTGCATCCCTTTTATGTTTTCTAACCTCAATATTTGCCTTTGTGAAACCCTACCTTGTCTGCCAGAGTGTTAGCTGGGTTATAAGTGTGTGAGAGAGTTAGTATGTGGGTGTGTTAGAGCCACACCTGTCCTCGTGTCTGAACTTGTGCCATATGTTGTGCCAGTATAAGTAGCCTGTCTCCCATGAAACTAAGACAGCTAATCCCCATTGGTCAATTGTCTGTCTGGATCTGCTAACATATTACCCACCCTATGGCACACTAGGGCTGAACGATCAAAGAAATAAAACATGGAATTTGGCTTATTTCGTTTATCAAATTGCGTTAACTTAAATTTATCCGCGTGTTTCAGAGTGAAGCTCAGCATTGTTCATTGTCACGGTACTAGCAGCTGATAAGTGTTTTTAGTTTTTCAGTTCACACAGTAAATGCTACTTCACACAATCTCCATCTCTGCCAGTGATGAGAGTTTGCATCGCTAATGTGTATTTGTTTAACGAGAAGAGTTTCTAAACCTGTTGCCAACCAACGAGAAACTGCAGATTTCACCCGGAATAAAAGCTCAGTTGTTTAATGTTTGAAAAGGAAAAAATGAAGGCAGAAATATTAGTATTGTAATTTTACAGTTTAACTATAAAAATTATCATATTTTCTTGCCTTTTTTACAGTAATATTTCTTGTTTCATATTTAACTATAGTAATTATATTAATAATTTGAGCGCTAAAGCGCAAACCTAAACCGCTTTTAAAAATTGGCATTTAAAAATTGCACTTTTTCATGTAATTCATCTTAATAAACCTCTTAATATAGCAGGTTTTGTTTTGATTCATGTGAACAGCATCTGTGAAATGACTTCTACTAACAGTTTTCTTCCACTCTGTCCATTATAGGTATGGCCTCACAGGTTACGGTCTACCCACCACATGTTTATCAACCCCAGACAAGTGCCTTTTGCAGAGCGAAGAAAATCGATCCTATCAGCTGTGTTTACCATGAGAAGTTCCCTCGCACTTACGTGATTGGTGTGAATCTAGGCATTGCGCACCCTACGGATATTATACCTTTATTGAGATTCGAAGCTTTGACTAGCAAGAAACCGTGCGCCGCACGTGACTATTCAATACAGACTGAATCAGCTCCACAGGAGCTCCTCAGAAGGGCCTCCTCGCCATACAAGCGTGTGGCGTCGGAGGGCGACCTTCAGAATTTCGCCAGAGCGGCCGGGGCAGTTGAAGAAAGTGGAGAAAGTGTCCAAAACAGCCAAAGTAGTAGTAATAATAGTAAAAGTGGCGGCGCTACAGAAGGGACTGAGAGCGACAGTGGTTTGAATTTGGTCGACGGCACCCAAAGATGTGGGTTTAAATGCAAAGGGCAGGAGCTTGAGAACGGCAAGAGCATCATGCAGATAGTAGAGGAGCATTCCACTCTACCTGCCATGTTGCAAACAAACGTCGGGAGCACGAACGCAGTAGGCGTTGCCCCGCCCGAGCAGAACAGAACCGGGACGGGAGCCGTGAGCGGGACAGGTGACGGCGACTATCAGTTGGTCCAACACGAAGTGCTGTGCTCTATGAAGCACACCTATGAAGTGTTGGAGTTCTTGGGTCGTGGTACGTTCGGTCAGGTGGTCAAATGTTGGAAACGAGGCACCAATGAGATCGTGGCAGTGAAGATACTGAAGAACCACCCATCATATGCCCGTCAGGGCCAGATCGAGGTGGGCATTCTGGCCCGACTCAGCGGGGAGAACGCAGAGGAGCACAACCTGGTGCGAGCTTTCGAGTGTTTCCAGCACAGAAGCCACACCTGTCTGGTGTTTGAGATGCTGGAGCAGAACCTGTACGACTTCCTCAAACAAAACAAATTCAGTCCGTTGCCGCTGAAGGTGATTAGGCCCGTGCTTCAACAGGTGGCCACGGCGCTAAGGAAGCTCAGAAGCTTGGGCCTGATCCATGCCGATCTTAAACCGGAGAACATTATGCTGGTAGATCCTGTGAGACAACCCTTCCGTGTGAAAGTGATCGACTTTGGCTCTGCCAGCCACGTCTCCAAAGCTGTGTGTTCGACATACCTGCAGTCTCGCTACTACAGGTAAGCAGTGTATTTATTTTTCCCTTTAGTAGGCTTGCTACTCGTTGTTATGTTTCCGTTTATTCATAAATAGACTTTTGGTAAATGTTTCAGCTCGTGTTTGTGGCAATTATGAAGATATAATTTATGGTGTTCGTTTTGAGGAAGTTGAACTGAGGAACGTTTACTTAAGCTGCACTTCCTGCCAGAACAATTATGTAATGCCGTCTATAGCATTTGTCGAAGTTTGATGGCAAGCATTCTTTGTTCGATTGCAACTGCCATGAGTTACACCCATACTAACTTTATGTAACTCAAAAAAACACACACAAAATAACACGACGCACTATTTTCTCTAATGGGGTCAGTCCTGACCATCAGTGATGGCTGTACTTTGTGTCTCCATGTGGTTGGCAGTTCTTTAGGAAGAATGTGGTTTTGCTAAAGTGATTCATGGGATATGGAAGAACATTGAAATACTCTTTTATTAGAACATTCCAGATGTTTATGTTTTAAGTTCCATGTCAAGCTTAATTGTTTGTTTGTTTTTACTCTAAAGCATTCAAGATTAAGATTTACGATAGTTTAAGTTGGAAATTAATTTGTCAGGTCTATGCTCAAAAAGTGATTAAATGGATTTTAAATACAGCGTACAATTTAGTACCATAAAACCTCCTAAAAATATTAAATAAAAAAACATAATCAAACTAAAATATAGTACTTTCATTTAATTGAAATGAAAAAAAAAATATATATTTTTTTGACCAACACGTGAAGAGGACCATAGGGTTAAATCTATTCCTTCAAGAATTGTTGTGCCACTGAAAGGTATACAAATGAGTTTCGAGCATAATGTGACATTGAAGTGAGGAGTACAGTCTGTCTTTGTAAATGTGCTTGGTTTGTGGGGAAGCTATCAGTGAACAAGATAAAGAGGAACTAGGTGCTAGTTTAAATAGGGCATTTGAACACTTTGTACTTTGGCACTGCCACAGTTTGATGCCTGCAACTGCATGAACCGCCCCATACAGGTGGCACGTGTGAATGTATCGCTTTTGCATGGGAATGAGATGCATTGAGGACGTGTCTGTTGGCAGTCTTTGTGCTCAAAAGAAGTGTGGGAACAGATGTTTTTGTAGAACGTTATGAATAATCATTCACTCTCGCTTGTTTTTCTTTTTTCCGGGAATTTGTACGTCACTCTTTATAGTGTTCGTATTAAATCGTTACATAAGTACTGAGTAATTCTAATGAACAAAATGTACTTCATGTGCAATTATTTTGAGTGGTATATAATTGCACATTTTCACTGTTGTAATGATTTGGTCACAAGTCATATTTTTATTATGAGCATTCCCTTCTTTTTGTTGTATAAAGTGCACATTTTGTTCTTTAAACAAACACTTGAAGTGCTTATGATTACTTAAACTGAATCAGTGTTTCTGTTTAAGTATTTTGTTACAGCTAGTTTATTTTAGTTATTTCATCAAATTTGAAAGATTACTATGTATTATTATTAAATCTTTGCATGCCTGATAAAAGCCCCATGTTGTGGATGAGTCTACATCTGTGTTCAGAACGTGTGTATCCCAAAGTGGGGTAAAAGGGCAGCATGTGCTTCTGTTTTCCATTTTGTTTCTGTCGGCACGATCGATGTTGTAAGGATCCATAGCTTGTTCCCAGTGCAAAACTGGCTCACCTAAATTTAGGGCGGATCTTGTTGTGTTCTTTGCTACTGTGGTATGTGAGGTCGTCATGACAAGTATTTATTTTTTGTACTTGGAGCAGGCTGCGTTGAGCACATACCCATGTGCCAGGAAGTGAAATTTTGCAGGTGTTGTCAAATAGCAGAGCTGTTTTTATATTTCACGCAGTTTCAGAACTGGTGCCGGTTTGTTTGTCACATTTAAGGGCTATTTTACCCATTTTTTTTATTAATAGAAGATTCATGTTTTGAGAAGAATCTTTTAATAATTTAGTTCAGACCTTAGGCCTATGTTTTCAGTTCAGTAGCACATAAACTGTTTAATGAGAATGCAAAAAGATACTTAAGTTGTTGTGGTTTGTAACAAGTCTCACTTTTCTTCCTGCTTATTGAAAGAATGTCAATGTATCTAGACATTAGTCGATAAGTTTGTTGCTGACTCCCTGGATTAGGTAATTAAACTCAGTAGTATGCTTTTGGTGATTAAATTAACCAAGGTGATAAGTTAAACCAGTCAAAATGAAAGTTTAGCTGAACTAAAATCGAAAAATAAAGTTTCAGTATAAGGCTGGACGATTATTGCAAAAATTACAATTGTCGATAATTCCCTTGAAATTGTTATTGTGATTAATTACGATTATCACAATTTGCATTGAATGATGTTTTGAATATAGGCTACAGTTTATACATTGTTTGAAGCAACTGCATGCCATATTTTTGTATAAAAATAAAAAACAAGCTGAAAACACTTGCTGAAAAGCTTGTATTGCTTTTCTATAACATTAAGCCTCAAATGTCAATTATATATTGGTTTGGTTTCTTTTAAATAAAATAAAAAAGTAAAAATAAGCATGGTATAATAATAGGGGCTTACACTGGGTAGTTCTAGGTTCTAGGAACATAGGAACATAATGTTCCCCTGTGGCTGTTTTCCTGGTTGCATTCGCACTGTGAATCTAAAAATTAAGCAGAACATTTTTTTTTTTGCGAACATTTTGGCGCATCACTATTGGATAATGTTGCAGAAAATGTCATGAATTAATAGTTGTAATAGTGGTATCCCTGGTCTGGTAACGTACTAGTGGCTCTTTGCTAAAATAATCACTGTGGCCCTATTAATAATTCATTGTGTTGCTTAGATCAGCGTGTGTTGGGTTCCACAAAGTGAGGTACTTGCTTGAGTTTCAGGTTGCTACAGGAATGGGTCATTGGGTGCCATGGTTTATTGTTTCTTATAGTCTCCTGAAGTGACTCATCCTGTTGTTTCCTTGACACTCATACTGTCTTTGTTCTGCAGAATCATGGGATTCTTTCTCCACCTCAAAAGTGGTTTGAAGTGTCCAATACTGGCCACATAAACATTCATCCTTTCTATGTCTAATTGTAAATTTCTGTTTTCTGGTTAGCCTAACTTTTCTCTTTCTCTCACAGATTGTGGGATATTATCACAAATCATGACCTGGAGGAGGCAATGCGCTTTTGTGATGCTCAGAGAAAGCCCTTAATTTTATACAGCCTTAAGTGAACTAACACAGTTAATGAAGCCACTTACGAGTTACGAAAATAAATTTGTAGTGTTGCAAAATTGATTGTGCTCAAATTCAGCTTTGGGTTTTGAAATGGGTTACTTAACCACCAGAAGGATAATGGTATCAGAACATTGGAAACAGTGTCAAAACCCCAGGAAAGCTGATATACACAGGACAGTTGCATAACAAGCCGCTTGCATTAAAGAGAAGGCCAAGTGACGGGACCTGAGTTTGGCTGGCCTCAATGGATTGTGTGTATGCTGTTCAAATAACCAGCAGTCTGTATTCTGAGTCCTGCACTGTAAACCCTAAAGTTACGCAGGCGAAAGAGTCCCTCCATGCATTTGCAGGGTTATGGCTTTGCTGAATTTGCTTAATTCTCAAATACTAATTTTCCTCTTGGTACCTTTTTAATGTGCAAAGGTAACATTTTTGGTTCAGCCTGTAAATGTCAAATTGTTTTTCCTGGATCTGCTGCCTTTAGTTGAAATAAAACTGCAACATAAATAAAACAGTAGCTGAGCCTAATTTTAGCCATTTTGGAGGTTTTTCATATCCTGTAATGTGTTTTAGCAGTTTATTTCATACCTAGGCAAGTGTGAAAGAGATCAGCCTTATTTTAAAATGCAGACACGATCATATCTGTGCAGGCACACCCATAGAAACCAAATGACAGGTTTTGCCACCAGGCCCATAATAAGCATTATGCAACTCTTCAGTTTTTCTTTTTCTTCTTATGGGTCATAAAGTTTAAAGTCCTAACACTCTGCTTTAATAAATCTGTTTTGGCTTCAGGAAGATGTGGAGTAAAACATTCATTAATTCACAAAGTGTGTTTTGCGAAACCATGAAGAATGGTCAAAAGGGAGACCTTGACTTTGCCCAATGTCAACCATTTATTCTGGTCATCACTTTTTTTTTGTGTGCACATTTTCCACTTAGCTTGCTTGATCCCTCTAGAATGCATACCCAGTAAACAAGACTAATGGTTCGCAAATAATGCACAACTAAGTGCAACCTCCTGACCAGCCTCTGAAAGCATAAGTGGGCCAATGTAGCATCGCTAGCAGCTGTAGCTGTGATTATCTTTTCCGTAATTCTACAGTCTTCATGCGTTCATATGTCTAATAAACCTTGACCGAGCCCTGCGTTCATCTGTGGCCCGAGGAATGACTGTTAGTGTGAACGTCTGTTTTTTGTCAGTGTGTTTTTAGACGTGAATGCCTGACCCCCATTTGGTGTGGACTTGCTCTCTCTGCAGATGAAGAAGACCTAATTGGCCAGATTCCTGGACTAATGAGCAGCCTGAAGGGTTTGGTTTTATGATTCACTTGGAAAGAGAGCACAAATCTAGTTGTTTGTGCATCCCATGCCCTTTGATGCAGTATTCTTGCATCGCAAACTCCTTGCAGCGTTACTGGGTCAGTCAGGCTTCGTTGACTAGGTTTAGAATGCTATTTGACCTCCAACCAGATGGTAGGTACTGAACCCTAACGTGTCCGTCATGAATAGATGCACCATGCAGACTGAGTGTTTTCAGCCTTGGTGTTCATTCAAGTTGTGTAGTCTCTTGCAGAGAGCTTGTTAGCCCGATCTTGACCCTTTCACATGACTTGCAACAAGACTTCAGTACAGCCCTCAAAACAAGCATCGTCTGCCAATTTGACCTCCACATGACAAGCGTTGCAGATACCATAACTTTGGAGCATTATTTTCCTTTTTTTATTATACATTTTCTTTTTTTGGAGAATGCACGGATATTAATATACAATTATTTTCATGTAATGGCTAATATTAAATTAAATGAATTTTATCTCAATTAGAAATATCAAAATAAAAGCTTTTATTTGGGACATTAAAATGTACAATATGAATAATGGATATTATTTTGAGATTTGCTAAAGTACATTTAACGGCGTTATTTTTCTTTTTAAAGATGTCGAGCTTTAATTGAATGTTGAATGAATCCGAAGGTAATCTACATGCACAAAAAATTCACAATTAAAGGTCCAACATCGGTGATTATAAATGAAAACATCTCTAATATCGACCAGTAACTGATATGGTTTGATCTGAATAGCATGGTATGCCTTGAACATTGTGTCAAACTCAATCCATGTAACATCAGTTTTGATTTTTGCTCCATGCGCACAGTGATATGTCATTCAAATGGTCCAGAAACTGCTGGTTATGATTAGGTCAGCAGCAAATCAGGTTGAAATTGAAATCAGATCAAGAAGGTTTATGTTTAGTGGTTGTCAGCTGTGTTTTAAGAACCTGGTATCAGTTTCTGCACTTTGATCCATTTGTCAGTCCATCTTGATATGTCATGGTCTGTAATCTGTATATCATCCACTTGAGGATGAAACCTGATCACACGCAGCTTCCTGTAACAGCTCGCCATTGCTGTTCGACATTTTGAATTGGGACAGGGTAGGTTACAGGTGTGAAGCCTTATACCTTCCCTAGAACCTGCAGTTTGTTTTACATGCCACCTGGATCTGGTATAAGGTTCCCATTTCATCTGTAGAAGCTTCTGGCTTGCTTCCCAAACTTTAGGGCTTAAGGCACCTAACATCAAAAGTTTATGTGAGCGACTGCACAGTCTCCGATCACCTTAGTCACTTCTACACCCAGTACTACTCAATCTTCATATGAATAGCTGTTTTCTGTCAAACCTTTATCCACTATAAATAACCTTGTGTAATGGAAAGGTTCTATGGATGTTAGGTTCTTCATGGAACCAAAGATGCCAATAAAGAAGCTCTATTTTTAAGTGCGTTTAAACCCCACCCCTCCACACTCAATTGCAAGCTTTCGTTCATTTTTTAACCCACATCTCAAAATCCAAATTCTGTTTCATCTTGACTTTAATAAAATTTAAGTTTAACTTTCATAAAATTCTTCAAATCCTTTGCTCCTTTCATGTTCTCTTATTGAATATTTTTTATTTGAAAATGCTTTCAGCTCCCCAAAGATGTTATCCTTAATGTAGCCTCATTCCTTGACTCAGTCTTCTCAAGAACATCTAAACCAAATCAATACCTCATAATATAGCTGTTCATGCTATTGCTTCCTGAGATCATCAGGCCTTTATAGAGGATTATTTTCAGCTCCATCTAATGTACATTGATTCCATTGAGGCCGGCCAGACTGACTGCGTTTCTCAGCATTTCCGACGGGAGCTGAAATGATGCAGCATTGAAAAGGCTATCTT
Source organism: Phoxinus phoxinus (assembly GCF_949152265.1). Taxonomy (NCBI): domain Eukaryota; kingdom Metazoa; phylum Chordata; class Actinopteri; order Cypriniformes; family Leuciscidae; genus Phoxinus; species Phoxinus phoxinus. Next base: position 15,061,837 of record NC_136900.1, read on the forward strand.
TAATGCTCTGGGGCCTCTGCCTCATAACACTCCATGCAAACAACACTTCCGTCTCTGAAGAGCTTGAAGAAACTGGGTTAAATGTCAGTTATTTTTTTCTTATTAAAAACTGGCTTGTTTACCTAGTAGCAACATCCGTCTAGCGCACAATGGAAAAATGCCGCAGAAAATACATTGTGTGAACTGCTTGGTTATGGTTTTTACGCAATGAAGATCTTTGCATTGAGCTGCTCTATTTCTGCAATGAATATTCTGCATTAAATATTACATTTTTTACTTATTTTAAATAGACAGCCCAACTTGGCATCACCCCGATTCTCGCGACAAAAACCCAATAGAGATTTTCCAGTTGGCTTCTGGAGTATTACAGAAAATAAGCTCTGTGACTAACAAAAGTTTATTATTCTTACACTTTGTTAATCATGATAATCTTCACAAGTTAACAACTTTTATGAATTTTGAAGCCTAAATGCAATCGGCAGAATCAAAAAGCTAAATGCAAGTTATAAACGAACTACACTACGGTCACATAACGACTTCAACATCACTAAAGACCCAGGTATACTTAATTTTCTGCATTCAGTTGAGTGTGCACTCTTTATGAAGCAAAATATCTAAAGCCCACATTAACCACAGTCCTTATTTTAAGAATTTAACCAAAAACCCATTAAAAAAAAAAAAGAGCCCATTTACTTCAGGACAATAGAACCGGAAGTGCTAAAATGCTAAAACTCATTTCTGGGTTTTGGCCTACAAAAATACCTCATGCCTGCAGCACTCTATATTATGACTGATATCACTTTTAATTGTCTTAAGATTTCCTCATGCTAGTTTCTAACCTAACCCCTCTGATGGGAATCTGTTTTGTCGTGACCTAAAGAATGCCTAGCCATTAAAAAAGGTTTGGTTGGTACCCTAAACTATTTTCTAGAATAGCCCTTGTTGAGGTCACACAGAATGTGATTTTGTAGCCAGTGTGTTCTCATTTGTATGCTCTGCTTCTAAAACTATGGGGCGGCTCACGAGCCAGGCTTCAGCTATGAGTGGTATGCTTTAACCTTTGGGCGTTAGCTGGAGAAAAACATTAGCTTGTCTGTATGTTTTGCAATACTTGAGTGTTATGGTTGGGAATGGGAATAGAGGGAATTGTTTTATTGCTAGACACTTTTATTACAGAAAAACAAGTAGCTAGTAGCTAGAGCTGCATGATTAATCGTTAAAAGATCTTGATTCCAACACCCACGTGATCAAATTATCACAAAGGTACTGGGATAAAAGTTTATAGTTCAGATACAAACACTGATGTCTATGGTAGTGATCAAAATGGAGAAAATCACCTTTTGAAAGTAACGTGATGCTACAAATAATGATTGTATCAATTACATTGTTACACCATGTATTTGTCATTGAATCATTCATTCAAGAGATTTGTTCAAAAGCTCTGATTCATCCAGTAATGAAAGTGAATCATTCATTCAAACTGTTTTTTTTTTACAAAAATAATTAATTCAAATTGATACACATTTTTTAAATAGACTGCAGCAATTCACATTTTGCTAACACCTCTAAATTACATGTTGTTTTGTTGTTGTCTAAAAACAGTTGTTTTGTTGTCTTGTTGTAAAAAAAGCAGCTTGTTCAGTAGCCTATGTGTTCTCTGAAAATTGGGAAACAAATTCAGATTTACAGCCGACAGTTGTTTTGTGTTACTGTGCGTATTTAAGTCTTCAACTTCACCATCACTAAGCTTCCGACAACCTTTGTTTTGATCTAAAAAAAATTATCTGAAAGTTTAAGTTAGAGTAGTTTACAAGAGTTTATAAGCATAACGAGGCTTTAAAAGCGGACTGGGTTTACCTGTTCAGAGTGATGTTGTCTCCTCGACAGTCTCTGTAGTCACATTTAGCCACTTGTTAGCATCTGCCTTTTTCAAGACACTGAACAATGAGTGGGGTAATACTGATGTATTTTGTCGTAGAATAAAACGTGAAAGTGTCTTGAGCTTGTTCACATCACAGACCTTATTTTAGCCATTTAACCAAAATCCCATTCACAAAACCCATTGACTTCGGGACGATGGAACCGAAGTGCTAAAATGCTAACTCGTTTCCACGTTTTGGCCTACAAAGTGATGTCATACCTGCACCACTATTTCATATCAGTTTTGGAGATAAAATCCTGTGGTACATGTTCCTTTATGCAAAGGGACCCGTGGGTCTCACAGAAAAGTTTTGGATGACTTGAAGGGGAAGTCCCTCCATTTTGTGAGCACAATATAAAATGTTACAGTATTATGACTGCTAACCCTTAATTCCCTCAAACCATGTCAGTAAATTAGTTTCATGCCTGCTGTTTGTCATAACTCATAACTCAAATATTTTTAAGTTGTGTTTTATTTTTTGGGGGGGGGTTTTTTCAACTAAATGTAGTAATAAACCTAAACCTCCTTGTGGGATTCTTTGTTTCGTGTTACCGTGCGTGCTATTGAAAGTTCAGTCTGGTACAGGATGTCATAACGGCTCGGGTTGTGTTACTCAACTTAAATTTCCTTTCAGATTAGGAGAGAAAACCCAGTGATATATGTTCCTTTATGCAAAGGGACCCGTGGTGCTCACGGAAAAGTTTTGGATGACTTGAAGGGGAAGTCCGAATAACTGCTCTCTGCTGTAGGAGATTAGATAAGCAGTGTTTGGGTGGGATTTGTTTACAGAGAGCTCTCTGACTGGACGCTGAGCAGGAGGGGAGGAAAAAACCCAGTGACCCACGTCTTCTCATTCTCGTTCACAGAAGCTGCTGTTAATGTAAGGCTTTAATGTTTCGCTCCTGGCAGGCACGTGTGGATCATCTGCTTCAGCTACGTGTTCATATTCGACTCTCTGCGGGCGGTTGACTTCGTGCCAGAGAGAGTTTGATGTCCTCGTCCCTTTTGTGAGCAACACAAGACGTTGAAACCCAGGGGTTACGCTTTGACGATCAGCTGGGGGTGGATTTCTGAAACTCCCACACCCTCTCGCACGCTGCCTGTTTGCGGTGAAAGCCTGTTGACAGCGGTTTTGACACAGCTGATCTCCCTAATCTCACGTCCCCTGACACGTTTCACTGCCTTTCTGTTTTTTTTTTAACATCCCCCGACTGAAATCCCACCCCGATCGGCGCTCTCTCTAGACGACGTGCCGTAAGCTTGTTTTCTGAACAGCTGCAGAGCTCTGTTGGCCTTCAGAGAGGTTATTGTGTGGTCAGGGCTCGCTGTCCCAGTAGCTGCTTTAGACTGTGGTCGCTCCAGGCTTTCCGGCTGCAGCTTGAACCAGATGACTCGGACCCCCCTCCTTCCCACCCCATTGACCTCACAGGAAATAACTGAGCTGGAGAGGGGGTTCAAATTTAGCATGCCTTTGCTTGACGAATACTGACTTACTGGTTTGTACTGACTCAGAAAATGGTCCTTTTTAGCATGTGGCTACCAATTGCACTGTTGGTAAATTCCATATTTTAGTCTTTCTTTTGGTCTTTAAAACATGATCCTTGTGGAATCCGGTTGCACCGCAGAGAACAGCGGATGGATTGATACACAACACCTGCTCCTTTTAAAAACACTTTTGGCAAATTTGACGCAGTAATGGTGAAAATTCTCATGGTGCTATTGCTTTTGTCTTGGTATCTTTTTTTATGTGATATTTTGGTTGTAACCTTGTTTTTGTCTTAAAGAATCTGGTTTGTTTACCCAATAATATATTTGTTTTTTAGTAAAAACGACAACCACCAAAAACGATTATTTAGACAACACTCTACCATTCAAATGCTTGGAGTCACCAAGGCTGCATTTATTTGATAAAAAAATACAGTAAAAACATAATACTGTGAAATTATTTCAATTTAAAATAAGGTTTTTCTAATATATGTAATGTAATTTATTATTGTGCTTTACTCCAGTCTTTTTGGAGTAAAAGACACATGATCCTTCAGAAATTATTCAACGTTGTTGGAAATATTAAAGTTTATTTTTTTTTGTCAGGCACTAATTTGCAGACTCTCGTTAAGCTAGCAGTTGCAGGGTCCACTTGTTTAAGCAGCAATGGAGGCAAAACAGGTCAGAGAGAAATTTAAAACAAAACAATAGGTAGGAAGGAAAAGTACAGTGTGGGATCGTTTTAGTGAAGTAGCCTCAACCAGGACGAATCAAGTTCTGCGCATGTGATATGGAACAGTGTTCTTTTATGTGATATGGAACAGGCATTTCTCATTATTGTCATGTTTCCCGGGACCATGTCACCATCTCAAAATTTACTCCGCTCATGTTACCAAATATTTGTATGTGGTAGTTGTGTGAAATTAACAGCGATTGAGAATAACATTACATTATTTGTTAGTTTGTTTTTAGTCCACGCTGTCCTTGGCTGCGGTTCACAAATGGAGCTTTGCTCTGAGATTACCACTATGAAATCTAATCTTACTCCAGGGGAAAGAGCTTGAACATTTGAAGTCTGGCCTGGACTCAAGCAAACATAACACGGGTGCAAAAGCATCCTCTAAATAGTCTTAACAGTAACTCTTTGTTTGAGTTGGGAAGTCCAGACCTGCTCTGTTATGTCATCATTATTTTTGACCTGATTTCTGTAACTTCCCCTGATTCTTTCACCTGAAATGCGACTTCCCGCTGACTGTGGGCTGCTGGGATTTTTTTTTAAAGATCTGCAAAACCACATTGATATAACCAAGTAGTCTTAAAACCTTGAAATTATTTTGAAACAACCCAATTGCTATATAATTTGGCAAGATTAAATATTACCATGTTAGCGGCTAGGGTCTGTTAACTGGCCTCATACCCTCTCGTCCTTCAATGCCCCTTGCTATTGGATTTCTCCCCTGTGCAGCCGGAGCGTGTGGTATTATCAGGTTTAACTTATGTTAGGCCCTGGATTTCGTCACTTTTCACATCACTATGCTGGAGGTTTATTAGGGTTTAGGCCATAAGATCTTGTGCAGAATATAGAGCACTCTATTTGTTGTCACAGAGCCAAACAAACTCATGTTTGTACTGTCAGCTGCTAACCCATACCGTTACCAGGGCAGAAAATAGAATAACTACAGTTTCAAGCACGAGAGGCTGTTAAAACAAAGCTGTCTGTGGAGATGTATTCAACAACTGTATTCTTATTTTGTGCCTTAAGACCATAATCTTATGACATGGGTAATTTCATATTATATAATGATGTAGATGGTTTATGCTGGACATTTTATGAAAAATGGCTTGTATGCAATTGCAAGCCCACATGGATCATGTGCAGGCTGATTTGTAAATCTTTGCTTGTTTGTTTAATAGTTTGCCCAATTTAGTAGCTTAAAGCATAATCAATACGAGTTTTTAGTACTCTTAGCTCCATTTACCACAGTTTATTATGTTTAAACCCATTCTGCAAACTTATTTTTTATAACCAGTGCAGAAAATATGAAGTAAATACCGTGTACTCTCTCTAGGCCTATACTAAATGATTTATTATTAATAAAAATGATAATAAAAACAACCCTTCAGAACTTTTTTTTTCTGCACATAAAAATAACTTATTATTACTTAAATGTTTCTTATAACAAAACTTAGGCTACACTGCAGATTCTGCCTGGGCTTAGCTATATTAAATTAGTTTAATTATTTACTACGATATGCAATTCATTATCTATTAATATTAAATGTTATCATGCTTCTTGATAGGATATTCCAGGAACACACAAGTTACTCCAGTTTATTGGATTTTTTTTCAACAAACAATTGAATTTAGCTTCACACTTAACAAGATTATCTGGCCAGCCATTTTATTCTTTTTTTTCTTTCTTTTTTTTTTTTTCATCTACTCTTGCATATGATTAACTTAAAGCAGTCCAGTATATTGACAGCTGGCCAAATATATCTAGCATTGCAGTGTGTTTGTTTCACGCTGTGATTCCTTTTTTTATAATGCATCATATAATACGTGTGCAAATAATGGGTTGTGCAGCTTAAAAAGAATCCCAGGCTGTGATTCACAGCACATGCTTCTGCAACACCTTTGACTATGAAGACTAAGCTGGTTAAGAATGGCCTAAATGTATAGACAATAACGGAAACTGTAACTTAATTTCAACGTTTCGAATTTAAAAAGGTAGTCTCACATTGCCAAGCCTATGAATTATTCATATCGGCTTTTGTTACCGCATGAGTAGTGTCCTGTTGGTAGTTACAGTCGCTTACTAGTGACCTAGCATGACGTGTTCCTGTATCAATAGATGTGTCAAAAGTTACTGTTTTAACTGCGTGTCCTTTAACTAAAGGTGCTACACGCTTGATCGGGGAGCAACAGGTGTGGGCAAACAGCAAAGCTTGTTAGCAACTGTGCATGAGGAGTTTGCTCTGTAGTTGATTATTAATGGTGACCAGGGTTAATTGTGTCATCAGACTCCTCTTCTGTCATCATCCAGTTTTGGTGTTTAGATCCGTCCTCGTCTGTCGCTAGGCAGCCAGCACTTTCCCTCCGGTTGTCACGGTAGCAGATGTGTATGGGCCCGTTGACGTCAAAACCCCGATCCAACAGCAGACTCTCGCTGCATCAGAACAGGAGCCCTGCGTCATTGGACTCAAGATTATATCAATATGGACACAAAACATGACTCTTGAGCTTAAAGAGCGCGAGACGTGACTTGCATAGATGTCTCAAACCCAAACTACTGAGTCTGTGTCATTGTATCACGTCAAATGTTACATTTAACATTAGATGTCAAGATGATTTATACACATTATCATGAGTAGCGTTTTGCTCATCCAAACAAATGCATCTTCATTCTTCTCCAGAGCTTTTGTAATTACGTGTCCCACTATTTTCATTCAACAGCCTGTTGTCAAGGTAACAACTCCATTAATTCTTATTCTTTTCTGATAATGTGTTCCAGGGCTCCAGAGATCATCTTGGGCTTACCCTTCTGTGAGGCCATAGACATGTGGTCACTTGGCTGCGTCATCGCTGAGCTCTTCCTGGGCTGGCCACTTTATCCAGGAGCACTGGAGTATGACCAGGTAAGATAAGGCAGTGATCTCGGATAATGACCCACTTTGTTGCATTGGGGCCATGCTAATGTGTGTTACAATATGACATCATTTGCTTTTATCCTCATTGTAAGTCTTTGTGATAACTTTCTTCACAAAAAAAGGAAATTATTAGCAGCAGGGCTGTGCAAATACATACAGGTTCAGAGTATAATGGAACGGGGTCTAGGGGTCTCCTTACATGTTTTTTAAAAGCTAGACTATTTTACTTGAATTTAACGTCGTATAAGTCGTGTTGCAAAACTCAAACTGTGGAACCAGTTTGAGCATACTAGATAGAGACTAACCAATAGTGGATTTTGGAAAACTGAGATTTTTCCCCCCTAGGAACTGCCACCTAAAACAACTTTAATAAGTAAATGTAATTTTAAAAGGATAATAAGCCCACGATGATCTCAAAGATATTATATTTTATTTAATTTCATTTTAGAGACCATCCTGGGCTTATTATAATAAAATCAAATGAAATATTTTTTCTTTTTAGAAATCATCCTGAGCTTACCCTAACAAAATAAATAATGAAATATTTTTAATTAAGAAATCACCTAGAGCTAGCTATATATATAGCTAGCTCTCGGTATATGTGTGTGTATATATATATATATATATATATATATATATATATACTTTTTTTTTCAGAGATCATCCTGGGTTTACATTTCTGTGATGCCATAAGCATGGTCATGCATGGTCAAATTATTTTTATTTAATTGTTATTCATTTATTTGATTTATCATTAATTTATACGAATAAAAAAGTTATTTCAATCTAGATATTCTTAGTCAACCACTGTGAATCTTTGCAGGTCAAACAATTTGGCTAATAAAATATATAGTTAAAGTAATAAAAATGTTTCCAGCCATCAATAACAGTGTTGTGTGGTATTTAACAATGTAGTATTCAAATCCATTCTGCAGAATTCCTAATTTTCCCACAAAAAAGTACTGAAAACCCAATGTCTACAGATTTTGTCATGGACTAGTTTATATTTTATTTATTTATTTATGTGAAATTACCAGGTTTGTTAGTTTAGTATTTAAAGCAAGTTTCAACACACAACCTGAAAGATGATTAAAATGCGTGAGCACATTTATCGTCACCATGGACCAGTGCTGCCGATAAACCAGGTGTGGGAGGTGGTGTAAATGTCACTTATGACAGTAGCAAAACTAGCCGGCTATGTCAGAGTAAGCTGGACTGGGTTTGCTGACCACAAACCCCCGGGCCGCCTGTCAGTGCCAGCAATGGGTCCAGTTCCACTCCACACAGCAGAATGTATTTATAACCGAAAGCCCCACTCGCACACACACCCTCTCCCTCTGCACTATCAGCAGGTTCTCACTTCAGCGCGCTCTCTGTGTTTGTGCAGCGCTTTGGCAACCCGATCATGTCACTATAACACCCCTAAGATGCCATAAACACTGCTTGTTTAACACAGCGGTGTTGAGCCTCAGCGCTTGTAAAAGGAGAGGTGGCGTCATAGTCGAGAGAGGAAGAGACGAAGAGGAATGAGAGCGAGCAGCCAAAGAGGGCTTTGTTGTGGCTTGTGCTTTCACTGGTAGAGGCCCACTATGACACAGTCTTTCTGAGAAGCAACAGATGCACGCTTGAAGGCGAACGTCAGAAGAGTTCACTGACCAGTAATACTCGGTTTCCCAAGGCAACAAGAACAATGGTGTTTTTACACAGAGACTCATGCATTGGTGAGGTTGAACTGCTCCTGCCTTCCCTAAAAAGACAGCGCTGTGGTTAACCAAACACCGTTAAGTCCTTTGTGATGTTATTTGTGTTATGAAGTCATCGCTCGTTACCGTCATAGATTTATAAAAGCGTGCTTTTGCAAACAAACCACAACACTAGGTAGTTAAAAGGGAGTGAAGTAGCATAATGTTTAAAGTTGAAAACCAAAGAGACTATTACTACAAACCTTAGTCTAGTTAGACAACTTACTTAAACCTATTCAAATGAAAAACAAGGCTATCTTAAGGTCATTGGTCATGTCTGGAAATGCATTTTCAGTGCTTTGTTGACTGAATGACCAATACCGAGGGTAATTTTTTCCCCTGTAATTGATTTTCACAATCGCTTAAATTTTTTCTAACTGTTGAACACGCACACTGTTGTTTGTTTATTTTAAATACTTCAATTTCTATTCATTATTTGAAACAAATGATCTGCATGAACAATTAAATTAAATATTGTAAGTGAATATATAATAACATCCACTTTAAGTAGCTGTTAATGATACACAAGATACACAACCTTTCAAATGTTTGGGGTTGTTAGATTTTGTTTATTTTATGTTTTTGAAATAAGTCTCTAATGCTCACCAATGCTGCATTTATTGATTAAAAACACAGTAAAATGGTAGCATTGGCAAATATGAAATACAATATATTTAATATAAAATATAATATGAATTTAATATATTTAAGTGTCACATGATTATTCAGAAATCATTCTAATGTGATAATTTGCTGCTCAAGAAACTTTTCTTATTGTCAATTTTGAAAAACGTTATACTGCTTAATTTTTGTTGAAACCTTTTCAGGATTCTTTGATCATTAGAAAGTTCAAAAGGCTGAATGAAAACTTCAGAAACGTTAAACTAATACTAAACGCGTACCTTAAGCCTAGGATGAAATGAAATCTATCAAATTTTAAATTGCAAAATATTAGTGAAATGCACTGTATGGGGCTTTTCACACTCGCATTGTAAATTTAAGCATTTTTGTCACATTCAGGAATGGATATTATTTTATCACCTCCAGTGGCATTTACTATGATCCATTGTTCATTTCTGACCCTGTTGTCATTCACTTCCAATTAAACTTGTGTTTCCCTCAAGTTGCTTGATGGGAACTGTCCATGTACTACGCTGTAGGTGGTGTACTATAAATTAATCTGGATAAAAAGCGTCAACCAAATGGTAAAGAACACATATTTTGCCCTGCGAAGGCTTGCATTAAGTCTGTGCGGTGTGACAGGATTGACATCTGTTGTGGGCAGAAAGAGTGGCCAGCATCTTGACTTGGCATCTTAATAAAGCCTTGAGGAGCAGCAGACCCCATACTGCGCTCTGTATTGAGAGTTAAACACTAAGCTTGCCGAGCTTAGCCTTTATGAAGCTGATGAAACTCAGAGCTTGAAATAACAACTGAAGAAGTTATTTGCTTATATTTGTCTCTTTTGTTGTGCATATCAGAGCTGGTTTTGCTGGTTCTTGTCGATTAATATCACCCTGTGCTTTGTAACTTCTTGAAATGCTTTTTTTTTTTTTTATCCTGAACATGCACAATCATGGGTGATATCTAAAATATTTGTTCCTTCTGAATATATTTGAGCCATATTTATCTTAAGCACTAGGGTTGATACAAATATACTTGTCAAGACAAAATACCATTCTGGATGGTTCATTGGTATTTTGGCACACAATTTCCCAGCTGCATACCGCTCATAGGGACCTGCCTATTCCTGACCAGCCTTATCTCGAATTACTTCCTTTTGGAATAGTGGAAAAGTACCATCACCATCTTGTCATGCTTTGTAAATCAAAGGATTTTCAGATGGATTTAGCTTTACTTGTTTTATCAGAAATCCACTAATAGTGAAAACATCTCTGCAGATTCGTTACATCTCTCAAACTCAAGGGTTGCCAGGTGAACAGCTTCTGAATGTGGGGACGAAGACGGCCAGATTCTTCTGCAAGGAGTCCGATTCACCGTACGCCACCTGGAGACTGAAGGCAAGGGTCCATTTCTCATCCACTTAACCAGACATTGCTGTCATAAACAGCATAGCTCTCTGGATTGAGTTACTGTCTGCTCCGCATAAAGTTTTGATGTGAATTTCTTATGTAATGACTTCAAACACACTTCCTGTTTCTGCAGACGACTGAAGAACATGAGACCGAAACCGGACTGAAGTCCAAGGAGGCGAGGAAGTACATTTTTAGCTCTCTGGATGACATTGGACATGTAAGACCTCATTAATCTTGCTTAGCTTTAAAATGATGGAGTTTTTGCTTGCATATGCTTATCATACATCAAGAAAAGTGTTGAGAACATGGAATTATTGTTATCAATTATAATAACTGTTGTGATTGCTATTGACAATAATTATTACTTTGATTAATATGGGTGGTAATGATAATTATTATGATCAATAATAACCAACAATAATTAGTTATAATATTTATATAAAATAATAATACATTAAATCCATAATTATATTATTTTATAATGTAATATATAATATTGCATATAATGATGATGATAATTTAATAATTCATAAAAGCTTTATTAATCAAATCATATGACAGTTATTAATCGCATAACAATCATACAATCAAACATAATAATCACACAGTTATTAAGCAATAAAAAATTATTATTATTGTATGTGGTAGTAGTTATGATAATTGTTTTTGTTGTTTTAATGTATTTAAGTATTTTAATTTAATTAACTTCTATTAATTTATTAGGTGAATCTAGTGCTTAACATGGAGGGCTGTGATCAGTTGGCGGAGAAAGCTGACAGGAGAGAATTCGTGGACCTGCTGAAGATGATGCTGATGATTGATGCCGATCAGAGAATCGCCCCTTCAGATGCACTTACTCACCCTTTTGTCACTATGCAGCACCTGATGGATTTCCCCCATTGCAACCAGTATGTCCAGACATTTTTATTGGCAATTTAATTGACTGTTGTCTATTTTCTGTGGTCATTCTCGAGAAATCGTTTTCGTGTCTCCAACAGTGTCCAGTCCTGTTTCCACATCATGGATGTGTGTCACTCAAGAAGCATTTACGATACTCTCAACCGCAACAAAGCACCCCCACTCATGAAGCCTGTGACTCTTCCAAGTGCTCCAAATATCACTGTCGCCTTCAACAAAATGCCATCTGTCCACTCTCAGGTAAAACAGCATGCTCTGAAAAGTGTAAGCAAGAAGACAACTACAGATTACTTTTGAGATTAATCTATTTACTTTTCCATTTAGACTCTGCCGCCGTCTGCTCCACCTGTGGTGCATCCTGGAATTCCCATCCAGACAGGAACTGCCCAGTTTGGGTGTAACGACTCCTTTCAGCAGGCGCTCATTTTATGCCCTCCTGCTCTTCAAGGTACTGGAATATTCACATTCTAGTGGGATGCACATAATCATTTGAACTAGGGATGCACGAGGGCACTTTTAATCTTAAAAAAAATGTATATTAAAAAAAAAAGGTCAAGGTTTGCAGTGCTTGATTGTAGGGCACAACAATTTGGGCAAAAGTGTTGTGATTTATATATCAGAAAGACTATAAAATTATAAAGTATAATTGTACTCTAAAATGACACTTGTTATTATTACTAAATTCAAATATTAAGGGAAAAGAAGAAATATTACCATTATTTAGTAATAAGAAATATTACAAATATTTCACTATTGAATAAAAAGGTTATTGTATAATAAATAATAGTTTTACAGTACAACTATAAAAATGACAATTCTTATATTTATGGCTGTCTTAATTGTTTCATTTTTAAAACCATCAGGATTTTATTTTGGCAGAAACCACATGGAGACGTTAATTTGGTTGTTTGACTCTACAGGAATCCCTTCAAACCCAAATCAGCCAGGAGGATATTCGGTTAGAATGGAGAACACCCTTCCTCTGGTGACCCAAGCCCCAGCTATTCAGCCCTTACCCATGAGACCAGGAGTTATAGCACAAGTAAATGCCTATTTCACAAGATACTGGGGAAAAATAATGGAAATCAGCCAAGGGTTGTGATCCATCTTGACGTACCAGTTTCGATATTTAACACGAAGCAAGATGCATTACAAAGGTTCAGCATTGTCCTTTCTTGACCTTTCAGCAGCCGTGGTCCAACAGAACTCCACAGATCCTAGTGCCAGCTTGGCAGCAGGTCCCACCACCTGCTACGAGCTTGGCATCCGATACTGTCGTTGGATCGCAGAGGAGAGGAGACTGGGGGTAAGAAGATCAAGAAGGAGCTGCCCCTTAAATATCATGCGCTGACATGACCTCTTGAGCATTTCGGTGACCGTTGTTTTCTTTGTTAAAGGAAAGTGCGGCCACACAGCAGCCATTACAGTTCGGTGATGACCCAGGCTATTATTCCCAGCCAAATGGCTGTGTCAGCCCATCAGCCTATAAACATTGGCATCGCTCATGTGGTCTGGCCTCAGCCTGCATCTAACAAGAGGAACAAACCCAGCCAGAACAGGTGAGCAACAGCCTACAGTCATTGGCAGGGTCTCAAAAAGCCTGCGAGATGCCTTGGCCTCTATTCGAAACTTATGATACTCTTGTTAGCTTAATTCGGTTTTCATTCAATGGATCCTTTTCAGACTGTGACACACTTCCGCAGCTATTAGCATAATTTTATGTATTTATTTTACAGTGGACAATTAGTAATATTACTATGGTGACTTCTGCTTCTGAGGACCTAAATATATTCATTCATGTTGCTTTTTAGGAGTATGAATGTCTCTCACTACACGGACACACATCCCTCAGTGTGTCCTTCACCAAAGATGGCGAACAGGATGGCGAGTGCGGAGAAACAGCAGAGTTCTCCTGACAGAGCAGTGCAGGCCCAAGTGAAGCAGGAACCGGAGCAGGTTGAGGAAGAGGGCTGCTATAAAGCAGCAGTGGCCAATCAGCAACGAGAGTCTATCATCATCAGAGAGTCGCCCAGTCCGGTGGTTAGCGTTATTAGTATAAGCAGCAGCACAGATGAAGAGGAACAAGTACAGAGGTGCTCTCTTAAGTGAGTTTAACCCTCAATGTGCACTTTACAAATCAACATACATCACCGTCCAAAAGTCATGTTTAATCAATTTAATGTATCCATGCTAAATAAAACAATTAAATTCTTTCCAACAGAAAAGTAGTGTATTCAGTATTCAGGTCGGGGTGGTGTGCCCTATTTTACTTGCAAATAGCTTAACCAATCATAACATAAGGCATTTGCATATAGAACTCTTAAAGCTGCATAAGCAAATACACTTTGTAATTCAGTGAGAGGCTTTAAATGGTCATGTAAAGCTAATTTATGACTGTTTTGGTGTAAAACATCTTGACTAACATGGTGTTGATTTCAGGGAAATAAAATGATACTAAATAAAACACTACTAGAAAATATTGTCAGTAGTGGACTTTAATTCTGTTAAGCTTGCATACATATGGCTCTTGTTGCTAAATTGAGTGGCATGTGTCTTTGACAGGTGTAAGGGCAGTCCAGAGTGTGAAGCGTGCACAGGCTCTCTGAACATAGAGCGAGTGTGTTCCCTCAGCAGTCCTGATAGCAGTCTTAGCACCAGCTCCTCAGCCTCGGCACAATCCAGCCCTTCTCCATGCAAAAGACCCAGCAGGTATGGCATTTTATATTCAACACCAGTAGAACTGTGAGGTGACGTTGAGTCTGTATGTATTTTGATGTTCTTTTCCTCCTGTGCCCTACTGCAGTATATCAGAAGATGACGGCCATGAAAGTGGGTGTGAAACAGTAGACGGCTCGCCCCCTTCAGACTCCTCCCTAGGGCCCCACGACAGCCCCTTCCCTGAAAGACATTTCCTGACCAATCAGAACCAGAACCAGGAACCCCAGGGCAGGCGTGGACAACCTGACACAAGGCTGAATAAACCTGCAGTGAGGACCGTGGTGGTGCCGCCCATGAGAGTGCTGAACAATAACCATCATCCCAACAGTGAGCACCACACAGGTATGAACTGGCCATATGTTGAAGAATAACTCCAGTTGTAGATCTTCAGAAGCGTCTTATAAAAGTGAAACCGTAGTTGTTGCCTATGTTTTCTTGAAATAATGTTTTGGGTTTAATACAGGCTGTGGATTATTACAGAAAATCATTTCAACTTGTCCTTCAGATTTTATAAAAGCAACACAAAATTGAACTGTTACTATGGAAGTCTATGGGGCATTGAATTCATCTGAGCTGAAGCGTGCGTCATCTAAATCAACCCTTTATCTTTCCATGCTGTTAAAGTGCAACTAAAAGGTGTAATTCCCGGCAGTGGAGTTTGCTTCGTGTAAACAATACTTTGCAGATAGCTACACTACCATTTACAATGTTGAGTTGGTCATATTTTTTATGTTTTTGAAAAGTCTCTCTTTTTTTATTTTTTTATTTATTTTTACCAAAGCTGCATTTATTTGATCAAATTCAATAAGAACAGCAATACTGTAAAATATTACAATTTAAAAGCTAATTTCTTTAATATATTTTAACATGTAATTTATTCATGTGATCCAAAGCTGTATTTTCAGCATCATTACTCTAGCCTTCAGTGTCACATGATCCTTCAGAAATCATTGTAATATGCTGATTTGCTGCTCAAAAAACATTTATTATTGTCAATGTTGAAAACAGTTGTGCAGCTTCATATTTTTGTGCAAATTGTGATGCATTTTAATTTTTAGAAGTTGTTTTTTTTGGTGAGTTTTTCAGAAGTTCAAAAGAGCAGCATTTTTTTAAATAGCAATGTTTTGTATTTTAATGTGTCCTTGCTGAATAAGATGCATTTAAAGAGTACAAAAAATTGAACGGTAGTGTATCTCATCTCCCTTTCTGTTATTTGTGTGCGTATTGTGTGAAAGTTTACTCTGCATGACATGAGTTTGGACTGGATTATAACTTTGCACAGACAAGCACTTTCTGACTCTTTTTGTTGTTGTAATAAAACACAATGGTTTGGTTTCACAGACATGGCTTAGACTAAACTAGGATTAGGCCTGAGTTCAATAAGTGTATTTAAGTAGCTTTTAAATACGTGCCCTGGAAAAAAACATTACTGGTGTGCATCTTGAGACCAAACAATGGCAAGTTTCTTTCAGTTAAAACAGCTCAAACATGCATTTTAGTCTAAGACTAGCTTAAGCCTTGTCTGTGAAACTGGGGATAATGTTTAAATGTCCTATGCTATACCTTCACAATTTTTTTTTATTTTTAACTTGTATCCTAGTGCTATGCTAAATAGACTTCCGTTGTAAGTGCATTACAACAAAAACGTTTTTTTTGAATGGTCAAAATCATTTTCTGTGCCATCATGCCTCAAGAAACTGTCTAGCTCAACTTTTGTCAAACCTAATGGTCCTTTGTCTTGTCCAGGTTAATATACAGCAGTTTCTTGAAGTGCTATTTGCATCCCATTTACATCCACAGATTTTTACATAGCTGCGTGGTAAAAATATAAACCGACTTGCTTCATTCTGTACTTTTGAACAGTTGCTGTTTTGTGAAATAGTTTTTTGTGTGGTATACAGACTGGTTTCTCTGAATGGACTTTTTTCCAGTCTAAAATTGGGCAATTAATACAAAGTTCCTTCTGCACAACCAGTTTTTTTTAGTGTGGTCACAGCCAATGTCTACTTTACAGGTCATAGGAGAGAAACAGGAAGTTATCACAGAGGCTATCGCAGGTGATTATGGGTATAACGTGCACTGCGACCCTGTGTCTTGTGCGCGACATCCCAGTTTTGAGTGACCCTTTCGGTTTGAGCTTCCTCTCCCATACCTGTGATCTTTTCATTCCTGTATTCATTTTTACTCTGCGTGTTGACTGCCCTAAATTTCTTTACTTGTTTTTGAAAAAAAAAAATCCCGGCCTCCCCCTTTCGTATCAAAGCATATCTTTCCTGCTTCCTACATGGAGCCAATGCTTTGTTTTCGACGCATGCTATGAAAGAAGTATTGCTGGAGCGGTAAACTCTTTCAGAGGCTTCTCATGGCACGTGACCCTTTTGGGGGGTGTCCATGGAAAGTTTGAGGAGAGTTTATGTTTTAGATACATTGTTATCTAAGTTTGTTTATAAGTTATAATTTTTTTTTTTCAACCTCAAAGTTTGTACTTGTTGTTTTTTATGTTTAAATCACTTTCTTGTGAACAGAACGTCAGCCAATTCAGTTCGTACAAGTTGCAGTTCTTGTGCCAAACTGCAAACGTTCATTTCTATTAGCTAAAGTTTTGCATTTAAGTTTAGTTGTCCTTCTTTCATTCTATCCCTTGTATCTATTGATCACAAATTTTTTGGTCTTTTCTGCAGTCTTCGAATCCTCCTGCCAGTCCAGAGGTCGCTGCGGCCCAGGACGACTGAGCCACCTTTCCACGCCCACGCTGCCCCGCCAGCAGAAGCTGAGCTCTTCATTCCAGCCACAGCCGCTAGGCTTTGGCCAGGTCTGTCGGTTTTAACTCTCTTTGACTTCTTTCGGTAATACTGTACAAATTGAAAACGTAGAGAAAAACTCTGTAGATCATACTAAATGAATCATTTGATTAAAATAAACATTGTGAATGCTGATGTGGAATGAAACCATACACTGAGTCTGTTCCAAAACATTTTTTTTTAGTTCCCAAACAGTACATGTATTCAAATGTTTTGCTTTTTATTTAAGATTTAGTTAAGGACCTTATGAAATCCAAAATGTATGTTTTTTTTGTCTTTTAGTTTGTCTTAAACAAACAAAAAAGCATATTTTTTACATATCTAAATGTACCAAAAAAATATTGATGACTCATCCTTTGCTACACAGATTTGTCCAACCAAATGCTTTAGAATGAGTGTCCCACCCACTAATAGTGCCTGTAATTGACTACCAAGAAGTAGATCATAGTTATGACAATGTAAACTAAAGCTATTGGTTAATTAAATATATTTTTTACAATTATGAGCCACCCAACTTCCTATTTTAAAGTCAGCATGAAATGTTACCCTACATATTTAGTAAATGCATGTTAAAGATTTTTATTGTGAATGTTTGTCCATGCATGTTTATTTAGTTTACTTTAGTCTACTTTTCTTACAATCAGCTTCAAGCTTTCATTCAGATCTGCCTCCACAATACAAAAGAAAAGATCTGTCGCTACTTTCATTTCATAGCTACTTTAATAGGAATTGTCCAGATTGGGAAGTTAATGAAGATTTAAGTTGATATTTAAAATGTTGGAACAAAATTGACATTGTTTTGTTTCGTCCCCGCTCAGGTCCAGCATTACGGCTCTTGCCACAAGGAGTGGAACGGCAACTACCGGCAGCCGCGCCGACCTCAGGCCTTCATCCCACCCACGGTGCACGGCCACACCTTCCCGCTTCCCCACGGCAGCCCCACACACTCAGCCGGCCACCCACCACCTCCCGCCCTCCTCTCCTATCCGCCTTCCGCGCCTGTGGCCCACCTCTTGCCTTCACCGTGCCCACCACCAGGCCCTCGGCCCGTCTTGCAGCCCGCCTACAGCCTGGTGCACCACCAGGGCATCAGCGTAGGCATCAACCACAGGCTGCTGCCCTCCCCCACCCTGCTCCCGCAGGGCCAGTTCAAAGCCCTCTTTCACCCGCACTCCTATGTGGCGTCGCCCGTCTACGCAGGCTTCCCCCTCAGCCCCAGCAAACTCAGTCAGTACCCATACATCTGAGCTGGAGCCCGCGGCAGCCACGCGCACGCAGCCGGCACTGAGCCGGCACTGAGCCGCGACATCTTTCTTTTCATTTCCTTTCCTTATAAAGTTTGACGATGATGCAAATCAAGCTTTACAGATATCATGGAGATTAAAACAAACAAAATGGATGCGTGAGCGAGTTGAACACAAAAACTCACTTTTAATGTGTTTTTGCACATTTGATACAACAAAATCCCTAGTCGTGAGACCCTCGGCAGAGGGCCGCAGCAGTTCCCCTATGCTATTTTTCGATATTGCCTTCTTACGTGTGTATTAGACACAGTGACTCTCGTTCAAGCCATCCTTGTCTCCAGTGTGTGTGCGAGTCCCCCTTGTGGTGACCCGGTGTTACCCGTCTGTATTTTTCCGTAGTAGCCCCATGGTCTTCAGTGTTAAGTCTCTCTCTTTTAGACCAATTTTGAAAAGGTTCTGTCTCACTGCATGTCTCTGCATGGGCAAAAAACAATGTTGGACTTCAAAAAGGGGGAGGGAAAAAAAACTTTGCTTTTCACCCTCCGTTGTTGTAAGACTTGCTGCATTGAATCCTTAGGGTTCAATAAACAGTGCCTTAAAATACATGTTGCAAGTTACCCCGAGTCCTACGTGCAGTCATGCGTGTACCGGACTGCAGCACTTGAAACATTTTCAATCGTTATTTGTGATTTTTATATTAGGGCTGTTTCATAGATCTTTTAGTTTTTTTTTTTTTTGAGCTTGGTGCATTTGTGTATTTGTTGAATTACATAATCTCTACTTCGGTGTCATTTATCATTATTTAATTAATCTCTTAGGGTCTCAGAAGGAGTTTTTGTTCGGAAAGCGGCTTAGGTGTCGAAACAAAACACGCCCTAATAGGTCTCATGTTTTAAACCGTCAATAAAATCTCACCTGATTGGCTATCTACGCCTGCCGAGTGCATGATCAGGCTCATGATTTGACCCTTTGTACAGGGCGAAATGTGTTTAACGCCTTTGATGATTTGTGCATTATTCGGAAGCGATACAGTCCTTTTGCGTGTGGTATTTACAGGTGGATGTATTACGCTGAGTGGTAGCAGAGTTCGATTTTTCGAGTATAACGCGCTTCGCCGTAGCAGAGGCCGATGAACTATGTATAGAAACGTTTGAGTACTTTCATATTTGATAATCTGTTTCTACTCTAATAGTATTTACACTGTTTAATGAAACTGCAATACAATCCATAGTTTTGGGGGTGTGTTTTTCGTTTTCTTTCCATCAGTTCTATGTTAATTTTAGAGTTAGAAGTGTTATCGGTGTTGGACTTGTATCAGCAGATAGCTCTTTGATGATATTGTATGGTTTCATGTTTGCTTTGTGCATAATTATTCAGTATTGAGTATCCAACTGTAAAGTCTATCATTGCTGGAGTATTCAGTGCTTTATAAGACGAGAATTGATCGTGTGCAATTTTCTTCATAGATGCATGTGAAAAGATTGGATTTTGTATTCCCTCTCTCACCATTTACCGGTAATTGCTTTTTTTGACGCTGGCTGTTTTTATTTCATACATTCCGTCAGGGAGAAATAGCTTTTTTTTCTGTGTGAATTTCTTTTCTTTCTTAGATTTGAGTTTTTCATTAGGTGCATTCTTTCATAATTATGCTTTCGCTACACCAAAGACAGTAATTCATTTCTTAAGCAGAGTAGCTACTGTTTTAGCGTAGACCTCGAGCGTAGTGTAGTTGAGGCCGTATTTAACAGAAAAATCTATGTAAAAATGTTGAGGTTGATGTTTAGCTTTTTCGGGCAAGTTATGACTTTGTTTCATTTATTCTTGAATGTATCATAGATAAGCTGCTATATACTGATTGCCACTTCATAATAGCTGTGAAATTAGATTAACTTTGTTCTTAGCCTTCTTATTTTTATATATGTCTAATTACCTTGAAATAGAAGTGAGATGATTATTATAATTTTTTCCGTTTGTTAGTTTGTTTTTTTGGGTTTTACTGTACTGACTGGCATCAGAAGCATTTTAATGCCTCTCTGTTTTGTTTTGCTTTTTTTGAAGTGTCATTGTAACTACTGTATTGCAAGTAATGGAGATTTTTGGGTTTTTTGTGTGCGTGGGTTTTGTATTTTACGTTTCGTTTGCATCAGTGTTTTATCTGTTGTTATCTTGGGGCTAATCTTACGTATTAGATGCATATTGGTGTATATCTATCTTAGTACGTATATTTGCATTTTGTTAAAGCATAGCTTGCAGGATAGATTTAACTTTTCGTTTTAAGTGTCGGTATAAATTCTGTATTCAATGACCCACTCATCTCACCATTTCAGAATATAAATTGTAGTAATGCTATTAGCACTTGATACGTTTAAATCTAGAAAAAATGTAGGGTTGGGCAACAACAAAAAACGCGTTTGGGCGTCTCATCTCGCTGACTACAGTGTTTAGAATTTTTATTTGATTTGATTTTCCCCCTTATTATAATTTTACATTGAAATGCACACAAAAAGGTGTATCAGGTATATTCATGTATTAAGAAATGAAGAAAAGAAAAAAACTATACAGAATGCACGTTTTGCTTATGTTTTAAGGCGGACTGTTCGCTAACTCTGAAAACCAGGAGTTATTAGGGCACCCGTTCTCATTTTGTGGGCGGTTCTATATGGGTGTGTTCATTCTCGCACCGGTCCCTGCTCTTAAAAGCGAGCGACACTGCTTTAGTGCCTTTGAAATGTGCTTCAGACCTTTATATCCCTTTTTCAAACACTGCCTGCCAGCCTCTCCCTCGCTTTCATGCTTGACCGAGGGATGAAAGCGTAACTGCAGTGTTTGATAGTCATAACTGAAGTGCTGTTACCGACCAGTTGCTTAAAAGTAGATCTGTTGGATGTTGATAACCTGATAACCAATAGCGAGTGTAACTTGATACTCATGCGATGCAGTAATCACCTGTAAGGTGAGAAGTGGATGTTTGTTTCTCAAAATCGTGGAAAGGAAATCCAATCATGCTTGATTAATTTATATTTTTCTGACCAACAACAACAACAAAACAATAATGAAATGATATCAGGGATTGTTGTTATTATTATTATTATGCTGACTAAACGCCCAAGACACGGTTTTCTTGTATTTGGGAAGCTTTACATGATACACTGTGAATGTAAACCACCATTTGTAAAGTAGAACGAACATCGCCCTTTGTTTCACAGGACGTGATCAGCTTTAGCATAGCCGACTTCATGGAGATACAGTCCAAAATATGGTGTTGTACCTCGCATTATGACCCTATATTTTATTTTTAGCATGTAGCACTAGAGATGAGTACTAAATTGCTACTCATGCGCACATTATATGAATTCTTTTCATTAATTCACTGCAAGTAAACATTTCCGAAATGTTTTGCTTCTAACAAGGTCTACCAACTCCCAACCTAATAAAGAGTGAAACTTGGCGTGAACGTGAAGGACAGAGGGATCTGCAAACGAAACTAAAGTCGAAATGTCTTTGAAACTCCCAAACCAAACCGTTTTTGTTTTCTTTGATTCATGTTTTTTTTTTTTTTTTGATCTTCTTGTACAGTTAATTCAGGGTCCTTGTATTTGTCATATGTGCTACTGTGTAACACTTGCCGTAGGATTTGGGTTGGATTGCTTTAGATCTATTTTTAACTCCTCTGCAGATTATATTTTATACAAAGTTAAATCTCACTGCAAGTTATCGGATAATATTTAGACTTAAGAGCAAACAGACTTGATTGACTAAATCTGAACTGTTACTGTTTTCATATTTGTAATTTTTTTGTGGCTTTCTGATTTCTGTTTGCTTTTGATTTCTATGCTACATTAGTTTGCCATGTAGCCACTGCACTGTGCAATATTCACTATATGAGGACTGGGAACCTTTTTTTTTTTTTTTTTTGATGTAATGTCTCTTACAGTTTGCGGTCGTATTTCTCTCTAGTTCTCAGTGATTTATATGTGACCAAGCCTTATGTACTTTGTCACAGAAAGCGGGTTTTCCTGGTGACTATTGGTGAGTGTCAAATTAAAGAAATTATGGTGTATTGTCAAAATTCACTTTGAATTAAAATATATATTGCTGCGGGCACACAATGTTTGTTTGTCTTTATTTAAAGAGAATTTTAAGACAACTGAGACCATGAAGAACGTGATATGTTCTAGCTTGATGGATGCTTTGTTTTGTTGAAAACCCTTGTTTAAAATTTCTCATCACAAATAATATTATCTTCTGAAGATTATATTTCAATTTGGCCATTTACATCATGTGTTTTATATTATATTAATTATAGTATTCATTCTAAACAAAAATATAATCTTGTACCATGCCAAGAAACTGACGAAATTGCGCCATCATGCGGATGGAATCACAATATTTTATGACGTTTTATATCGGTGCTTCCGGTTGTTATGTAACAGATACTTATAAGTAGCCTCTATACAAGGACATTTATTCTGCTAAAATCAATTTAATAAGTACACGTATTTTAATACCCGGTTATTTATTTGCAAATCAAATTATTGCTCCAATTCCCTTACATCGTCCACTTTTTAGTTTTGAGTATAACAAATGTATATTTTAACTGTAACATTTAACTTAACGGATTGTTAACTAGGTGTTTTAACTATGAAATAGTTAAAAATGAACTTTAAAACTGTCAACCCCTTGCTTTATAGACATAGTAATATAATTACATTATTATTATTTTAATGATAATTTTGCTTTAGATTACACGGTGCTATTTTTTTAACCACAAAGTCAGTATAAAAAGTCTGATAATATATAAAATCCTAAGGAATTTCATGGAATTTCCCACAACAGCAGACAGCATGATGTCGATGGACAAGCATGTTATTGGCCTATCCATGAGCAGCAGTCATCCTCATGTAAACCCAGCAGAGGTCGTCTTCCTCTTGTTCATCAGTCCTTATAACGCGCCTGCCTCATCACCAGTTTGCCTGCATACACTCGCTTGGAGACGCGGTATTTTTTCCCAATCAAAAGCAGCCGATTTTCCGTCGCAGCATCATTAATATAATAGCGGGATTATAGGATTGACGCTCATGGATTCCTATGCTGAATATTGGTTTCATGAAGCGTGGTAGATAACCTGCTGTTATAACGCGCGCGTGATTGATGTGGTGGTCACGGATGCTTCTGAATGCGCTTTGCAGACGCATCGCCTTAAAGTTTCAATGCTGACATAGAGCAGAAAAACAGTGGAGAGAAGACATCAGTCTAAGGAACTGTAAAGGATAGATCAAATGTCTTTTTCGGGACCTTTCGGCCTATTGCTGAATTTATCTCTAGCCCGATGGCCCCAAGAAATGCGCGTAACGATTTCTACATTTTGGGCTCCGATAGCGGGAATGGCAACGCTGGAACCCAAGGCATGTCGGGATGGATAGGCTTGCCCTTGTGCCGAAAATATGTTGACCTGGACGGTGTGTGGACCAAGTGTCTGATATCGGTTGGAATTACATTGCTCCTGGTTCCGTCCATATTTGCCATAGACGGTGAGATATTTTGGGGTTATTGTGTGGACAACCTGTTTGAGTGTCCAGCTTCAAACCTGTCTTAAAATGGTGTTGTGGTTTTGTGTTTAATTTGAATGTTCTGAAACTGCACGTTTGGATTTCGAATAATTTCAAACGAACTATTGTTTGGAGGTTAATTGTTAGGCTAAACGCAATGCGGAATAAAAACTCGGTCTTATGAAAACGTTATCACACAGTTATACGTTATAAAATAATACAGACAGACCATACTATTTAGATCTTCCACTTGTGTGTTTGTTGTGTCTGCGATTTGTTTGGTTTCTTGTGGCCGCTTGCGAACAAAACAGACACAGCAAAACCTCTCAGACAAAAACAATGCAGGTAGCCCTACATCACTCTAATCTAAAGCACTTGTGTATAAAGCACTTGTGCATGTGACGTCTGACCAGGGCATTCGGTGCTGCAGTGCTGTGGTCTGTCGCTCCTCAGACGTTTTTATCCATTTCAGTGGTGATTTTGCGCACTCGCAAAAATCACCAAGTGGCCAAGGTGAAGGAATTTGGAGATTGTGATTCATCTCGAATCTTTTGATTACGAAACATTTGAATTCACTGATTCGTTCAATTACGTTTTCTGCAGGTAAAAGCGCCAGATTCGCTACAAAACAACCGATTCGCTCAAAGTTAGAGAACGAAATGGCTGATTCGTTAATATCGTTTGTTCATTCAGTTCGTTCCTAAACGAAATGTTTTGTATATTCAGTTTGCTAACAACATAGACATATAAAATATTGTATTTTTTACGTATGGTTGACAAGCGAGATGTTTTGTTTACTAATTAGTTCACGTCACGAACGAGATGCTCGAGACTATTTATTCATTATCCAATTAAACGTCTCCTTTACAGCCCGCACTCGACTTCTATTGGTTCCTGCTATAGGCTAATCAGTCTTTAAATGGAGGGAAACAGTCACGTGTTTTCAATATTTCAAAACAGTCAATATAAAAAGAAGCGGTGGCTGGATATATCGCCTAAGTAAATGTTGCCACGATTTTTGGAATGACTTATCGGGAGAGGATAGTTTTTTTTAAATAATTAGTCGTATAACATCGGTTAATGGAAAAGCCGTCATTTTGCAATAGTTTTTTATCAACATTTAGAAAATATCGCAAAAGTTTTGCTCAAATCTGTAATGGAAACCAGGCTAGACAGACACGCCCCCAAATCATAAAGATCGAAAGAAAATCCCGAGCTTCCCACTCGTACCACTTTGTGGTGGCATGCATGTGCGTTCAACATGATCTTTTCAACATGACTTGAACGCACCATAACACTTGTTCGGTGGTTTGGTCTGAACTTGGGTTCAATTCTACCTCCTTTTTCACACTGTTATTTTCATTTCTGGGTCTAAACTGAACACGATTTAGTAGGCCAACATAAGGACAGTAGGCCTACTAGCGGAGCGGTTATGTTTTTGTTGCTCTCGTCATGGTTCTGAAAAAATATACGTCGTCACAACACTTCCATGATTTAGAACGGATTGCTTTCATATAAAATGCGAACCATACACAAGACACATTCATACCAAAGGACAGAACGTCAAACGGACTCTAAAACCGCTAGTGCGCCATGTGAACAAAAAAGTTGAGTCTGTATACGAGAACATTCAATAAAATGTTTTATTCAAAATTAAATACAAATGCAGTTCAGTTAATTTAACACTGTTGCCGTTATTCTTGTTGAAAGCCAAGTGTCAAATTCATTTGACTTTTTTAACCATAAAAAAACATTCTCAGAAAGTTCCCGGGAACCAATAATTGTTAAATGTAGCAAAAAAACACATAGGAAGGGGTGCTGTTTTACCCTGAGCTGGTTTATTTTGTGATCATTACATACGTTACCCTATATCAATATGGCTATTTACCAAATAAGTGAATAGATGGTCCTTGTGCACCATCTAGTATCTACCTCAGTGTGTGGAAAAGCTTCTTGATGAGCTTTGATTCTACATGTGTCTCAATACCACCTGTGTTTTATGGTGGTTGTCAGAATGAAACAAATGGTTCTTTGAAGAACTGTTCACTGAAAGGTTCTTTGGGGAACCATAAACGGTTCTTCTATGGCATTATTGCGAAAACCCCCTTTTGGAGCCTTTATTTTTTAAGAGTGTAAAGTTCTGGTAATCACAGCTGTTATATTTTATGGATTTATAAAAAAGAAAAAAATAATTAACTAGTGAATGGTGCAACTGATCAACTAGAAGCATTCTAATCTAGAGAGCCATATAATAATGATACTACTTGATTTTCAGTCCATATCAGTGACAGTAGCCAAGTAGGTTGCCTTCCGTTGAAATATGTTTTGTTGAACGTATTCCTAATATTCTTGACCTTTGACCCCATCACACTGCTGATGTTTTCCTCCTGAAAATGATACTGGAGTGTTGAAATGTCTGGTACATCAATATGGCACTTTCAATTCCAGCGTGTTCTCTATTCATGCTGCAATGTATCAGTAGCCTGTGCCTGAGGACCAGAAGAACATTTAAACAAACAAATGATTTAATTTGCGCAAACAAGTTCGGCGTTGATGATGTGAACTCACTCCAGGCATGATGGCCCTTCTTAAACATCTGAACTACAGATATCGAAAAAAGCAGATTAGATTTTTTAAAGCTAGAATTACATGATAAATACATTTCTAAAGCTCGAATTACACCAGATTAGTTTTATGTGGGCACGCAGACATGCATCGGTCCGGACCATAGGCTTAATACGCAGAGGTAAAGAGCCTATGCCTTCTCATTCATAAAACTGCTATTGTCCTTGTTGGCTTTGAGCTGGGTCTATGGCGCATGGCCAGACACACTTGTGGCTTGCTGAGGATGAGGCATCTCTCCTCAATGCCCCTACAGTGATGATTCTGCTAGTCAACAGGAGCCTGCTGTGCTATGTTGCCATGGGAACTGATCTACATTTTTTTTGACCAGAGTGGAAAGAGTGAGTGTATTACCAAGAATGACAGTGATGAACTGCTCCGTTTGCTTTTCAAAGGCCTTTTTGCGGCCTCAGACCCGCAGTGACTGGATTCAGCGATTAGTTGAACTTAACTTCACTGGATTCATGCTTTAATTGACTATTTTATGGGGATGCGTTGTCACTTGTCAGTCGAAAGGTTGTGTGTAACACGGAACCAAAGCCAAACTTTAACGGAGTAGGCATATTGTTTTTCCCCCTGTGCGGTGTGTGTAGTTATTATAACTGGTCTCTCATTGCTCTGTAAGAAATCTGTGGTGGTTTTGTTCTGTAACTCACATTATAAAACCTGGACTAGTCAAACTGATCCCATCAAAATGTTTGAAGCATCTTTGCAAAAACCCATCTGTTCACCCTCAAGAGGGGTGGAAAAAAGAAGAAAAAAACATGCTATGATGACAACTGCGGGAGGTTTTGATTCACAGCCATGTACTGTTGAAATGACTGAGAACAAAGGGAGAGCTTTTTACATTGTTAATACTGCCATTAAAATGGTTTACAACATAAAAGACTATGACTAAAAAAAATTATGACTTATCACTGTGAAATATTGATATGGTTAAAGACGAGGTTGGCATAATATTATTATGTATTTACTAGGGCTGTCAATCGTGTATCAAATTTAATCGGATTAATTATATCATATACTGATAAATGAATCAAATTTATTGCATATCAACATTTGCTGAGAAAAGTCCGTGCAATGCATTTTTCTATGAATAAGGCTGAAATTATTTACAAAATAATGGAGAGTATGTTAAGCTATTTGGGTTATATTAGAATTGTGACATTAATTACTCACCCTCATGTCGTTTCACACCCGTAAGACTTTCGTTTATCTTCAAAACACAAATGAAGATATTTGTAATGAAATCTGAGACATTTCTGTCCCTCCATTGACAGTCTGTGCAACTACCACTTTGACGCTTCAAAAAGTACACGAAGAGATCGGTTTAGTCCAAATCTGAAGAGATTTGATCGCTTTATATGGATGAACAGATTTAATGTAGGCTTTTATTAACATATAAACATTTATCAACCATATAGCCTAAACACTTCCGCAAGAACCAATCAGGTTCATTCTCGTGTGTTACGTTACGCAGCACGTTTGAGCTTCAGCAAGCGGTTTGTTCTCGCGAGCCGGTTAAAATCGCGAGACGCAGGTCAGTAAAACGGAAAAAAGTCTAGAGACAATGTATGTTATACTTATTTAAAATGAAGCTCTGCGTTTTTAGAATGCAGTGTCATGCGTGAGACGCAAGCGCAGTGGTTAATGACGTTCGTCTTACATTCAAAAAATAATGGAAAAGTCGTGCAGTGGAATGGAAAAACGCGTTCTGCGTGAACTGTTCCTTAATTGTTTGGAACAAATACGTTTTTTTTTACTTTTAAATTGAATATTATTAGCCTTACTGTTATCTATAAGCTAGTGTGATTCAAAACAATGACAACATTTGCATTTAGAAGATATAAGCATTCTAAACTTGCAGTCTCTCATTTCCACCAAAATGCATCAATAATTTTGATGACATCAAAAAAAAAAAAAAAAAAACTTTTTTTGATGACATCACTCTGCACTTCAGCTTTCATCAGATTTTCTGTCCAATCAAATGCTCTCTTTTTTATGGCTAAGGCTTTTATTATCTACAGAAAAGAGTGTTAAGCTATTTAGGTTGAATTAATTGCAGAAGTTAAATACTTAATAATAAATACTTCAATAATTAATTGAAATAATAATAATAACTGGTCATTTGATTCATTATGATTGATAATATAAATTAATAATTATTAATAATTAATTAATAATAATCTTATAAATAAATAATAATTCACAATTTGAATACCGGTAAACCCCTTAGTCTGACCAGAATGTTGAAGGAATACCAATACAGTGCGGCCTTGGCATTATTTCTCATAATGGCTTGTTAAATTCCACACAGATGTCAAACACTATATATGGTCAGTGAATAGCATCAGTGAAGGTGAAAAACCTACATAAAGAGCATGATTTTATTACTCTAAGCCCTTTTACGCCTTTTGGCTTGTCTTTTTAGCCATCCATTTTGTTAGTCTTTACACACTCCATAGAATTACATTAGAGCCGGCTTTGTTAGCACCAGGATTCTTTCCAGAGGATCAAAGCCTGCCAGGGAAAAGATGCTAGTGTTGAAATGCGAAAATATCATGCTTTATCTAGTAGACGTTTGGCGTCTCAAACAGAAACACAATTACAGTTTCCAGTAGGACAGGATTCAGTCTTCGTAATGCGTATTTCTCTCAGTCTAATTACTGCCACTAGAGTCCTGGACCAGTTAATTATCTGCTGATGTCAGCGATGACCAAAGCAGCTGATCTGCTTCCCTGACTGACCGTTTTCACAGCTGACATGTTCTCATTTCCGACAATTCCATGCTTCATTAGTGAAACAGCCCATGTGGAAGTTGATTATGTCGAGTCTGAGGCGCTCACTCTGTTTCCATATATACAAAAGGTTATTTTTTTGGCACAGTTTGCTAATAGCCTTGCTGCAGGGCCCGAGCAAATTCATGCGGGTGCTAAAATCCATAACCCCAATTCGACATTACTCTGTCGTTATAACAAATCTATAGGAGTTATGTTCTTCTATATAACACTATACCAAAAGGTGCTTTTTGTCCCTTTGCCTGGGACAAACTTATACATGTAATGCTGTTTTTGTTTGTGGTAGTTTTATGAAACAAGCATATTGCCACATTGCAGTTATGAGTTCAGCAGCGACATCAGTGACCGTGTCATGATGAATGATCAGTACAGAGCTTTGACAAGCCGTTTGCAAACAGCTCATCTCCAGAGATGAATGGCTTCAATCAGGTTGCCCACCATCTTTTCCATCTTATGATTTGGCCTGTGGATTCAGGAGGTTTGGAGCAAAAATGGTTAGAAATTGCTTTCCTTGGCAGTTTATTGGATAATTCTTTATAATATGAAATGTATAGGCTAGTATCCAGATCACTCGGTAATGTGGGCATACTTACTTTTTTGGGAGTGTTTTCTTAGACTCAGATTGAAATATAGGCCTGACTTTATTTAGAATTCTCATTAACAAGGTATGAAAACTGACAGTATTTATTCAATAACAGTTATTTTTTATTATTATTTTTTGCATTTTCTTAACAGCTTCTGGATTTATTGGTAGTCTATATAACATTATAATATAATATTCTACTTGCAGCATTGGATCTGACAACATTTATTGGATAACATAATTAGTTTCTGTTTGAAATTGATTATTGGCCGATATTATTTATTCCATTTAACACTCACTTAAAAGTGAATCTCTAAACACGCTAATAATGTAATAACACTGTTAAATGTACTCTTTAGCAAATATAAAAATAATAGTATATACAGCAGCCATAACATGAAAATATCAGCTTATCATTGATAATAATATCATCGATCCCTAATATTTTGAATTTATTATACAGCTTCTTGCATTTATTGCTATATAACAGCTCTCTTGTTTGTCACTTGCCTATGAGGACATCTGCTGTAACACAAGCCAGTCATTTTCAGGTCACGTGCGTCGAGCTAATACTTAGATCCGACCATCTGATGCCAATCGTCTCCCTAAAAGTGTTCCTTTGCCCGGAGCGATGACAAACAAATATGTTTGATTTAATCTGTTTTGTTAATGAATGAACAGATTAAAATGTCCATTATCCATGCCATAAACCAAAGAGTTATTGTTTTGCTCCCTCACTTTGATCTATTTTGCTTAGATCAAGAGATTGATGCCGACCCCTGCCAGATTAATGCACAATTCAGAGAACCGGTAATGAAATTGAGTGCCAGCTCACACCTGAAAATCTCCTCAGGCTTATGAAACAAGGTTTATGCTGCATGGGGAGGGGTTAATCTGGTTTGTGAGCAAGAAGAAAGGACATTAAAGGGTCAATAGATGCATAAAGAGGAGACATCACTTGTTTTATGGAGTTTTCGTATAGGGTGGGATGTCGTTGTTTTGAAGCTTTTATAGCGCACCCATTTTTTTTTTCGAGGCATTTATCCTACTTCAAAGCTCCAGACAGGCTCAGCTGTGCGCATTTCTGTCTGTCTGTCTTTTGGGCCTGGTGAAAATCTGTCCTCGTTTTACTCAACCACTGATCATTTACACGGAACGCATGGCTGTGGCCTCATTTGACTCTAGAGGTGTTTGAAATCTAGTCAAAGCGTTGTTCCAGCAAAAATGCGGGAAAACCGGGGCGCAGATATTCTGAGCTAATTAGGCATGTGCATTCGCATAATTCTCTTTGTGCTTGTGGAATCGCTTGCGTAATTAAATCAGGCGGTCGTCTTTGCTCTTGTTGAGAGAATTGCCGTATTCGGTTTTGGTTCTACCCTTAGATTTATTCAATTGTTAAACTGTTGCCTTTCTATCTTGAAATAAAAGTACTCCGCTTCATGTTCACACCTGGAATTACACACACTCATTAGATGAGAGAAAGGAAAAAATTAGCTTTTTGCATAATAAGCTCTGTCCTCGTCCAACCTCAGACGTCATCAGCTTTACTCTTAAAAAAATCCCTTAGGGAACATGACGCCATGTAAAAGGAATGGGATTATCTATTTTTGCCTTCGGTGAAGGCTGATGTTATGTGGCCATGTCATGTTTGCTATGCTAAAGCCCATAATATTCACTGTAATTCGCGTGCAGAATGCATATTTTGAGGACTCTCGGTTGCTCTGCTCTGTTCCCTGGGGGTCAGATTGGCTTGAACATAAGAGATGGTCTGGAAAACTGGGAAAGAGACTGGGGGCAAATTCACTAAACAGCTGCGCTATTTTTCTGTGCTGTACCACCAGCAATCCAGTTTAACCAGGCAATAAATGCACTGGAATAGCGCTTCGGCACGAGTGTTTAAATTAAGTCATTCTTTTCAGGATTAAACATATTTTTTTTGTTGTTAGTTTAAGTCCTATTTTTTAGTCCTTTAAATTCATTCATTCATTTTAGTCAGTATTATTCAAAATTAAATTGCACCTAATTTTAGTTGACGATAATAACATTTTGATCATCGAGAGTGCAAATGCTAGTTATTTGTGTTTTAGTGCATTGTTACAGAAATAAGTTAACATATTCACAACATGACTAACACATAGTTCAAGTTCACTTTGTCATTTTGTGCAGAGTTGGGTCGTCAAACGCACCGGTGCTTAAAAAAAAAAAGTTTGATGATACCAGCATGACTGCAGTCCTGAGTATCTTTAAATACCAAAAAAAAATTTAGTTTTTTGTTATCTAAAGATAGCGTTAGTAATGTGCGCATATTGGCAGGTCCACAACACGTGTACACTTTGTCCCATAGATGGTCTGCTTGCGCCCTTTAATCTCGCACACGAGCAGATTCGTTTCCTCACTAGAGAAGAGTTCATTTTTTCCTCTTGCAAATTCCGCCATGTAAATAGCAAATCTGTCATGGCGCGAAAACAACTGGCTTGTAAAGGGAATGGGAGATAAGACTCTGATTGGTTTATTGCACATTACGCTCCAAAAAACACCCCTTACTCATTAAGAGTCACCCTTTTGACCATGCACCGGGTGCGCCGTCCATTTTCCCGTCATTAAACTAGCAAACGTGGGTTCGGACATGCCCTAAATGCAATTGGGCTGTGCACTTTAGACCATGTGCTTAGGTCGTTCAAATGGGGACCAAGATCTGTGGTTAGCAATAGCATTACATAAAGAGACTCTCGGTTTGTTTAACATTTTTTAACATTTTAACATTGTCATATTTTTTAAAAACGTAAGTTGTTAACATGTTGCTACATAAAGACTACTACAGTTGTTTGGTTCGTTAAGCAAGTAAACTCACATTCTTAAAGTAGTTGTTCTTTTTTTGTGTGTGACTTGTTTAGATTTAAATAAAGATGTAAAAAAAAAAGCTAAAATTACAGAAAGTCTTGACACTAGCAGTAGGCGCTATTTATTCTCAGCAAACCAGAGAGAGTGAGACACTCATTCAGTTTTAATGGGGTTTGCAATAACCCGCCTTGCCCATGAGACTCTTGAGTCAAGTGCATCAAAGGTGTCCTGCACGAGCTCCTGAATATTACAACATATTCCGGAAGGAAATATGGAATCTTGTCCACTCTGTGTAAAAATTTATATCACTTCCAGTCAATGCCAGAGGTAAAACTAACCAGGTCTGACAGTTGTGTAATGCTGTGAGAGATTAAGTAAAACAAACATGGAAAAGCATCATTTGAGCCTGCAGGTTTTGCGCAGGAGACACATGCCGTTACCAGGATTGATGGGAAGGTAGCATGAGGGCTTGCGGAATTTAACTTTTGCTGTGTTGGCATGTTGAGCGCTCGGCATCTGATTGCTAATTTCATCTCGAGTCAAAATAAATAAATCATTGCATGCTTATTGTTTTGCTTCTTGTGGTTGCACTCTCCATTTGTGTTTGAATTTTTAATTTGCTAGATGATGTAATATTTTCGACTGCATCATCAGTCTTTTTTTAAACCTTCGCCGGAGAGCATGATTAGTGTAAGTCAGTCACATACACCATTTTTTTTCCCCAGACTCGACGGGACTAGATGACCTACCCAGTGCCCATGCGAGGAAGTCACATGACCCTCCTTTATCCAATCAGGCAGTGCTCGGTGATGCTTACACAGATGTGTGATGGTGTTTGCCTCATCAGTTAGAGAGGCTGGAGGGGTACAGGCTGTTATTTTAATCAGATCTGTGTTTGTATCTTCTTCAATAATTCATGTCATCATCCTTTCAGCTAAACGAAGCCACAGCTTTTATGATTACTGCAGCTCAATGGCTCACTTTTCAAGATTGTGACATAAATGGGGAAGTCTGGAAATCGTGACATATTTGAAGTACATTTCCCTCCACACAGTTTACATTCTTATTACTGTGATGCAAAAATCTGATTTTCATTCACGTAATGGGAAAAATTATATTGTTTTCATTAATGCTGATTTAAATGTAAAAATCATTGTGTTACAGTAATTCTATACTGTAACATATATATAGATATATATAGAAATATGTATATTTATGTTAAAGCCACATAACTTCCTTCTGAAAATAATTGATGATGGATGATGGGGAATGGATTGATGACTCCTGCTCAAGTGAAAGATGAATCCATCTTAAATATTTGGTTGGCATCTCATATCTTTTCCATAGATTATACTGAATATACAGTATTATCTCTACTTTGGCCATTGCTACTTTTTCAATATGACTGGAGCAAAGACGAGAAATTATGGAATCAGAAAATGTCACAAGCAAGATTCAAACTTACTTCTCACTCATGAGCACCAAAGCCCAAGGCCATAATATTTATTCAGGCTTATACCATATGTAATATTATTTATAAAATTATTACTATTTACTCACCCTCATGTAGGGCTGAGCGATAAAGCTAGAAATATGAGAAATACAATATTTTTTTAATATATCATGATATATAATTTGATAATGCTGCCAGCTTGAAAACTATCCCGACTGACTGGAGCCTGGAGAAATCAGAGGGTTCTTTAATTACATTTTACTGTTAGATATCGTAAAAAAAAATTTTAACTAAGCATTGGTTTTACATCTATGAAATGATTTAAAGGTAGACATTTTTGTAAAAAGTGCAATATTTAAACATTGTAAACCAGTCATTATGCTACACAGGTTAACATGAGACATGAAACATTGTCGCTGGGATGATACCTTCTTAGGTGATGGAAAAGGTTTGTTGCTTTTCCCGCCTTTGTTGGAACTGACCAACGACTTATTTTGCAGAACGTCTTGGCCAGTTTACACAAAATGGGTTCTTGCACTCCACTCCACTATACTTTTCTCATTGTTTTTCAATGTAAACACTGGCTGGTGTCATGTTCTTATTGGTTAATCGTCTTGATTGTTCACAGGTGTTTCTTGTTAGTCATTAGTCTTGGTGTAGAAAGAGCCCTCATGCTTCCATTGTATTTTGTCTACTAACCGCTGTTGGTGAGTCTCATGTAACCAAGTCAAATTAACGATTTCCATGCCGGTGTCCGTGCCGTGCCAGGTTTCCGTGCTGGTGTCCGTCCTGGTGCCCGGGCTGGGTTTTAGTGGCGGGTTCCCGTGCCGATGTCCGTGCCGGGGGTTCCGTGCCTGTGTCCGTGCTGGTGCCCGTGCCGAGTTTCCGTGCTTGTGTCCTTGCTTGTGTTCATGTCGTGCCGGTGCCCCTGCCATTGCCCCTGCCAATGCCAGTGTCTTTGTCTGTACCGGGTTTCTGTGCCGGGTTTCCGTGCCGGTGTCTTTGCCGGGTTTCCGTGCTGTTGTCCGTGCCCGTGCCGGTATCCATGTTCATGTTCAGCGTAAACCGGCCCTTAATCAGCACTTTGCATTACCCTGCTTTGGAGGGGAATGCAAGTTCAGTTTTGCTTTTGTTTCCCTCACCGGCTCCCTGCACGGACTGGCTGTTGTCACGTTTATTTCTGCTGTGTTATAGACTGGTAGGGTAATCTATAGCGAGTCAAAACGTCCAGAGCTTTTATCGAGATCTCGATATGATTATCGCCAAGCCCTACAATCATGTCATTCCAGCCTCATGTGCTTTTTGAAGAATCGTTTTGCAGCCCAAACCCCCCCCCCAAAAAAATAACAGCAAATGGGTTTGAAATGACATGAGGGTAATTTTTTTTTAAACATAACATGTTAAATATAAATTTATACACAGCATCTTCCTTTTTAAAGATAGTGATGTTCAGCACGGACATTGATGCACAGTTTGGCCATGCCATGTTGCTTTTAGACGTAGGGCCCAGATGCTTAGCCAGCACTTGAATTATTCAAAGATGGGCTGTGCTCTGCAGTACTTACCCATCCCAGTGTTCTCAGCAGGTGTGCCGCGGTATATCAACTCTAAAAACACATATAGCCATCAGCAGAGGGATAAACTTTAATACAGCTCAAATCTCAAATCTGCTTGCCACTGCTGTTACCTCAGCTCTCCGCCAAGAGCACACTGTTCCCTGTCTCTCAGATTTATCCCCTGCCTCATCTAAAAACAGTGATGGTGTTGGTGTGTGTGGGATGTGCGTGTCCGCCATGCCCCTAATTTCCTTGCTCACAGCATTTTAAAATACACTGAAGGATGTGGGTTGTTGCTTAGTTCAAGGGAGGCCCTAAGGTGTTGTTTTTGTACCGGCTGCTCATATATTATGATGCATCCATTTCCCTTGCCTTTAGAAAAAAAAACCTGGGATTTTATATTTTCAACGGATAGTTCAACCAAAAAAGAAGATTCTGCTGTTGATAATCAACCTCCAACCCATTTGAATGCTGTCAGGTGTCTGAGCAAGAACCTCCAGGAATAGAATCTGAATGTAAACATGAAAACCCAAAGCAAATGTGCTGTGTTGTCTTAATTTAGTTTGGCCTTATCCTACCCTGCCCTGCTGGGAGCAGTTTGTTGAAATTGGAGTCAATTGTTTCTTTTTTCATTTTCTTGCTGGCAGCTCCCAGTTGTTTAGTAGCTAAGCTACAAGCCAATTTATAAGGAGCTGCAGTATGAGCTATGCCCTGTACGTAATTTACCATTATTGAGTGGTATATTTTTAGTTTTGAACATCTAATGATTAATAAACAGTCCTAAACAGCCTCAGAAGAACAGACCTTCATCTTAACTAAAAAAAAGTACCATGGTACCATGATAATACAATGTTTTGGGGCATATACCCTGGTATTCTTTGAAGCACCATTGGAATATCAGATAATTATTCATGGCTTTACCATCTGATACCATCGTTGCACCATGGCACCGCCATGTTGAAAGTTGAATAACAGAAACCAGGTGTTTTCAAAGAACGATAGAAGGCCTTGCTTGCAAATTCAGTGTATTTTCTTCCACTTAATAGATTTTAAGCCCAGGCTCTTTGGAAAAATGTGCCTGTGGTGGCATTTCTGCTAAATTATATTACGTTGCTTTGCTTTATATTAGTGTGTTTGGCAACACTTTCAAAGTAAAATGCCCAATGAGTGGCACTTAAAGCTTGTTTAGTTTTATTTGAAACGTAAATCTGGTAATGTTTTATTATGTTGGTTGTGTCGTGGCAGTTATTAAATGTTCAGAGTGGTGCTAATAGGTTAACGCTCTATTGCAATTAAAAAATAACTACCACCATACAGTACGTATACGCCATAAACCCTACTCTAAACCTAACCAATGGTGTTTGCAAAAGTATTGCAAGGCAACCATACCATTTTAGCTTTAGACTCGTACCGACAGTGCCACATCGCAAGTGCACTGCTGTACCATGTGAGCTACATACAAGTTTACTATGTCAAAAAATCCACATATGGAGCTGGTTATATTATAGGTGATATATGATGTAAATGTGAATATGTTTTTTTTATAATTAATAGGACAAAAAATATATTTTATGAGCCATAATATCATATTTTAACTGTACATGATACTAATGCAGACATGTCTCCATAGCTGAGACTTCTGTCCAGCGTCTGTGGTCAGTGTGGAATGATTTTGATATGCGACACTCAGAGTGCTTTCTGTCCTGAGGGTTGATGGGTGTTCGTTTGGACCACATCCCATTCCATGTCAAAGCATTTAATCTGCTTCATTGCGCATAGACGCTCTAATCTGCTTTGCTGTATAATTTTTTGATGTTGGAAATATATAATATGCCACATGTTTAAAGAAATTAGATTTTTAAATAGCAAAAACCTCTGATAAAGGAATATTTTACCAGAATTTTTATATTTTTTCAAAAAATACCCTCATGTTCCAAACCTGTATGACGTTCTTTATTCTGTGGAACATAAAATATTACGTTTTTTTCATGGAATTACAGTGAATGGGAACTGTAGACTTCAAGCTTGAGAAGGACACATAAATGCAGCATAAAAGTATCATAAAAAGTTATATAAAAGTAGTCAATGCGACTCGTGTCATATTTCAAGTTTTCTGAGGCTATACGATAGCTTTGAACAGACCTCAAGAACCAGATCAATAGATTCATTGAAAAGATCTGAAAAAAAAAAAAAAACTGATTAATTCACAAATTGCTTTTCCCACTTTTAACTGATTTGTTAACAAATTCAACCACTTTACCAACTACCACTATTCATTTCAGAATAATGACTTACATGTTAGTCTGTTTCTCACACAAACATATAAAATGTCTTTGGAAGTACTGGAATATAGTCATATGTTCCACTTTTATGATATTTTGACATTTCAGAGCTTGAGAGCCCATTTCTTTCATTGTGTTGGAGAAAAAATGGCCTGGATATTGTACAAGAAT
Organism: Phoxinus phoxinus; assembly: GCF_949152265.1. Classification (NCBI taxonomy): domain Eukaryota; kingdom Metazoa; phylum Chordata; class Actinopteri; order Cypriniformes; family Leuciscidae; genus Phoxinus; species Phoxinus phoxinus. The sequence goes on from NC_136900.1 coordinate 15,100,205, forward strand.
TCACCTGTTTTGTTCATATGGGTTTGGAATGACAATTTGTTTTATTTATTTTTGCGTGAACTATCCCTTTAAATCTTCTTTACTATTTTGACAAACAGATGTAATGCTGTTACCTTCGCAATGCCACAACAAGAAGCAACAAAAGCAGATGGGATCTATGAATAGACTACGGATGCGGATCTTTCCTGCTGGAATGGTGTGACTCCATGCTTTGGTTCCCCATATACTCCGTCATGGGCTTCAGTGGCTTTGGCCTGGTACCCATCAGCCCCCTTCACCACCTGTCCTCATAATGGAGAAGGTCCATGTTTTTCTAGCCCCCTGATGTCCACAATATGCAGTGGCTCTAAAAACATGTCCTTCATTTTTAACACTTGACGTTATTGATTAGGAAACTCCCACATATAGAATGATGTGCAGTGGGACCCGTTTGAGACCATGCCACGCACTTGGGGGTTGTGATGGATGAAGCCTTCTTGGCATTTACCATCCTGTCTTCCAATCAACTCGCTCTGTTCTGCCTAGCAGTAGAGTTTGATTGGCTCAGCTCACTGACCCAAGTCATGTGACCCATTACGGCGTACTTAAATCTCAGGCCGTCAGAAAGCGTACTTAAGTGTTTAGAGCTTTCAGAGCTCATTGCTATCCCGCTCACAGGAAGTGCAGTCATTAGGATGAGGGGTCGGATGTACACCCAGACCCCCCTTCACATGACATCTCATCTTCTCTCTTGCTGCCTGTTAATCAGGACAATCCCATATGTTCGAACTGTCAGAGCAGGTGGCTATCTGTTGGAGGATAGGAATTTGACGTGACCGCTTACAGAACCCGCACACACATCTATCTGTCATCTATCTATCTTGTTTTTGAAAATATCTTTTAAAAAAATCTTGTAAAAAGTATTGTATCATGTCATATTCCTTCATTTTAGTCAGGTTTACTCTGAAATCATATATATATATATATATATATATATATATATATATATATATATATATATATATCATTTTATTCAACAAGACAATTTTATTAAAATTAAATCAAATATTGCAAAATTAATTGTAGCATTTTATTTAATATTATTATTTATTTAACAAAAACGTATGAGAACTGTTTTTGTGATCAACATGGGATCATGAAATAACATATTGAGTACACTATTATAATATAATATTGTGAATGCTTTATTTATTTATTGTATGGTTTAGTGTGTTGTTACGGAAAGAGCGTCTTCACTACATTACTTACACATTAGTGTGTAACTTAGTTTACATTCACTTGTGCTTTTGCGTCATCTTTGTGTAATGGTGTCAGATGTAAGTTTTAATATTACGTTTATGTTGCGTGTGTATACTGTATATCCGACTAAAAGGATGTGATTGGGTGAGTTAATTAACACACTAACACAGCACTGGAGCTTTAGGCTGTTCACTAGGAGCACAGAGAGTGAGAAAGGGACCAAGAGAGCTCGCAGCACCAAAGTAAACCCTGCGCATTTCTAATTTGGTCCTCCGGCTAAAGTATTTATGATTAATGCCCACAAGTCACTATATTGTATGACTCCGTCCATGTTATGTTCCCCAAGATAAAAATAAAGTAAAGAGCTGTAAAGGTCGATTAATCACGATATTAATCATCTCAGGAGGACTCGCTAGCAGTCCGGGATGGAAGTCGATTTTCTTTTCTGAGTTGTTAAGCAAGCTAAATGATTTAAAGACACCCAAGAGAGTAATGTTATTTTAGAGGGACTTTAAGTAAGTGTAAAAAAAACTTGCCTTCACTATACATGCAAAGATATTTTTCTTAATTAACATGTTCTTTTTTTACTGTAAAATATCTACATTGTGGGAGTTGTTTACAGAGAATTTATTTCAAATTCAGGCATATTTCTTGTTGTATGCTACAATTAAGCAAGCAAGCAGATTAGGCTTGTTTCTCCCTCAATTTTCCCTGTCTCAAATACCTCGAGAGCAATTTAATACCGCGCATTATAATTAATGCTGATTAAGTGTGCCATTAGGTTCACAATCTTAATGCAGCTGCCTCTAAATCCGTCAAGTATTTAGACTCTTGGCTCGACAAATGAAATCATATTAGTTTTAAGAGTTTCACTTGGTGAAAATCCTCCCTTCTATGAGAGTGATGTTTATTATTTTGCACCATTACATCTCCTTTTATCTCATTACCAGATGAAGCAAAGCTGGAGGCATCAGGGCAACCCTTCAGTCCTTCCCGGGATCCAACCGGAGCCCCAAACATCACAGTTTCATCCTCACTGCTGGAGGATGAAGACTTTGCCTCGCAGTTTCACTCCCCACCAGCGAGGGCAGAAAGCACAAGGGAGCAGCCTGTGTTCGCCTCAGTGCAGACCCTGCAGGTTGCAGAAACAGAGCCTCAAGCGCTGGTGCATTCTCTGCCCTCCCCACCCGGCAACAGTGACAATCGCACCAATCAAAAGTCCCCCGGGGAGCTGGCCGTCAGAGTGCCAAATCCACCGTCCCCGGCACAGAAAATCAACAGTGTCTTGACCACTAGCCCAGGTACCGCTCGATTATGAAGCGTTGAATGAATGCTGTGTGTACAAAAATCAAGTGATATATTTAAAGGTGTCTCTTTTCAGGGACTTTGCTGATTTGATGTTGTCGTCATCCCTTCTTCATCATTTGTTCATCATTATCATCAACGTCATCATCATTTTCAAGGTCATTGTGTTTGTTGTTGTTACCATCATCAAACATTTTTCTTTACAATAATCCCTTTAAAGTCAACGTAAAATTGCATTCACATTCCATTTTACTTGGTCAACATGACATTTCTGAGTAAAACGGTAGTTCTGACTTCATCAGAAATTGATTGGATTGTGAAATATTAGACTGTTAATATTGTTTTGAAAGAAATTAATACTTTTATTCAGCAAGAATGCATTCAATTGATTAAAAGTGACAGTAAAGACGTTTATTATTTTACATAAATGATCATCGTTTCCACAGAAATATTAAGCAGCAGAACTGTTTTTAACACTGATAATAATAAGAAATGTTTCTTGAGCAGCAAATCAGCATATTCAAATGATTTCTGAAGGATCGTGTAAAGAAGACTAGAGTAATGATGCTGAAAATTCAGCTTTGCCAATAGGAATAAATTACAAAAAAAACAGTTCTTTTAAATAGTTATAATATTTCACAATATTGCTATTTTTACTGTATTTTTTATTTAAAAAATACCTTGCCTTGGTGAGCATCTGAAAGACTAAACCATTTTACTCACCCGGGTGACCCCACACTTTTAAACAGTTAGTGTATTGGGTCAATTTTGATTTCATGTTGTTGTTAAAGCTGAAGAATGTAATTTTTGTGCATCCCAACTAGTCCGACACTAGAAAATTGACTTTCACTGAATCTGTTTGTCAGATCAATGGAAAATAAAATCATTATCTTCAGTTGCATTTGGTTTGATGATGCTAGTGGCACAAAAATTACACACTTCAACAAGTCCTGCTGCTGAATAATCCCCCGGAGCTACGTGTGTCCTATGTGTCATTCTTCACCATCAGCGAGCATTCATGTGTCCTGAGGTGGCTCACTCAAACGTTCTCTGCTTTCAGACGAGACCCTCAGTGAATTCCCCAGGAACCCTGATCTACCCACCGCCCCGGGTTCCTCTTTCATTCCTGTGGCAGAGACAGACGCCACCCTCACTGACAATGTGACAACTTCGGTCTCCATTTATGCTTTTAACGCCACCTCTCCTGAAAGGGCTGAAAACGCTTCGTCCGGCGCGTCGACACGCAACAACTCTCACACTGTGACCAGCGACAGTCTCCAACTCACCACAGTGACCACCACGACCGTCACGCCCCTAACTGTGACGTCCATGACCGTGACTCCGCCCACCGTCGTCGTTGTGGCGAAAGAGGTCACGACTAGCATCCCGACCACAACAACCACCCAAACCACAACAACCAAGACGGAACCGCCCACAACGACAACCACCACCACAACCACTACGACTACTACCACCACCACCACAAAAGTAGCGCCTACGACCACAAAACCGCCTACAACCACTTTAGCAACTACGCCAATGACAACCCCTCTTCAAACCACCGCTGTATCTACCTCTGGAAGTACCACGACTGAACTAACCATCCCCTCTGACAGCGCTCCTTTGACCTGTAATGTGACCGAAAGGTTATGGGTGAAAACAGGTGAGCCCCTGTTCACTATATCAGCGTTTATCTGCACGCGTCTGCATTATTTCGTTCAACGAATCTGCGTTTAATGTAATTTACATTCTATTACATTGTGCCGCCAGTGTGTGTGAATTTACCACTGAGAGTGTTTTTGCATGACACACTCTGTTTAGGTCTAGATATGACTTACATACGTTGCTTGCTTATTAAATAAAAAATGTTTTTTGAAAAAAACGTTTTAAGTGAAATCCAGTCAGCACACCTACATTTTTTTCCAGTTGCTCTGGTTTTGCTTTGCTTGTAAATTCTTTTGGGGTTTGTTCGCCATGTTTGGTCCTGTTGAGATTGGAGGAAAAAATGTATTGTTTTTAAAAAGTTTCATCAGGAGAAACACAGATTATTCTGTTGAATTTTAAACTCTTATATAGATTTAAATAAATAAAAATTATAAGTCTTAGAAAAAAACGTAGCCTACAAAAGTCTAAATATAAATAATTACAAATATAAAATAATAAATAATATGAAAAATATGTCATAATTTCACAAGATTTAGGTAAATGTTTTCTGGTGGGTTTGTTTGTGTGTTGGTTGGGTGTTCTTAAATATTTGTTTTTATTTATCATTATTTTCGTATAGGATTTATCCATGTCAAATGCATAAACATAGATTAGTTCAAGTGATTTATTAATTAATTCATTGTATAATTAAATTTTTTGTAATTGTTTCAGTGTTTTACATTGATACATTTTGTATTTCCCTATAGTGATTGTTTGTTTTCTTATAAATAATAATGTATAGAATAGAATAGAATAGAATAGAATAGAATAGAATAGAATAGAATAATATAAAATTAAAATAAATTATTCATGCACATGTAAATCTTTACAAAAGGATTTTAAAATGACCTGATTTTTTGGTTGGCAGTGTTTTGTGCAAGTAAGCGCACTTAGTCAGATAGCTTAAAAATGTTCAGTATTTCCAATTAGATTTTAATTTAATTAAAACAATAATAAATATATATATATATAATATATATAAATAAATATAGCTGCAAGCAGCGATTACGGGCCCAAGCCGGAGGCACCGCCACCCCGGTGCCTTTAGTTGCACTAAAGGCACCAGGGTGGCGGTGCCACCGGCTTGGGCCCTCCATCGCTGCTTGCAGCTATATTTATTTATATATATTATATATATATATATATATATACATACATAAAAAGCGCCACCCCGTTGCCTTTAGGGTTCCTGTGCACGACGGGCAATAACGTAACTCCGCTTTGACTGTCGAGAAGAAGTCTGCTTTAGAGCTTGCATCAGTGTGGGTTCTGCAAAAGTGCGCATCGAGGGCACATATCAACCACAAAGTATGCGTGAGCACCCTTCTGAAACCTAAAATGAAAAATTAGACACCCTACAGTCTCATGGACTTAACGGACAAATGAAATCAGCAGCCATTGTAAGTACACAAGACCAAAAATTCATATGAAGTGTGGTATATATATATAAATATATATATATTACCTTTTTTAAGGGACAAGACAGAGAGAATTTGACTTGCCTGACCTGATTAGAACAGTGAAAAAAATAAAAATAATCACTAAAACGAGAATTGTTCTGATTTTATGATACTCAAAATATTCCACAACAAATCCTTTAAATGTATTGATATTCAGAACAGAACAATAATTTAAAAAATAACAATAAAATATAATTTATTTATTTCAATTTTGTATTTTTATTTAATGACTATTATTTATTTAGAGCAGGTACAGCTAGTGTGCGATGCTTTTGCTATTTCAGAGGAAAAAAACACATTTTATTTAAAAAATGCTTTTCAATTAAATCAAATGTTCAAGCTTTGTTTTCGTTTTATTATTTTGTTTGTTTTAAACTGTGTTCAATTTATATTGTTAATCATTTGACACTAAACAAATGCATAAAGTATCATTTTAACTTTTAAAAAACTATTAACATTTGTTAATAGGACAAAACATAGTTATGATATTTTATATATATATATATATATTAAATAAACATTTGTAATGAAATCGTTCCCAAAAAATTATATCAGCATTGTTTTAAACTTTGAAACACAGAAGTAGCGCAATGCCTGGCCACGCCCACTTCTGGCATCAGACTTTTAGGCTGGCGCTGTCGTGATCACACTGCTATGACGTATGGTTCTGGGGTTCTGCAGTTGGTTACTATTGGGACTCCCGCGCCGCCTCCTTTTCACAACCTTAGGGAACCGTCTCCGGAATATTAACCTCACTTCCAGAAGTCCAATTCCCATCATTCATGCCTCTTACCTGGGACTGATTGCACGCACACGCACACGCACACACACACACACACACACACACACCCGCACACGTACAATGTTTAAAAGCAATACATATTTATCCAACCTCGTTTAAAACAGTCTGTCGGTGCCATCTTTTGGACATTCATCATATTGCAAAGGTTTTCATTTCTAGTCCTCAAACAGAGCACTAATCTGTTTATTTTTAAGTTATTGATTAAAAAAGAAACATCAAATGCGTTTTTAGTCATAGTATTATTTTATACAGAAATAAAGTATTTGTAATTCAGATGAGAATAATTTTAAGGAAAACAAATATATTCATCTGAAAAACAAATATATTGATCTGAAATAGCACGTGTTTTTGTAAAATAAATTCAAGCTATAGCCTACCCGCCCCCGAAATGGCGCTAATTTTAAAATTAAACTAAAAAAGCTCACGGCTGCACAGACATTCATAACGGTGCGCGTGCGCGTCCAACGCGAGGAGTGAGCAGAACAGAGCGAACGTTTTTTAGTTAATTTCTACTTTCATAGGAATTAATTCGAGCGCACTGCAAGCGCCACCATAATCATACTTAGCCTACTTTCACTTTTATGTTAGCGATTTAAAAGCCCCCGCTGGTGTCACACGTTGGTTAACCGGTGGGAAAAATATACAGATATTCAATTCAAATATACAGATATATTAAATATATCATCGCGCTCCACCGTCGATTTGGTGTGTGTGTGTGTGTGTGTGTGTGCGTGTTAAAATAATTTAGTTCAGTTAGAGAACGGGCACTAACCTACAATTAAAACCTGAACGTGTCCGCTTAATAAATCGTGAGCTGAATGAGAGTCGCAGCAAAGATCAGCACAAGGAGTCCAATTTCATTAATCATGGGTGGACAGCTGACTGAAAAGATGATGACGGAATTGAACACGCAATTCAAGCAATCCCATCCCCGAAATGGCGCTATGTTTAAAATGAAACTAAATGCTCACGGATGCACGGGCAATAACGCGTTCACGGCGAGGAACGAGCAGAACAGAGTGAATGTGTTTTAGTTCATTCCTACTGGACGTCCAGTACTACTTTGGCTTTTAAGTTAGCGATTTAAAAGCCCCCGCTTTAATCACACATCGATTAACCGGTAGGAAAATATTCTCACAGTCACTAATATATTTATATATAAATACAATATACAATGGGCCTACCTGATTTCGAACACAAGAGGGCAGTATTGCCCTATGTATGACTTATTTTTTTACTAAATAGCGCATTCTGGCTGTTTTTAACTTTTACATAATTCTTAAATTGAAAAAAAGAACAAAATGGGTTTAGTTCTGATATTTGTATACTTTTATATAGAAATAAATGGTGTATAATTACATTTTTAGAAGATATGAGGCTTTTAGTGTTTCCTTTGTGGACATTACTTTGATCCTTCCCCATAGCAAAACCGTTTGAGATATTTAATATCCGTTCATAATTTAGCATCTTTAATGTATTTTCATCATGTTGAAAAAGTTTGGTGTGAATAAAATCAACCACCGCTAAAAACTCGGAGTCTAAAATATATCAAAAATCACATTCAAACCAAAATATCTGACTTCCTGTTGGTCGGAGCTAATGACTGTAAATTAGAAAGTTGTCCGGCTCGTGGAGATAAATATAGATACCGATTTTTGTTACTGTAGGTAAAACTAATACCCCATTTTTGACTAAAGGTGGCGCTACTGAGCCCCTTACCACGCCCGTTTCTGAAACTTTGCACAAGTGTACTAGGCAATAAATTTAAAGTGTCTGTCGAGTTTCATGCAATTTCAAGCATGTTAAGAGTCTCAAAAACTTTAAAAAAGAATATTAAAGTTTGATGCGTTGCCATGGCAACAGTATTTAAGATATCAATAATCCTTTCACAGGTCTACATCTGCCGTGTGTTTACATTATACACATAAAGTTTGAAGCAAATCGGGCACATCCATGTGATCGGCCTCTTACAGCGAACACACTGCTGAAGTTTCATCAAGATCAGTTAATGTATGAGGATGTTATAACACACTTCCTGTTTCCAATATTCGCCATAAATTCGTTTCCTCGCCCCGGCCAAACCGTTCGAGATATCAAAAATCCCCTCGCAATTTATCATCCTCCATGTCTTGACTTCATGCACACCGAGTTTCATGGTGATTCGTTGAATCGTCTAGGAGGAGTATTTTAAATTCCATTGCATGTGTTTTTTAAACTACGCCAAATAGCCGACTTCCTGTTGGGCTGGGGTAAAAAGTCAGAGCACGAAGGATATATGAACCGATGAGATCTATAAGTGTACCGAGTTTCATATTATTTCATGCAAGCGTGTTTGATTTATGGACCAAGTTTTCGGACCGCGTTCCAGGGGTGCTGTCGAGCCCCCCTGCCACGCCCGGGTACCAGCTTCAGTCCGGCTCTAATGGCCGCGGGTTCTGACATTTGTGCAAAGTTTCAAGAGTTTTTGAGCACGTTAAGGCCCCCAAAAGTGCCCAAAAGGTAGTAATATAATAATAATAAAGAAGAATAATCCGGAGGAAAACAATAGGGCCTTCGCCTTTTCAAGGCTTGGGCCCTAATAAACAGCTATGGAATGATGAATAAACATGCAGTACAATTTTAAAAAATAAAGCCATTTTGACATTTAAATTATGCTCCACTTATTACAGCAGAGCCAAATGACAAAACCAATGTACTAGTGCACATATCTTGTAAAAGGCTTTATTATGCAAATAATATTATGCAGTCATTTTACTCCTTTCCGACATTCTACAGTGATGGCATATGCACTGCAGTGAAACCAACACATGTTCACAGGAATGGCTGTCTCCCTTAGGATCTGGGCTGCTTTGATGTTAGAAAATTATGATATTTACAAGTGTTGTATAATCCCCCCCCCCAGTGCTGTCCATCCAGATGCGGCGAAATCGTCTAGAAGCTGGAATGAGACAGAACCTGTCTAAAGGTTTCACGCATGCGCTGCAGAAAGCATTCAACGACAGCAACATCCATGTTCAGGTTGGTAGTTTTACACTGTTAGTGAATAATAAGGGAAACACATTTTATAAAAGTTCAAAAGTATGGGATCGGTAATTTTTTTGAATGTTTTTGAAATAAGTCTCTCATGCTCACCACTGCTGTATTTATTTGATCAAAAATACAGTAAAAACAGTAATATTGGGAAATATTATTACAATTTACAATAACTGTTTTCTGTTTTAAGAAGTCATGTATTTCTGTGATGGCAAAGCTGAATTTTTAGCAGTCTTCAATGATCCTTCAGAAATCATTCTAATATGCGGATTTGCTGCTCAAGAAACATTTCTTATTATTATCAATATTGAATATTTTGTGGAAACCATGATGGATTGTTTTCAGGATTATTTGATTAACAGAATGTAAAAAAAAAACATTTATTTGAAAGAGAAATCTTAATATCTTTACTGTTTTGATCAATTTAATGTGTTCTTGCTGAATAAAAGTATTCATTTATTTTAAAAAATAAATAAAAAAATACTGACCTCAAACTTTTGAACAGTGGTTTATCTTTTAAATGTAATTGTAGTTGGCTACTTACTGAATACTGGGCCATATACACTCACTGCCACTGGCCGCTTTAATAGGTTTTGCTAGTACCAGGTTGGATCCTTTTGCTTTCAGAACTGCTTTAATTGTTCGTGGTATGGATTCAACAAGGTGCTGAAAACATTCCTCAGAGATTTTGGTCCATATTGACATGATAGCCTCACGCAGTTGCTGCAGATTTGTCAGCTGAACATCCATGATGCGAAAATCTTCCTTTCCACCGCATGCCGAAAGTGCTCTACTGGACTGAGATCTGGTGACTGTGGAGATCATTAGAGTTTAGTGAACTCATTGTCATGTTCAAGAAACCAGTTGAGATGATTTGATCTTTGTGACATGGCGAGTTATTCTGCTGGAAGTATCCCTCAGAAGATGTGTACACTGGTCATAAAGAGATGGACATGGACAGCAACAATACTCAGGTAGGCTGTGGTGTTTAAACAAGGCTCAATTGGAACTAATGGGCGCAAAGCGTGCCAAGAAAATATCAAACACATCATTACACCACCAGCAGCCTGAAGCGTTTATACAAGGCAGGATGGATCCATGCTTTTATGTTGTCTGACCCTACCATCTGATTGTCACAGCAGAAATCAAGACTCATCAGACCAGGAAACATTTTTCCAGTCTTCTATTGTCTAATTTTGGTTAGCCCGTGAGAATCGTATCTTCAGTTTCCTGTTCTTATCTGACAGAAGTGACACCGGTGTGTCTTCTGCTGCTGTAGCACATCTGCTTCACGGTTCGACGAGTTGTGCGTTCAGAGATGCTCTTCTGCAGACCTCGAATTGGAACGAGTGGATATTTGAGTTACTGTTGCCTTTCCATCAGCTCATACCAGTCTAGCCATTCTCCTCTGACATCGAGGCATTTTTCGCTCACAGAACTGCCGCTCACTGGATATTTTCACTTTTTCACACCATTCTCTGTAAACCCTAGAGATGGTTGTGCGTGAAAAGTAGGTCAACACTTTCTGAAATACTCAAACCAGCACGTCTGGCACCAACAACCATGCCACGTTCAAAGTCACTTAAATCACATTTCTACCCCATTCTGATGCTCAGTTTGAACTTCAGCAGATCATCTGACCATGTCTATATGTCTAAATGCATCGAGTTGCTGCCATGTAATTGGCTGATTAGATATTTACATTAATGAGCAGTTGAACAGATGTACCTAATAAAGTGGCCAGTAAGTGTATACTGCCTACAACACCAATGCATTATACATCATGTTATCACATGACCTCATCACATTTCATGTTTATTTTGTCCAGTGGCATCTTGGATATAAAAATGGAAAAAGCAGTATGTCATGCGGTACATTAGTATGCTTATCCAAGCCCTTTTCTTTCTCCTCCACTGCAAGTACAACATGAAATGAGAAAAGCAAAATAAATAATGAAAAGAACAAATCAGAATAGTTTGTTGCCATTGGAAACACAGTAAAATATGACTTATACAGAAAATTCAGCAGCAACAAGATAAGTGCTTTGACCGCAGTCACCTGGGATCTTATCACAGTTGCATCATGGGAATTGTAGTTTAGCAGAGGACAATGTGGTGGGAGGTTGCGTGGGTGGTGTTTCCTGTGTATGATCAGTGTGTAGCTCATTGAGTGAGATTGTGTAGAACATATCCCTGTTCTCAAGCACAAAGAAAGGACCGTCTTATGAAACACTTGGTTTGAAGCCTAAGGAGCATTCGCACGTCTGTCCGTCAGAACTGCACGTTCAGAAATAGCACAGCGCTGGTACCTCATATGCTGCAAATAAAGAATCAATATCATGGTAACAGCAGAGACGGTGTGCTGAAGGGAGGGCAGCCGGCTGAAGAGAGTTTTTTAAAGGAACAGTTCAACCAAAAATTTACATTCTGTCTTCGTTTAATCAGCCTCATTTCGTGACAAACCTGTATGACTTTATTATGCTTAAGGTGCTAGTCATACAAGTCATATGAGTTTGTAATGACATGAGGGGGAGTAAATGATACATTTTTATTTTTGGGTGTACTGTCCCTTTAATGACGATTTACCACTCAAAAGGTTGTTATTAGCATTTGAAGTGCAACCGTCTGTGTCTATTATGCTGAGTGACTCAATCTGTTCTCTTGAAGATCTTTCTCTATCAATGTTTTGCTCTCTGTGTGATGTTTTCCTCCTCTTTCTCCTCCTCCTCCTCAACTGTCCATCAGATCAGAGGATCTGTATCATTACAGACCCTGGAGGTGATCAGCAGGAGACGACACAATCACTATCTACACACAAACACAGAGAGAGAGAGTGTGTTTATGTTGGAGTAAAAAGAGAGAGAGATGGTCAGTCAGCTTGGCTCAATATGATGAAATTTATTCATGTGGGATTTGTATTAGCATTTGCCTCAAGCGCTTAACAATAAACAAAGCCAGTAAGAGCATTTGTGTGAATTTAGCTCTATAATATGAATTCAGAGAGGCATATGTAAACATTGTGTGCACTTTTCATACACTCACTAGTTTTGAATTATTCACTATCCACCAGCATACATGCTTTATACATGCTATTCATGTCATTTTACATCACCTGTGTTCTCTCTAGTTGGAAAGAGATATCTGCACGCCTTCTAATGTGACTGTGGGCTACTACGTCTCGAGAGGGAAGACCGTGTTGGTGGCGTCTGTTGTAATAGACACCTTATCTTCCTATGGCTTTGACAAGCTTTTGAATGACATCAGAGAGTATGTTCCTGCGTTGTTGGCCGTCCCAAATCCAGTGGCCCCCTGGCTGCCCAGCCTCGGCATCCACCTCCAGCTCAAAACGGGTGAGATTATTTTCCCTTGGGAGATTGTTGGGAAATCTGACCGGAAATCGCTTGATGAACCATTTTAAATATGCAAAATTCTTAAAATGTTTTATACATGAGTCTCTTCGTTTAACCTTTTTCACACTATGTGAATGTGTAGTGTGAAAAAGTCAACATCCATTTATTAAGTTGGATTAAAGTAATTATTCTTCTGAGACTAAAATGTCTGACTCTAACTCGTCCTAGAGCTTTACTAACTCTACAACCACCAAACTCGGGTCAGACCTTCAGGCTGTTCTGACTTTCTAATCTTGCTTATCTTTTCGATCTTGCAACATGCTAAATCTTGTTAGCAATGTGCTAAAACATGCTAATTCAAGCTAGCATTGTGCTAAATCATGTTAGCAATTTGTTAAAATGTGTTAGCAATGTGCAAACACATGCTAATAATGTGCTAATTCATGCTAGTAATGTGCTCAAATCTATCTATCTATCTATATCTATCTATCGACAGTCTATCTTTCTATCTACATATAGACAGTCTATCTATATCTATTTCTTTCTATCTGCCTATATATTGACAGTCTGTCTATTGATCATTCGATTTGTCAAACATTAAGCTTTAAAACTATTTTAAACTTCAAACTATTTCAAACTGAAAACCAACACTTTTAAAACTTTAAACTTTTTCTTAACTTTCTGGTCAGGTTTTTTCATACAAACTTGTAAGTTTGTCTCTAGACTAACTTTTTTAAAATCTAGTTGTTTATTAAACTGCATTTTACTCAGTTAAATCTTGGTAACTAGAATGGAAACTGGTGTTTTTTTGTGTAAAAGTTTTTTTTCCCTGCATATAGTTCTCAGATTTGTTGGGCCAGCAGATGACATCAAGTCTTGCGTGTTCATCCAAATGATGGAGCAACGATTGGAAAATGTGTTTGCTGAGGCGCAGGAGAAAGTGGAGGACTCTTATGGGACTCTTTCTGTTGAGGTATTTTTTTTCAATTGAACTTGAAAACAAAATTTGATAAATGGCTGAACTTCAGAGGCCTGATAACGCCATCCCTCTGTTGGATTTGGATTTATAGTTTCTTTGTGTTTTCGGACAGATTCTGAACTCGTATCAAACTGGGAATTCATTGGCAGTCACTCTGGTGTATGTGGTGTGGAACGGTAGCACTCAGTTGAACGGTACTGTGTCCAGCGGACTCCTTAACCAGCTCACTGCCGAGCTGGTGGGCTACTTTCTCTTCTTCCCCCCTCTGATCATCGCTGAGCGTAAGTTCCAGCTTGTGTTTACTGCTTGATGCTACATTTACTTGCGGCACGGCTCGTGTTCTTCATGTCACTGCACAAACGGTAGTTCATGTTTATTTTAGTTTGAATCTGTGAGTTTATGCTTTACTTAGGCAGAGATCTTGCTATACATGCTATATTCCATCTAAAACTATTTTAAAATCTATTTTGCTATGCTTTTTAACTGATATGCATGCTACGTTTGTTAAAATGTTAATTAAGAGACTAGAATATTTGTACTTTTACAATTGTAGTGGTCACCACAGCACTATGGAAATTTGGACAGATACCAATAACTGATAATTATTATATTTTGAAGCTGATTATTATATTGGAGGATAATAATTTTGTGAGAATGATTACTAAAGAAAATCAAGAAAGTCCAGTTGTGATATCTATATATTAATATAATATATAATCATCTATCCATCTATCTAATCGATATATATATATATATACACACACACACAAACACAATATTTTTTTGTTAATATGTATTTAATTAATTATGTATGAATTTAAAATATATTATATTTGTATTCAATATAAATAAATAAAAATCACAAATATAACAAGAAATTAAGAAACTAAATTCATGTGTGCAATGGATAAAAAATATGAATATTTTATAAATGATATATTACTGGCTTACTGGCTCTATGGGTCCCATGATCATTTGACTATAATTTATCAGCTTATTCTACATATACGTAAGACTGATATGATAACATTAAATTACCAATATAACATAAAGTTGAGTAAATGAGGACAGAATTGCCTTTTTTTCCCCAGAATGGTTTTCTAGTAAACATCCATCTGTCTTTACCGCTCTTTCCACAGCTCTAGAGTACCACAACCTTAACACTTCAGTAGCAACCCGAGATTACTGGGTAATCACAGGTAATTACCTTAACATTTTATCTGCTAACCAGCACCCAGACAGCTATTTGCCAGTATGTGTTATGTGAGTAAGCCTAGCTAATGTTTTTTCCCCTTCTTTTAAACTCAAAGCCTTCTTTTTTTTTTGAGGATAGCTATTGATGTATTATTTAGCTTCCCCCATCAACTGATTTGGAGAGATCACATTTGATCAGAATATTGAGCATGAAAAAGCTATTTCTAGCTTTAAGTTCTTGCACTCAATGTTCTCTCTGTTGCCTTAGCTAGCTCTTCCTCCCCCTCTTTTACCCAGGAGAACAAATCCTTTTTACCAAGGTCAATTCTATAGTAATTGCAGTTTTTCAGATTCAAAGTGTAAGAAAGGTAAGTTCTCTTTTTCACCTTGCTTCATCTCTCTCTCTCCAGTAATTCAGGACGTTGACAGCTCTTCTCTTGAAGGGAGTTATCAGAGCTTTGCGAGTCTAATGGAGCAGCGGCTGGCGGAGCTCTTTCTGGTTGCCAGTCGGCACGGCCTCCGCTTCAGGAGAGCCACGACTGTAGGCGATTACACTGTCCAGGTGTGCCATCAATTTATTCTTTGTTTGTAATTTTAGCATTTACAATTTATAGTTTTTTCTTGTCTTGCGAAAGCAGATCAAATATATTGATGACTCATCCTGCACTACACAGGTTTTTGTCCAATCAAATGCTCTAGAATGAGAAAGTTCCTCCCCAAAACAACCTGCAACCAATTAGCAAAACATATTAATGAGCGCTATGAAACTAAGGTTAAAAGGTGGATGTGGATTATGTTACTCATTTAGCATCCAAAGAGGTTAGCCAATTATGAATGAGATAATTTGCATATAGATGTCTGTTTTGGTGCAAGACATTTTACTGTTCTATATGGAATTAGATTCTTTATTTTCGATTCAATTTGGGTTTTAGATTGAGGCTAGTTGCTGAAGTTTGTGTTGGAAACATCAACTCAAAAGGAGTGTTTTCCTCATACAGATGGTCAGTATCCGACGACTGCCTGGTCCCAAAAACCCAGCTGAAATGACCTACTACGTACAAGTAGATGGATCTCCCATAACTGGCACTACTGCGGCCAAGACCCTCAACACAGTGGACTCTCAGACCATGGCTCTCACTCTGGGATACTTCGTCCAGATTCAAGCGGAGGGTATGTATATATTTGACTAATTTAGCCTAGTTTCTTTCCAAACCATCAATTAGTTTCTTTTTATATGCTGGAAAACCTAGGATTTTGTGAGTGTTTACTCACTTTTTTTAAGTGTCAAAAGTGACCAGTACATTATAGTTTGCATTACTGATCCTTGCTAATGCTCTTACTTAAGAGTAGTTATATGGACAAACCCCTAATCATAACTATTAAACTTAGTCGCATACTGACACCAAAGATCTCTCAAATTGCAAATTTTTGCGAAAACATAACATTTTCATCTGCCGGACGATTAAAATAAGCAGAATAAACTGTTTGTATGCGTACGCTAGTGTATGCGTACAGTGCGCATGACGGACATTTTGTCATCAGTAGTATGCGTGGAAGCTGATTGTTTGTCCAAGGTGGCAACACTAAAAAAAATGGCAACAACAATAGATGCCCATGTTGAGAAGGGAGTTTAGAGATACTCGCTACTCTAATTTAAAAAAGCGCTAAGACGTTTTTATCAGTTATAACTTCTGGAGAGAAATAGCGCAAACATTGGGCAAGAATGAAACTTTCTAGTGCGCACGTGTTGACCGCCTGTGTTCGCGCACACTTTAAATCGGGTAGACTTTGAAAGGCAAGACGTTCGGCTATACGTATTCATGTCAAAATTGAAGTATATTTTTGGCTTTTACTTTTATACAGGGACCCAAGACATTTCTAAAAACGATAAGTACCCAGCTAGCAATCTTGTATTTTATTAGCAAATTTTGCACCACTCACATTTATGACAGGATATTTGAAGACCTTGCAAAAATAGCGAACAGAAATGTTTTATCAATTAAGTGAAAATTCTACTTTTAGCTTGATGAAGACCCAAAAAAAGCGAGCATGATAATGCTGAATTATTTTTTCCCAAATGAAGTCTATAGCTATCTCACACCACGCTGGAGAAACCGCAGGGGATTTGGGTGTAGCGAGTTTACACAAGTTTACTGAGCTCTCAACTGGGGCATCAAGCCCAGTTTGTCTGCCTGAGAAGAGCAAAGCCACAGTTTTGTATGAATAAAACACAATCAGACCCAGCAGTGGGGGTTTAATCTCCCAGATAAGAGCTACAGCCGAAAGACAGATTCAGCTCATTAGGAGCTAACCATAGACAGTAGGAGACAGAGGGGAGTTGGATTACTGTAAGAGTGTGTGCTGGAGACGCAAGTGGCGGAAATCATGTGCAAACATTGTGACTGAGTCTATTGATTTCCAATGCATGTCTGTGTTTGTGTTTGTGTTTGTGTGTAAACAGCGGTGGTGAAGAGTCTGCCTAGTAACCTCTGGACATTGGCAGTCCTGATACCCGTATCAATTGTGATGGTCGTGGTGGTCATGGCGGTTGCTATCTTATGCAGGAGAAACAGAACCGTCTTCAAGACCAGTGCGTTTCGCAATTTCCACAGCCGCACTAAGGTAGGCTCGTCCAGATCATCAAATCATCACTTTTGTCAAAACTGGGGCCGGTTATGTCAGCATCATATTATTAAATCCATATAATATTAACTTAAGGAAGTCTAGTAACAATGGGTCTCATTCACTATTACACCACTTTTAAAATTCTGACTGACATGGAGAAGCTGATCATTGTTTTCATTTGGTTTATAACGGATGAATGGTTCATATAAAAATTCTGCACTATATTCTCTAAATAGATTAAAAATAAAAAAACGTCAACAATAAAAAAATAAAAATATATAATTTTTTTAAATGTAATTCTATATATATATGTGTTTGTGTGTTTGTATTTGTAAATATAACAATAAATTTCCTATATATATATATTTACATAAACAATTTAATAGACATTTGTTTTTTTTATTAATACATTTTTATATTTATATAAAAATATATAAATTTTGTGAACTCAATTATTTATTAATATTAATTATATTGATTGATTTAATTCATTTGATATATTTATGTATAAAATAAAATATATTATTTTACATTAATAAAGTATATTTATATATTAAAAATCGGATAAAAAATTTGTGCCATAAAAAACCTCTGATTCGTGTGTGGGTTTGTCTTTATTCTCAATATTAATGAATCAGGACTGTTTTAAATGAGTGAATGAGACCCGTTGTGATGCCATACCGATGATGACGACCAACAGGCTTAAAATATCCTGCTTTCCTCACAAAATAACTTTGTTTTTCATCTTATTTCTAAATGTGGTGCTAGACGATTTAAAATGGTGGCTTGTTCCTCAAACACTTTGTGTTGTCACCACACACAAGACATGCTGTTTAAAACATAGGAATGAGAAATTTCATTTTGACTCCCACAAAATGTCCCTCCAATTGTGTCTTCACTACTCTTCCTCTCTAGACCTCATATAGAAGAGATGGGAGTTATCACCACCAGGTATTTTCTGGCTTGCTCATGGTGCTTGGCTGCATGCTTACAGTCCAGACATTCTTCTTGTTGACTGTGCTTGTGGGAAATCGGTCCTCAGGGGGAAGGGGAAACAGAAGGTTATCTATCCTCCCCATAATCAATGAACTGTTCAGTAAGATCTAGTGCTTTGAGGATATCTTTGATCTGCACAGCACAAATATCTCCTCTCTTGTACCTCCATTTGAGATCGTAGGACAGTGACTAATAACAGAATGGGAAGGATTTAAAGTATTACCACAGTATTACTGTATTATGATTTCTTTGTTGTGGTTGGATTATGGGGCTTTTAAATAGATACAGGCCAAATGCAGGGTAATAAATTAGGCCACCCCAAGCTGAGAGATATGCCAAGGTTACATATATGAATAATTAGGTGAAGTTTAAATAGATTACCAGGACTTTTCCATCTAAAACAAGATACATTAAAATGACCCAACAGGAATGAGCTATAGGATCTATGTGTGCATATGTATTTATAGCAAATGTGTATATTATACACTACCGGTTTAGGTGCATTACGATTTCTTTTCTTTTTTTTCAAAGAAATTAATACTTTTATTCAGCAAGGATGTATTCAATTGATCAAAAGTGAGAGTAAAGACATTTACAATGTTCTATTTCAAATAAATATTTTTCTTTTGAACCTTCTTTTCTAAAAACTGCATCACATTGTATGCAACAAAACTGTTTTCAACATCGATAATAACAAGAACTGTCTTTTTGAGATTAGAATTAGAATGATTTCTGAAGGATCACAGAATGACGCTGAAGACTGGAGTAATGATGCTAAAAATTCAGGAATTAATTATTTGAATTAATTATTAATTATTAATCATTTGAAAATATATTAAAGTAGAAAACAGTTCTTTTAAATTGTAATAATATTTCACAATATTACTGATTTAATGTTGTTGTTTTTATCAAACACATGAAGCCTTGTTGAGTATAATATTTATAAAAAAAATATTTTGACTTTCATAGAACTCAAAAATAGAAGTTTAGCAGAATGTCTAAGCTGCTCTTTCTTTACAATGAAGGTGAATAGTGACCAAAACTTAAATTCAGTTTGTGCCTTACACTAAGTTATAAAATAGCTTCAGAATGACTTGGAATGTAATGCACAATTCATATAAACAACTTACATGATGATTTTATGATAGCCCATGGTCACCTTTCACTTTCATTGTATGTAAAACATTCGACATTCTGGAAAAAAACTTCTGGAAAAGTCAAATGCGCATAGAACATGAGTGTGAGTAAATGATGACGGTATTTTCCTTTTTGGGTGATCTATCCCTGTAGAATAACGGTATTGTTTTTAGTAATGGAATAAAACAATATGCAAATCAATTGTAATTATGATAATCGTCTCTTTGATCATACTCCCTCTTAGCCGTGTTCTCTGATCTGAAAACATTCCCTGCTCCGTCCAATTAAGATGTCCTTTCAGGAACATGATTTTGCTGATGCACGGTAATTTACGGATCAGTGTATAAAGCGTTCCGGTTTCACGCAAGAGTTTCCCGTGTTAGCGCATATGGGGAATTAAAGGAGGTGTGTAAAGTGGCATAAGGACTCGGATACCGGCACTGATGATTCGTGAGGCTCAGACGTGATCAATTGCATGTGTGTCTGCTTGCCTGCTTTTTGCTTCTACATGTCGTTGTGTTTGAGCAGCCCTTACGTGTTTTCCTTGCTTGTTTGTACAACAGTGCGAGGAATATCAGTTCACATCCTGTGCAAGACTTACAGTCAGGACTCAACGTCTCGCTACCCTTAAATCAAATTGATTGGAATAAGATTTATATAAGGGGTTTGTGGACTGTCGCGACCCACGTCCGGCTCCTCTTTAAATACAATCGGATGAAGCACAAGTGAATTATAGTTCAGATGAGCATGGGAATTATATTTGAGTTGGATTTGTTCTCATTCAAGGTCATTGTCCAATACAAAACATCCAGGGTGATGATCTTAAAATTAAAATGTTGTGTGTAAACACTGTTGCTTTTTGGTATTGTCAACACATTTTAGATAGGTATGCAAGATAAATCGGTACCTACCTATATATTAGATTTAAAAATAAAAAAATATCTGTTAATATTGTTTATTTAATTGAGGATGCTCATTTCACCAATTTGTACAAAAAACAGTAATGATTAATTAATGTACTAATATATATATATATATTAGGGCTGTCAAAAGATTAATCGCGATTAATCGCATCCAAAATAAAAGTTTGTGTTTCCATAATATATGTGTGTGTACTGTATATTATTTATATATATATATATATATATATATATATAAAAATACACACAATCATGTATATATTTAAGAAAAATTGGTTATATTTATATATAAAATATTTATATATAATATAAATTATATAAATGTATATACAGTATATAAATGCAATTATTCCTTAAATATATACATGAATGTGTGTGTATTTATACATAATAATTCTACACAGTATACACACATATATTATGTAAACACAAACTTTTATTTTGGATGTGATTAATCACGATTAATCTTTTGACAGCCCTATATAATATATTGTTTTTTAAATAAATTTGTATAAAAAAAAAATATATATATATATTGTTATTTGCATTTAATTGAAGTTAATTATATTCATTATAATATATTTTGAGTATATATATATATATATATATATATATAAAATCTAAATATATAAATGTTAAATCCAATATTTACCAAATTTTGAAATTAAATATCCATTTTCATACTTTACATTAAAATATTATGATTCACTTGAAGCATTTAGAATTTTTAAGTTTGTTTCTTATTGTTTTTGTTTTTGTTTTGCTTTTTTGTGTGTGTACAATTTAAATATAGGTATTTATTGGTTATCAGCCATAAAATGAAAATAATTATCAGCTTGTCGCACTGAATTTGAATATTGTGCATTCATTACAATTAGTTTTGCAATTCTGTTTAATGACACTCTTAGTGTAGAAATTATACACCTCACTAAAGGATCTTGTAGATGTGACAGCACCATGTGCAAAGTGCAGCGTCGCATGAATTATTAATTGAATTAATCACACATTTTCCACATTTACATCATAACAGCAACGCCCTGTGACACCTTTTTAAGATCCAAAAGGCACCCTGCCTCCGTTCGCCCCGTTCCGCAGGAGATTGATCCATAATTCATTAAAACGAGGGGCTCCATAGCTCTTCCATATTAAATATCCCATGGCAACTTGATGCATCGCACGCGGGCTCCATAAAATATAGTTTGACTCAAAGTACCTTCAGCCCATGAATAAATTAGGATGGCCGGCATTCCTTTGCTGATTGAAATGAAACGCTGGATGTGGCATTGTGTAACTCTTACTTTCTTCTCCACCATCCAATCACGGCGCATCATTTCCTGTCCAGCCCGTGCAGGGTTTCGACTACGCCAAGAAGCACATGGGCCGGCCAGGTGAGGAGGCTCTCACTGTCACCAAGGAAACACTTGTCCTGTCCCTACCGGTACGGGACGCCCCTCTCACACAAGAGAGGGTGGCGGTGTTACAAGATGGTACAGCCTCAAAAAGACCCCAGTCGACCGAGATGCATCTCAGGTGAGTGCTTTAATTATAGAACAAAGAAGCACATTTTTAGGCTTACCAAATGGAATAAGCTAGTATGATAGTATATCGCTCAACTCTCTATAGAACACTGGAGGCTTTAAAGCCTGAACGTCATAAATGTTTTAAAAGCCATTCCACCCGATATGACCAATGTTCCATTTTGAGTTGCATTTCTTATCTCCTTCTGCTGAAAAATCAAGTACACCTCAAGTATGACGTATAATTACTAGTGAGCGGATTGAGCTCTTGACTTTAAGACGCAGCAGAGACATTGAGACATTGTGGAGGGAAGAACAAAGTACACTGTGCGCTCAGGAACAAAGACATGGTTCTTTTGACGTATATTTATAGAATCTAAATCAAGAAAGACAGACGTGCCACGGAAATATCCCCGATGCCAACATCTGCCTGGTGCACACTGTATGATTTTGGTCATGATTTTGTCCAGAAAAGTAAAATATAATATATATACTTATTTGTTTTGTTGGACAAAATCATACAGTGTGCAAGACAATGTCAGTGCCATTGTTTTTTCTCAAGATGCACACTAGTAAAGTTTATTTTTCTAAGGCACGTTTATAAAAGCTTGTAAATGCCATAATTGGACTAAGGCTTAATCCTGGCTTAATCTAAGCCCTGTCTGTGAAACCGGGCCCTTAAGTTTATTCTGAAAAATGAGCAATCCACAAACTTTTCTTTGAGAAGACTAAAAGCATTAGTGATGATGAAAATTACAGATGAAATCGTGGAGTGTGCACCGGGTTTCAATTTTTTAGTGCGTTTTTCTTTGTCCTCGATGCTTCTGAGAAATGACTTTCTTCACAAAGAGCAAAACCTCCCAAGGTTCTCTTCTCATCCTGCCTAAAAATGCAAATGAAAGACGGTGGGAAATGTGTCCGTGTTCAGCTCGCACGACGGTCTCGTCGCAAAAGCGTCGCTTCGAGGTCATTAAAACCCACCACCACACATCTCCCACATCTCCAGGCTTACTTAACCCCTCTCTGCGGGCCGTGGGGTCGTAAATATGCCTTTATGTCGTACGCGGGACAATGCGACAGAGCAAAGAGCACCGATCCTTGAAATCGTTGCAGTGTGGCTTAGCGTTTCTCCTCTTTTTCCTCTCCCTCTTTTTGTTTCTCCTTCTCCCTGCTCTTTTTCTATTAGCCTCCGTGCTTATTAACCGGAATACAAATGTATTCTGCCGTTTGTTATCTCTCCTGAGTGGCACGATTAAAGGGAAATGAGCCTGCAGAGAGCAGGGCTGGGGAAATAATTATTTGGAAAGTAAATGCGGTGAATACACGAGCATTTAAAGCTGGCAGAGACAGACAGAGAAGCATGCAGGGAAGATAAGTACGCTCACAGCTCCAGAATCATGTATGATTCAGTGTGCCCATAGGCAGCTTGGCCAACGCATCCACGCTCTCTTCTGCCCGACTGTGTTAGACCCAGAAGAAGACGTGCGTGTGTTCGTGCGGCAGCGAGTCCAGCGGGGCTGGGCGTTATGTGCATGGCAGATTGTTGGCACGCATGCCTGAGAGATTAGCAGATTTAATGTAATATTCATATTTTGTTGACTGTGGTTTATTATCACCTTCTTAGAGAGAGATGGGCTCTCGGTGTAAGCATTTTTTTTGTGACGTGAAAATTAAATATTTCTTGTTTCTGTAATTATAGTTAATTGCTTTTAAGGTTCCTTGAAATTTAATTATATAATCAACGTGGACCCCATTTTCAACTCACTTTAGTTCTGAGTAAAACATGATATTTATTAAGGTATTTTATTTATATAAATTATACACGTATGTCTGCTCATACAGTATATTGTACAAATGTATCATTTTAATTTTACTTTAATATAATGTTTAAATAATGTGTAATATGTACAAAATATACACATATATTAGTGATGTCAAATCGAATAATCGCGATTAATTGCATCTAACATAAAAGTTTGTAAATATGTGTTGTAAATACTGTATATATATATATATATATATATATATATATTTACAGACTTTTATGTTAGATGCGATTAATCGATTTGACATCACTAATGTTAGTATATAGTATGTTAATATAGTATGTTACTTAAAGCATGTATGTATACATATGTAGTACAATACATATATATACAGTATAATATTTTTTCTTTATATTTCTAAAAGTATGTTTAAAAGTACGTATTCAAATTTTAACACATAAATATATAATTGGTTTAAATAATGCATGAGTGTTTATATACATATATATATATATAAATTTATATATAAATATATATGTGTGTGTGTGTGTGTGTGTGTGTGTGTGTGTGTGTGTGTGTGTGTGTGTGTGTGTGTGTGTGTGTGTGTGTGTGTGTGTGTGTTTGTGTGTCATTTATATAGGCCGTGACTCGTTCACACTAATGCAAGGAACATGAAGTAAATTTGGTCAGTTTTGATTTCAAATTCGTTTCACATTCTGTTTAAATTATATTGCATATATTGCATTTTAATATATGGATCTCTTGGGACCAGTTCAGTTTCTTCATCATATTTATTATATACCATAAACAAGTCAGCTTAAAATTTTCTTCATTCTAGCAAGTCAATATTGAGGTGAATCGAGTAGTGACGCCTTACAACTCTCGCCGGCACACGATGTGCATTCTGATATGTTGTCCGTGGCTCTTTGTGGTTGCTGTTCCAGAGCAAGATTCGTCCTGTTGTTGAACATTTGTTTAAATGACACAAAACATGACGAGTGGATGCTCACCCTACAGTGATGTCCGCTAAATGACACCACTGCAATTTAACGCAGGTTAACAGAGGCCAGAGGGTCCTGCAAGGCAACTGTTAACCCTGCATCACACTGCATGCAATAAACTAACCATTGCCTCTGTTGCCATGGCTACACGCAGCAGGTTGCCAAGCGAGGACGGCTCTGTTTCGAGCAATGAATCCGGGAAGCTGAACACGGGCAGAAGCTCCACAGCTCGGAGATCAACGGCACAGAAAGCGCCCAAAGAAGAGCAACACACGAGAAATGGTGAGATAGGCAGAAGCAAAAAGAGCAACAAAATTCTCATTCCTTTAGTAGGTTCATAACCCATTTATAAAACCCATCATGGTCTCACTAGAACGTTGGGTTTAATTCATTGGAAAGAAAAATATATATATATACATTTGATTTTTTGTCTTGTTTTCCAATATAAAAAAATTAAGTATCATTAAAAAAGAGAAATTATTGTAAAAGCAAAAGAAACGTGGATTTTTAGAGAACAAATAAGATTGTGAAGAAGAAATATATCCTATATATGAGAACTTATTATTTAAGTCCTTTCATAAGACCTTAAATAATAAACATTTGTAAAATTACATTTATAAATAATAACAAATATTATATAACATTATATTATTATAGTAAATTGTGTTCGTTTTTTTACTAAAAAACACAAAGGTTTTTCCAGTGGTGTAAGAAAAATAAACCAATCTTTATGTATTATGCCACTTCTCAAATAAATTTAGTTTGGTTTATAATAAATATTACAATGGATATTTTTGCTGAACAAAAATAATGTTTTTGATTTGCTTTGTTTTGCTTTGATTTACTTTGCTTTGTTTTTCTTTACTTTGTTTCGCTTTGTTTCTGTTTGTTTTGAAAAAACTAGTGTTAAAACACTAAAATAACAACATGTCAACAAACATCGGTTCTGTAACTTGCTCAAACCAGTATTAATAAGTATTTCTTTCTCATAAAAAGTTTATTAAAGGTTTAATAAGTGTTTTGAAGGTCTTAAAATAGCAATACAGTAACATTATTCTCATAACATTTTTATATATGCTGTCCAACAAGGAGCTTTGCCATCAAAGATATCTCCCACTAAACCCCCAAACCCATATAAAATTGATTGGTCAATATATTCTGCACCAGTGACTAGTGTCACGCTCTTATTGAATATTTACAGCTGTACTCTTTACTGATCCCCTTTTTACCCTCCTACTGTAATTTTTGAATTGCATTGGTCCCCTGTGTCTTTTTGCAGACCATTATGATTCTCTAACTGGCTCTCTACGCCTCATCACCATCAAGCCTATGGCTGCCCCACTCAACTATTCTTATCCTGACTCCTCCAAACACAGCCAAGACTCTGTCATCCTGAACGGAGAGGTGAGTTTGCTGTCACCATGGAGATGGGGCCGCCTCATTAGGAGGCTTTTATTGTTGATTTATTTTTACATGTGCTGAGTGCTTGTCAACAGTAAATGTACCGTTTCCGGGGCCTGTCGAATGGTCAGGCCCACACAGAATCTGTTCCACAGATTTTGCCTGCAAGATCAGCAAAAAAAGATTCTATTTGAACTGATTTATGAGCAGCTGAGTTGCACAAAATGGAAGCAAATAAATAGCATCAGCTTTTCACCTGCAGGTCAACATGGGGCTGAAGCAGAAGTCGGACATTGAGCATTATCGTAATAAGCTGAGGTTAAAAGCTAAAAGGAAAGGTTACAGTGATGGGCCGGTCACTAGCGGCAGCGGGCACATGTACAGTCATCGAGACAGGCTGAGACGTGAGAATGCTTCCCTGGACTTGGAGGATCTGAGGGGGCCGAAGGAGGACAGGAAACCCTCCACTTACGTAAAGTACCGCAGGAGGTAGGCGGAGATTAAATCCCTGCTATTGCTCATCCCAAAATATTTAGAGAAAATGAAACTAGTTGCGTGTTCCTAGATACAGAATATGCACTAAAAACATGGGGGGAATTTACCAAACAGTTAAGGAACTTTTACACTTTCTCGATCAAGTCTTAGATAAAAGTTTGTGTTTATATAACATATATATATTAGGGCTGTCAAAAGATTAATCGCGATTAATTACATCCAAAATAAAAGTTTGTGTTTGCATAATATATGTGTATGTACTGTGTATAATTAGTGTGTATAAATACACACACATTCAAGTACATATTTAAGAAATATTTGCATTTATATACTGTATATACATTTATATAATTTATATTATATAAATATTTTATATATAAATAACCAATTTTTCTTAAACATATACATGATTGTGTGTGTTTTTATATATATATAAATAATATACAGTACACACACATATATTATGTAAACACAAACTTTTATTTTGGATGCGATTAATCGCGATTAATCTTTTGACAGCCCTAATATATATATGTTTGTACATGTGTATATATATACACACACAAAGACATGTGCACGCACACGCACACACACACACACACACACACACACACACACACACACACACACACACACACACACACACACACACACACACACACACACACACACACACACACACACACACACACACACACACACAAATGTATTATACATATATAAATATATATGTGTGCGTGCACATGGCACATATATATATATATATACATATACAAACACATTTATATATATATAGTATGCAAGTACATATATAATGAAATATTTGACAATCATTTATTAATTCATCTATGCAACACAATACCATTTAAAAGTTTGTGGTTTGAAAGATTTTTTTTGTCAAAATGTTCTATGCTCACCAAGGCTGCATTTATTTGATCAAAAATACAGTCAAAACTGTAATAATGCGAAATATTACAATTTGAAATAACCGCTTTCTATTTTAATGTTTTAAAATGTAATTTATTCCTATGATGGCAAAGCGGAATTTCCAGCATCATTAGTCTTTAGTGTCACATGATCCTTCAGAAATGTGCTGATTTGATGCTCAAGAAACATGTATTATTATATTCAATATTGAAAAGATACATTTAACCGTGATTAATTATTTGGTGAATATAACGTCTAAAAGAACAGCATTGCATTGAAACATTTCTTATATAAAAAATAAAAAAATCTTTAAAAAAATCTTACAGACCCCATATTTTGGAATGGTAGTATACTGTATATAGACTATATGTTTTTATGTTTGTGCCATTGCATAATTGTTGCATACTTCTTCCTTTTATCGGAATTGCGTACTAAAACAACACAGATGATCCAAATAAACAACACTATTAATTCTTAGTAAATTCCCCCTGTGGCATGAATGAAAATCTCCTTAATGCTCTTCTCCGAAAAACAGAGAGCACGTAATGTTTGGACATCAATATTTCAGTGTGTATAAAACTAAAAATAAATCATAATGTAAAATTAACCATGACTTCCATAACCATATGTTGGTTCGTGAGATCACAATACTGAATTTTTTAACATTCTCTCCCCAGTGACTCCCACAGGGAACCTGCATATTGGAGCAGGCAGTCTCTGAACACCCCGAGCCCTGTAGAGACAGAGATGGACATGCTGGTCATGAGGGAGCGATCCAGGAGGGGCATCCGTAACAGCGGCTATGATGTAAGCGCTGCTAGCCTGTTGCATCGTGGGACCCCAAATCCCAGATATAAAGTCTTCTGCTGTAGTCTTTCCGCACGGAGCGTGTCATATCAGCTCAAGTTTCCTTCGAGGCTTAAATGAAGGCGATTACCTTTAGGCTTAACTTTAAACCCGGTTATGACGGAAGGGAGCTTGAGATGATGGCCTAGCCGATGCACTGACCCTGAATTTGAATAACCCACGTCATCATGAAACAGCAGAACGTCATTGAGCTTAATTATAATGATGGTGTTTTCAGTGATTTAGATTGGAAATCGGATAATAACCGTGAATGTGCTGGGCTTTTTCAAAGTTCTGAGAAAATATTCGCAACACAAGTTAGATTAGGGCTTTTTACACTGCATTTAACCCTGTGTTATAATTGTCCTAGTTATGGGACTTTGAAAACATGTAAACCAGAGAAGAAATATTTGTCATTTAATTATGTCTATTCATTGAATCCACCTCAGGGTGAGCCTGAACCATTTGAAGAGACAGATGTGGACCGCCTTCTGAGCTCCCTGGGTTTCGGCGGTGGCCACCAGGTCAAAGGTCAATCCGACTCGTCCACCCTGAGCTCGCAGCCTTCCATCGATGAAGTGAGGCAGCAGATGCACCTCCTCTTGGACAACGCCTTTGGTTTGGCCCCTGCCGAGCCAACCCCGGCAAACCACCACCACCATCACCACCACCCTCACGGTCCGTACAACCCCAGCCACGGTAGCCCTTACCTGGACGGGGTTACCAGCGCACCTGGGACTATGGACCACCCCAATGGAGCTCTACAGCGCGGATCCTCCTTTGGGCCGGAAATGCACCAGTGTAGCCTCCCCAAACCAGTGAGTGCCGCGCTTTTGCGCGATTGACGATTGTGAAATGAATGCAAACATTTGTACTTTGAGTTGAGTTTGGGAAGATACTAGAGGATTTAGGGTCATATGTTGATATAAGTCATCGTATAAGTATTCATAAAGTTGCTTTGTGCTTGGCGCTGCAGGGATTCAGGTTTACCCAGCTGCCTGATATGGGTTTGGGTTCCCCACCACCCCTCATCCCTCCACGAGGCGGAGCCCCACCTGGAACATCATTGAGGCGGTGAGAGAAACCTTAAAATACTGTTTGTTCATGCATTATATTATATTATATTATATTATATATATATATAGAGAGAGAGAGGGTTAGATTATTATTATATATATGCTTATTTGCATGCTAAATAAAATAAATTAACGGAAAAGTATTTTCCATCTTTTAATTACCGGTACATCATTTTTATTAATGTTTTTTTTTAAAGTCTCTTTGTAGTTTGTAAAAAAATATGTAACTATATAAATTTAATTCAACAAATATAACTTTAATAAAATATATATTCAAAAAATATATTTGATCTATTCACACATACATTCATACTCGTATTCAGATCATGCATTGGGTTATAGGCCTATATATTATATATTATTATATTATATTATATTATATTATATTATATTATATTATATTATATTATATTATATTATATTATATTAATGTGCCGTGTTTGCATGCTAAATAAAATTAATTATTTTCCATACTTTATTTAAGATCATATTTAAGTCATGCTCACCAAGGCTGGATTTATTTTATTTTTAAATTTCAAAATGGTAATGTTGTGAAATATGAATTTAAAATAAATATTTCTATTTCAATGTATTTTAAAATTGAATGTATTCATGTGATGGCAAAGCTGAATTTCTTAGCAGCCATAACTCCAGCTGCTTAATATTATATATAATAAATAAATTATATAATAACATAATAATTAATTAATTATATAATAATACAATAATTATATATATATATATATATATATATATATATATATATATAATTTTATATATTGATATTTTTTATAAAAAATCTAATACTTTATTTGATATTCAAATGGTAATAATTATTAGCTACATAGATTTACCTTTTTCCAATTCATTTATAGATTTCTTTTTTTATATGAATTGATTTACCTATTAAGTGTCATATTGCCCTTTAGGGGAAGATAAGGTTTAACTGATAATAAAGGGTACAGCGGGTGTACTGCCTTACGTGACAAGCTTTTTTGCACATTTCTTTTTCTGATAGATAGCACATAGCATTACTGCATCACATTGCGAGCTGTATTGAGATGAGCCTCATGTATTTTTTTCCCTCTGAGATTCTGTGGCTGGCATGCATTAAAGGTGCTTTGCATGGTTGTCAGTCCTGCTGACTGCATTGAGGTTTGTCATGCGGCTCTGAGGCGATGCTGGCCAGCGTTGCCCCCTGGTGGTTTGAGAACAGTATAACAAGACTTCTTCATCTCTTATTGCAGCTCCACACCAGACATGAGTCTGAAGCCTCAAGTGTCTGAGGCTTCTGAGATGAGTCAGCACAATGGCACCCCCTATCTGCCAATCAACCGAGCTCCTTTCCCTGCTGTTACTGTCGACGAGTCTATGACAAGCTACTCAGGTCAGTTCGGGAAACGTCATATGATGGTTCTAAAAAGAACATTATTGTGTGTATTTGGTTTAATGCAATGTGTTTACGTAGTTTTAGGTTCAATTTATACATACACTATACATACAATACATTTTCTGTTGCTCCTCTATGCTCCACCTTTCTGAAACTCGTCGATTTTTACAAAGCTCGTCGTTCTGAAAAGCGTGGTGTGCTCTGATTGACCAGCGATCCAGTGCATTGTGATTGGCCCAAAAACCTTAAGCGTGTGACGGAAATGTCACGCCCCTTATTTTACGTCACCATATTTGGAACATCAGATCCCAAAGCATTAATGACAGGTGATAATGTCGTACTACCTTATCAATTCGAGCCTGAATCTGAACTGGAAAATGCAGATGAACGAGCTGATCGATCAATTTTGCCAGCGCGACTGGAGCAGAATGTATCAGATTGGTAAGGTTTTATTTAATTGGGGACATAATTACTGATTATAATGAATTATACCGTCTTTTTACGCGTCGCGCCGCGATACGGGTGTGAGAACACTATGTAAATATAAAACTGTCAGCATTTGTGATTGTAGAAACGACAAGCAAACGCTACTCTATAGTGCTCAAAACTCATGTTTAAATAGTCAGTAGCAAATTCTTAAAATATGAAAACATACAGGCTGTGTGAGTCGGAAGCGCCAGAATGTACTTGCAAAGATGTATTGCCAACTTCTTAAAATCACCCTTTGTGCACAGCTGGCCTTGTAGCTACTCTCACAGGTTCTGGAAACAGTCCTCTGAAAAATGCGCAGCACACAGTTGAATATTTAGTTGTACTGTTCTGGAACAGTGTTGTAAATTGTTTTCTGATTGTGTCCTCTTTTGGAAGGCCAAACAAAGCAGTTTGGCTTTCGGAACGAAAAACACAGCGTCTCCACGACATGGCGGCAACAATAATACTGAGAGAATCAAAGTTACGCCTTCTTTCTTTGCGTGTACATTTGGGCGATTGTTATGAAACTGCCCCCACACACTGAGGTATATTTGTGGGGGCATGTTTGAATGAAGCGTTTTAGGAAGGCGTGGCTGAGCCTTCACTTTTACAAAGAATATCTCTTTAGGTTTGAGCTTTGTAACTCTGCAGATCTTATACTTGCACTAACAGCTACATAACACACTAAAGAAAAAGGAAAACAAGACATCATATCACATGACCCCTTTAATATTTTGGGGTTTAAGAAAATAAATAAAAAATCTGCCTTCCAATGTTTTGCAGGAAACCCAATGACAGCAGTATATGCCATATCTGCCAACCGTCCCGGTTACTCTGACTATTTCGTCCTGTCTCCACCGTCCTCCTACCGGAGCCCGTCTTGGATGTCCTACCCTCCAGAGCCAGAGGACCTTCCACATCAGTGGAATGACACGGTAAAGGCAAGCTCTGTTTCTATATAAAGTACCGCCAGCGTGACTAACCCTACCCGATGACTCCTAACACATCTGGTATTGTGACCCTATTACATTCACATTTTGTTATTATCCACAAAGAACCTTTATTCATCTGAATTGTCTCTGTTGTGTCATCTTAAATGTAAATGAAATGTCTTAAATGTCTTCTTTTTTCTTCTTCTTACAGAACCAGTGTCACCTGGAGACCATCTGCTGAATTGGAGTCATTTTTGATGTTGAGCAGACAGAAATTTAAAGGGGTATATTGGAGTTTCTATCCATTTACATTATTATTACACTGATTATAAATGTAAAATTTATAATGGTCTAAAAAAAAGGTCTCATTTGTTCAAATTGATGTTTTAACTAATAGGAACTAACAGGGTGTATATGTATGTATATATATATATATATATATATATATATATATATAATTCAATAAATAATTTAATTATAATTGTATACTTAATATTAATTTAATTATTTCTTAAAGGGACAGTTCACCCAAAAATGTACATTCTGTCATCAGTTACTCACCCTCAAGTTGTTCCAAACCTGTATAAATTTCGTTCTGCTGAACACTAAAGAAGATATTTTGATATTTTGGTTTGAAACAACTTGAGAGTGAGTAAATTACTACAGAATTTTCATTATTGGATGAACTATGCTTTTAAATATGAGAAAACATTAAATATTATATGTTGTTATTTTAATTTTTACCATTTTAAGATCTTTGTCCATACAATGCAATATGAGAAAACATTTATGTATGTATGACTTGTGCAATAAATAAATAAATATGAGAAAACTCATTTTTATTCAAACCTGTATGTTGTTGTTTTTTTGCGTTGTGGAACGCAAAATAAAAATGTTGGAACAACATGAGGGTGAACTGTTTCTTTAAGAAGCCATGTGATTGTATCTTTCAGGTTGCGTACCACCAAAAAGAACCGTCGTCTACTCTGAAATTTTGGATTCAGCAGCCCCAACCAACCACGACGCCACCCAGACCCATAAGCCACAAACTCACCTGCCAGCCTCAGTGAGATGCAGCACCCATTATTAATCAACGTCTGCAGTGAGGGTAAATAACCACAACAACCACGCTGAACAAGCAACAGGTTTCCTCACTGGCCAAAACTGTGTTTTTCTTAAAGCTTTTTCAAATTAAGAAGTGTTGTATCTTATGCAGGTGGTTTTATGTGTATTTTAAACACGTTACTAATAACGAAAAACTAAAGCATTTTTTTTTTCCGTCTTGGGCTTTCCTTGCTTCATCGATGCCTATCTGTGTCTTTTGCTCTCATTCATGCATTTTTTAAAGAAACGGTTATAGCAGGCGATTCTTTTTGAGCACTGGCTTGTGTAAAAAAACAAAACGATGATGACGATGAATGATATAAAAGAAATCAAACATCCTGTACTGTATCTACTGTAGTCACAATGCAAAAAAAATAGTATATGCTTTTTCTCTCTCAAAAATCCATAGCTTATGCTGTATTAAAGTGTTTCACGATGCAAAAGCTTTCATGAAAGACATGAATCGTGTTTTGAGAGTTTACGTGTGACATGGGAAGATAGCCATAAAGGTTTAGTGGATAAAGAGATTGATAAAATGATGAATGGATGGAGGGATTCATATTTTTAGTAGCCTTTTTGTAAGTACTGGAAGAGTAACAAAAACTACATATTTTATTGCCTTATAAAAGGTACCAAAACATAGAGATATTTATGAGATAAAATATGCAGCATTCACCAAAATTGACTTTAAATCTGATTTAGAATATATTGATCCCATGAAATCTAATGAAAACTGTAGCATAATATCCTAATATGATATAAAATTGCTATAATTATTAAGCAAGTACGGTGTTGCAGAAGTAACATTGGGCATGTGTTCTTAAGAGAATGAGTCTAATGCATGTAGTCTGGACATATAAATCATAAGGGCTTTGTATGTCAAGCAAGTCCCATATTTTATTTGGGCAGTTATAGGATGGAAATCTATTGTAAAAATAATCATACACAACAGAAGTATCCCATTAAATACATGCTACCTGTCAATGTACTTTACAAACTTTTTTTTTTTTTGCCATTTGCAGAATGAATCAAGATACATTAACATAATCGGATTATGAAAATTACATAATGTGTCGTGTAAATTATTACAAATGCCACTACTGTATGATTTGTGTTGAAATGAACGTTGTCCTTTCTGTTTAACTTCGGTGGTGCAGGGGATGTGCAAATATCTATCATGTAATTGTTCCTTTTTAAAGTTTTTTCTTTTAATATTTTTATATCAATTGAATCACCTTTTTTTGGCCAACAACAGAGGACATTCGGCTAAAAATTGTTACCAATGTAGAATATTGTGCTTCAAATGTAAAAAAAAAAAAAAAAAAAAAAAAAAGCCTCCTTGTGAACCTATGTGGGAAAATTGTGTAATATTCATAATGTGTACATCATCATAACAAATAAGATGTTGACTTCTTTTCCTACTTATATATGACACTAAACAACTCCATATTTGACAGTACTGTATATTTCCCTTCGTTTCTGTAAAAAAATATTCGGTTTAAACGTTCTACTTGTTATTTTCTTTTCTTGATTATTTTATTTAGCATAGTGTAAAATAACCATCATAATGGTTTAACACTTTGAAAGACTCATTTTTGTGGGTTACACACTGAATCAAATATAATAAAAACGACATTTGATCATTTAAAAATGATTTTAAAAGACTTCATATTGTGTTTAATTTTTTACTAACTGCTTTATTGTCCATTTTAGCATTTTTATAGTTCGTAAACAACATGGTGTCCATGCTAGCCTAGCTTTGCTTAGCTTTTCATTTCCTGTCCAATAGAGGGCAGCACTACCCCTTTATTTCAGTTCAACCAAAACTTCCTCCGCTGCAAAATTATTCCTGGCATTGATGGAGCGGCTTTTATTCACTTTGTAAAATCCATTATGTCCTCTAACTCTAGTTTAAGCACATTTCTAGACGTATTTTCTATCTGGCCCTGCTTTGGATGTTTAGGTGCGGTCCCTTGTTTCTCTCCCCGTCCCTTAAGGGGATCCATCTAACGTTACCTTGCCAAGGTGTCTTTCATCGGGCTAACTTGTGGACTGGCCGGGCGGGGTGGCTGTCAGCCCGGCTGAGGTGAGTTTCTCTAACGACGCAAGAGGCTGCCGGAGGGTAAAAGCGGCCTGTCCACTTCGATCTCGTCTCTGCCCCTTTATCTGTGACAGCAAAGCCACACGAGTCACATCAATCACTTCAGGGACGAGGCTTCTGTCTCTCCCAAATGTCTGGTTGCATGTAAAGCGCTAATCACTGTTCACCTTACACTGCAGGTGAAGCTACATAAAGTAAATGGATTTTTGGTCATAATTCAAGCTGAATGACTTCTATTATGACTATAAGCTACGAAGAGTGGTAATAGTTGTGGTAACCAAAGAACACTCGTATTCGACTATCAAAACCTAATGATCGACTATTGCTAAAATAGTGTTGAGGAATCTTTTGCACTTTCGATCTGATTTCTTGTCACCCCAACACTTCAGACCAGCAAACGATTTCCCCCCATATTAATTTATTTAAGAATACATTGAAAGTGCCGTTCATAATAGGCCTATCACACCTAGGCTATATGCTGAGCATGCTTATATATATATAAGTCAGTGGTAATTGTCCTATCGAAATCATTTTGCATAATATCTCGTAATTACAAAAATATATTCAAACAAAAAACTATCAATATTAAAAAATAGACAAAAATCATATTTAATGTAATTTGACCGTTTTATAGAATTTAGTTCAGATTGTGAAATGACATGTTGCGACTATTTAAAATAAATATATTAAAAATATATATTACCTAGGAAATTTTTTTTTTTTTGAAAACAATGATTAAGTGGCTGTTCACCAGAGGTGGAAAGTAACGGATTACATTTACTCGCGTTACTGTAATTGAGTAGTTTTTTTGTGTACTTCTACTTTTTTAAGTAGTTTTTTTAATCTGTAATTTTACTTTTACTTAAGTACGTTTTGTTTGAAGTATTGTAATTCGCTCCATTTTAAAATCATATCCGTTACTGAGTAAAAAATAAATAAAATAATAATTTTCAAGGAAAAAAAATAATAATAATCGCGCTCCGGAAACTACTGCATTGATTGAAGGGCGGGAGAACCGTCTATCTATGGGAAGAACAAACGCGCATAAAAGGTGATGCAGACCCAGCTGAAAGTGAAACGCCGTCGAATTCTTATGAAGCGAACCATATGGCCAGTATGTGAATAGGCTACTTTAGATGTAGGAAAAACGCGTGGTTGTCCTCGAGGATAGATAGCCTATCCAATGTGCAAAAAGTGTGGACGCAATGTGGCTGCAAAAGGATGAAACATAGAACACCATCCATCCGTGCAGATAAGGGTATGTCCCGTTTGCAGAGTGAATCCCGGAATCCAGTCATGAAAATTCAATTTACATAACGCAGGTGCCACGTAAAACACGCAATGATGTAGTAGCTAGGCTATATTAATAAATTGAAAGTAGAGCTGTGCAATAAATCCAATCGCGACATGGTCTCTGAATATTAAAGCGCAAAAAGACTGCTATGTAAATATGCTTGTTCTGCGTGCCTCTGTGTGAATGAGCTGCGTCGCGCCTACTACATACTCAAGTATGCCTGATGCTCATTGTGTTTTCAGCCTCTCACAAACAATATGAGGACATGAATACATGAACATTTAGAGACCTGCTCTGAGAGAACGCCTAATGAGCATTTTCATCATTTTGTTTGGGAAAAACCATTGTCAAATACACTCTGAAACAGGTCTTCACTAGAACCCGTCAAAATAAAAGTTTAGTGTAACTAGGAGAAATTATGATAGAAATAGCATATATTACTATCAAAAAATAATAACAACAATAATTTGAATTTAAAAAGATTTAACATTATTTAAGGAATATCTTTTTTTGGGTCCATGGTTTAATTTAATAAATCTGTTCTGCAGAACTTTCCCAAAAAATAAAAGGATACAGTTTACATTTATTGGTATTAAATCATAAAAAGAAACATTCATTTTCTGAATAAAATACATTTCATAGGAGTATTCTTAAACATTTTAATAAATTATTAATGTTAAAAAATAGTTAATCTAATGGTCATTGGTCAGTTATTGAATTTAGTTGATTAGACATGTTTTATTGAAATTTTAATAAACAAAACAAACACATAATTTTAAGTTTGTTATAATAATAGCATTGTTAAACCAAAAAAACTGTTTTCATTCATTTAACTGTCATTTTTTAACTGATGATAATAATAATAATAATAACAATAAATTTATTATAACCGTTTATTTATTTATTAATTGATTAAAGGGGGGTTAATAAAGGCCTTCTGAAGCGAAGCGATGAGTTTGTGTCAGAAAAATATCCATATTTAAAACTTTACAAAGTAAAATAACTAGCTTCCGGCCACACGAACATACAGATTCCACTTAAAGGGCACCTATTATGCAAAATTCACTTTAACATGATGTTTGAACATAAATGTGTGTTGGATTTATTTTACATCTTGTGAAAAGGGGCATAATAGGTGCCCTTTAAGTCTAAAGCTACGCCATTACGCACTACGCTACTTCGACGTCATAAGTTGTGCTTTAGACGCAAGTAGACTGCGTTTGGCCGGAAGCTAGAATTTTACTTTGTAACATGTTAAATATGGATTTTTTTTCTTAAACTCATTGCTTTGCTTTAGAAGGCCTTTATTAACCCCCCAGAGCCGTATGGAGCACTTTTATGATGAATAGAGGCACTTTAATGGACTTTTTAAATATAACTCTGAAAGAAGAATGTCATATACACCTATAGGATGACTTGAGGGTGAGTAAATCATGGGCTTATTTTCATTTTTGGGTGAACTATCCCTTTAATAGTAATATTTTCTGAGACATTGCCATACTGTGCAAATCTCATACCGTTACGACCCTACACGGGAGAGCCCCCCACCCCACCCCGCTGTTAAAAAAGTAACTAAGTAACTTTTACTCTGAGTAAATTTTAAATTAGCTACTTTTTACTTTTACTTGGGTAGATTTTTAGACCGGTACTTTTACTTGTACTTAAGTAAAATTTCATTGAAGTAGTAGTACTTTTACTTGAGTACAATATTTTATTACTCTTTCCACCTCTGCTGTTCACACAGAACGGGTTTTTATATTCCTCTATACTACGCTACTTTTTCATTGTTTTTCTGTTCCGGCGGAAGGGTGACCTCTAAACTTATACACCTAGGATGGCTTGGGTGAGTACATTATGGAATAATTTTCACTTTTGGGTGAACGGTTCCTTTTAA
The DNA here is from genome assembly GCF_949152265.1 of Phoxinus phoxinus. Classification (NCBI taxonomy): domain Eukaryota; kingdom Metazoa; phylum Chordata; class Actinopteri; order Cypriniformes; family Leuciscidae; genus Phoxinus; species Phoxinus phoxinus. Next base: position 15,139,163 of record NC_136900.1, read on the forward strand.
TACATTTCTATGAACGAAATTTTTGAAAATATTTGTCTTTATTGTGGAATGTCTTGTTGTCATTGACCCTAATGCAATTGTTACAGCGATTGTCGCATCATATTTCTCTCGTCCTGATCCTTTGGCTAGTCACTTGATGTTTGGCCTTAAAGCCAGAGCAGCAACTTTACTCGAGGCTTGGGCTACTTGCACTGCTGTCCAGGATGTAAATATGCGTTTGGAGGCCTTTGAGCTCTGCTGGCTCAGCTCGTGTGGACTGCCTGGGAGGCCTGGTGTAATAAGAGATGTTTAATCGCCTCTTTCAGTAATTAATGTGCAATCACTGAAAGGCAAACAAATGGGAATTGCACAGCACTCAGCAAATGATCAGAGTGGAGGGTATCAGCCACTCGGAGGATTTACATTTCCAGTGAGAGAGAGAGAAAATGCAGCTTAAGTGAACTAAATGTGGTTAAAGCTAAAGTGATTCTCATTTAAGAAAGCCATAAAGTGACATAATGCAAATGCAAGCATGCATTTTTAACAAGTTTGGGAAAGTAAAAAATGATTAAAAAATGTGGGCCCCCGAGGCGTCATGTGGCTCTTGGATAACAGAGGGAATGTAGGTAGGCGAAGCTGTGGTATTATCTGAAGATGTTTACATTTTAAATATGCCAGGAGGATATTTGCATATTTATCTCAAGCGGCTTAATTTTGCACAGTCCTTTTATTTCCTGCATCGCAGAATCTCTTTACACTGGTTTAACCACAACAGCAAATGCTCATTTTGTGGTCCCTGTGGTTTATAACAGCTCTTTTGAATATTTAATAATCAATGAGCTATTTTGATTTTTTATAAAGCCAGACTTATTTTTCTAAAAAAATGTATCTCCCCTGAGCTGCTATGGGATATGCAAAAATCAATTTTTGATTTTGCAGTTAGAGCAAAAGAACCTGCAAGGATGGGTTTCATCCTCACATCCAAAATCCATCCTGGGATATTTGGAAAATTAAGACTTATATAGCAGCTGTAAATTTCTGTGTCATTAGCAACACCAAATGCATACAAAAGTTTGGGGTTGGTAAGATTTTGTTATATTTTTTTAAATTTTCCTTATATTAGCCTCTCATGCTCACAAAGGCTGCATTTATTTAATTTAAAAATAATAATTTAAAAAAAAATACAGAAAAAAGCTGCATATTGTGAAATATTATTACAATTTAAAATATTTTTTTCTATGAGAATGTATTTAAAAAATAATTAATTATTGTGATGCAAAGCATCATTACTCCAGTCTTCAGTGTCACATGATCCTTCAGAAATCATTCTAATTGGCAGATTTGCTGCTTAAGAAACATTTCTTATTATTATCGATGTTAAAAACAGTTGTACTGCATAATATTAATATTTAATATGAAATAGTATTTCTATATTTTTATAGAAACTATAATTTTTTTCAATATTCTTGAATTAGAATTTTTTTACAAATTAATTCAGATTAATGTTGTACCGTTCCTGAATTTCTCAACAGCAAGCATAAACTATCTCACGAGCACTAATATGACAAACTCAAGGACTCGACAGTCACAATCCAGCAGTGAGCTAATGCTACCCCAGGCAGGCTCTGATGCACAGCCCTGGTGGCAACTGTGTGAGATAAGGAGCTTACTGGATGAATGCCTGAGTAATTAATAGTTGGAGACTGTATGTTTCAGCTGCCCCGTGCCGGCTCTCTGTAGACTAAGAACAATGACCCTCACCACCCGAACGCCTTCTCAGTAAGACAGAAGGCTTCTGCAACACCCTCTAAGTTCTTTGTATTCTTTGCAATAGTGAACTGTGTGCTTGACAACCATTCTATAAATATACTGAATACAACATTGCTACCATTAGCTACCCAGTGATGAGCAAACTATGCTCTGCTGCAATACTTGATATTCACAGCTTTAGTATAACATTTAATATATACACTGTATATATATATATTTTTTTTAAAGTATATTTTTATATAATACAACTTACCTTTTATAGTGTGGCAACGTGCCTCACTATTGGTCAAGGTGTGTGTTCAATGTAGAAATATCCTAGGCTATTTCTTTTTGGTGAACTATTGTTGCGCCCATTAGTGGCATCCAACAGAATTGCAAAAACAATGATACATTAACATTAAAGATACATTATGTATTTTTTTTCGGCGCTAGCCACTAGGGGTCGCTAACCTCTTACAATGTTCTACCGAACTACCCGCAAGTGCAGAATTACTACTCCCACAGATCAGTTTATTAGACGAATGAAACTTGTGAGGACACGCAGCGCTGTTTCACTTGGTCCACTATCACACTAAACTGCATTTGAGTGTGTTGTCCACGTCTGTCGCCATGGTTACTATGGCAGTACTACGCGGAAACCAGGGGTAACGACATGGATATAAAGCTACGTTCACACTACAAGTGACTTTGTCGCTGCAGGTCGCCAGTGCCTGGCGGTTAGGTTGCTAGTGGGCGTTCCCGCTACTGGTTGCCTAATAATGTTTGTTAGTGACATTCACGGATGTTTCTCCATGTTGTAGACAACAAATCCGTTTTCTTGCCACTTGGAAAATTCTAAATATAAATGGAATCAGTTCATAACATGCATAATATTAAAGATGAACGAGAAACTGTGATTGCGTTTTGCCATTGCGGCTATTTAATTGCAACAAACGGGCAAACACCGGTCCATATGGGTTCACGAAACCAATCAGGCTCTGAGTCAGTACTGTGAATACCACTGTATGTACACAGAGATATAGCAACTTATAGGACAGTTTCTGACTGCTAAAATTAGCTTCTTGTTCAACTTGCCTCTGTCAGAGAATGACGGATGATCACGCACGCTCCACTGCCTTCACTCCTATTGGTTGTCGCTCCCGAAAGTCGCTTTTCATTTGCATAAAGTTAAACGGATCTCAACTTTGTCGCGTCGCCAGACACGCCCCATCAGGTCGCCAACGGCCGCGAACGCGCGTGTCGCCGGAAAACACCCGCTCCCCATTGAAATGAATGGTAACGTGTCGCTTGTAGTGTGAACGCAGCTTTACGCTATTGACAGGTGACAAGTGAACAGGGAAAATTGGAATTTCTCTGAAATAAAAAATCTTTGGGATATTGGAAGTACACAAATTCAACATATCAACGTTTGTGGCCACTAGTGGTGCAGTGTCTATTCCAAAGTTGTCGTTCAAAAATTCATCCGAATAAAAAGTATGGCATCTACCAGACAACAAGCATAAATATTATATGCTATTTAAAGTGTTACAAGTGAGGTAAACACTGCTGTCCATAGATGCCGACCAGTAGGTGTTCTGGGTGAGTCATTTTCTAGTTAGGCTCGAAAAAGCGAGATGCTTAGCTTCAATGACTAAGAAAAGTATCAGAATGTTTGTTAATCAAACGTAATGAAGCAGTATTTTGGATTTGAATGCCAAGGACGCTGAGTAAGTGCACTGGGTTGAGTCAGGGCGGTAGAATGTCTCATTAGTGGGACGGAAATGGAACAAATCTTGAATTAATGAAGCAGTTGGTGTGCTGTAATTTCTGTTAGATCTCCATTCTAACATATCCATATCTCCATAGATCTACACCATAATCTCCCCGTTTTTACACGGGCAACACGAGCGCCAAGCTCATATAGATGCCTTGTTTGGCCAGGAGCAATTCCATTTGGATTCTCTCCGAGGGCTCATTATCAAAGTCTCATCTACTAATAAGAAGGCAAGGCTATAATTATAGCTCAATATACCTGGCAGAGCTACGGCTCTGATTAAATTGTTGAAGGGCAGAATGAGGGCCTGGGAAAGGGAAGGAGGTAGAGAAATGACATTGGAGAGAGGAACTAGAGGGGGAATTTATTTTTCAAATGATAAAAATATGCATACACTGTTCCCTGAGCTGAATTCTGATTGACAACCCTTTTCATGAATTAGGAATTGCTTTTGTGTCCTGTGGGGAATGCTTTTTACTTTGCATTTGATTAGATGTGTTTTTCTTTGCTCTTAGAAGATGGTTATCGTAGTTGATTTTGACAAGTTCTTGTCTTTTTCTGGGATCAAATCGCCTTATCTTCGGAATGCAGTTTTATCAGCAAAACATTTGATATTAGAAAATTTTAGTGCAAAAATGTACAACTTTCTGTATATTTTCCCAGTTCTTTTTCTGCCCGAATATTCTTCAGACAAATCAAAGTACAGGACGCCAGTTATATTTGTGCAATGGAGCAATGACTCCAGTCATTTGCATGCCCATTACTGATTGGCCAAGTCTGTGCCTTATGCAAATGAGCGCTAGGGAAGTGTCAGGTTTGCAACGTGCCGTACGCAACAGTGCAAGATCAGCAGTCTGACAGCTATAGACGCACAGTGTGCTGTTTTCTCTTTATCTGTTTCCACCAGAAGCAATGCAGGTACACATTTAAGTACGATTACCCTACAATAATGGGAGACACAGCAGCCCACACAGAGTAAGCACTTTTGTTTTCTGGGGCCGGTTGCATAAATATAGTGCATAATATATAGTGTCACCATTATGTTCAGTTTAGCTTTAGATTCATTTTCATTTCTGTTTCCTTTGTTCTAGTTTGCCACCACTGATCCGTGTTCATGGACATTCATTTAACGATCACACCTGTCTATATTCAGTTCATTATCTCTGGGGTGCTTTCACACCTGCCTCGTTTACTTGGTGCGGTTCGTTTGGGCAGGTGTGAATGCAGCAATCGCACTTGGGTGCGCACCAAAAGAGGACCAAACAAGCGTACCGAGACCTCAGAGAAGGGGGTCTCGGTACACTTTCAAACGAACTCTGGAGCGGTTCGTTTGTGGTGAGAACGTGATCACACCTCGAACAGACCCAAGTAACTGCCAAAGAACTGTGCATTTTTGGGCTAAACTAGCTGCCGTAGTCAGCTGCGCTGTGCATTATGGGATGAGGACTAATGTTTGGTGACAGTTTGCACTTTTAGCATGGCAGCTCGCGTACCAACTTGGAGTTGTGAGGAGGTGTGGAGCCTAAGAAATTTGGTCTGATGACCATATTAGGTCCCAACTTTCAAAAACTGACAAGAACAGTGAAATCCTCGCTTTGTTTAGCAAACAGCTCAGGGAAAGGGGGTTTCATAGATTCTGTTGGAATTTTCCCGCACGTTAATTCTGACCAATCGAAGTGCAGTTATGGAAATACGTTCAAGACATATCTGGCCAACGAGTGATGTGGATGTTGTCACGTGACTGCATTTTGGTTCGTTTCATCAACTCATCAACTGATTCGGACCAGAGCAATCAGTGTGGTGTGAAAACCAAAATGGTACAAAGTATAATTTTTCGCCCATGGTCCGGACCAATTGAACCGAACTACAGATGTGAAAGCCCCCTAAGTTCCTCTTTAATTCACATTCATGGTCCGGTATTGATCATGTGTTTGTGTTTGCATGCTGTCTCGCATCGTTATGGATTTTACTTTGTGTTAATAAAAACACTTCTATCTGAATTTTCTTCATCATCATTGGACTGAAACGTGACACTGTGTCTTAAAGGAACACTCCACTTTTTTGGAAATTAGGCTAATTTTCCAACTCCCCTAGAGTTAAACAGTTGAGTTTTACCGTTTTCGAATCCATTCAGCCGATCACCGGGTCTGGCGGTAGCACTTTTAGCATAGCTTAGCATAGATCATTGAATCTGATTAGACCGTTAGCATCTCTCTCAAAAAAATGACCAACGAGTTTCGATATTAATCAAGGAATATCGATCAAGGATCTTTGCTGCCGTAACATGGGTGCAGCAGGCGCAACTATATTACGAAGCACCTGAAAATAGTCCCCAGCTAGGAAACTTCCAACGTGACTGGAAATTACGTGCGTAATATCATTGCACCCATGGTACGGCAGCACAGTTCCTCGATTATTACGCAGGAATGAGAGTATAGTTCATTTTCCGTCGGGTCTTAGTACACAGTGTAACTACAGAAGAGTCAAGGATTAAATAGGAAAAATATCTAAACTTTTTTTTGAGAGATGCTAATGGTCTAATCAGATTCAATGATCTATGCTAAGCTATGCTAAAAGTGCTACCCCCAGACCCGGAGATCGGCTGAATGGATTCGAAAACGGTAAAACTCAACTGTTTAAGAGGAGTTAGAAAATTTGCCTATTTCCCAAAAAAGTGGAGTGTTCCAAGAACTAGTATGATCACCTAGCAGTTAGTGCAGGTAACAAGTAAAAATGCAGGTAATAGGTCTTCCTTTTCTGTATCAAATTAGACCAATCTAACGTTAAAGTCTTAAAGGGAAAAAAAAGATGACTAACTTGTAAGACTAGTCTTAGCAGTTTATGCAACCGGCCCATGTTCTTTTCTGGCAGGACAGCTTTGTATTAAGTTGAAATAATTATTTCAGGGTTATTTGTAGACCCGCATGAAAATAATTGTGACAGTTTTGGGTTTCACTAATTTATTCAGAAAATATTTCTCCTTAACCTTTGAGATTTTGCTACTTAGACATTAGGCAATACTTACCTGTGATAATAAAATGTATAGAGTTAAACCTAGAAGTACAGAAAGGCACATCTTAACACTCATAAACATGCGTATACGTACCAACGATGGTACTGTGTGTAACCATTTATTTCTGCTGAGCCAGAGACTGATTTTATATTCATAAAAAAAAGTGTGCAGAATTTTTGTAATACTTTTTTTATGCCGATCGATACCATAAAAGACAAGGCGAGATAAATGTAGATAAAATGACCAGAAAGTGCAGAAAGTGCAAAAAAAAAAAAAAAAGTGCAGATAGAGCATTGAATTGTGCATATTGATGATACTAATTATTATTATTAATAATAATATAATATTATTATCTATATATACAGTATATTATTTACATTTTAATACTTTAATTATTCATATTAAGTATAATAATTTTGTGCTTTTTTCCATTTTATTTTTTGGCAAAACATTATTTATATATATATATATATATATTTATATATATATCATTCATTTTTATTTCAGTTTTAGTACTCAAACTTCCACTTATTTGTTTTCTGTTCATTTTTAGTTACGTTTATTTTTTTATCTTGTCTTTATTTTATTTCAAATTTAATTAAATTAGTGAAAATTATTGAGATGTAAAGTGGTCAGCACTCAACGACATGCACATAGCAACAACAGTGTAGCATATCTTAAACTGTTCACATACTATTTTAAAAAAACGATCAGTATGCTAGTAATTCTTTTCCTTGATTAATCTGAAATTGCATCTCATTCCCAATAGGGGGCGCTGTGTGTCATTTGATCTTAGTAGAGAGAGCTTGTGAAGATGAAGTAGTTTAGAAAGACTTGCAGATCCACTTTTCCCTCCCATGATGCATCATGCTACCAAATATCCTCATCTACCCAACTGAATGATACAGCATGACAGCCGTTTTTGCCTTAACTGGCTGATTGTCAAGTGTGAATCGATTTCCAGCGGGGGCTATTTTCTGTGACTGTAATTCTGTCACATTTTCCATTTTCTCTGCGTCTCCTCTTCTTTGAGGAGTTCAATAAAAGCGCCATGTCTCTTTTGGTGCTGTCTCTCTTTTAAGACTATTGTGAAAAGGGAGGATTTCACAATGAGCCTGATAGCTGAATGTATTGTGTCTTTCAGGGCCAGTGAATGTCGTTTCTCAGCCTCTCTCCCGTCCTCTTATTCTGTCTTCCTTTCTCTCTTATTCTCTCTCTCTCTCTCTCCCTCCCTCCCTCTCTCTCTCACCTTTAGGAAACAATAGATTCACTGCATGTCCCTGCGGCTGACTGTCCCCTGCCCACACACATTTTCTCTCCATCTGTCACTACATTTTCTTACCTCTTCATCTATCTCTCGGTCCATCTATCGACTGTGACTGCCAGTGGGATAGTGTGTGTGTGTGTGTGTGTGTGTGTGTGTTTTAGGCTCACCACCTCATGACCAGCTGCAACCTGCTCTACTGTCAGGCTTTTGTGAGTCTGAATGTGTTGTGCTATTCTTGTCCTTGTCTCTTATCTTGCTCATATTTTGAGCCCCCACACTGTTTTTCACCGGGCAATCAAAAACTTTTCCCTGGCTGACTTATAGATCTCCGTTCCCTTGGATGTTAACAGGGTTTTATACATACAGTAGGTGCCATTGGGACAATATGTATTTTTGGTTACACTTTATTTTAAGGTGACGTAGTTACATAGTAAAATTGACTAGCCTAACTACATAGAGTTACGGTTAGGGTTTGATTTAGGGTTAGTTACTTAAGTACTTAAGTAACTTACTATAAGTACATTTAGTAACGTGTAACTACATCACCTTAAAATAAAGTATTCCCATATATTTAAAAAAATGAATATTGTGCACTGAAAATGCTCATTAACCTTTGCTGAATCTAATTGTATGGCTTTCAGTTGTACTATAAAAATGCTTTGTGGCTTTGTCTGGTACTAACAAAAAAGTGTGCTTCATGTTCAATGTTTCCAGTGTGCTTCGTTTGAATCAAGTAGTTCTATTTGATTCTAAAAAATAAAAGACAAAGGGTTAATAATAAGATCGGGTAGAAATAAGCACTGAACAATTAGTGTTCAAGTTAATTAATCACCCTTGTTCAATTCCATGCGCCGACTCATTTTTGTTCACATAAATCTCTCTCTTGTGAAGTGTGTGACTGCTCTTGGCACAAACTAATTGCTAATTTTCAACTAAAAACTGAACGTTTTATGCGTGACAATGGCGTTTTGGGGACCGGAAAAGAAAACTTTTGAAAATGGTTTCACGATGCACATCTTTGAAAATGACACCCTTACTGTTTCCGTCTAATTACAAAAATGCGAATTTGTGAAAAATATGACGTCATGCACACGTGTGTTACGTGTTCAGTCTATAGGAGCGTAGTTTCTTTTCAAAGTAACATCGCCAACTACTGGCCTGGCATCATAATACAGCGTTTTTAGTCGTTTTCGTGGATCCGTGTGAACGTTTTGACAGCTGACTCCACCCTCTCTAAGACATCATGGTCATGGTCCCTTGACTTTCATTATTGTAAACTGCCTTTTCACCCAGCAGCAGCAGTCACGGGTCACTGGCGATTCCAGGCATGTTTCTCATTAGGTCTCGGGCTGGAATCATGTGACAGGGCAATCGAGCCTCCGTCATGGCTGTCCACAGGGATCTGGACAAGTGCTGTATCTCTGCGACCTCTGTGCTCCGCCGTTCTGGTGTGGTGCGACCACTCTGCCCCATCCCCCTCTGTTCTCAAGTCACTTTAAACTCGGTGTGGCAGATTTTGCCAGTGTGGCCCGGCAGGGAGCTGAGTGATCGGTTTTCTTGACACAGTGTTAATAACACTTACTGGACAAAAACTGCTTACGCTAGATGTAACCACAGGGAAAGCGGGAATGGGAAAAACTCAAGTGGGCAATGGAGAATTGGTAAATTAAGGCATAAAATGAGGTCTTAAAACCTGTATTTGTGGCTTTCTTTCTCTCTTCATCCTCTTTTGCTCTCTCTGTATGTTGCAACAAAGTGAAATAAAACTGAAAATATAAAAATATTGTTTTTAATTTGTTTGTTAAAATATTTTTTAGTTTAGTTTTTCCAACTTATTTTTAGCTTCTAATTTACATTTAAGTTTTTCATCTAATTATATTTTATTTCAGCTTTATTCCTATTAATTATTTTATTTAAAGCTACACTGTGTAGGATTTTCTCCCAGCGGTGAAAATCTATAGGACCACGAACTGAATATTACTTTCTAGCCCCTCCCATTCCGAGGGCGTTTTAACTCCTACGGTGGCCGTATGTATTATTCCAAGATTAACATGGCTTCCAGTTCAAGTTCGTCCATGAGTGTTCCTTCAAGTGATGAGGTTACCTAGCGCGCTTCCCATAATGTTTGCGCGCTAGGTCAGTCTTTTGTGGCTGTTCAAGCGTATTCGACCACATCAGCGTTTACACTTCGAAAGCATTTCAGTCGAGTGCGTTTTCGACTACCTCTGGACGTGGTCGTAACTGGACAAACTCAAAATGTTTTAGATCCCGTTTACACCTGTATTTAGCGTCGTCCACTTGTGATTCGATCGACCAAAAGGCATTTTAATACCAGGTGTAAACAGGGCCCCAGTCTCTTTACATTTGACCAACATGCTACTGTATATGAGTTCCAGTTGAATCTATGTGAGAAAAGTCATACTCTGTTTAGTCTGTTAACACTTTACCTCAGTCTGACAAGAGAAAATTAGAGCAGTGTTGATTTACAGTGTTTTGCTGTGAGGTCTGTGTCCTTCTGCTAGCGTACAGGGGTCACAGTAACATACTGTTTCAGGGTTGAATAAAGTCATCCTCCGTTTCTATCTCCAGATTTCCAGTGACAGTTGTTTAGATAAGATCTATCTGTATCTGTCTGTCTGAATACTGAGACAGTGGCCAAATTTGTGAGAATTAATGCCCACAATTTAGAAAAAAAATCATAAGAGAGCCATAAACCTTTCATTTGTATTCTTAACTCAAGTGCAAAAGTGTCATTTTCAAATAAAATTTTGTTTTGTTTTGTACAAAATCATAAGATTTTTAGAGAACATTAAAGCATGAAGGTCCACACCTCACCCCCTAAACAGAACCGTTGTTGCGACATAAGCAGTTTGATTGCCACCAATTCAGTAAAAACTATGTACTATTCATTGCCATGAGGTTCATTCTGAGAACATTTCGAAACTGGTTGCTTGGAAGGACATGTTGGCTGATTGTCACGATGTTAAACAGGGCTTTCCGATTACATTCTGAAAACTCTGACTGCCGGATACACAGCTGGACTTATCCAATACGTGAGAAAGTTTATTTTGGCAGATGGATATGAAAATAAAACACAGCGTCTTACTCATCTATCATGTTTAGTTAATTTTGGTTGGGAGGGAAAAGGATGTGGATGGTAATCCCATGTTTATAGAAACACCAAGAGTTGTTTCTGTGGCATTTTGGCTCCCTTGTGCACATTTGAGATTTTCCGTACGAAAAACAACCCACCGAACCTCATTAAAGCAGCAGACGAAAACTGATGCAACTGGAACTGGTCTTTTGTGGTGCTGCATTCAAACGTCAGCAAGGTTCTGCATCATGGGACAAATGCATTAAACCTTTTAGCAAACGCTAGTAAAAAAACAACAAAAAAACAAGTGGAAGCTAAGCTTAAAAAGAAAGAAAGACGGGTATTATGTAGTTCTGGATGTGATCAACATTTACACTTACAATATCTCACTATAGGCTAAATACATGAATGCAGATCATGGCTGATTCTCTGGGATGCATTGCTTTATAACCAGGATTGCAGTCCATACTCTGGAGCTACTGTACAATTCAGTATGCTAATTAGCAAATGAAGAGAGAGCATGACAGTCTAATAGCACAAAATTGCCCCTATTTTCTGACAGTCTCACTGTAATTTAAGTAAAGAATACCAAGCTGTTGTTTCAGCTGAGAGAGAGCCGGTAATGATCCCACGGCCCTCGTTTCAAATCCGCAACATGTACTGTACCTTGGACAAAACAGCCCTAGATGATGATCACTGCAAATCATCATGTTATGACATCTCTATGCTCCGGAGACCAAGGTTTATATGCTTTTGAGACTGCAATAGACCATCACATAATGGTTTGATTGACTCATGTCTGGTCCAAATCCATTTTTAAATGCATGTTTTTGTATTCTAAACTTGCCACTATAGACAACTTTAGTTTTTGTTTATTCTTTAATTTTTCTTAGTTAATTAATAAATGTGTTTTTTTCCGTTCATTAAATTTTTATGTATTTTATTATTTATTTATTCATTCAGTTTTCAAATTAGAGTTTTCTTTGTTTTCAATTGATGGCTAAAATCTCTCGCATCCTGTTTTGACAGGAAGCTGCTGTACTTCTTTCAGAGGCTGTCTGTGACTAACATCTTGTCATTCTGAGTCCAAACCAAACACTTTTACGGCCTCCTGCATCCCCTTGCTCCGAGTGTCAGGGCTAAAGCGCTAAAATGGAGAAAAATGCACCTTGCCCTCATATTGAACACATAAATCATCAGCGCATGGAGGCCTTGACTGCTGTTTCCTTTCCCTCTAATGGATCCCTCGTTCCACACCTCTTCTCCTTCAGCTGAGAATCAGCAAAGACACGGCATTCAGTCAACTGGGTGTGAAAAACACCCTGGGAGATGATCATTATCTAGATCACCCTAGTTCCCAGATGCTTGGTGTGAATTGGTAGATTCTGTGTTTTAGCTCATACAGTCATGGTTATCCTTAGGATGTTGATAGTTTTGGTAGTTTTTCTAGTGGGGAAAAATATTAGTCCCCCCTGTGGTGAAAATCACTTGGTAAAAAATTGTTGAATAAAGTTGTTATTTTTGTTGTCTTTTGCGCATAAAAAGTATTCTCGTCGCTTAATAAACTTAAGGTTGAGCCACTGTAGTCACTTAGACTATTTTAACGATGTCTTTACTAACTTTTCTGGGCCGGCAGATGCAATTACCTAGCAGCCTATGAGGGAGTGAGCCAGCTCTCAAATTTCATCAAAAATATCTTAACTTGTGTTCCGAATTGAGTAATTACTGACAAAATTTTTTTTTTTGGGTGAACCTACCCTTTAAGTGAAAACCCCAAGTATAGGCTACTGCATATTTAATTTAAAGGGGTCACGCGGCAAACGGACCAAGAGGCCAAATTGTTCTTTCTTTGGCAAATGCAAGGTGTTTTTTTGCTGTAGATAAAACTAATAAATGGTTTCTTTACTGGTACACAACCTTTCAATCGAGCCTCTTGTAGCCATTGGCCTACAGTTCAAGGTCTAATCCAGGTCTTTAGAAGCTGTTTTGAGGTGGTTTGCGTCCTCCTATCAAAATCCTCACTAGTCCTCCTTGACCAGCCACAGCACTTTACATTCTGCATGGTAGTGGTCTCACGGTGCTTCGAAATAATTATGTGGACATTGTGACCATCCATATCCTGCACATGAGCAATATCCCAAACCGATTGACCAGATTTAGCCATTTTATTAATATCCTTCTTGGTTGCAGAGGACAGCTCCTTCCATTTGGTAATTTTCGCTGAACCCACAAAATAACATTTAATAATACAGCTAGTACCTGCCTCACCTTAAGTCCCTGCGGGCCCTTGATGGAGACCGTGTGCAATCGAGAAGTCCTGAACTTATCGGCAACACGTACTGGTGCGAATTGGCTGACACTACACTATCCAAAAACTTCTAGATGCTGCAGATCATTAAAATTATGATGGATATCACAGTGAAGGCTGTGCGATCCAGAGTTAGATAAGCACACTTTCAGTCTGCTGTCACATTAAACTTGAATCACACAATGTGAAATTGAAATGAGCTCGCTGATTATATCAGAGTTGCAGCCAATGACATTACTATGAAACAAGAAATAAAATCATTGTCAAGAACAAGTGAATTTCATCCTGAAAAACTCAAAGCTTCAAAGAAATATTCAATTTAAGCCACACAGTGTGTCTTAAACATCTGTAGGAGACAACATTTCCCGTTCCGTGAACAGTTTTATTCCATATCTTCCGTTAAATTGGATTCTGCAGAAATGTATTGGAAGGTTATGAAGGGCAATCTGAAATCGCTTCAAGGCCGTTTTGTTTTTTCTTCGTGTTTTTCTTTCTTTTTAAATCTTACTCACTCCAATGTTCCGTCTACAAAGTGAAGCACTTGAGATATCAGTACAGAGACTACTACTCCCTGGGTATCTCCAAGGTGCAGTTCAATAAAGTTTCATTTTTGTGTTTCATTTTGTAAGAAGCCAAGGGCTACGCAGAACATCAGCTTGACTGGGCTCGGCGAATGACGGCGGTAGAATCTCTCGGCGTGAAACATAGTTACAAAAAGTAAGAAAGAAGTGACTCATGACACATTGTGCCAAAATTATATTTCACAGCAGCGTAGCAAAACTCATATCCCTTGCCAGATGTCTGTAGCCTGCAGTTTGTCTTCCGGAAAAGTCTCGTTGGTAGATTTGAGAGATTTATAGGCACCTTAGCATGAGGTCTCCGCTTGTAAGCAATAAACAACAGACAAATTACCCGCCAGTTCATCATCAAATGATAGAAGACGTTTGACGTGAATCTGGCAACTAGCTTCCAAAGTCATCAAAAACAAGCTTTGTAAGGTGCCTTGTTAGGTTCTTCAATTGTTTGATGATGGATATGTAAAAAAAAAAAATAGACTTGGAAGTGTTTGTGAATGAACAGGCACAATAACAGAGATAATGGAATGGTCTAAGCTAAACACCTTCGGTGGAAATGGTAAAGCCTTGTGAACTAAATGAACCTGAACTTTGCTTAATTCATCTCCATTAGCTTGAAGCAAGCGTATGTCTTTGAGTTGAAGCAAATTGTCTCTCAGTGTCATACAGAATAAATGGACTATGGCTTTTATGTGGAGATAGGATTTGGTGTTTGGTCATTTTTGTGATATTTTAGCAGCATGTGTTTGATTGAAGTGAGCATGTGTATTTTTTGTCAATGGTAACCGACCGTTAGATTTATGTTTTTATTATTAGATTTAAATGTGTATGTTTTCTTGCCATTTACGCTTGTTTCTTCAACATACACAGTTATAAAGTCTGAGACCACTTTGAAAATCTGGGATTTAAAAATAATTTAAACTAGAAATAAACAGAATTTTGGGAGTTAAAAAGATGTGACATTGTCACAATGTCAAAATCATGTAGTTCCAAACTACTGAATCAGTTTTCTGATTCAATCTCTTTAGTATTCAAGAATCTATTTTATTAAGAGAATAAGATTATTCGTTGATTATTATTTTATGAGAACTAGTTCTTTCTCAAAACAGTGTATGGAATTGTTTTGTCTGGTTTGCCTCATTTAGACCCAGCTTTAAAGGCTACGGGCATGTCAAGCGTCCCTGAGGTATGTAAACAAAATGTTCAGCATGTGGGACGGGAGTTCAACTCGACTTCCAACTGCTGCATTCAATTACTCTTTTTGTGCGGTTGTTTGTTTGTGCGCATGTTTGCACATGTACAATTGTTTCATGGATATACATTTTAGGTGTGTAATTCTTAGGGCAAAAGATGTGATCGATCTTTCATTTTAATATGATAAGGGGCTCCATAATGGCTTTTATAGCTTTTGGTGGCCAATAAATTTCAATGCTTTTGATCAGTAATTATTATTTATGCGTTTAGACTTGGGGAAAAAAACCTGTCACCTAAACAGAAAGACAGAAATCTCATAGTTCGACTCGTATCTCTATAGAAACAGTTTGTAAAGGACAGCCATCTTGGACACAAAGGGGTGTAGAAAGTGATAACATTCAAAGGCTCTCTGTGACCTATCAAAAATCATGATCTCTGAAGGTTTGGAAAGGTCAGTGGTGAAAGAAAGCAGGCGATGTGGATTCAAACTGAGATAAAAGATGAAAATCTTTTTCATCTGTGGGAAGGAACTGAGATCTAGTTTATTATGCTTTGGATGAGACGTCTTTTGACTAACAGTGACATAATTTTCAAGTTGGTAATAATCTTTATGAAAACCAATGATGCTAAAAGCAAGCTATTATAAAACAGTCTGATTATTGTCTCGGTTGGCCTAATGTGGTTATCTTAAATCAAATTTTGCATAAGAATAAGGATCCCAGTTGAGTCCGGTGCCTACAACAATTTGCAAACCGGCTTTATTCAATGGTAGATCTTGTGCAAATTGAATCAAGCTTTATTTGATTGTGCAGAACGTATGTTAAATGTAATTGCAGTGTTACAGCAAATCCGTTGTTGCGCTCCGAGTGACATTCACGCAATGTAAGCCATTTGTCAAGGCGTCACAACTCCAGCAAGTACAGTAATGTGAATGTAATAGTGATTTAAGCAGTGGTACCCACAAGTCTTTCATAGTGAGATTCACGTTAATGCAGATTTATGAAGGGCGTCGCGTCCTTTCTGTGATTAGGGATATAATGATTTCATACAGCCAAGCCAGGACGCCTGTCATGACGAGAAACCAGGTTGCAATTATTCATAATTAGATCCCTGTACTCACAGTGTTCTTTTGGAAATAATTGTGGCTTTCTGTAGTTGTTTTCTTTAAGCTGTCCTGATGTTGAGTGAATTGTGACCATTAAAAAGTTTTTTTTCTATTTTATTTTTGGGATTTAACAAAGCAAGTTTGTTTTGCTCAAGTAGCTACTATCTCGCACTTCAGAACAGAGAGAGAACAGCACATACATTATTCTTTAAATGAAAGAAAGTATCACAGAGGAGGATTTTAATAGACTGTGCAGAAATATTTTAGGTTAAAACTGTCTTCCTCAGCAAATACTTCTGTAATGAATGTGTCTGCTGGATAGTGGGATTAAAAGACAGAATTAGATAAAAAGCCAAACGTCTTATGCTTTCCTGGGATAATAAAAATCAAGCATGTGCCTAATACTCAAGATAATTCGCTTACTGGCCTCAGAAAGATAGTATACAGTAGAGACAATGTAACAGTGTCTGTTTGATTTTCAGTAGCCATGGTCCCGGAAGTTTTCACGTTCATCTTTTCCAAAGAGATTTTTTTTAAAGTTTTCAATAAAGAGTTATAAGCAATGAACCAAACCAACTAGCATGAGCAAAAACTAGATTTGAAGCAAAAAAAGTATTGGAAAAGCGAAAGACAAAGGTACAAGACTGTACTTATCAGCTTTAATGAGGGAAAGAACTACAATCCTATAAAGCATTGCAAATGATATAATCAAACAATGGATAAATATAAAACTATTAATTTAAAGATGATTATGTTTATAGAAACAATACAGTTTACATTTTATTGCAAAAAATGCATATATTTAAATAGTTTGAGAGTGTAGAGAGACTTCATGTAAGTGGGCGGGCGCTAAATAATAATTTTGGTGCAATTGATTCTCTGATTGGTGGAGATTCTCTGCAGAATCATGGGTAATGTAGTTCTTTACACTGAATTCCGTTGTTAAACATCCAGAGAGCTGTGCAATAAATATTATCAACTAAATATAAGAACAAAAGTAATTTGGGTTTGAAATTACATGATAGTGAGTACAGTAAATGCCTCTGAATGTACAGTAATATGCCATGATGGTGTGTGTGAGATGAAGTGAGTTAGCCTCCTCACCTGTCTCCAAGTGCGGGCTCATTTCTCAGCTTGATGTTTGAGAGTAATCTATTCCAAGCCAATCAATCCAACCAGAGAATGGAAGGTGGATGTCAGGGGGTCCAAAGTTTAGTGTCGAAGAAGCAGACACTTTGAGATTCCTTAGGCTATACTGTCACAGTTTGAAAAGATAATGACTTTTACTGTGCTAACATCCACTGGGAAATTACTGGCCGTGCCAAAAAAAGGAGGCGGAGAAAAGAATGGAAGATGGAAGGAAAAAGATCCAGGTCATGGGGATTTCTTGTTTACCGCCATTTCGGAGTCCCGGGGCAGGACATTTCCACTGTAAGATGTCCATTTCCTTGATAACCCACAGAAATAATGCGAGAAAGGTAAATGCAGCTCCATTAGCATGCCTGTCTCTGTGCAAAAAGCTGTCTGGAGTGACCTAAAACCTCTCCTCCACCTACATCCTTTTTGACTGACGTTTCTAATTTAATTCCAAGCCTCTCTGTTATTGCAGCTGGGCAGATGCAGATTCTTAACTGGAAGGCGCTTTAATTGTTTCCATGGCAATTAAGTGTACACAGCTGTGATGAATATTCTGAAGCACAATAGAGGGATGAGCAAATTGACCCTGAGTAAACAAATCAGGCTCCTTCTCACAACCAATAGAAAAGGAGCGGAGGAAGTGCAGCATAAGCGACTTTTAAAGGACGTGGTGGGCCTTTATGTTGTAGGTGAATGAAGGGGCAACACAAATATTCACTCTCCAACTAAAATGTCAGCGGTTGCATTTAAAATGTCTAGTAAAAAGGGTCTGTAAATTAATACTATTGTGTGAGGTCAAATAGAAACATTTGCCATGGACGATATTGACATGGACCTGCAGTATAATGGTTACATTTATGTATTATTCAAAGCAACTCAAAAGTACAAAAAAGCGTAAAGTATCTTATGTATATTCCAAGTCTTATGAACATACTGAAAAAGAAGTTTGAACCGATTCTTTCATTGAATTGTTAGTTTATGAATCTGACTGTCCCGATTCTTGAGTTTAAAAGATGGGCCTATGGCTTAAGAAGGTATGGAAAATTACACACAAGTCGTATTTTATGATACTTTTGTTTTTGAAGCTTGATAGCGTCCTCATTAATGTCTTATTGTATTGAAAAGAATGCAGGATATTCTTCAAAAATCCACTTTTGTGTAAATGTTAAATGATGAATTTATGCTTTCGTGTGCATTCATTCTCAACATTCAATGCTCAGCTTTGACAAAGAATGAATTGGTATTGTTTGTGACGAATCTTTTTTTCTTGAGCAATGCGCATACTCATAAAACTAAACATGTCCACACACAGTTTTTATATATATTTTTTTATACTTTATATTTTTGTTATTTGCAGTGCAGCTAGACTTGGAGAAAATGTTATTTCGACAATAAAAAATCCATCAAATCCTCAGCTCAAAACTTCTTTTCATAAGCTTTAAAATGAGTACAGCTACAAAAAAATAAGCTGCAAACTTTAATAATAAAAGCTTTGCTGTTATATCAAAACACATGGCAAGCTTCATGTGCTTTTGGCCCCATGTGTGCACTTTTGTCTGAGTGCCAGTGTGTACTATGGGAAATGGGAGTTCATTATCTGGATCCGTTCTGTCCCGACAGTAGAAACTAAATTTCCGCAATTGCCAGTGTGCCACATGTGTACACCAGCCAATAAATCCTTAGTCTGATTGTTTAGTGGTTTATGCAGCATCTGTGAAGGTGCAATCCACAACAGCCACAGAAGCAATGACTGTTATTCCAGTAATTGAACTCCAAGATGACAAAATGTGTTTAGACACTACATATGCTTGCGGTCAACCCGGAGACTTCTGAGATAGTCGTGAGGGTGTAAGGCGTTCATTCCAACAGAACTGCCAGTTTGCGATTAAAATTTCTCACTGTGAAACATAAACAGCTTGAGAAGAACATCGCGTTCTGCCGTTAAATCATCAGCAAACCTTTATTTAACTTCACACAATGCTGTAGAACAGACTGTGCCTCCTTGTCACCTGACTGTATTCGCTGCAAGAACTTTATTATGTGTCTAATACATTGTCACCTTCTCACGGTTTGGTATGTGCATCCCTCGACAGTGTTTGTGAAGGCTAAATAGAGAGGCGTTTTGTCGCTGGGATCTTCAAATGCTAAACATTAGCTATTGTGCTGTCGTCCTACCTTTCGTGCCTGAGAGTGCCATGGGAACAGATTCTCACATTCACATGCAAATACTCAGAAAAGCATGCATCTCTGTTTGCTGTGTGGATAAACTGGATCTCTCTCTCTCTCTCTCTCTCTCTCTCTCTCTCTCTCTCTCTCTCTCTCTGTCTCTCTCTCTCTCTCTCTCCCCGTGCACCTTTCATCTTTTCTATCAGAAGGAGCTGTTTGCTTCAAAGATGAAACCCTTTCCACAGGCCTCTCAGAACCACACATTTTAAGACCTCTTTTGGATGCTGTAAAAGGTAGTGCTGATAAGAGGAAGTGAAAGACAATACCCATCACTTTTTGGTTATTTAAACGAAGTAATGACAATAAATGTTCAAATGGGAATGTGGAGCTTAGAGATTTCTCGAATGATGAGGAAAATCACGATGATGTTTCCTGAAAGACTGTCAGACAGCAAATTGTAGCTAAAGCTGTGGTTTCTACACTTTATCACAACATTTTTTTTATTTTGTCAAATCAACTCATGTAATTTATGTGGTTGAGATAACATAATATTTTGAGTTTCAGTTGATTAAACCAATCTTCTTCATTGTATTAACTAAAAAAATTATAATTTCAATGAACTCAACATTTTTAGGCAACTAGGTTACTTACTTTTTTAAGTTAAACCAACAATAATTTATTTACAGTTACCTGAACAAAAAATTACTCTGCTGTGGAACATTATATATATTGATTTGAAGCTTTACCAATCATGATTTTTCTCTTTCACTGCCTCAGCGTTAGTCGACTCAGGAGCTGCTGCCAACTTCATTGAAGCCGATCTCCTAGAAAGGCTCAAAATTCCTCAAGATCACGGCTATTGATGACAAACCTATTGGAAATGGCCTAGTTCAATTCATCAATGCTGCCATTCAACTGCAAGTGGGTCTACTGCACAAAGAACAGGTAGAGTTTTATATTGTCCAGTCTCCTTGAAACTCCATTAATCTTGGCTATTAGCTCTCCACAATCCTGACATTTCTTGGTCTGAAGGAGAACTTATAACCACAAGAACCTAGAATACATCCGGCCTGCCAAACATTTTAGTCCAAGTCAAGCAAGATGGCCACTGTTCTTCACAAGATTCAACTTTACTGTAACGTATCAACCTGGAAGCAAGAACGGCAAGGCTGACGCCTTATCACGTATCAACGAAAAAGCTCAAGTGAACCTTTCCAACTCTCACATTCTTGACCCTTCTATAATTTTTGCACCGATTAGGTGGGATATCATGACGGACATCATGATACACTGACTTCCCTGCAGGTAAACTCTTTGTGCCTTACCAGTCTGTGATTTACCCTATTGCTTCTATTAAATCTCCCTTTGCTCTCCCCAAGTCTGTTATACACTATTACTTTATATAAATATTTTTTAATTTATTTATCATATTAAGCCTTAAATTTAAGATTAAACTTTCAATATTTATTCATTTATTACAGCTTCATATAACTCTCTTTTTATTGTGCTACACACTTTTGATATGAAATATGGCTTGATATTTGAAGCTATACCAACCACACTGAGCCAGAAATATTATTTTTTATTGATTTATGAAGTCTGGTCCAAACTCAATATGGCAAGATTTGAACATTTTTCAGTATGCTTTCACAAATAAAAGGCCTGCTGTTTTGGGCCAGAATTTATTGAATGCAACTTTAGAAAACATTCTCCATTTTCTTCATACATATAGTATATTAAAATAATATGCTAGTGTGTCCTCAGAGATTGTAAGGATGCTGGAAAAATATGCTTTTGTAGATGCTACAATAAGATGTTTTTCAGATGGTTTATGCCTCTATATTGCCTAAAACATTACATATAATATATCCTGAACGTCATTCTAATGCAAACGTGATCTCAAGGATAAAATGGCATCCCTCTTCCAGAGGTGTAACATACTGGTACTTATATTTAGACCAAAACTAATGGGGAGGTGGAGGGGGACTTATTATGCAAGTTTGAAAGTTGGTTTCACAATCACTTTTTGACATATTAACCATTCTCATTTAACCATTCAACTTTGCTGCTGAGACAAGAGAGTAATTTTCTTTGATCTTTTATTCTAATTTAAGCAAATGGTCTCAGAGGATAAGCTAATATAGAAGTTGTAGGCTCACACAAGTTCAAACAAGCCAATGCCGTACACATTTGTTCTGGTGATGAAAGACAGAAAGAGACAATAGTGCTGTGTTCAAAGGAAATGACATAAGTTGGCAGTAATTACAAAAAGAAACTTAACTGAGCTATAAAGCAAAAGTTCAAACTCGATGCCATTATAAAAGATCCTGTAGAAGTTATGCTGTGTAGCAGAAAGTACAAGAATAATCACCCAGAAATTTAAATACCATCATGATTTGACAAAGAATGAATAATTTCTCTCATTGAATGTAGTTCCTAAAAGTGGTCTAAATGATTTGTATGAATCATACTGTCCTAGCTCTAAAATTCAATTCACTGACTAAATAATCTAGGTGATAATTAAATAAAATTAATTTTTGGAAGGTTCCTCACTTCAGAATTTGAAGGTAGAGCACCTGCTTTTATGATCCTTTTTTAAGTTTGAAAGTTTGAAAAGAAAGTAGTATGTCATATTGGAACAAAATATGAGTTTCATTACAGAATTCCCCTTAAAGAACAAAACGTCCTGTACTGCACAATCATTTATCATATTTTACTTTGCACATTTAGTCATGTCATTTAGGTAAATTATTGGATGCAACATTCCATTCCATAATTTGAATCGATACACTTGTGGTTCCCTGAAATAGTTTTTCCGTAACAGATAGTATGCACAACAGTGCTGGGCACAGAGTCAGGGAAATATTTCTTTCTTCTTGTGTCATTGCTCAATGATGAAGCACCTATACCTCAAATTGGATTAAAACTAAGGGTAAGCAGCACAACGTCATGTCATAATTGAATGAAATGCACAAAGCAAGGATTTATGCACTTTCAGGAAAAAAATCTTTAAAAATTTACCTTTTGGGGTTCAACAGCTTGTCACTGGGGCAGTACCATTAAAAGAACATCTTTGTACCCTTTTTATACTCCTAAAAGGTGCATATTAGTTCCTTAGAAAAGCAGTGCCCCTAAAGGTAAAATGTTTGCAATGAAAAATTAAATCTCTTAACTCAATTTTCACACTCTTAATAGTTTAATTTGTCCCATTGCAATATATAAGGGAGATTTTTTATTTTTTTATTAATTAAAAGATGTCATTATCGACACCTCTCCAATTATGCGTTGTGTTTAATAGCACTCTGTGCTAGAAATGACTGGAAGTGAGTGAGGGTTTGTGTAAAAATGTACATAAATGAATAGTTCTACCATGAAACACTATTCACGTTCTGATTGGTTGTTTCAAACAATCTATTTCATGTATTCAGTACTACTTCCCTTTATGACCACGACACATCCAAAATATTACACTAAGTGTGAGCGCTATGCAAATTCTTATTCTAGCCCTCCATCCTCCCCAGCACCACCTGCATATATGGGGGATCTCCCTCTCTCTAGCACTCATGTTTCCTTTTAATTTTACGTAACATTAAAGGGATACTTCACCTCTGGAAAGATGAATGTGTATTTAAAATGGGCCATTTATGTAGTAGAAATGTGAAATTATTTTTGAATTTGGAGCCTTCTAAACTGAGAAAAGCCATACAATTTATTTTTGGCTCATGTGGATGAAAGACAACAACTCCCAGAATGCACTTGCTTCGCTGCCCTACAAAGCCACTCCCAAGCCATGCCTACCGGTTAGAGCGCCGTTAAACAACTAGGCTAGGCTACTAGTTGACTCGAAACTTAAAAGACACCGTTTTATCGTGAGTCTCCGTGACAAGTCTGTCCGGAATTGGCCCAAAAGGTCCAGGATTCGGCTTTTGCATTCTACAGTCGCCATTCATTATGTTTACTGTGGCGAGCAGGACAAGCCTGAGGGCCGGGGGAGAACGACGCGAGGCCGGTGGCGTGATTACTGATGAGCGACACCTGTGAGACGCACCGGTCTCGTATCTCAGGGAGGAGCGGGAATTTTCTTAGCAATGCTAAAACGCACATCAACCGATCACTTGTTTAGCGTTCATGTAAACACTACATTCAGATTCACCAATCAGAATGAATTAACTTAGTTTGGTACAAAAGGTGTGCATGTAAACAATGAATGGCGACTGTAGAAAGCAAAAGCCGAATCCCGGACATTTTGGACGATCTCGACGGCCGGAAATGTCCGGGAAAAAGGATGCATGGTAACCCCCACTACTCAGCTTTCTCCACAGAACAAGAGCCTATTAGCTTAGCTTCCAAAAAAAGATGGCTGACACTATTTGTACATTCTGTGTGTGAGATCTATGGGCGGGTTGAAAACATGCGGAACTAGCTAGTACTGGCTGTAGTCTCTAGCCTCTGGCCAAAAAATCCTCCGATGACAAAAAATACATACATCTCTCGTCTCAGGGGGACATGAGGGAGGGAAGCATGGTAAACTATCCCAAGAGTTGTCATGACTGAAATCCTTTTTTTCATTATGTGTCTAATTATTATATATATTTCAATGTTATCATTAATATTTTATGGTAGACTTTAGTATTTTTAGAGATATTTTTAGAAAACAAAATGATAGTCTATACAAAAGTTTTTTGAAAAGTAATAAAAAAACCATAAAGACTGTTTTAAGCATCGTATAATGCAAAGACAAATGTTGAAATCTGCTAATTATAATAAAACTCAACTGCTAGGACATAAAAATTGCCATAAAACTGAAGCTGAAGAAACACCCATAAATGCTTCTTTATTGAGAGCCATAACATTGTGGCAAGCTTATGAATAATAGACTACAACAAAATGTTTTTACTTTGTAAAACGATTTAGAGAGTATTAGTGAGAATCAAAAAGAAAAAGAAAAAAGCAAGCATAAATCTCAAACAAAGCACCATTCCCATTTGCTGTTTAAAAAATAGAAAAAAGAGTGTCTCTTGCAATTGGAAAATTGCTGCACTTGTGCTTTAGTGGCTTCCATTTGGGTTTGTTTATTGTTCCTTGGCTGCATTAGGCCAAATTCAATAGATTATGAAGGGAAACATTTAATCATTTATGGTGGGAGAAATTGCTTTTATTGCTGCACACTGTGAAATGAAAACAAAGAATACAACGCACAAACCTCGTTGGGCCTGCACAAATATGTCTTACTTAAGAGGCCAGATATGTAATCATACATTCATAAGACATCCAAGCAAGAAGGAATAACTTAGTAAAGGCGATTAGTAAAGAATTGCATGATATACTGTATATATATAGTTTTGCTCCAATATGAAATACAAGCTAAAAGTCTGCAAGCAGTGTGTTTTGCCAGAACCTCCCTAGTCCTTTCAAGGCAGGTGGAGTTATCTGAAGCGAATGAGTAATGATTGTTGGCTCCCATCACAAACCCACTGCAGATGTGTTTGTTTAGCAGGGGTCACCCTGTATAAGTGAGTGCAATATAGCAAGTCACATAGGATGAGATTTTCACTTTTCACTATATATATATATATATATATATATATATATGTATGTATATATTTAGGTTTAAGCCATGGTTTAAACTATGGTACTTCTCATAGAAAAGTGAAAATCTCATCCATTTATTTATTTATTTAATTTTGTAACAGGGTTGGAAAGGCTTGTTAGGGCCAAATGTTTCTAGCTATCATTTCCCATAAATGAAAGAGAAATATTTGTTTGATTTTTTTTTTCTTACAATAACATGGCAGGGTTCAGTGGTCAAAGCAAAAGTTGTCAGAAGTTTGTGTAGAAATTGACAAAATGGAATGAGATTGTTTACTTGTCTCCATCATGCTGTGGAAAAAGTAATGTTAGCTTTTCTTGAAACAAAAGATTGTCAAAATTATGCCCTTGTTGTATGATTTTAATTGTTAGATACAGTCATGAAGGTCAAAATCTCCTGAGGTGGAACGGGCCAAATTGACAATTTTAAGGGGGGAGCCAGACATTTCATGTGTTTACTGTAAAACTAGCTACTTTTCATGCTAGGCTAATTTGAAGTTAGATTTTAAAAAGACACCAAAGTTTACAGTGACAGTTGTCTTGCCGATGGCCAGGGAACAGACATTTCTCACTTAAAAATAAAAGGCCAAGTGTCAATTTGGCATACATTAGCTGTGAAGTGCAAGACATATTTTGTTTCTTTCGACCAAATGAATATACACTCAAATACCATGGAATTTGCATATATATTGGATGAGCCTGCAAAACTGTCCAATTATGACAAAGTATTTTTTAGCATCATTATTTGGTCGATTTATGCACAAAAGCTTAATCAGGAAGGATACTGTCTCCTGTTGCCATGGAAAATATTTGGCAAATGAGGACCGTTGGCATTCTTGAAAAAGATTCAATGACATATTATCATATAACATTCCGACGCTGAGCCAACCCAATACTGATGTGAATTAATAGCATAGTAAATTTGAATTAAAAAATTTTTTTGTCTTTAGGGACAAGACGGTGCTTCTGGGAATCTGCCCAGCGCCCACAATCCGGATTTAATTAAAAGTCTATTCTCCATCTGATATCCAATACACATTTAACCATGTCTGGTTTGGTTTGCAGGTTTGATTGGTCTTCCATCCAGTCTTTTTGTCTGTTTCTGCATGATTCCATGCTTCATTGAGATGGATTATTCTGCTGTTCCTTCAGGTTCCGGTATTTAGTTTTTTTTTCTCTTACAGAATTTAGATTAAAATGATAAAGTATTGTGTGCATTTTTTAGTTTTGCTTGTCGAGTAACAATGTTAAAACTCTGACATGCTCAAAGCTCATAAAAAATTGTTTTAGAAAGGGTATATTTCATGGTGACTCTTTTGTTTGTAAAGGCAATTTAAGAGCAAAATGTCTCTCTAAATAAAAATGGCACTAAATAAAAAATAAACAAATTCCATAGGGCACTGCTAAGTAGGTCTACTGCAAATCCAGGGAATTTGGCATGAAAATTCCTCAAATTTACTAATGGAGGTGATGTGCCCTTCAAAGTATGTGCTTTTTCTGCTGTCAGTGGATTTTCCTTGCAGTTATCTGCTCAACACAATTTGTGCCATTTGTACGTGCCATACATCGCTTACATTACTGCCTTGACGCTTCATTTCTCTGAAGAATCTTTCCATCTCACCCTGAACTGCCATTATATGGCAGACCATTTAGAAAAATGATGCATGAGCCAAAATACTTGCAAACTGACAGTACACATAACACGAAGTGCAACGTGTATATTAGAAACGTTTCCGTGTGTACTTTGTGTGTATATATATATATATATATATACACACACACACACACACATACATATACATATAGTACAAAGTATATTTTCAAAGGTTGAAACATGAGTAAAGATCTGGCAACCCCATCCGGCTGGTACTCCATGTTTCTGTTGTGGTGTCAATATCCACTCTGATGTCTGATGGAATAAACACTTAAGCTTTGGCCCTTGTTGTATCTTAGAAATGTGTCCTGGATCAAGGCCGCACCAAAGTGTACTTCACGAGCCGCTGAGTGATCATTAGTTTCCTCTTCTCTTGTCGGTTGCAGTTGCACGCAAGCCACACTTTTGAGTTAAGTGTCATCCTTTGGCTGTGTTCTACTGACCCTTGAGTCCTCTGGAGTCTCTAGACTATGACAGGAAAAGGTCTCAGTAGAACTACTGTGAACATAGGAGTTGAAAAAGCTATGTTTTTTAGGAGTTAAAAAGCTACTTATTTTAACCATTCAAGATGTTATATCCAAGCGGCCTTGGGTTGTTTGATCTTGGCTTGGACCCATAATTCTCCATTACTCTCCTCTTATATGTCATTTAAAGGATTAGTTCACTTTTAAAATGAAAATTCTGTCATCATATACTCACCCTTAAGTTGTTTCAAACCTGTATGAATTTCTTTCCTCTGCTGAACACAAAGGAAGATATTTTGAAAAATGTCAGTAACCAGACAGTTTTTGGTTCCCAATGACTGCCATAGTAGGAAAAAAATATACTATGGCAGTCATTGGGAACCAAAAACTGTCTGGTTACTGACATTTTTCAAAATATCTTCCTTTGTGTTCAGCAGAGGAAAGAAATTCATACAGGTTTGAAACAACTTAAGGGTGAGTATATGATGACAGAATTTTCATTTTAAAAGTGAACTAATCCTTTAAGCAGTATCGCATGTTTATTTAATTGGCTTTTAAATGGATGTTTTTAATACAAATACAATCTTTACTCTTACTCTCAGTGGCTGCGTGAAAAAGTCTTAGTACCGATCCAATAAATGACTCTTATGAACTGGTTCTTTGTAGTGAATCAAATACGTGCAGGACGATTGCTGAAACGAATGACTTTCATGAGTTGGTTCTTTTGAAGAATGGTTCAGAAAGACAAGTAATTGGAGAGAGAATTTGGTTAATATGTTAGCAAAATGGAATCAAAATCAGAAAATCTATTTCTAGTTGAATCTATTTGATAGTCAGTCATACCTCTCTTAAAATATATGGTAAAAGTTCTTGCCTTATCTGCACAGGCTTACGCAGTTAGTTCGAATTAATAAAATTGAATTTGAGTCATATTTCCTCTCCAGAGCACATTTAAATTCAAGAGATAGGATTTGCTGTTCCAGTCATAATGGACTTTGATTGTATTCGGCTGCTTGGAGTCACAAACACAAACCGAAGCGAACGGGGGTAGCACGTCTACTTTCATTCAGAATATTAAATCTTTCTGAACACAATACTAAAAGCAGTGTCTGCTTTTTTTTTTTTTGTAACGTGTCATACAAAGTGGCTGTTTTAGCAAAAGGAAATGGCCTAAGCCCTCTCTTTTCTGATAAGAGAGGTAATTACAGTGGTTTTGGACAAGGCCGGCACTGTCGGGCGATTTCAGAGCAGAAAACGTGCAGATTAGAATACACACAAAAGTGCTACTGGGATTTCAGATTACAGGTGGTCTCGCACATAACCGCATTATTTGATGATGCATTGTTTTGTGAAGTATTCTGACAGTGGAAAGAGCATGCTTGCATCCCATTCTTCTCTTCTGACATGATGTCCGAGATCTTTTATCATCAATTTTGGGTTTCAAAACCCCTGTTTTGGTTCTTTTAAATGGTTGGTAGCTGCTGCGTCCTTTCTTAAAATCAGCTTTCTGGAGGCGACGATATTTATTAGCTTCTAAACACTAATACAATGTTTAAATTACATCCAGAGCTCATTATTCTGACACATGGTGCATAAAAAGGGGATTTCTGAAGCAGTTTCCTCAGTGATCGCATGAGTACATTAAGCTCCAATTAAAACAGGAAGGCGAAATCTAGCGTTGTTCGCTATGACATCATTTGGACTCGATTTGCTCTGTACATCAGAAATCAACAAAAGAGGCTTGAATTTACAGCCCATTTTAAAACAATTAAACTGGATTTATGGGGCCTTTAAATTGCTTGCAGCTTTTTAAAGATGTTTTAGCAGCGCCATAAAAAGCACTCTCGCAAATAAGAAAAAATAACTTTGGCAGGGAGATGCAGTATTAAGCTTTTTATTGGCTTGTTACAGTAGTTTCCTCGCACCCTTTTGTTGTTTTGTATTTAAAGAATAGTTTGCTGTCATGTTGTTCCAAAACGGTTTGACTTTATTTCTTTAATATTGCATGTAATAGAAGTGAATGAATCAAATCAAGTCAAAATGATGTATATACACTGTTAAAAGTTGCTGCCTTAAATTTTTTAAGTATAATCAACTTGGATGTTTAAGTAATTTCAACTTAAATTACATTAAACTGACTTGAAAAACTAGTTGAATCTTGTATAAAAGGTTGAAAATGGCTTAACTTATTTTGATGAGTTAAAGCAATGTAAAAAACATGTTGTCATGACTTATTGATTTTTAATGAATTGGTGAATCAGTTCATAAAAGTTCACAAATGATTCATTTACAAACTCACTGAATCAAAGATCCATTTGCAGTGGCTAACAGCTCACTGAAGGGGAAATTATGCAGAAGTCATATTTCAATCAGTTTCTCATAAAGCTATGACTTGGAATATAACAAATAGATCGCACAACCACTTTTATCATATTTTTATATCTTGACAGTCTCTGAAATTCACTTATTTTACTTAAAATATTTTTGGGTGATCGATCATTTAAAATTATTTTTGGTCTGGCTCAGAATTACTTCAAAACTGTTTGTTTGCTTGGAGTTAAAAGCTGCTTATAGTTTGAAAACTACATTAATTTCTCATGGCATTTTTCATGAGTGCAGACAGTGTACTGAAACTACTTTTTAGACTAACTTTGATTAGAAATTTATTTTAAAGACAATTTAGAGAAGGCTCCATCCATTCACGATAGATCAAAAGAAAGTCGGCAGCGTAAAGTGAAATAATGACTCTCTTTCTAAAATAGATGAATTTATCATTGTCAAAATACCTTTTTTGTCATGCTTTGACCTCGGTATTTGTTGTTGACAGTCTGAAATGATGATTTGGATGAGAAACAGCAGACATTGACCCTATCTGTCACAGCACATTTATGCCATGCATGGGTGCATGCTTGTACTGCAGTTTCACAATGCCATCTGAGGAAATAATCATTTTATTTTATTTGGGGGGGTTAATGTCTAATGTTGTTTGTCAGGGCAAATACCACCATCTGTGACACAAATTGCACTAACCTTTTCCCAAAAGCTAATACATCCATGATTCACAGTAAACAAAATCTATGAATATGTTATATCTTGCAAAATAACTGCAGGAATGTTTTCAACAAATAAAAAGTAGAATGCTTTGTTTTGTACAGAAACCCTGAACCAAGGTAACTACCTTCCTTTTTCATAGTTCACATTTTTTTTGCCCAGACAAATGGGCACAAAATATCTCAGTAATTTTTTTTTATTTTTAAAAAAATATATTTTTCAAAGTTGTAAATAACGATTATTGAAATAGTTTTTACAAGAGCATTTCACATTTAATTCAGTGTGTTACTTGGACAGTTTCTCAGAATGGTTTCAAAGTAAATATCATTGCTGTTTTAAGAGATTAAAAAAAGGTCTGCAAAAAGTAGTGCTGTCAAATCGATTAATTGTGATTAATCGCATCTAACAGACAGTTAATGTAAGTTTGTAAATATATATATATATATATATATATATATATATATATATATATATGTACGTATGTGTGTGTGTGTACGTGTAAAACTATATACAGTATATACTTTTATGATTGGTGCGATTAATCGATTTGACATCACTGGCAAAAAGCGTATTGGCTGAGAGTGACAGTGACATGTTGGCTACTTATACATTTATACATAAAAAGTATACAACAAATTTACATGACAACAGCAAAACAGAAATGAAATAGACTGGAAGGCACTTAAAAATAACATTATTTTAGACTTAACATTAGTACATGAATGCATTTCTCAATGCAATTCGTCAAAAGGAAATGCTTTTGCTCTAAGACTGCTTAGGAACAAGCTTTGAAAGACTTTGAAAGGTCAGGGAGAATAAGTCATTGCAAATGAGACGAGACTCTTCTGAAATCTTGTCTCCAGGTTTTTGAAAACTCATAATCTGTCACTCATAAACTATGTTCCAGTTGTCCGAGCTACATCTGCGCCATTTCCCAGACGGAGGCTTTATCAAAGGAATAGAGCCAGGATTTAAACTTCAAGACAGAAAGTACAAAACACCTTGTAAATCAGCTACAATGAAAGTCTGAAACCATCATCTACATGATATGCCAACTGAGGTAAGAGAAAAGGCAGACCTCATGGTCATTCTTTACAGCTACACCTACTAATTATCAAGGGAAGGGTTCAGGATGGAGGGTGTTTCAGGAGAAATGGGCATATGGACTTTCTTTGCATCACTTGCCTCTAAGTCAATTAGAATGCTACTAAGAGAAAAAGTCCCCAGCACAGTACATTAGCTGCCAGTGATTTGAACATTTATCACTTTAGGACAAGAGGCCACTGCGCTTGCCTGCATAATGGTCCTTACCCTTTTGGGGGCCAAGAACAATGTTGTATGTTGACATAACCACCCCTGTGCTCATCTAGTGCAGGCAGTGAACACTTTAAGTAAGAACACTTTGGGCCCTATTTTAACGATCTGAAACGCAAGTATCAAACGCGAAACGCAAGTAACTTTGTGGGCGGATCTCGGGCGCTGTTGCTATTATACCAGCGGGATAAATGACTCTAGCGCCCAACGCAAATCTAAAATGGGTTGGTTTGAAGTAGCTACATTACTCATAGGTGTGGTTTGGGGCGTAACGTGCAATAAACCAATCAGAGCGTCATCTCACATTCCCTTTAAGAGCAGGTGCGATTGTTCAATGGCAGATTACTATTATAACAGCGTATTTGCCAGGCGCACGCAACTTAAAATGATGGTAAAGGTGATTTCGCAGTCTTCGGAATTTAGTTTCCTGGTTCTTGACGGACAACCCACTTTGTCAGATATCCTTATATACCTATGTGTCTTGCCACTATTGATCAAACAGGTTTGATCCGTCATTACTACAATTAGCTTGAATAAGTTGGGTAAATGTGTAAGCTAGATTTATGCCTATTTTTTCACATCTTCATGGACACCACAATGATTTCCCTCGTGTGGTAATATTTTTCCTTGCAATTATGTATGGTTTACAAAAATGGGAACTGCTGCGCGTCTGTGTAGATGAGAGAGGCAAAGTGTATGCGCGTTGTGCACACGCTACAATACGCTTAAAATAGCATCTGAATAACGAACCACTGACTTTAGACTAGGTTTTTCCTGGTTTGTGGCGGAATTGTTTTCTGAAACTGCAAAATACTGTAGCAACAGGGAACGTTTGCGCCGGTCGGAACACGCCTCCTCTTTTCGCTGAATTTATATCTCACATTTGCGACTATTTCTCACAATTACAACTATATATCTCAAATTTGCAACTATTTCTCACAACTGCAAATTTATATCTCACATTTGTGATTATTTCTACCAATAACGACTACAATTTTTCTCTCATTTGCCACTATTTCTCACATTTGCCTCTATTTCTTACAATTGCGATTTTATATCTTACATTTGCGACTATTTCTCACAATTATGACCATATCTCTCATTTGCAACTATTTCTCACAGTTGCAAATTTATATCTCACATTTGCGACTATTTCTTACAATTGTGAATTTATATCTTACATTTGCGACTATTTCTCACAATTACAACTATATCTCTCATTTGCAACTATTTCTCACCATTGCAAATCTATATCTCACATTTGCGACTATATCTACCAATTGCGAGTTTGTCTCAAATTTGTGACTTTCTCACAATTACGCCTGTCTCACATTTAAGACTATATAAAACATTTACATATACTTCTTACAATTGTGAATTTTTATCTCACATTGGCTTTTGTGTTTATATCTCTCGACTATTTCTCACAATTACGACTGTCTCATTTGCGATTGTTTCTCACAATTGTGACTACAGTATATTTATCATTTGTGACTATTTCTCACAATTGCAAATTTATCTCACATTGGCTATATTTAAATATCTCATGACTAATTCTTACAATTACGACTATATCACATATTTGCGATTATTTCTCCCAATTACGACTATCTCACATTTGTGACTGACCCGGTTTCACAGACAGGGCTTAGATTAAGCCAAGATTAGGCCTAAGCTCAATTAGGGCATTTAAGTAGCTTTTATAAATGTGCTGTAGAAAAAAAAAACCATTACTGGTGTGCATCTTGAAACAAAACAATCGCACTTACATATTTTAAGATATCAGTGCAAGTTTCTTTCAGTTAAAACAGCTTAAACATGCATTTTAGTCTAAGACTAGCTTAAGCCTTGTCTGTGAAACAGGTGGTATATGTCACATGTATGATTATTTCTCACAATTGTAAATATATCTCACAATTGTGACTTTATTTCTCTTAATTGTGACTACAAAATACAGAATTAAAAGCCTTTTTTTAGCACTTTTCAGACAGCTGTCAGTCATAGCCAGAAACTTCTCCTGGGTCGGCATCATTTGGGATTATAAAAGTGGCTTCAACATGAAAACAAGCACCGCAGCCTTATAATGTGTTATTCATAATGCTGAGAACTGACTAAAACACTTTAACTTGAAAAGCACTGTGTGGCTTTTAGCTCTGCAGGTCCACTCCTGCCTTGGTCTCCAGCTGTCTTAAAGTCTGCTGACGCAGCATGTGATTAACATATACATGAGAGGTGTTTCACACCTGAGCTTTTAAACAGCATTTCTCTGTGCCGCATGTGGCCAAAGCAAGTTTTCTATCAGAAAAGAGTTGAGTCTGTCAGAATTGCAGCTTTACAATTCACTGCGATGTCTTCGGATAAACAGAAACATCATATGATGTGTGCCGACTGCCGATGCACTCAATGACCTCGTTGGATATCAGGACTGTCATGGAACTTAAAAGAGAGCTTCCTGGCAACCTCAACCACTTCCTTAAGTAGTAAAAGCTGTCTCCGTGAGACATTAAATTGCCATCTGGCTTGATCACCGATAGGTTTGACTCAAGTCAGTGTTACCAAACTGACATCTGGACGCAAAGCAGTTTCATAATAGTTACTTAAAGGAATAGTTCACCCCAAAAAAATATTTTCACCCTGTCTTTCTAATCCTGTATGCGTTTTTTTTTTCTTCTATACTGTATATTACACATACATATCGAAAAGAGCAGCATAATGAGTAAAATATCTCAAAATATCACCTTTTTGTGAAATGTATATATACAGTAAGACTAAATAATTTAAAAAAAAACTTTTTTAGTGAACTATCCCTTTAAGATGACTAGCATATTCAAACGGCCAGCAGTCACACCGCAGACAAAGTCTATGATTTGTCTGGTTGAGTTGAAGTTTTTTGCTTCCTTCTCTATATTTAACTAACTCTTAAATTTCTGAACTTTGTCCTTGGATTCTGTGGGCGAAAAACAGGACGAAACGGGGGAAAAA
Organism: Phoxinus phoxinus; assembly: GCF_949152265.1. NCBI lineage: Eukaryota > Metazoa > Chordata > Actinopteri > Cypriniformes > Leuciscidae > Phoxinus > Phoxinus phoxinus. The sequence continues at coordinate 15,173,578 of NC_136900.1, forward strand.
AGAAAGAAACGTCAGTCCGCTTGCCATTCCCCATCCGTATACCTCCTCTAAACGTTCTTTTCTCATCTCTCTCCAGAGTTTCACAGCCTGTGCCAAAGATGAACTGAAGCATTAACAAGCTCAAATACTGCTGGTGTGTTTCTCTCACACAAGCCCTGAGCTTTAGGCCAATACAGCCAAACAAACATTCTGCCATATTTCACAGCCCCTTGAGTTGTCGCAACCCCAGGCAGATCAATAGGTCGGGTGACAAGATCACACACATAGTGAATGTCTGAGGTGCCAAACTAACAACTCGGCCTAGAAGGTCGTCCTCCTATTGACATTTATGAGCAGATTTGGTCTTTGTATTGTTAGAAAAGACTTTGGTTTGCCCTTTTGGTGAATCATGCTGTTTTGTCCTTGAGTGAGACTGTGAGAGAGAATCAAGGGTGGTTTTGGTTGGGAAAAAGTACAATAAAAAAAAGTCCAAGGCAAACAAAGCATTTATTCAAGTGGATTTTTCATAATAGAATTTTAAAAAAGACACATTATTTGTACTTTTTCCCCTATTTTTTTATATTTTCTATTATGAAATATCCAGGTAAATACAGGCTTTTTAACAAACCTAAAAAAATGTAGGATATCAGAAATGATCGATGCAAAGAGGGTGTAGCCTATTTTAAGCTGACTCTTTTCTATAGATTAAAATAACCACATCTGTAAGCTAATTGAATGGTGTGTTGAAGTATGGGAAATCGTTTTCATTAATTATTAGGGCATAATTCCAGTGCAGTCAGTCAGGATGCATTAATGACATCTGCTGGTGTGTTTCTCTAACTTCCTTCTGAACAGACAGATATGCAGCGTATGGAGATGTCCAAAAGTAATTTTTGTATATAAGTGATTCTTATGGGTCAGGGCCTGCTGCATGGGGGCCCTCAACACATTTTCAAGGGGGCCACAAAATGATTTAAAATGAGGGGGATGGGAACTGCCTTGGCCTTGAATAAAAATAATATGCTGAGACCAAATTGGTGCAAACTCCAAAATTATGTTGATAAAATATATATTTACAAATTGCAAAGTTGCTTGAGTCCACATCAGCGATTTCAAGGTTAAACTGCTGGTATAGCATGGTTACACTCCCATTCAACACTAATGTAAGTTTCCTGTCAATAATTATTTAAGCAAATGGGCCTGTACATTTTTAGAATTATAACATATCAATATTCAGTATTGCAATGTACAGCACTGTAAAATATTGCAAGGATTTTACCAAATTTAACTTTAATTTCTAACACAAAAAAAATTATTCTGAATTTTACTGTTGAATCTTCAAGGGACTCTTGAAGAAAAAATATGAGATGGGAGGAAAAATTATACATGCAATGCTTTTGTTTCTCACAAAAAAACTGCATTCACTTACAAAATGTTGTGCGTTCCCTCAAGAAACTTTGCGTTCATATGAAAAGAACTCAAAAGTTTTGCCAGCAAATGCAAAGTTTCTCAGTGGAACGCAAAGCTACTGCAAGGGAACGCAAAAGCATTGAAATACTGAATGTTTTTTCCTCCCATCTCATATTTTATCCAGCATCACCATGTCCCTTTAAGGCTCCATATAAATCAATGCAGGCTAGGCCATTTCTTTTCAAAACTTAAACAGTTACTCAGAAATATACATATTTTAATTTTCATAAGTTCAAAATAAGTTCACTGACTTTTAGAAGTCGAAGCATCAGTGTTTGTTTTCTCGCCCCATGATCGTTCGGGAGCGGGTTTCTCTTACTATTGTGAAAGGCAAAACACGAAATGGAGCTGGAGCAGAGCGATACAGATTGCTTTGAGCAGGGAGAGTAAATAACTCCGTTCCACTCATATGTTTTACCAGTCCGGTTTTCAGTCTGCATGTGTCCCAATTTTGTCTGAAAAATAAATTACCCTATAATATTTACTTTTATAGAACTGTTGTAGGTACATTAACTTTATGTTGTAGTATTGTAGACAAGCACGGCTGTGATTGCATACAGATATTCACTACATCAACACAGTGTGAGCCTAGTGGTTTCTTATGTAATAATAAATAAAAAAAGTCTGTTGGACCGGAAATAAACAGTTAATTCCTCACATTAAAAATATGTGCCCCCAAATCATTCTCTTGCATAAACAACCATAACAGAGAGACGGAGGAGTTCCCCAAATCATCCTCCATGTCTCCTCAGTGCGCAGCTCCCTGTGATTCTTTTCTCCTGCTGCTGCAGCTCGCGGCTGTTCAAACATTCGCGATCTCTCTCTCCTCACAGCGTCTCACCAAGAATGTCAGCCGTCTATGTCTAGGTTTTGTTTAAAGTCTGAATCTTTTCTCTTTAAGTCTGAGCTCGGTTATCAAGGAGACCATATAGGTATTTCTCAGTGTGAATATCCTTTGAGTAAAGTCAACATCTGAGTCTTCTGTCTCCGCGCTCGCCAATCTCGCGCACCGCGGACACGGGACTATTAACCGTCCGCAATCTCCTCAGTGGGAATGGATACGGTGTCTTTGCTCTTTTTTTATTCGTGAATGGACCCCAAAATAGACAAGTCTAGTCGATTTATGTGACTGTTTGCTTTGACCGTCTTTTCCAGTTCTTTGACTGCGTTTAGGCTACTCGCTGGTACTAGATTGCAAACTTGTGTTTTGGACTGCCAAAGAAGGGGAAATGATGGACAAAGACGGACTGGTTGTGCTGTTAGTTTTCTTAAATGTCTTTTTCGTCCACACGGATGCGTTCAGAAGAGATACCACAGAGAGACAGTCGAGATCCGAGGGTGGTTTCTGTCGGATCTTGCGGACGCAGACGCGGGGCGCTCGGAGAGAAGGACACAACGAGTTTCGCCTCAGAGTTGAAGGAGACCCAGAAACTTACCAAGCCGGGAGCACTTACAGAGGTTAGAAGTCACAAAATGTGCTTTTACTCCCAACTTAAAAGGCTTGTAATGCGAGCCTGTCCAAAAAACAGCATGTGTGGAGTTTATAAATATTGATGCGTAAAGCGTCGTCTTTAGTGCATCATCTGCAGGTAAACCAAGTTTGGCTGACACTAAAATACTTAACAGTGTTATGTGGTGGTGAATATGTGTGATGATTATTTTAAAAAAGTTTAGAAAACCTGATTTTTGCAGCACTAAAACCTGTTTACCAAAGAGGACATTTGGATAGGGGAGAATGAGATTTTAGTAACATGTTGTGTTTGTGTGTTTGGTGTCTCAAATTTCGATGTAATATTCACATACTTGTCTGCTACAAATTGAAGTAGGTTACACATATAACTTAACTGTAAATTTGTGTCAAGTATCAAGAGTCCAGTAGATACACCCAACACCATCATGTAACACTAAAAAACATGATATTATGGGCATGAATTTATTGTGGAAATCGTGTGTTTAAAAAGTCACTGCTGTATTACCTAGGCTATTCAAAACAACTAAATTTTATTATAAATATATTAAACATAAGTAAGACAAGACAATCTGCTGATTCGGATTATGCCATTTAACATCCGTTATTATGATTTCTAACCAAATTATAAGAAAGACACAAAATTATACTTTCAGAATGTTTTTGTCTTTTAAATCCTTTTTCACACATTTACAACTTTTACTGTCACCTTAGGAGGATGATGGTCATTAATGGCCTCATCATTTCTAAACTGTTACTACAAACCTACCCATTCTCCCCTACAAGTAAGGGACCGTTAGACAACTCTGTGCCTGATTTGAAAAGCTATTTGCAGTATAACCTGGTGTATAATATTTTAATGTCAGGATAAGTTTAATATTGGTTTCAACATCAAAACGCCCCATAACCTGATATTTACTGCCATTTGCATTCATGTAAGTGGCCTTCATTAAGCAGCAGATGCCTTTTTATGAGGGTTTTATGCCCAGCGTGTTTGTACATGCATATGGATTCACTGCTCCATGTGAAAAGCACTCGCACATCCCACACACGCTTACACGTAAACGTACAGTACGTGCCGAGAGCAGTTTGCGACTTGCCCTGGCACACTGTTGAGATCTGACCTACTGTTAAGCTCATTTCTGGTACCTCTGACCTATATTTTGTTCTCTCTCTTTCCAGTCAGTTTGTATGCCTCCAGCCCATCTTACTTTCGTGGCTTTACCCTCATTGCTCTGAAAGAAGGAAGGGAGGGCGTCACTCCTGACGATTACGCCGGCACTTTCAAGGTGAGGGATTGCAGTGACCCCGTATAACTGACTTGAACTGTGGCAATCAAAGATGACAGTCTAATTGCAGTCTCTGCGAAATGATTTGCAGTTTATGTTGGGCTGCATCTGCATGTCTGTATTTAGACGTGGTACGTTTTAGGAAGAAAACGACCATTAACCCTTTGATGCTTGAAATATTAAATCATTAAAAAACACATTTGATTACAAAACAAGAATAAATACAGTGCAAAGAGGATTACATTTTTTGTTGAAAAATTAAAAATTAAAAAAATTTACATAAAGAGGAAAGTCCTAGGTTGAATCACCCCTTAGTTAAAGTCGGCATTAAATGAAAGGTGCAATAGTATTTTCTTCCCTATTGTGACATATATCAGAGTTAAACCACTTCTCGAACAAGAAAAAATGTAGGGCGGGACTTAATTTTGTCCCCTGAGAATTGATTGGATGGTTGTGGTTTGCTATTGCTGTGATGTCATCATGTGAGTGACAGGTTGTCCCGCCCTCGTGCCAGTAAACACGTCATCAGAGAAGAGAAGTCACTGCAAGAGAGAGAAGTTATTTTGATAAATTATGATGGCACATGGATAAAAAAAGAAGATGTGCACAGATAAATCATTTATAATAAATACTGCAATATTCCATAAAAAAAAAAAAAAACAAGAATGGTCCGTTTTGATTTCATGGTGACTTTTTTTAAAATGGCTGTAGTGGATGTCATACATAAGAGGGTTAAAGGTGCGTTCACATTAGCAACATTTCTGTGAACTTTCTTAGGCAAAAAGGTACATTATCTATTGTTTAGTGTAATGATGCATGAACCACCACTCAAACAGAAGTCACTGTTTGTCAGTGCAGCGGATCCTGTCTGACCAATTCGAAATTTGTATCAGGAAATCTTTCACCCGCAAAAATGTGCTGAATGATAGTAAATGTGACCATATAGTGTTTTAAGGATTTCAAATCCATCTTTTGCCAGAGAGCAAAGCTGAAGTTGTCTCAGATGTTGCTCCTCATTGGTAACGCACTGACTGCCTCAGAGCCGTGTCCTCTCTGAAAGACAGGACCCCTATCATTTAGTGCTCACCACATCAAGCCGCAGTGCTTCGCGAACTGAAGCAGGAAGGCTGTTAGCGCGGCATCTCACTCCATAGATCTCATTAACTGTGGTTGCCGCTCCACACTCCTTACCGCTGTGTTTTTCAGCGCTCAAATTGCCTGGCGGATGTTAGCAGACGTCCTCTGTTGAGGTCTTTAACTGGGGATTCTTTCGTCTTGACAGACTAAATTGAATGAACGAAAAAAACACAATAAAGGCAACTACAAAAGGCAAAATGACAAAAAGCTGTGGTTTTGTCCTAAACGTTTATGAAGTAATGACATATAATGATGCTGGAGATGTTGAAAAGGAGAAATCTTTTTAAATCTATTTCAACAAGGTTTTAGAAATCTGATCTTTGTATTCTTTTTGGTTGAATACATTTTGATTCTATAAGATTTGATTTTTACTATTGACTAAAAAGTTGCTTTCAAGCACATTGTTCTTGGTATTTTAATTATCATGAAGTTTTCTTATTTGACCCTGCCTCTTAAAAATAATACTAACACTTTGTAAATATATAGTGAAGGACAACGCTTTAATTCTTTACATGCGTGTAGGTTCAGGTTTCTTCCAGCGACTCCATTCACAGTAAATGCTGCTCCACACGAACTCAGTCTCTGCATGTGCTGTTTGTTTGTGTTTTTGTAACATACATTTGGGAACGCTTATACAGTCTGACGCACTTTGTGTGTCATAGTGAAATGTTGCACTGTTATCATTTACATGCATGGAGCGCGCCTCAGCAGCTCGGTTAACAAACTCCATCTCTGCATATGCTATGAGTTTGGCTCGTTTATAACGTTCATCTGGAAACGCAACGTGTGCCATTTTACCAGACGTAAACCATTTAAAATCCGATGCCAATTGCCAACACAGGAGAACACATCATTATGTTTCTAAACATGCAAATTGTTGTGCATCACGATTTCAACATAAAAGTTTAAACCCTCGCTCTGAGTTTTGATGTCCACATGTTCTTGTCCAAGTAATTAACGTGGCTTTAGAATTTCTATCGTACAGAAGTGACCAAATATTAAAGATTAAGTGGACATTTGAATTAAATGTTGTTTGTTCAATATTAAACAAGGATTGGATCATGCAAAAGTGTAACAACAACAATTACCAGGCCTTTGGTGCCCTCTGCAGGCATTTGTTATAATACATAATGTACATAAGTTGATAATGTTTATATTATGTATATTACATTTATGTATTTTAACAGTGTTGTTCAATAAAACCAAATGATTACTTGCTTTTTATACTTTATTTGAACTAATTATTATTGCCTCATTGTTATATTATTTATATATATATGTATGTATATACAGGTGAAACTCAAAAAATTAGAATATCGTGCAAAAGTTCATTTATTTCAGTAATTCAACTTAAAAGGTGAAACTAATATATTATATAGACTCATTACATGCGAAATGAGACATTTCAAGCCTTTATTTGTTATAATTTTGCTGATTATGGCTTACAGCTTATGAAAACCCAAAATTCAAACTTAGAATATTCTGAAAAGGTTTTCATAGCCATAATCTCACAATCTTCACAATATTGTGATCTCAATATCTCACTTTGCATGTAATGAGTCTATATAATATATTAGTTTTACGTTTTAAGTTGAATTACTGATCTTTTGCACAATGTGCACAATATTAAACATTTTTGAGTTTCACCTGTATATGTATTTTAATTAATTTTAAAGGCTATTGTTCACTTAGGTATATTTTTATTACCACAAAAAAATATTTAGTATTACTCGATTATTCGTCAAAATAATCGACTGATTACTCGATTACAAAATATAATCGTTAGTGGCAGCCTTAGATTAGTTTTTTTAATGCACCTGCATTGTTTTGCATTTTGTTACTTTCAGTCAAATGAAACAATTTAGTTATTGAAGATTTCTTAAAAATAGTGTTGAAAATATTGTCTCATTCACAGAGTCGTGTATCGTCTTGTGAGTGTAAAATGTAATTTCCCAACAATAAAATTGTGGCCAGTGAAAATGCTGATTGCCTAGTGACTTTGGAAAACCACTAGCCACAGTGGCTGGTGAGCAAAAAACCTTTTCATTTAAAATGTTCATCATTCAAGTTGTGTATTCCCGTCATAGCCTTTTTTGAACTGATATATCAAAAAAGAGGTTAATCTCAGTTACCCTTATCTGTTTTAGAATATTTATGTATACAATAATATATTGTGTGATATAATGTCTGAGAAAAACATTAAAGGGGTAGTTGAGTATGGTTTCACTTTTCTCACTTTAGTTAGTGTGTAATGTTGCTGTTTGAGCATAAACAACATCTGCAAAGTTACAATGCTCAAAGTTCAAAGCAAAGGAGGATATTTGCTTTTAAAGAAAAGGACTACAACAAACGGCTGGTAGGGACTACACGACATTCCTCCCGGGTTAGTGACATCAGCAACCCTAAAATGTACATAAAACCCGCCCCCGGGAACACGCAGTCCATGTTGAGAAGAGGAAAAGTTGTTGTGTAAGAGTACATTTGTGAGTCAGCTCAAACTTTAGCATCCGTCTTTTCACATGCAATAGAAAGTCACTCTGTGACTCTGTCTCACAACAGTTCCTATACGAGCGATTTATAGATAACCATGACAGAATATCCTAATTGAAGATAGTTAACTCCACATCAGCAACATAAATTCATCAACTAACCATTCAGAGACGTCCTGTTGCGTTCTACGTTGTCACTTCTTCTTGAGTCTCTCCATCTTTGTCTGACTCCGTTTAAACATAAAAGGCAGAACAGTTTCTGTCATTTTAGTGTGTCTGTGTGAGGTAATCGCAGCTGCTAACACACACGAGCTCTTGAAACCCCGCCCTCTGCAGCAGCTCATTTGCATTTAAAGGCCCAGGCACAAAACAGTGCGTTTTTGCAAACCCTCAAAAAGTGACAACTTTAACATGCTATATAAAAATATCTGTGGGGTATTTTGTGCTAAAACTTCACACACACACTCTGGGGACATCAGAGATTTATTTATCTCTTGAAAAGGGCATTTTACCACCCCTTTAACATGTCCTCTGTAGCATAATGACACCATTTATAACATGGGAATCTATTTTTACGAGCCCAAGTTTAGCAGGGAGCTTGACCCATTTATTAGGGTGCTGTTGTGTAATGTAATTTTTGCCCATTGAAAATGATTGCAAACACATTTGCTGGGTGAAATCTATAAGTTCATTTTACTTTAGTTTAGTAATTTGATCAATGACCCTGACCATGGCCTGCATTATCTGCAGAATAAAACGTTTCCGTATGTTTGCTGTACGACGATTTGTAACATTTAGGTGTTTTAGATGTTACCTCATTCCTAGATGTTTGCTACCCATGTCTGCCTTTCAAAATATTCATATTCATCAGTCATCCTGACAGTTCATAATATACAATGCTGTTGCACTTTTCAAGCAAACACAAATTGACAAAGAACTCTCGGGCCAAACCAGCGTGGTTGAAATAAACATCGCGACATCTCGCCATTCGTTTCACTTAATCTCTCCAAGGAACCCCCTGGAAGATGAAACATCCTCAATTTTTTCAGGAGACGTGGTTATTCACTCAGGCCACGGGGTTCTGTGCGTGCGAGAGAGACAAACGGAGTTTAAAAGAGCAAACAGAAAACGGCTTTCACTGTCTCTCGGGAGCAGGGCCACACAGCCTCGCCAGGAGCCACAATTAAAACAAATGCCTCTCCTATGTTTCCTTCAACTTTTCCCCAGCTGGTTCGCAGGATTTCTGAGACAGCCACTTAAAGCCCCCCTTTTTTACCCAGAAACAATGCACCCGGCTGCTTGGCCCGCATGGCCTCTTTTAAAATAAACACTAGGAGAGCGGCTATTGCACAGTCCTATAGCTCAAGCATGTCTTTACAAAGTTTAGCCTAGTTTCCCTGTCAACTCAGTAGTTTCCGGTTCAATGTTTTGTTTTTCAGTCTGAAAATGGTTGCAACAAGGTTGCTTGAGATGACAAAAATTGCAGATTTTACTTTGCGTAAATGAAGGACAGAACCAGAGGGTAATGTGTGCAGCTTTGGGGTTCGGGAGAGTGTGTGTGAAAGAGTGGGAAGTGGAAATGGAGAGAACGAGAGATAGAGTGAGAAAGAGGGAGGAAGAACTTAATGCACCACGAGCATGGATTTTACTCTTCGATGGACATTTGGCAGCGATTTCGCTTTGAAACATGCAAACAAAATTGTACTTTTCCATCCCCAGTGGAATTTTCCATCACTTGGATTATGTGATTTTACAAACAGTAGGAGCAATATTAGTGTTTTTACTAGGTACAACAATTTGCAAAAGTATGTGACAGGTATTGAAGAGGGGAGAAAGAAGTCTTCCTTATTTTTTAATATTTATTTATTTATGGTATTTCAGTGCAAAAACCTGCATCTTATTTACTAACCTCTCGAAATCTAATTTAACCAGACGTTGTGAGTATTTAAATTTGCTGTCATTTTTTTTTTTACATAAAACCATTCCCCATTTTCTTTTTAAATTAGGCTTATTATATCACTTCTTTTCACAAAACTCAGCTCTATTTGCTTGCCGCAATTAACTTTGCGCTATTACTGCCTGGGGAAAGCAATTAATTAAACAATTTGATTAAAAATGGATGTTTAAATTACATTTTTAGTTATCATGGAAAAAGTAATTCATCAAATTATGATCAAATGACATAGAAGAGCGTTATAATCGGGCATATATTCAACATTTTGAAAAGCCAATTCATGTGCATGGATTGCAGTGGTGCATTTTTCTCATTTAAAAGTTGCCTCATTCTCATTCAGGATGTTGCCTCGTGTGGGTTAACATGAGCTCTAGGTTTAAGTAGAACCATCAATTACATATTTGTCTTCTGCACTCAAAGATGTTGAAAGGGCTGTCATGTACAGTTAGTCATCTTGGCCCACAGATGAAATTTGATCCTATAGTCATCCCTGAGCTCATTTACGGTACTAATCTGCTGTCTAGTTGGGAAACTGTTGCGTCATTAGTCTAAAAACCCCGAAATCAATCAGACTCTTGCTGTTTTTGTTTTTAATTATTTCCTTAGCTGCCAAACGAGTAGCTCCCCCTAAAATTCAATTGATTTACTCATTCTCATGTGTGGTTTCATTGTTCTGTGTTCCACAGATAATCGATGAAAGTGACACGCAGTTCATGACTAGCTGCCCTCCGGCTGTCACAGAGAGCATTCCCAGAAGACGCACAAAGATACAGGTGTTCTGGACAGCGCCACCTTCTGGCAGTGGCTGTGTCACTCTCAAGTGAGTTATTATGTATTGTTTGTCTTTTATTTTTACCATTATCCTGGGCTTGGATAGCAATAAAAAAGTATGAATCCATTAAATTGGGTTGATAGACGAACGTCCGTAGAACTGAATTGATAGATTGTGGAATAAATGGAAAGGAAAACAGAGAAAACAGGGTACAGTCTGGGCCTATGTCGAGTTTAGTGTCCAGAACAATACTGATACTACAGTAGGCTACTGATTCTAAGCACTTGTCTCATTTAGTCAGTGTTTTATCAGTCACCTTCTTGGAAAGTATTGGAAAAGGAAAACAAAGTCTTTTTCGATCATATTTGAAGCTGAGTAAACAGAAATAAATTTAGGACCATTGATCGAAGATGTGATTATGATTGATTGATCTTAGGCGGTTATTGTATCGCCCTTGAGAGATCCCAACATCTATTGTGGGCTGCGGATCAAAGACGATTATGAAAATTAAGAACTTTAAAAAGTTTTTACGTATTCTGAGCTTTCAAACAACATCCTCCCACTTAAGTTTCCTTTGCATACAGCAAGCACACAAGCACACATGGTCTTCAACCAAACAAAATATGAATTATCTGTCAGTGTTGTGGTGTCAGTGTTTCCACTCCACCCCCTCATGCTTTCATGCCATATTTGTATTTTTATCTCCCTTTCACCCAATCCTTTTGAGGTCATAAACAACTTTAAGTGCGTTTGATGCATTAAAGACATCTGAAAGTCTCTCTCTCGCTTTAGCTGTACACGGTGCGATGCATTAATGGTGCATTTATGCATTTTTTGACATTATGGGTGCCTACCCTCAAAAAGCTTTCCAACAACTAGGACTTTCTAGAAGTCTCTCTATGCCACTCTAACCTGTTGACACCTGGTCTGAACCTGTGAGGTCTATAATACCTGGAGAAAATCCATCCATTAGGTCATGGACACTCAATCAAACATCAGTTTCGGAGCCAATCACATGAGCCCTTAAACGGCTTTGAAACGGAAACTTGAACTCAGAGTTTTTTTCTCGCATGTCATGCAAGCACGTTTGAGGTTTCGCAAGAACCGATGAATGTTGCTCTCGCATGTCATGCAAGCACGTTTGAGGTTTAGCAAGAACCTGTGAGGTTTGTTCTTGCACGTCAAGCAATTACGTGTCTCTTCAGGAGACTTTGATTAAACCGTTCGAATCACATGGATTACTTTTACAATTTCTTAATTAACTTTTTGAACAGTTTTCCAAGTTTTGGTGGAATGGACTTTCAATGCAAATATGTTCATTTGTGTTTTGAAGATGAATGAAAGTCTTATGTGTCTGTAATGACGTGAGGGTCAGTAATTGAGGGTCAGTAACTTACAACACAATCTCATGGCAATTCGTAACTATATTACGTTTTGTTGAATTGGTGACTAATTCGTATGAAGTTGTACAATCTCATTCATAGGTTTTCATACAATCAGTCACTGTTATGTTTAGCAGGATCATGCTTACTTTTTCTAAAGATTTTACGTTTTCATCACATCGTACGAATTCCTACAAAATCACCACTTAATAATATAGTCAAATTTTTCCATGAGATTGGGGTGGAACTAACCCTTTAGACCCCTTGTTTTAGCACAGTTGAGAAGGCAGACTTTATTTAAATACCCTCGCAATATTTAAACTGGTTTGCAGGTGCTTTGTGAATTTAAAAAAATTCCATTTAAAATAATGCATGCAAATGTGATACAACTGCTTAAGTGTGTTATCCCCAAATGTGTTTTTACTTGAGTAAGGCAAACTTTAATCTGCTTGTGTAGCAATTGTGAAATTAAATTGATGTAGAGACAATTAAAACCTACTCAGTGGGAGTATTTATGAGCTATCGTCGTCCTGGCAGTTATCTCGTCCTCCTCTTTCTGTCACGTACTCATTTATCCCTTTTGTCCTGTCTCTCTCCCCCTGTCCTTTCTTCTGTCCTCTTTTTTTACTTCTTAAAAATAATCTTTCCTCCACTTCACTCAGAACCCACATCACCTACCAAGGTCTCATTTCCATCCTTTTACTAACTCAAGGAAATATTATTGTAGCTTTTAATTTATCCATCTGTCTTATTAGGGCAGGGATGTCTGTTTGTTTTTTCTTATAAACATTTGCTGGGAAGCATCTGCTGTGCCAATGTGGTGGATCTGCTGTCACTTTGCCTTGGCATGTCAGAACCGTGGAGACATTGCACCTTGTAGCACCGGGCCGAATGCCAGATCTCAGGCTCGAAGCACAACTGGCAATGGTGGCAAATGAACATCAAATAAAAGTGCAATTACTTCTGGAATCCCTCCAGCACTTTTTTAGTGAAATGTCAAACAGACCAGGGATTGGAAGGAAGTTTTGATCTGGATTTTGTTTCCTTTGATTCTTTGGTGCCATCAAGCTGTGGAAGGCAGATAAGATGCAGCATTTGTGATGGTTTTGTTGACAAGCTTTGGGACTCTGGAGATAAATGACTTTCAGGTGTTCAAATGAGATGATCAATACCAAATAACAACAGAGGGGGACGTCTTAAGAAGTTTTGAGAAGAATGGATCAAGTCTTGAGCAGTCACACTTTGTTGACCACTGTTGAGACACTTTCACAACAAACATGAATATTCGTATTTGGTGTCGCAAACCAACGCATTCTCATTCTAGGGCGTCATATACTGACACTTTTGACATTTCGTCTACATCCAACGCACATGGCACCCTTTAGCGTCAATATGACACGCACAGAGCTTTGTTCGGTTATGGTTAGGTTTAGGTCTGGGGTAGGGTTAGGGTTAGACAGCTAGGAGGCGCCTTCTGGCCCATATCTATCTGCGTCTCATATTGACGCTAAAGGGTGCCATGTGCGTTGGATGTAGACGATATTTCAAAAGCGTCAGTATATGACGCCTTGGGATGAGATCGGGCTGCGCAAACGCACTGAAACTTTTACTCCCCATACTAGAGTGACTAAAATGTTCGTAGGTCATAAACCCTTTATACAGACTACAGAATACAGACATAGCCTGTGATTAGCGAGTTGTCACATAAATATTCTACAACCACCCATACTTTTTCTTTTACTTTTCTCTATAAGAGACTATTTATTGCTATCAATATTGTTTTGTGTCTATTTTGCACATATTTCTACATCTGTTTCCTCAATTAACATTCTTTCGCAACATTTTTCTTATTCCCCTTTTATCAAGTAGAGCAAAAAATTACTCGGAAGAACAAAAAATGTATGTACAGTAGTACACTATACAAGCAATCGATGTTAGTCGCCAGCAGCACACACTCAAAACCAATTGTACTCGCGTATAGAGCAGAAACAATGCAACCTTCGCGTCCGTTTGCAGGCCTTCACGCTTAGCTCTCGCCAGCATTGTAAAGCTTTTCTAATAATAACGCAAGTCCTAAAGCTCTTGGCTGATCATAATCCTTCTTTTTCCATTGATATTCCTCTGACCTTTTCTCTTTTGTAATGTCTCTCAGCCATCTCTCTTTCATCAGTCTTTTTTCTTTAAATCTCCCTCTTGCTCACTCTTTCTCCTACCCTATCATGAGTGTATACGCTCCTACTGTTGATTTGCTACAAGTGTGTTGTGGTGCTCGGTCCAATCCACTTTCAACAGCATTTTTTTCAGAAATTGCTTACTGCACCTTTAATGAATAAATAACATATTATTTATTTATTATTATTATATACACAATTTAATTTTTATCCTTTTATCCTTTTTAAGATAAAAAAAGGTGTAAGTCAGTTTTAACAAATTAGATTATATAGTACAATATTTTAGTACAATAGTCTTGTAGAATAGTACAAGTACAATAGTTCAAGGTCTTGTGGAACAGTAATGCAAATACATTTTATAATTTGATCCCACTTTATTTATTTTTGCTACTAACCTAACAACAACATTTTTTGGCAATTAATTTTCTGTCGCATTGCTTTTGAAAGAGCCTTGAAGCGGAGCAGCATTCAAACAATCTTTCTATGTCGTTACTCAATTTCTCAAAAAGCACTTCTCAAAGACCAAATGAGCCCAGAATCCATCATATTGGACACATCTTCACATTTTAATAAGGCCAGCACCAGATTTCCTTGTAAACCACCCACATAAAACATGTGGGATTATTCTCAGGAGGGCATAGCATTATGGACAGTTCTACCACATGTCATGTCCTTGACTGACAGCAACAGCAATAGGCTCTAGTGGGACAGTACCAGGACTCACCATTGATATTCCGATATAAGCCGAGTGCGGTTAGGTCTCTGGGGTACTCCATCAGCAGCAGGTTTAAAGGAGATTCAGACCTTCACCGACCCGCTGAACATGGACTGTACTCTTGAATACATTTGCTTTTTCTCTAACTCTTGTTTAACATATTCGCATCAGTAGATGTCTCTATGGCTTCATTTTAAAAGCCGAACTGTTAAAGCATTCAGCATGCTGACTGAGATCATTGAAATATGCTCTCAGATAGCAGCATTATGCAAATGTAGCATTATGCACTGAAGCCTTTGTTAAAAGATGCATCGCCTGTTACCACTACAATAAAAAATGTAATGCGATAAAGGTGGTACAGAACATGTAAAACACACAGAACTTTATCTTCAAGGCAGATAAAAGGCACCAAAAGTTTGGTGAACATTTTAATGTCTTCATTACAGGGCCAGTGTTGTGCAGCGAAGAATCATTTTCTTCCAAGATGAGGGCTCACTTACCAAAAGACTGTGCGAGAAAGGTAATTTTAAAGCTGGGTTTTCTCATGCACATCCCTATGATAACATTTTTACATCTACAGAATCTGTTTTCCCCTCCCTGACATGCTCAATGAACATACCTTGTTTCCCCTTTCATCTGTTTTTGATGATCTAAATAAACTGTGCACTGTAAATGGTTGTTTATGCATGCCGTGCCAATTTGTGCATTTTTAATGAGTGTGTATAAGATGGTGGTTAGATGCACATGTGCATTGTTTTGTGACATGAAAGTTAAATATAACTATCTTCTTCTGAATGGTTTTGCAGATCCAGTTGAGACTACTGAAAAACCCATTCAACAATGCTGTGCTTGTGGAACAGCCAAGTATAGAGTCACTTTCTATGGAAACTGGTCTGAGAAGGTGCATCCCAAAGACTATCCAAGTAAGAACAAGCCATTTGTGACATATTATATTACCATAAAACATTATAAGGCCCTCTAAGTATTGTGAGGTGCATTGTGCCAGGTACTGACATTAAAACACGGTACCTTACCCTGTATTGCATTATTGAATTTGACAATATTACAGGTTAAATGTTTAATTTATCTAGATTCAAACATTGTTGTTTACTTATTTTGATGCCACACTGATTTTACAGTGCAAAGTGCATTGCAAATTTGAGCAAAGTGCATTGCCGAAAGAGTGGGCAGCAATATCTCTTTCCCACAGCTTCAGCTCTCGGGGATGGTTTGCTAATATAGCAGTCAGCAGGAGAGCTGGTTCTGTTACCTATGTGTGTGGCAGCAATGATCCAATCTGTTATTTACTGTTTGGCAAGCAGGCGAGACGACTGCCTGGGCCGCGATACTTTGTGAGATAAGAGATGCCGGGCAGATGTTGTCACAGAGCGCACTGCCGCTAGTTAATAGGTCTGTAGAAACAGACATTGATGTATGCGGTAGGCTCTTTAAAGAGAGAGAAGTGTAGAAGCTTAGATGTCTTAAGATACACGCTATAGAGAACAAGTTACTTCAAAAGAGCAATTAACTGGTAGGCTATGTTGGATTTAGCATTGTATAAATCTCCAGCTCGAAAGATCAGTTATTTGCTCACTGTTATTTCTGCCCCAAAGGACGTGCTAATCATTGGTCGGCTCTCATTGGTGCTTCTCACTCGAGAAGCTACGTGCTGTGGGAGTACGGAGGTTTCGCCAGTGAAGGAGTCAAGCAGGTGGCTGAATATGGATCACCCGTCAAAATGGAGGAGGAGATTCGACAAAAGGTAGGCCTTCCGGCTAAGTGCAACAAGCTGAGATATCAGGATCGGTCCGATTATCTTTAACTTAAAAGCTAATTGCTTGATTTTCTGACCAAGATTTGTCTTTTTCTTGGGATTAACAGCTTATTTTCTTATTATCATTTAACCACCAGAGATTGACTTTTAAAGTTCTTGTTGGCCAGGATTACTAACATTTTCTCAAGACGCTAGGATTATTTTAAACATTGTCAAACTGACCAAAAGAGTCGAATCTGAATGAATCTTTAAAGTAAATGAGTGTTTTTTAACAATTTTTTTATGCAAACAAATCAGTGTTTTTGAACCAACCTTTCACTTCCACTAACACTGACATTTTTTGTTCACTGAAGTCTCTCCAATGTGGAGTGCATGAGTGCTTTGGTTGCTTGATAAAAAGTAAACCCTAGTCGATAAAATGGAGGAAACACTAATCAATCTATTGTATTGCCTTTTGTGGAGAAAGAGCTTATCGGGCTTAAAAGCAATTTTTTTGTCTTTTTACAAATTTGATGACATGCAAAGTTTAATAAGGCAAAATAAGACTTGTTTTGGCCATGAATGACTCAGTGATTCAGTGACTCATAATAGACAAAAAGGCATTTGTCTCAGACTAATGATGTAATCCACAAAAGTAATGAATCTTATTGGTGGATTTAATCAAAAGATTTGAGTCACTGGGATGAATCAAAATGCCCTTGCTGAATTTTCTCATCTATAATAATTGATCTGAAGTTTTGTCAGCACCCACAAAATCAAATTCCATTAGCTGACTTATTGCTTTCACTCTATCAAAAGTTGCTTGGCACTCATTTTATGTTTCTGAAGTTTAACACACACTCACGGTGTTGGAAATAACATGTCAAAGGTTGATCAGTTAACGGAGGGTTCTGCTTTGCATCTTAATTAAACACATTAGTCAGTATCAGCTAATCTTCACATTGCTATAATTTAATGTTAATTTCCGCCTCTTGAAAGACACGTTAACAATTGCATGCAGTCTGAGACTGAAGGTCATTTAGCAGCTTTGTAGGACGGTGTGTGCAGTATAATTCAGTGTTAACACGACGGGCTTCCTCATGAGGATTTTAAAGGTCGCCTGGGAAAGGTTCATACCCTACATGTTCCCATTTGTCTTTTACACAATGTACTGGGATTTGCAGTGCACGTCTTGACACATCTCAGAATGATGGATCTCAGAATGATGAACACAGAATTTTTTTTGCTTCACACACATGCAAATACGGCAGACATTACGTTTTGGACAAATTAATTTATAATTAAGCGTTTGGTTAGCCCAGTGGTATATGTTTGTGTGTGTGTATATATGATAAAATAATTATAAGTAAAGGTATATAACAAATTATTAGTATTACAAAATAAAATGTAATTATTATTTATTTATTCACAGATCTGTATATAAATAAATATTATATATATATGGGGACAAAATTGTACTCAGAAGTGAGCTAAACCTGACAAAAACTCCCAAACCCTCCTTTTGAGGACATAATTTGTAGAAATTGCATAAAAATAAAGTAAATCCAGCTTGTTTGTTTGTTTGTTTTATTTTTTATTGTAAAAATGCAGAAAGTTTTCTGTTAGGATTAGGCTTAGGTTATTGTGTTTATAATTAGGTGCATATTAAAGCAATATAAGTCTATGTAATCTCCCTATTTACATAGCCAAGTTAACATATATATGTATAAACAATATATATGATATTTTTCTAAATCAAGTATTTTTCTAAATACACTTCTGCATCATAGCAATATCAAAATGATAAATATGATTCACTTCTCAGTACTAGGTCATAAGATGTCTTATCGTTTTTCATTTTTCACATGTATCTGGAAGGTGTTTGTTTTTTTGTTGATCGTCTCGGAACATGGTTGACGAATTTACCCACAAATATGAATCGATTCGTGCTACAGGCACTTTCGGGCTGTCAACATTTGTTTAGTTTGGCATTGCAAACAAGTACATTGAAAAGTCCTGTCTATGCAGTTCTCAAACTAGAAAATTCACAAGTACTTTAAACAAGTTCAACAATGAAAAATACAAAATAGAGCTACTTTTTTTCTTGAAGCTGTCGAGTGTCTATCATGTTTCAAAATTGATTTTGTTTTCTTCTATCTTGTCCATTTATTTTACAGCTCTTTTGTGCTTTCAGGGCTTTTTCCACATGCTTGATCTCAGTTCTGATACTGTTGGTTGGTTTTACCTGACATGTCATTCATCTTTGAGACGGTGCGGGCGCTTTGTAACCCTAGTCAGGGTGAATCTGTCTCATGGGCCTATTGAACTGATATGCTTTGCAGCTCTGTTTTTTACTTAGTTTTTCATCTTTTAATTAACATTTGCGAATCATTGGAAAATCTCAAAAGATTTAATGTGCACTATGTTGTTCGACTTTAAAGAGAGTTCGCTCAAAAACAAAACATACCCTCATATTGATCCAAACCTTTAAAAACAAATTTGTGAGAATGTGAGAAATTCAGATGATTAGCACAATGTTCATGCTGCTGTTTTTCCATACATGTATAAGTGAATGGTGAGTAGAGACTGTCAAGCCACAAAATCACCATAAAAGTATAATAAAAAAGTCACTTCATGATAGCCACTGGTCACCATTTACTTTTATTGAAACAAAAAGAGCATTACAGACATTTTTCATTTTTGGGTGCACTATTCCTGTAAAATGGTTACATTTGTATTTCAATTTACTTCTGATAATTATAAATATTTTAGCATAAAATGGTATTTCAGACTATTTTAGCTGTACATTTTCCCTGCTATACACCTAAAAGGAAGCAAACATTGCAGCGCTGCGAACATCCTACAGTAAAATCAGTCATCAAAGCCTTTTACAAAAACCATCACAGTCATTTACTGTCATTTTTGGCAGACATCATTTCACCATTAGGCACATTGCTTTCGGGAATGCAATCGCAGAACATTCTCAGCAGAAAAGAGCCGTGCGGATAAATATTTCAGTCGTAGATCACGTTGCTGCGGCCGAGTCTCTTCTGAATTCAAAATTGTGACACTAGACAGGAGCAATACATACGTATTCAACACCATTGCAGAGAAGTTCACTGGCTTTCTTTTGTAAGTATGGACTAGCACACTTTCTCTGTTTTTTATTGAAATCTCAAAGCCTGACCTTAAAATGTGGGGGAAATAATCCTATAATGAGCTAACGCTCATAATAGGATAAAACAAAACAGCTTTGCATTAAGCCAGACATATCGCTCTAGTGATAAATTATACTATTATCTTGTTTACGACTGTTTGCTCAATGGCTGTACCTTTTAAAACTTCAGGTACTTCAGTACCACAAAGTCAAAAGGTCTTTTAAAAGCTGTAATTTTCTTTCCCATAGCTAGCGCATGGACAGAGATGTAATCTTTTCTAGTCTTTTTTTATTGCCAGGCTGTGGAATTCAAATCATCTTTTTCCCTCTTTTTTTTATGATGATTAAAATATGTAATTTCCTTCTCTCCCGGAGTCCCCTTGTGAGTTTTGACCTTGAGCTTATGGTCCACATTTCCACAGACACCTTTAACTTGGAATAAAAAATTGGAATAGCATTATAACATGCTTCAGTTAGTTAATGAGGTAGACGTCATGATTACAGAGGTGTCATAAAACTGACTCTAGGAAGGTCAGACGTTTTTTTTTCACGATGCAAGATCTCAGACATCAGCAAACACAATAAGTCAGGAGGTTCTGAGGCAATTTCTTAACATTTGTTGTTCCAACTTGGCTGTTATGTCATTATGAATCTTATTATCATCTCATCTCGGTGATGATATATTTATCCCACAATCTATCAAAAGCACAGTGTGAGGCAAATGGGAAAGTGAATGAAATGTGCTTTGGAATGAAGCAGGACAGGATGCTTAATGCTTTTGGAGCACCACTATGTATAACTGTGAAATTTCCATTTGTACTAACAGTATGGGTGCTCTCGATTTCCATGCTAAATTTGCCCTGAGAATCTTTATTGTGCTCTTTAGGTGGGTGTTTGCTTGTTCCTCTTAGCAATCTCAATTAATTAGGGTCTGCATGTGCTAATTAAACATTGCAGCATTGATATGAATTTTTGTTTTTGCTGACCCACTGAACATGATGTGCCTCTTTCCTTGTGTTATTTGTCAGCTAAAGCTGCTAAGCATCTTTAGTCAGAACTTGTCTTCGCTCTTTATCCCTGTGATATACAGCGCTGCTGCCAAAACACTGCATTTCAGTTGTGAATCTATCATTCAGTAGTTTAACATCATTAAACCTTTACATTTTGTGTAAATTATGTGCCTAGTGTCACCAAAGTGGATTTTAATCATAACATATACTACCGTTCAAAGGTTTTTTGGTCAGTAGGATTTTTTTAATTAAATGTTTTTGAAAGGAGCCTCTAATGCTCTCTAATATTATTCTTTTTTTTTAATCTATTGTAGTATATTTTAAAAATGTAATTTTTTCATGTGATGCAAAGCTGAATTTCCTGCATCATTACTCCAGTCTTCAGTGTCATATGATCCTACAGATTATTCTAATACATTGATTTGCTGCTAAAGAAACATTGATTATTATTATCAATGTTGAAAACAAATATGGTGCTTGATATTTTTATGAAAACCGTGATATATTTTTTAGGAGTCTATGATGAATAGAAAGTTTAACAGAACAGCATTTATTTGAAATGGAAATCTTTTCTAAATGAATGCTTTTACTGTCACATTTGATCCAGTTAATACATCCTCTGTGAACAGAAGTATTGATTTATTTTAAAACTAAATATCACTGACCCCAAAAATATGTATGTAAATGTGTGAGCATGTAAGTTGAATTACATATATGTATGTATCATTAATTTTAATTGCATATGTATCATACAGTAATTGTTTGTGCATATTAAGCTGGAATGGAGAAAGCATTTTAACATTGAAAGAATTACACCATTCAGCTTTAGCTAATTAATTCATTTGATGCTAATTCTTAATAAAGACGCTATATTTTTCTCTTATTGAGCTCCACAAAAAAGAACTGCAACTGATTTGCATTCTTTTGAAAGTGTTCAAGACAGCAATTTAGAATTTTGAACGTATGCACATTGTGTTAGCCTGAGATAAGTTTCTAGCACAGAAACCCTCAGAGTTACTCATTAGCATTGCAAGTCATCAACAAAACAACAAATTTCTACCATTGCGGTGTTCAAACTAGCAATTAACAATGAAGTCAGTCCCCATGGAAACTATATTTAGAGTAGACAGACTCATTTTTGCTTATTTCTGTGATTTAACATCTCATTTCTCTCTTGGATGTGTCCTGCCAGATCCAACAGAAGGCCACTTTAGAGTAAAAAGCACCAAAGGGACCGTAAAGAGTCAGCTTGGGCTCTCCGTTTTGTGCCTGTCTCCATCTCAAGCTGCGATGACAACATTCCTAATGCCTAATTCCCGCAGGCTGAGCTTGTGAGGCTTTGGATGGAATCCATCGGATTCTTCCACACCGTCCCAAAACTTCTGCTTGCTGGGCCCATTGTCCGTTCTAGCCCGACCTGGCCCTGCAGACGGTCGCACTGTTTAGAAAGATATTTCAGTGCTTTAGCTGAGAACAATTGTCTTGTTTCAGCCGACTGGCAGGTTTCAGGTCGCCTGTCAGCTTTGCTTTGGATGCCTGCACGGAGACATTGGCGTATGAAAAACAAAGCTAATGCTTCTTCTGGCGGTGGTTCCAAAAGGCATTACTGATGTAAAAAAAGGAGATTGTGCGAATTGTTTCAAGGCCTTATGGTAGCAGATATGTGTGTTTAGTGCTCGAGAAGACCGTAATAATCAGCTAGAGTAGCACTACAATTTGTTCCCAACTCTTGTGTTATTTTTTGCCTCTAGCTGAGAAAGAAGAATTGGGTTTGTAGTAGCTAATGGGGACAAATGTGTCTCAAGGAACACATCCAGCTCAAGAGACCCAGTATAGAACAACTGTGGGGCCAAACAACAGTTTCCTTGGAACGTTTATCTATCGTTTGCAATTTCTTCAAATCGTCCTTCAGATTTTGGCATGTTCGACGTCAAAGCGTTATTTTCATAAAGTAGGCTATTGATACACAGCAGTTGTTTTTATAACCCTATATTCTGAGGGTTTCGGAGCCTTAAGTTGGGACATTGGCTGTGCAATCACAAAATGAACCCTCTATTGTGCACACAACTTCTGTCACCTCCTCGTTGGTGTGTGTGTGTGTGTGTGGCACCCTACACTGCGGTCCAAAGGTGCCCAGGTCATGTGTTCCAGTAATCCTTAGGATCATGACGGAATGTGAAACATCTGGGATGGACTTTGCTGTGATAGCAGGGACTCAAAGCCTAGATCACCATACAAAGCTCTGTGTTGGCACTGAGTCTTCCAAGCAGCCCCAGGTGTTTTCAAAGCTCTTCTAATCCTGAGAACGCTCGTTCCCAACAACCTCCCTGAAAACACCTACCAGTGTTGGGGATTTTTTTTATTTGTATTTGCACAAGTAGCAGCGAAGTAGCATATTTTAAATGTTTGTGAAATATGCAGTCCTCAAATTTGATGCACAAGTGGAGTGTTATTGGACACAGTTCAGCAAGTGTTTGTGCAATCTGTGCATCAGTGGAGAGGATTTTTCACTTTATGAGTGAGTCATTGATTTATTAATTCAACTGTTAGTTTTAAGCATGCTGATTATTTCAGAAACAAATCAAGTGCCTGTCTTCATGAGTGAGTCATTGAATCATTTATTCAACTGATGTGTTCAAAAACAGATTATTTCAGACACTAAACTGCACTACTGTGCGTTTCTTGCCTGGATACATGCAATCATTAATTTGCTTTGGCTTTGTGTGTTTTTAGTAAAACTGTATTTACAGTATATGAAATAAATATTTTATTCATTAAATAATTAAAATCTAGGTATTATAAAGTTTTATTTTTATGATTTAGTTGTTATTTTTAATAATTAAATTATTTTAAAAAATTCATATTTGGGGACTCGGATCTTTGAATAATTTTTGGAAAAAAAAATTCACAAAGGAATGAATCATCTGAACAAACTGATTCACTAAAATGAATCAGACCTCATAGCACTAGCTATAACTCATTAAAAAAACATTTATTGAGTAAACTGATTCATACTGAGACTTCGTATGAGACTGCTTTGTCAGAATATGAAAAAATAAATCGTAATCTTTTATTTTGTCCAGTTAGAGACCTCTAAAGCATTTTGTGTTAATCGAGTTGTTTCTGGATATGTAATTAACAGTGACACACTCTGGATGTGGAGGTCAATGGAGCGGGGCTGATTGGGTGTATTACATGGATATGGAGCTGTGCTTTCTTTGACAGCGATGTGATACCTTGCTTTGGCTCAGGAAAAGATTATCCCTTGAGCCGCTCCTGGTGGCTGCATGTATAGATGAAATTTGACTTTACTAATTTCCTGTGTAAATTAAAGAATGAACAAGAGAGAGGAAGAAAGATGATTGTGTGATATAGATAGAGACGCTGAATCCAGTTCATTATTACCAGGTGATAATTAAGTCCAACCTTCAAATAAAATGAGAAGCGATAGACATGTCAAGTGAACTAATGGCAAGGGTAAAAAATAGTGCATTCCGGTTTCTAGAGCCTAGTGCAAAATGTTAAAGATTTTGTAAGCATATTTAGTTGTTTCCAGGTACAGAAATTTAATAAATCAAATGTAAAATAACACTGCATATGATCTTCACTGTATAAATTAAATGAAGATTAATCCTTATTAAAGTTAAAAAAAGCTATTCAGTCAAAAGCAGTGAGTGTTTATTTTTATTTTTATTTTTTTATTAACATTAAAAACACAGACAGCAGCATGAATATTAGGCTGTCACTTTAAGGCATAATGCACAGGTTCACTACTAATGCTGATACGCATGCGTTGTCCTTCCTGACTGTTTACGCTCACTTGACATAACCGACTGTTTGCATGCAAGACGGGTATGTTGACAAGATTTTTGTGTGAATTTGTCCATTCAAGCGCGAGAAGACTTGAAAGCATAGTCAATTTAGTATTCAAGCACTATCTAAGACGCTTCCTCTTTCACTACTTCCTGTGCTGGAATGTTTCAATTGACAAGGCTTAAAAACATGTGCAAATGATAAACTTTTGTGACGATGACACACAGTTCTGTCAACTGTCCCGAGCGTCTTAAATGACTGGTCATATTAGAGCATACAACACTCGCATCAAACTATGTTTACAGAGAGTGACTGTTTTGTCGAGGTTTTTTGTTTTTTTTTGGCTTGGCTCCTTCGCTTACCATGCTGTACTACAATACGCCAACATTTGAGGAACTGTGATGTCAGCGATACATTTACATACTAACAGATGATAGGACAGCTACTCTCACATGAAACGCATGCACATCCATCAGCAGAAACTTATATTAGCAGACTGTTTTATGCGTTGATGTTTTTTCTTTTTTCAACCAAATGTATTATAGCCATAGATGCCTCGACAGATTTTGAGTTTAGTATATCTCAACTAGTTGGTTGTTGGGTGATCCATTAAAGGCCTGTCAGGCCTCTTCGCGCGAGATGAGGCCGGGCCGCCCACCATGTCCTCTTTCACTTTCGTCTGAACCCCGCATCTCTGTTTCAGAGGAAATTGCTGCGAACCACTCAGCCCCAAGTCTCCCAAGTCTGTCAAGTGAGAAAAGCAAATGCTAAGCACTCACATCTGACATGTTACAGGATGTGCTCTTATTTTCTTTCCAACTCTGAGGCAACAGACTTTAAAAGGAATCTTAGCTACCAAACAACTCTTTAAAGCCTACAGCCTCTCTTTGACTACTTGAATTGAAAATAGATATCTAAAACATGGCTCAAGCTCTTACCACGCTGTAAAAAAAAATTATTTCATAAAAAATCATTTTAGAGTTTTTTGGTTTAGTTACTTTTCCAAAGTTTTCAACTTTCTGGAACACAAGAAATTAATTTTGTATTGATACATATGTTTTTAAAGTCAAACCAACAAGTATAGCACGTGAGGTGAATTAATGCATGTGTTGGGGTTCAAATCCCATTTGCCCTGTTCCCAGCATGCACTGGGGCATTAATTAACTCTTTGCCTGCCGTTGGCGTAATTTTCCAGCTGTCCCTGTTTTCACTGTTATGGGGTAGGGGGCGCTAATATGCATTTTCTGAAAGCGTACAGAATCTCCAGATCAAAACACACGTGAAGAAGAAGCAGAAACAGGTGATAGCATATGTAAGCAGATGCAAGTATAAAATAACATGATCATCAACATTAAACAGCATATAAATCAAAACTGCATGTTACCGAATGCCATTTTTACCCAGGATGAAATTTAGGAATGTGCAAGCTTTGGGGGTTTTAATGTACTCGATCATTACATTTCAAGTGTTGAATGGAAAAAAAAAGAAGCTTGAAGCTAGAATAAAATATGTTTTTGTTTAAAAGCAGAGGGTCTGTTCTTTCTTTTGTTATATTGCATGTTCAGATGTTCGGTGGTGGCTGGCAACTTTTTTTAAAAATGCTGGTGGGGAAAGAGTTAATATGGTTCCACTATTTTACTGTTAGCAAGTTTGATTTATGCTGTAGTTGTCGATTGTGCTTTTGAGAAAGTTTGTGTCTTCTACTTAAAATTAGTTAATTGATTGATGTTGTGATTTCATGTCAAATCTTGAAGTCTATATGTGACCGTTTAAGGTATATCTTGATTTTGCCTTGTTTAGGGAGTATTCATGTTGTGATTATTCATGCAATGTTGTCGATAGTTTAAGACAAGAGCACTGTTCTCTCCATGACGTTGTTATACATTTTTGAAACATTGGTCCTGCAGAAATTAGCATGCTGTGAGCCATGGAGCAGTGGAGTAAAGATGTATAAAAAAGACTGACATTTCAGGATTCAGTGTTTCACAATGTTCATTCCCCTGAGGAACAAGAGCTAGACTCTTCATTCCAGCATCCAAAGAATGTAAAAGAATGGTTAGCTTTCCCATATTGAGATTCAGAGGCTGCGTCCTGGTCCCTCGACTCCCTCTGTGTCGGTACAGTCTTCATAACCCGGCACTTGGACAAAACACAATAAAGCCACATTATGCGATGCACTTTCTTTAATTCATGAGGGATTCCTCATAAATCCGTTTTCAATAATGGCCCCCTTTCCCTGCCTTGTTTTCCCTATGTAAATGAGACCTCGGCAGTAAAGGGCCGACTGACAGTAATCTTCCGTAATTTGGTTTGCGTGGCTCTGTGGTAGCGCTCTGGGAGGCCTGAAAGAACACATATCATTCAGAGGGAGGTCAGACAGCGCACAAAACAAACTGACAAGGCCAACGCTCACACACACTGCCTGACTGACAGCTGAGAAGCCTGCATACTCAAAAGGCCAGCGAAGACAGCGAACGATTAAAAAAAAAAACCTGTTACGATTCTAGTGTGTGTCTGAAGCGTTGATGCTGATTTGAATGGTCAGTCTCGTTGATTGATGCAGGTCTCCACACCTGTTACACACTGACAGATTTGAAACAATTAAGCTTCGTGGTCATTTTACTTCTAGTTCAATTTCACCATTAAGAATTTGATATAATGGCTTGTAAAGGTGCTTATCTATTATTTTATTGTTTATAGTTTTATTTAATAGTAGAGTCATAATCAAATGAAGAGTGTCCTTTTAACCCGGTTCCTTTTGGATGATTTGTTGGCGCACACACATTATAAAAAAGACTATGTTTGTCTTAGGAAAAAGAAATGCAAACTATAGTAGTAGGTTAATAGGTTTTTAGTGTGTGTGCGTGTGTGCGTGTGTGCGTGTGTGCGTGCGTGTGTGCGTGCGTGTGTGTGTGCGTGTGTGCGTGTGTGCGTGTGTGTGTGTGTGCGTGTGTGTGTGTGTGTGTGTGTGTGTGTGTGTGTGTGTGTGTGTGTGTGTGTGTGTGTGTGTGTGTGTTGGTCATGGTCAATAATATTGGATATTTAATTGGTCATGTACATTTTTACTGTACCGTTATATTATAGTTAGTTAATTAAAAATGAATTAAATTTGCATTTGTTGTTCTAATTTAATTTAAAATGTATTACATTTAATTACATTAATACCATTCAAAATGTTTTTTTATTTTGTTTAGTTTAATTTATTTAGACAAAATTGTATAGAATTTGTACAGCAATGTATTCGTTATTGGCCATAATTTACATAAACAATAATAATCTATTCTATATTGTCTTAAATTTAAATTTTGTGCATTCTGGCTTGAAAATATTCTGTCATAATTGTATTCACAATTTCTGCACCATGGTACATTGCCATTATACCATGATACTGAATGATTATATCAGGGTATTTGTCCAATGTACCATGTACCAAAATAAAAATAAATAGTACCCTTTTAAAAAAAAACATGGTACTTTTTGGATGTGTTAGTCTAAGCTGTATGGAACATTTTTCAGCAGTTTTTGCCTTCTAGCAGAAACTCACAGCCGTACCCGTAATAGTCCCACTGCGGTCCTGTCAGACTGAGAGATGATTGGCTGTAGAGCTTCGAGACGAATGAGGGGAGAGTGACAGGATGTGGAAGACAGACTTCAACTCTGTGAAAGGGGAAGATGTGGACTGAGGAGATTGTAAATGTCTTTCATTCGGACAGTTTTGAAACATGTTTCACTAGATTCTTCACTGAGAGGAATGCAAGAACAGGGACTAGACACTTCTGAGTTGAAAAACTCTGATATTACTCTTACAAATGGCTGGGTAGTGAAAACATCCAGAACTGGAGAATTAGAAATAGACATTTTAGCAGTTGGTATCACTTGAGATTAGTTTGATTCAAATTTAAATCAAGGTTCAGGGCGGACTGGGCAGCTGGGTTTGTGCCGAGCCACATCTGTCGGGTCAGGAGGTCCATCGTAGCTCTTTTTTCAGCCTGTCTTCGAAAAGCATGAGGCACAAAACCTGCACGTCACAGAAACAGACTTTCCCGGAGATGTCAGATGTCTTTAAGGTAGTGATGACACTTTAGTTGTGCTGTTCTGTCTTATCATTTTGAGCCTTGCCAGATGCTAAGATGGAAA
Organism: Phoxinus phoxinus; assembly: GCF_949152265.1. Classification (NCBI taxonomy): domain Eukaryota; kingdom Metazoa; phylum Chordata; class Actinopteri; order Cypriniformes; family Leuciscidae; genus Phoxinus; species Phoxinus phoxinus. The sequence continues at coordinate 15,202,274 of NC_136900.1, forward strand.
ACTCACTTTAGTGCTCAGAACAGAACATGTCTATGATCTCAATTAGTAGAAGTCAAGTACGAATTCTACTTTTAACATGAATGTGTCCTGTGTGAACCGATTACATTTCATAAATGAATGTGGCTTTTATGAAGGTGATTTTGCTTCATGATACCGCAAAATAGAAATAGTAAGTAGTAAACATAATTATCAAAATGTTGGATCCTAGATCAATCTCTCTCTGCACTGAACTCATTAAGGTGTTTTGTGAACAGACGATGGCTGATTTATTTTTGTCGGGTTTCATTAATAATGCAGTGTCATCCAAGCAGATTAATTCTAACTTTTTACAGTGGGTTTTGTCAATTAACACTTTCCGTGTTTATTTTCTATTTAATTTTTTTGCCAGCCAGCACCAGCATTTGTGATCATTTTCACAAAACTTTCTTGGCCCCCAGAATATTTTGTTGTATGAAAATCTGAATATACAATATATCGAAAGAAAGAACAGAACTTAGAATAATAATAATTATTATTATTTTAAATCTAGCTTTGTGCAGTCTTTTTGTCAAAAGTAGTAAAAGACTACGTTAAGATCAAATTCAGAACTATGATCAAAACATAGATGGATTCCATCAACACCCCCAAAGCTTGTACAGTCATTACCTCTTCCTCGGTTCCACATTTCATCTGGTAATGTTAGGCAGTTTTGATTGATATGCTTTTGAATGTTTGATGATCACGTTACAGTAGCTTCGATGTGCGCCATCTATCGCTTGATTCTGCTTCTTTGCTTGTTTTTGGATCGGAAAGTTCTGTACTATTTCAGAAGATGCGTAATAGCGCCCCCTACCGAATAACAGTGAAAACATAGATTGCCGGAAAATTCCATCAATGGCAGGGAAAGAGTTAAAGAGACAGTTCACCAAAAATTTTAATTTCTATTATTTACTCAGCCTCATGTTGTGCCAAACCTGTATGACTTTCTTTCTTCTGTGGAACACAACATTTTTCAGGGTTAACCAAAACTGCAAGGTACTAACATTCAGGGTTGAGTAAATGACAGAACTGTAATTTGCAGAGTCTAATGCAGAGTCTTTGGTTTGCATATTCAAATCGGTGTCAGAGATCAAGTTTTAAATCATTCATATTCATGATATAAGTGCTTGAGCAATGATCCAGATGACACGAATCATTTGGAGATAATGGCGGTGACAGTGAGGAAACTCTAAAAGGCCAATTGGCAGAGTTATGCAGGAGAAACAACAATGGCTCGTCACTTACCTTATTAATTTACTCAAAGAATAATCAAGGTATTTAAATAGCAATTTATGCTAATTGGTGCTTCTGAAAATGTTGAGCCTGTAGAGTGGTATAGAAGCACATTATCTGGACAGGAAGGGGTTTGTTCTTGGCAAACAGTTTTCTTACCAAAGTGACTTTGAGAAAAGAAAGTTTGTATTACATAAGTGGCTATTACAAAAGCAGGTAGCTAAGGTTAAATGGCTAAATCCCACATACGAATGAGAAGGTAATACAATTACAAAGTGCTGATTCAGTCACAGTGCTAGATACAAGTCAGGTATAGCCTGTGTTGGGGGGGGAAATGCAGTGCAAATGAAGCCTTTGTGTTAGAAAGCGAAGTAGTTGTGCAAGTAGAAATATTCAGGGATGAAAGGTTGTTGGTCCCAAGCTAATACATTTAAATTGTTGTTTGCATTATCGCATATATAAACTGTCTTGCTGTGATAGTTCTATTTTCCCTGGTTATTATATCAGAAAAAGTTTTGTTTCACTGAACTCGTCAGAGAATGTGAGAGGTAATTTGAGAAGAGATAATGCTGAGATTTTTCTATATATTTATGGGAAATATAAGTTTATCCAAAGCGTGAATGACTGCTTAATTTAGGCTACATTTGCAGCCTTATTATTTGCAACCATGTAACCCTTTTTTTTTCCAGGTTTTTTTTAATAATTATTTTTTAATACATTTTATCTTATTTTTACACATTCATATACTGCACATTCTTGACCTTATGTAGCCCCGCCCCTTTTAAGCGCCACGCCCCTTGTGTTCTGTCTTCTGGTTTGTATTTTCACAGCATGGAGGTAAGGTCTTACGGATTTTGTTTTTAAATCTTCCCGCCTACTTAAATGTATTATGACAACCGCTTCAAACATTCCAATGCTCATGATAACTTTAGTTAACTCTACAATAAGTAAATCCACTTCACCAGCTGATTACTCTTCGCCAGCGATGCCATAGAAATATACAGAGCTACCGCAAAAAAGTTCAAAGACAAATCAATTTCTCTGGCGCATAAGGTCTATAAAGCCAAAAATCTTCTATGGTTTACTGACCATGTCACCTTTCTGTGTCCTGAGTTCATATCTTCTTTAGCAAAACTGGACATCATGCGTTTTAGCCTGCAGCTAATCTGGGATTTTCGCTATCCTGACAATGAAGAATTGCCTCAGAGGAGCTAGCGATAAGCCGCACGGTTAGCTATCTGATCTGCATGCTCATTACATGGCGAAGGATCGCTTCCTTAACAAGATTAAAACAATGAATATGCATCACACAGCCCTGAGGGCCATTCATAAAAATGCATCCCAGTGTTAAACATTTATTTTAATAACCTTTACCTCAACCCCCAAATGACAACAGCACACCAAAACCCAACACCACACACCTGTTGTTTGTTAGATGTGAGAAAATTCCAAATGAATTGCCCTGTGGTCCAACACGTATGCAATCAATATCACGCCAGCCATATGAATTAGCAATTACGTCTGAACTTTTCGCTCGGGGGGCTCTGTGGCATGGCATTTGGAAAACAAAATGATTAAACATCGCTTTTTTTTCTCTCCCAATAGCCTTTCTTTTCATTTTTGTTTAATCATTTTATTGAACGTACGTTTTTAAAGTGGGAGGTATCAGGCTGCTCTCAAACAAGAGAGACTAATTATAAACAAGATACAAAAACACCCATAGAAAATGAAAGTCTGTGGGGCTTTAGGACATGAAATCTGAAGATTGTTTACCTGTTTGGTCAAATGGTTGGTGCATAGTCCATGATTTGTTTTTGATTGTAATCTTTGGATTAATGTCCTCAAAACCCAAGAGAATATATTCCCATCTGGGTTAATCTAGCCTGAGTTATGTGTCCGTTATCATGTCTGCTTTTATAAGCGTGATGGAGACAGTTACGGCTTCTTCACATCAAAGCAGATTTACTGGAATTGTCACCGTAGCACATATGGAAAGTGATATCTCATCGGTCTTATCCTCCATGCACAGCATAACTGACGTCTTTATAATGCTTTGACTCTGTTCAGCATACCTGCTCTTTTTCTTTAGATTTATACATTGCTGTGGAGTAACTAAATACATAAACAAAATTGTTTTAACTTGCCAATAACAAGCTACTTTTTCGAACAAGACGTGTAGCAATACAAAACACTGCATTGCTGTGTTTTTTATCATATTTTATCATGAGGTGATCATCAAATTTGACATCACGTTTGACAGTCCAATTGAACAGTTCACTGGTCAAATAAACAATTTACTTGTTCATTTTAAGCTTGGATCTTCTGTTTTGATGTTGTTTAGTAGTTTTTGCTTCTGCTGTATAAATTAGATTAATTTTCTATCGTATTTGTATTAGTTGTAATTATTGCAAAATTTAGTTCATTTTAATACTGCAGTGCTAATTGGTTTTTGCCTGATAAATCATCTAATTGAAATTTTTATCTGATGTTTCATATGCATTTATAAAGATATTCCCCCTTTAAATAGCTTTAATATAGTTTGAAATTATTTGAAAAATTAATAAATGTTTTAAATGGTAGCTTGTATGTACTGCTGTGCAAATTTGTTTAACCAAATTTAGTCAAAATTGAGAGTCTCATTTATGTCACTCTGATTATGTCCTTTAGGCTCAACTATGCTCAGATTCAAAGAAAATTCATATCAATCTAGTTTCAGTCCAAAAACTTTAAAGCCATTTTTCTCGCTTTCAGTGTTGGCCGTTTGAAAACAAATGAATGTGTGGGTTGAAATTTGATCCATTAGTTTTGTTTTCTCTCATTCTTTTGTTTACCTAATGCTTTCAAAAAGTGGAATCTCCCACCATTGGGGTTTCATTGTCGTCATCTTCTGAATGACATTTTTTGGGGGGCATAAGGGTTCACTGGGGTTTTCATTAATCCTCCATCTTAATTGCTTAACACTGTTACCTCACGTGTCACTTCCTATTAGCCGCGTTTGGATGTGTAATGTGCGGAAGACAAGATAATTACGGTGAGATGGCTTGGGTCCTGCACAACATAGAGGAAAGGTTATTTGCATCTGTATGGAGCCTGGCTGCCATAGAGCTACAAAGTGTCACGTCTGAATGTACTGCTGATGCGTTTAGCTTGAGTTAGGCATGCAAGCAACACTTTCCTAGCTAAAAAAATAAAATAAAAATACTGCATCAATTCAAATAGTGTGTAAAAAAAAAAAAGTTTAATGCTCAGTAATTGCACTGGAAATGTATGAGGGCATATATCTAATCTATATATATATTGTGTGTGTGTGTGTGTGTGTGTGTGTGTGTGTGTGTGTGTGTGTGTGTGTGTGTGTGTGTGTGTGTGTGTGTGTGTGTGTGTATGTGTACACAATATAAAATAATAAATACATTGTTTATTTAATATTATATATGAAATAATAAATATCGATTTATTTTATGTTTTATTTACGCTTTGACATTTTTATTTTACACTGACATTGATTTTTATCTGTTTTTTATTGAATTCTTCTCATTTTTCATGTTGTGTAAAACGTTTCAGAAGGTTTTTGCAAGTTGAAAAAGCAGATTTTGACCAGAAAAACAATCCTGATTTGTAGAGTTTACGTAATCTTCACAGAGGGCCTATTCCAAGAAGATAACACACGAAATGAAAGCTTGTTTGAACAATGTTATTAAAGAGGCTAACGTACATTTAAGCGATCCATTAAATGTAAAGATCATTTTGGTGCCCACAACAGGATATCAAATTTATCTCTGTGTTATCAATTTATTTTGGAAGCTCGTGAACAAACTGACTTTTTGGCTCAGCAGCATTTTTTGAAGAGTTTATTGGAAGTGCATTTGTTATTATTCATCGCTTTAACTGGGTCTCGCCTCCACCCATGTCCAAATCAAGATAACATGAACTCCAGTGTGTTCTCATATTGCAGATGTCCTACAAGTCTTTCAGAGGAACTTTGTCGTAAGTCTTCAAGCTTGCTGAGGTCAGCAGGTCTATTTCCCTGCCAAGTAGGTCTATTCCCTGGGCCGGTGGGAGGTCGGAAACTAATTACAGAGCATAGGGCAACGAAAAGTCAACTCATTTTCTACCCCCTCCTTATTGGTAGTTGCACTTCAGCTTGTTGGGATAGCAACGGACATTGATGGATTCACTTTTGCCATAATGGATTTGTCAAATAAAGCTTGTTGCACTTTCTACAATACCTCTTTCCGTCAACACACACACAAATTGCACACTCCTAGGTGTCTGTAGCCCACAATATGATAACATAAGTTTGGAATATGTCTCCAACCCTAATAGACCAATTATTTTATGTAACACAGTGACCTGAGCATAAATGTGCCAACCAAGAGGCAGAAATTGGTGACTTTTAAAGGTCTATAGATTTTAGGGTGGCAGCTGCCCAATTAGTAACTGATCATCCTCTGAATTTTTGCCATCTGGACTTTCACAAATGAGAACCAAGGCTCATGTTGCTAAGATACATGGCAACATCTGCATTTATTCCAATTTCTTGTTTGTCTAATTGGATTGAGTTTAAGTCTAAGTGCTAATGAGTGTAGGAACAATGGCTGGAAATCAAGTGATACATGCCGGCGTGTCGTCTTCGAATAATGAAGTGTAATTGGAAGGACCGATGATAATGAATCTGGCTTTTTAGAGCCAATTAAGCTTTATTCAACCTATAAACATATTAGCATCTGTGTTTTGTTTAATTACACATATGTTCGAATTAATTTCAACCTCAACAAGAGTGAACTAACATGATTGTCTCTTATTATTTTGTTTTCGCGATTTGAATACAAATAAAATCCGAAATGAACTTGCATTTATTGTCCATTCTATAAAACCGGTGGCATTTGTGTCCCTCATATACACTTTCAAAAAAATATTTTTAAAAAAAATGTTGCGATGCGAAATTGAAAAAATATCAGAATAACTTAATTCAATTTTAAATTATTTTTCAGTAGGAAAACTAGACTAAAAAGATGTTGTAATAATGACAGCATCCTTTTTCAAGTACAAGCTAATTTTTCTATTTTCTCTCTCTCTCTATATATATATATATATTCAAATTTATTATATATATATATATTGAATTAATATATTGAAGCGTGTTTACAAACTAAAGCCATACAATGACCCTGCTGTGATGATCTCATTCATGCAGAAACCCTTTTGACAGCCAGTGCTTCCAAAGCAAATAGAGAGAAAATTAATTTTACCTTCTTTTTTTAAATGTATTTCTAGTCAATATATTATACCGGCATTTGAAATTCAAGGATGATTGACTTAATCAATCAACAATTCATGGCTGATTGTCCACTTCACAAAAAGTCAGGGTGATTAGCTATGTGACAAACTTTGACACACTGCAGTTAAAGGCACAATATGTAATTTTCTGCTAGAGGTCGCTTATTCGAAACAAGGGCGTAGCTTGATGACGCCGTGATTTCGCAGAATCATGGGAGTTGTTGTCTTTACCTCTACAGCTGGTGGAAAAGAATCCGATGGGAACCGGACAGAAATCATATTCACGGCTGAGCTAATGTATTAAAGATGTATTGAAGTTACTGTAGTATGAAGCAAGCTGGCTCAAGCTTTCATTATGCCGCAGGCGACCGCTTCGCTTCGTTCGATCATGCGTATGCGGGGTAACGCTGCGATGTCTTATCATATTAGATACAGTTGAAAGTTGTGTTGAAAGTTATGCCACTCTGTGCTTTCGCTAAGCGGCTACTATGAGACACTTGTTGCACAAGTTATATCGATATTAGGCATGGTAAAACATGGTAAAAATGGAAATTTTGCGTTTCTGAAACGTTTTGCGTACAGACGACAACATTGTCAAAATGGTCCCTGTTCACACGGATCTGTGAAAATGACTAAACATACTGTATTATGCATGTCAGGCCAGTAGTTGGCGAGGTCAGAATTAAAGTTAGTTGGCGATTTTGATTAATTATTTTCTGGAGAAGCATTAATAAACTCAACACAGTACATGCACATGCCTATAGACTGCACAAGCATTACGCCTGCACATGATGTCAATGTTTTCACAAATTTGCGATTTTGTCGTTTACACGGAGACGATAATGGTATAATTTTCAAAAACTTTGCGTTTGCAGTTTTTAGTTGAGAATGGTGTAGTGTAAATGGCACCTTTAATTCTAAAAAAAAAAAAAAATCAGTTTCCCAGCAGGGGTGAGAGAGAACTGGAGTGTGGACAGTCATATCTCTGCACACTTATGGCCGAAACCATTGATTAATGAAATGCTCAGAAGACGATTTTACAGCTCTGCAGTTGCTCTTTCAAAGCTCAGAGAGTTCTCAGTGTTGTGGCATTTATGTGCATGAACTTTGTCTCAGATGTTTCTCGTAAAAATGCTTACAAACTAAAACAAATGATTGACAGACAATACGAATATAGAGATATAAAATGGTTGTGGATAGCATTGCTAAGATGATTTTACCTTGGAGGAGTCTGATTAAAAATGTATTGTTTAATTGAAGCAAAATCTGTCTTTTTTTATTTTGAGTTATTGCTTATACAATCTTAAAAATGGCAAAGAGCAAAAGTTTTTAACCTGAAACCCTATAAACATTTTTAAGCTCAATTTAAGACCTAAATCTCTGTGGAAAACATTCATACTGGGACTTTAAATAACACATAAACCAATACACCGATCAGACGAACCAATGGATCCTAAAGCCCAAGTTGCTGTATCTATTTTTAAAAGACTGTTTGAAACGTATACATTCAAAGTTTAAGCAGTTTCTGTGTGGGATAGCTCAGATATTATTAATGCCAGTGAGTAGTGACATTTTCCTGATGCCTGCCGGCTGTTGGCCTCACCTCTCCTTCATCACTGAGAGACTGAACGACTTTATATGGAGACTTTCGACTGAAACAACGCCTCGGCCCCGATTGAAGGTTGTTATAGGCAAAATGGCAAAAAAAAAGAGAGAGAATTTGAAAATACATTTGTTATATAAATGTCTTGTTTTCTTAATTTAGAAATACTGTAGGATTGACAAAATCCATAAGACAGCCCTATACAGTGAGAGAAAGATAGAGCGAGGGAGAAAGAGAGAGCGAGAGGCTGAATGTTATCTCATTTTCTCCTGTCTTGCGTTTCCCAGGATTACATTAAAGCCTGGATGGGGATCCAGTAAGAGTTGGTTATTATTAGCTCATTTCCCTCTTGCGTTTTAGCAGTATTACCATAAACACAGTCAACTCTTCTCCCACTGTAAACGCAGCAACAAAGGGCCCCCAACCCTGGATGAAATTATGAGCTCTTTTGATGTAGCAATCTTGAGCCTGATAAAAAGGGACGATCAAGCTTTGTTTTCGTTCGTTTGATCTGAATAGTTGGTGTGTTGCTTGGCATCCCTTTCATGTCAGAATTATTAATTGTCTTCACCTGTATAATTTTTGTATGATTTTATTTCGAACTTCACATCAGTCACATGACTATGGGCTTATTATATAGGAGACCGGGGCTAATTATCACACATGGAAGTTATACATTTCACAAGGTCTACATTTCAGTAACTATAAGATATTTAGACAAATGTTTAATTACAGATGTATATATATATGATTATTGCTGCTGCAGGGCAAGTATGGACTTGTTACTGCTCATAGATACGCAGACACACTGCTGTGAGCACGTAAAATATGCTGCTGCTGCTGTATGCATTGGCATACAAAGATCCCGTAGCAGATCTAGGCAGGTGGAGCTGGGGAAGGTGGAGGGTTTCAGAGGAACTTTGATAGCGTGCTGCAGGATTAGCATACAGCAAACATTGAACCAGAGTGTTTAAATGTCGAGCAAGCAATCTCATTGGGTGCAGGATCAGCAGAGGCCAATCCGCTTGTGCCATGCGGTAATGATGTGATTGCTTGTAAAGGACCTGTCAGCCTGCGCCCTTTAGAGTTTCGTGACTGAACAATATATTAGGGGTGGGTAAAAAAATAGATTTTTCGATTTTAATCAATTCTCATTTCGATGAACTGATATCGATTCTTAAATCCCAACCTTCAGTCTTTTAGTCTATGATGTTTTCAGTTGATGAATGAACAAAATAAATGTATTATGCCATTAAAAAAACGTATTCCTTGAAAAAGACGTTCCCTGTAGTTTACTGCATTAGTTGAGAGATATTTTTATCCTTGAGAAAATGTGTCATGTACTCCTGATACATACCCCAAATAATCAATATTAAATCGCAAGCTTGTGAATCGAAATCAAATTGAATTCTGCAATTTGTGTCAATACTCAGCAATACATATATATATATACAAATATATATATATTGGATGGACTTGTTCTGCATAAAGTGCCCTATTCACCATGACTCAGTATCACATCTTTATTTTTAGCGTTTCTTACAGTGCAAGGAGTTTCTATCGATTTAGCCTTATCTCCATTTTGAAAGTCGCATAAGTCATTAACCAGCAAAGTTACAGAGAATAGCATTCTCATTAAACTTTTCTCTTCTTTTAAACAATTCCAGATCTGTTGCTGATTAAGTGAGCCTTTGTGTAATGGACTTGAAATAACGGTGGACTTTTTGCTCTAGTGTGAAATCAAGCACCTTTCAGCAGATCCATGCAGAAGATTGTGAATTAGTGAACAATAACCTATACTATAGGGATTTACAGAGACTTCTTATTGAGTAGGGCCAATTAACAATAATGTGTGCCAAATAGACCACCAAAAATAATGCCAAACTATAGAAAATATGTGTATATATATATATGTGTGTGTGTGTGTGTGTGTGTGTGTGTGTGTGTGTGTGTGTGTGTGTGTGTGTGTGTGTGTGTGTGTGTGTGTGTGTGTGTGTGTGTGTGTGTGTGTGTGTGTGTGTGTGTGTGTGTGTGTGTGTGTGTGTGTGTGTGTGTGTGTGTGTGTGTGTGTGTGTGCGTGTGTATACATAAACCTGTAAACCAAAGGCAATTTTTAGTTTCCACTTTAGTTTCTACAAGAATTTATGGGGCTGACCAGATCGTTTTGAAGTTTTCTATATGCCTGTGAGTTGCTTATGATATTAATTTAAAACCATTGCCACTGGAGTACAACAAAGGCTAGAACTCAAACCTGTAATTCCACAAAATAGGTTAAACAAAATGTAATCTCTGAAATGTTCACGTTAGCTTTTGAGCATGATTGGACATTTATTTTCTATTAATTTACATCATATGTGTTTTAAAGAACCTCTTTATAAGAACTCTTTAAGGCTGAAAGAAGCCTTGCAAGTGTGACACTGAGTTGTTAGCTCTGACCGACAGCTCTCTGAGCACAACTCAATTACTGCCACCACGCCGCACTCGTTTCGGCAGCAGCTGATGGACACGTCCTGCGGGGATTGTGGTCACGGGCGGCACAGGGCACAATGGTCCGATCAAGGTTAAGATTGAGAAGTACCAATGATTCAGAACTAAAAGGCAACACAAAAGTGCCAGTTATGTACTAGGACTGTTGAAGGATTATTCTGAACGGAGGTTATTGGGTGATAAGTAGCAGTGACTCTGAAAGAAGCGGTGTAGATTGGAAAAAGTGATTCAGAGGAGAACTTCAGTACACGCTTGCCTAGCTCTGGACGACTGGTAATTGCTGTTTGCCAAATGAGTGGCACTTCCAGAAAACTCAATATTTTTTATTGTCACTCTCCATCTTCTCTCATTTCTCTGTGTGTGTAGCATGGTCCGTTTAGCTGGTAGATCAATGACATGACTGATGATGATTTTTGTTTTCAAAAAGGCATTAAAAATGCAATTTGTGAGTAATATGATTTGAATACACATATTCTATGATGAACATAATTAAAATTTCTGAATTCAAATTAATCATTATATTTTTTTTTGGGGGGGGGGGGGGGCATAAAGTCACAATTGTAGGGTGACAACTGAAAAAAAATACAATTCATACATAAAATAACTTAAAAACACATCTTCTATGATGAACATGAATTAAACATCTGAATTAAAATGAATTGTGATATTTATTTTTTTATAATTTAAGGGCAATACAACTGTTATAATATTATAATGATGAAAAAGCCTCATTAAGAAATAAATATTTTTCAGAAGAAACCTTCCTGCAAAGTCTGAAAAACTATGTGCACGTGTACCTGGACAAAAACTGTGCTAAACGCGAAGGGTGTTTTAGGACATTATTTTTTAAAAGTATACTCACTTTTCGGCTCTTTTACACAAGTGCCTAAAACTTCTCACAGTACTGTTGCTTTGCAGGCAGGTTTCTTCAAGTGTCTTGGAGACACGGCCGCAGTTCTTCTTGATTTAGACTCAGTTTCTTTATGTAATAACTGATGGACTCGACTGATCCCACATCAGATCTCTGTGTGGAGCAGCGGCTGTTGTCAGACTCCATGTGCATACAAAAATCTGACAGGATTATTACTGACACTACAGCAAAAGATATAAATAACCATTTTTTGGGGTGAAAATACTAATATGCTTAAGACTTTTGCACAGTTGTATATCTTTGAAAAAAAAAATAGTTACACCATGATGTTTTTTAATCATTAAATATAAACTTTTGATGAAAATTTTGTTTTTTTTCTTCGTACTGTATGAAACCAACATGAGCGCAAAGAGTAGCTACATTTCTAAGAACTTGGCACATTATTTTAAAAAACTTTTTCTTTTCTTTATCTTTCTTTATCTTATTTGGGGCAAAAGGCATCTTTCTCCATTGACGGTCATTCAACAGCAGCCGTTGGTAATATGTGAGCGGCATGCCTTGTCAGTTGGTTGTGCCGTGTGCTTATATGAGACTCTTTTGAAGCCTGGAGAAATGGAAAGGTGTATATGACCTTCCCCGAGGCATTTCTCCAAGAACCCTCTGAGACCCTTTGGCTTCTCAGCAGTCACACTCCTCTACCTCTCATCCTTTGTTCCTCTCCTCTTCTGTCTCGCGCCATCCCCCCCGGCAATTTGGTCAGGGTCAGTTTGGGGCGACGGTCTGTGAAGTGTAAAACCCGTTTTCAGAAACAGCAGCCAGGGACCCAGAGTGACACAGTTCTCATTTGCTGCACAGCACGGATGGGCCCACAAGCAAATTCACTGTGTGCAAATGAAAGTCAACAGTTGTCCTTCTTATCCAATGTCCTGAGAAATTTAAGGCAAGCCACTACAGGTGAATAGAGTAAAAGATTTTAATGAATCGATATCACCATACTTTTTTTAATGTTTTGTTTAAACATGCAATAATGTAATTAAATCTGAACATTAGATAAAGCTAGGTTCAAAATTCTTGTTTCATTTTGTAGACATAAGAGTTAAAGGTTTTTACAGAAGGGGTTTTTGGGATTTCTTTTTATTACTCCATAAATCTGAAAATACTGTCATATTTTTAGAAATAAAATGTTATATAAATGAGGCAAATTTTATATGAACAAACCCTTCTGTACAGGGCCGGCCCGAGGCATAAGCGAACTAAGCGGCTGCATGTCGAGTTTTTATTTTTATTTTTTACACATATTAGATAACTTAAACAAGTAACATAAATGAATGAATGAATAATTCATGACAAGTGAATTCTGATTTTATGATCAATATACCTGGCTACAACTGCTGCTGTGTCTGCCAGCGTTTGAGTCAAGCGCATAAGCTCACCTCGCGTGCATAGACAATTCGTGGGTGGGGAGATTTCTGTGATGAAAATAGACTTCAACTTTATTAATGTGGTTTTAATAATCTTAATAATGTGACCGAGCGTTCGTATAGGGTTCACCTAACACTAACAGAAATAAGAAAATAATAAACGATAGCAGTTTGAAGTCTTCTCCACTTTATTATATTCCACACATCAGATCACTAACTCCAAAACCCCGCGACACTCCAGTACCAAGTGCGCATCTACGGCAAGCCCCGAGGGGAAAAATGCATTGCATGCACACATATACAACTAGCGCCAGTACATAATTATTATTGTAACAGACTTTGTTGGATTCTGTCATGATGCATGTACAATCCAACAAAGTCTGTTACAATAATAATCTATATATTAAAAAATATATATTTTGAGGACAGTTACACCATCAATAATTGTCATTGTTGTTGCTGTTATTATGTTTCTGATTTCTCAGTTTTGTCATTATTTTAAATGATGTAAATAATTGAGAGAGTTAGTAAAAGAGTAAAGTAAAAGTTAAACGTTTTAAAAACAAAAGTGAAAAATGTATGCACTTTCATTATTTAAGTAGCCTATCTATTTTTTTTTTTTTTTTGTAACATTCTATTTTTGATTATATCAAAAAATCATAGAAGTTTGGAATGACCTGTCCCTTTAAACACTGTCTTTAGCATTCATATAGAGATACACAGGTAATCTGCATCCGCAAAACAAACAGGCCAATGCGTGTGACCTGTATGTAAATGTGAGCGAGCGGTCCGAAGAATTGAGAAGGTGCACTTGCCTCAAGGTGATAAAAGTTGAATTGAAGATAGACATGTTCTTTACATGAGCCTTTTGGGAGCTGTAGACTCTCTCAAAGATTGAAAAATTGCCAGTCACCCTTGAGCAAAATGTCTTTCTGTTTTCTTGAAGCTTCTGGTACATCCCTCCTTAAAACCCTAAAGGAGGTAAAAAAAAAAAAAAGCTTCAGAAGAACTTAGTTTCTGGCCCAGATGTATTATTATTATTTTGCACCACAATCGATGGTCATGTTCAGAGCACTGGACCGGTTTGTTTTTTGGTTCAGCGGTTTGGCGATATCCTTTGAGATTTCGCTCCCAGGTTGTCAACCTAAGTACACTTGATAAATCCTCAGAATAAGCAGAAGTGAAGTCCATTTGGCCCATTTCAGTTAATTTATTTCTTTTTGGTTCCAATGCGAAAGAAACTTCCAGAGTGGTGGACCGTAAATTAACATCCGCAAGCATGTGCGGCACCATCTGCCTCTTTGAAATATATTCATCAATTTGGCCAATTAGCAGATTAATTGCTTAATTACTTTGAGGCAGCTGTGTATTTCTCACAAAAATGCCAACAATGCCAAAACGAAGTCGCTTCACAATCTTACTTCTTCCAGAGATCTTTGTTTGGTAGCAGCTGTTATTATATTTCTGTTGCAAAGTGGGTCTATTGTTGAACCAGTTAGCGCGTCGATAAATATAGAAGTTGAATGCACAACAATATGTCTTTGTTGACCCGTGTGGCCTGTGTGTGCTATTTCTGAGGGTAAATGCAGTAACAGCAAATTCACTTTTAGTGCTCTTGACCTAAACTGATGGCTGTTTTTAAACTCCCAAACAAAATCTGCATGAAACGATCCAGTAAGCATTGAGTAAGCAAGTGAATATTGATTTTTATGCTGCTTTGTATCGCTTGTCTTGGCGTTAATGTAATTCACGCAGGCCATTAGGAATGTACAAACTCGCTTTGTACGTCTGTTTGATGTTGGGCGGCAAACTGTGAGTGTGGATACTTTCCTCACTCAGCTAGCATCAAAAGAGCATTTGCCACCAGCATGTTCATTTTTCAGTAGTCTCACTTTCATTGATCTGACGGAAGAGATTTTGTGAGGACGTTTGTAACGACAGGTCACTTGTTGCCTATAGATTGAGGTTAAGTCAGGGGTCTTCACAGGCCATATTCAGTGGCTTTTGACACTCCTGACCAAACCTGAATCTATATGCTGAACGGTATTTGGTGCTAAGTGGCCCGTCATTACAAATGTCCTTACAAACGTCAGATTGTCAATTGAAGTGAAGAATAATTTGAGGAGAGAAAAAAACGTATAACATACCAGTCTTTACCAGACTATACACTCATACGATGCCTTCAAAGATAAACTTTGGGACAAAAGGGAAAACGTACTGAAATTTAAAGCTACATTGTGTAGGATTTTCTCTCATCTAGTGGTGAAATTGTATATGACTACCAACTGAAGATTACTTTTAGCCCCTCCCATTCCAAGGGCGTTTTAACTCCTACGGTGGCCGTATTATTTCAAATCTGCCGGCAGTCGCGAATAATCTCCCCCTCGCATTCGTCACAGTGCCACTGAGTGTAAAAACACGAAAGACGAAGCTTGAATTTACAGGTATGTCCCTCTTTGGCTAATGTATTTTCAAGATGGAGGTGCAACATGGCTTCCGCCATTCGAGCGACTCGCTCGTATGTATTATATATGGCAGATTCTACGCTTACGAGAATACTTGATTAGTTGGTAGAAGTAATTATACATTAATGAGCACATATCATTTAGAAAGAACAAAGTTTTTTTTGCTAAGAATCAATAAAAAAAATTACACAGTGAGCTATTTGAATTTAAACTAAACGCTCTGTGTCTACATATGAACCGATATGGCACAAGCTCCATTATTGCGTGAGTATTGCACCTGAAACTGTCAGCGGTAACTGGTACCTTCAGGATCCTGTCTGAATGTTGGAACAGATCGTCAGACACTTCTTTCAGCCCCTAGCATCCCCTGATGAACACGCACAGGGCTTGTCTTTCTTACTTTTTCTGTGCCTTTCGATCTCTGTCTGTTGCTTTTGTCTCAATCACGCTCTCTTGCTTTCTTTGTGTCTTTGACTGTTCTTTACTAATGAGGTTTTATTGTAGCTATTTCTTTTTGTTCTCAGTGAAGTATTGTTAAAGCATGGTGTCTTTTTCCCTTGGGGCCAGGTATCGCATAACAACAACAACAACTGGATCAGTGCTCCAAACAATAGCATAAATCTTAAACTCACAACCAGAAGTGAAGTATTGTCATGAATATAATATTTTCTGAGGTTTAGGGAGAGAAATAAAGCATGGAAAATAAACTTTTCTTTTCGTAGTGGTGGAAAGATAGATAAATTGAAGAAAGTAGAACACAAAATCCTTGCTGTTTTGTCTCAGCGCACTTGTAGTTCTATATATAGGATGCAATAAAAATTCAAATTCTCTTTTTCTGTCTGTTTCTCTCCGTCTGTCTCTCTCAGGGTGATGATGTTATGACAGTTATCAAAACCAAAGCCCAGTGGCCCGCCTGGCAGCCTCTTAACGTGTAAGTTTCCATCTCTTTTGTACTTTTACATTCATACTGAGGCCCCCAAAAAGTATTTTGACAATTTAGCCACACTTAATGTCGGAATGTCATTGAATTAGCCCATATGACAAAATATAAAACCAAGTGTGACTTTGTGTACGGTAGTGTACGTTTCCAAATCTGTCCATTGTCTTCTCTCTCTTGGGTGAGTATTTTTTAGTGGAAAACAACAAGGTCTGGTTCATGAAAAAAAAAACTCTCTTCAGCACCTGCTGGGTATGTAGATGTTTCTTTCCCGCTCACTAACGAGGCGGTTAATATTTTATGTGCGGTTTTGTTTAGCGAAGGCTTCCGTTTTTTGATGAGAGTAGCATTTCCCCCGCGGTGCTTTCGCGATTGAGGTTAATGGCCTCCCTCCAGCTCCAATACATCAGGACATTCTCTTGACCTATTTTAACACCAGACTGTCAATTACCACAACCAATTTACCCCATGAAGAGGAAATGGAATGGCAGACGCTAATTATTTCTAAGCATAAGTCAAATGTACACGGCATTTTCCACCAATAGGTCACGATATGGTGCCCTGTAACTTTTTTTTAAAGCATTAGATGCAGTTTTTTTTTTTTTGAAATGTTTTGTTTGATAAACTGTTCTCTCACAAAAATTACCTACAGTAGCTTGTATAAAACGGGCAGTTTGGTCACCTCTCTTTGTGTATACATATCTTAATTGACCCCCCCACCCCACCAATCAGGAAACCCAAGGCATTATTAGAAATAATAATAATAATAACATTAATTAATTAATTAATAAATACAAATTTTAAAAAATCTAAATTTATAATATATGAATATAATATACAAATATTATTTAATTATTATTTATGCACCATTGAATACATTTTCTCCTGTTGATCACTGTAAAGCTGCTTTGAAACAATCTGTATTGTATAAAACGCTATAAAAATTAAAGGTGACTCGACATACATTAATTAATTAATTAAAAACGCAAAAGTTTTGCTAGTGAATGCAAAGTTTCTCAGGGAAACGTATAGGTTTGGTGAGCGAACGCAAAGTTTCTCAGGGGAACGTATAGGTTTGGTGAGCGAACGCAAAGTTTCTCAGGGAAACGTATAGGTTTGGTGAGCGAACGCAAAGTTTCTCAGGGGAACGTATAGGTTTGGTGAGCGAACGCAAAGTTTCTCTGAGAGAACGGAAAAGCATCTACGTATTTTTCCTCCCATCTCATATATTTTTTCACCACGTCACTTTAGGTACTCCGTACAATAGAACGTCTGGTTTGTACTGGACATAAGTTCACCAACTTTATTTCTTTAATAGGCAGTTGTCTGCTTAGATACTTCACTACACAATACTGGGCTTGAGGAATTGGGGAAGAAGTAAATTGAGAACATTGAGTCACCTCACCATAAAAACCTTTGCACCGCCTGACATTCCCACATACAGTGAAATAAAGTACCTTGAAGCTTGTTGCATTTAAAACATTGGTCAGGGATATTAGGGTTAAGTTAATCTTACAGGGGTTATATATGTTCTCATTTTCCAATTATATTGTAGTCGTCTCAACCGAGTATCAATTGTTTGCGTTTGTACCTTTTAACTTATTGTACCCTATTCATCCTGTGATTTTATTTTATTTTTGCAGACATTGTGCTTGTCTTTTGGCATCATCCTTGGTTTTGATTTCAAAACATGAGTTTAATTCTCATCTGGAGTGCATCTCTCTCTCTCTCTCTCTCTCTCTCTCTCTCTCTCTCTCTCTCTCTCTCTCTTTCTCTCTCTCTCTCTCTCTCTCTCTCTCTCTCTCTCTCTCTCTCTCTCTCTCTCTCTCTCCCTCCCCCTCTTTCTTCTGCTCTCAAGTGTGGGCTGTGAGAGTCATAAGGTGCTGGTTTCATGATGAATATTTAATATGTGTTAATCAATAGATCCAAGTAACATCTTCACACATGCAGCCTGCTCCGCTCTATTGGCAACAGTTGCTTTGGTGATGGTTTGTTATCAGGGCAATTAGTTTGATTAATTACCATCTGCATGGATTCTAACAAATTATGCCTTAGCGAATAATACATGACACAGACTTCTTGTAAGTGGCACTATGTTTGTGTGCAGTCCTTCCTTTGAAACAACAACTTTATCTTCAGCTGGCTTCATCTTTTCCCTGTTCTTCTCTCAGGCGTTCCGCCCCCTCGGCAGAGTTCTCGGTGGATCGAGCCCGTCATCTCATGTCATTCCTGACCATGTTGGGCCCCAGCCCTGACTGGAACGTGGGATTGCCTGGGGAGGACCTCTGCACCAGGGATTGCGGCTGGGTCCAGAGACTGGTGAAGGATCTGGTGCCGTGGGACGCCGGTACTGACAGCGGGGTCACTTATGAGGTCAGCTTTCATAGAGTGATTACATTTAGAAAATACTGTGAGAACTTTCAGGATGAAAACCATACAGTCAACACATTGAAGCTCATCTCTTCTATCTCATCTTGTCTTCAACTATTATTTGTATGACAAGACTTCAAGTCAGTTGCTTGGTTTGTCTTATTTACATAGATTATTTGTTAAAAGTTGGGCTATTAATATATGATTTATTATTTGAAATATTTAATCACGTTTTATATATTCTTTTGTAGTTAACCATAATACATTCTGTTCCAAAAAAAACGAAATAATAAATTTGCAAACTGTTCAGATAATTAAAAATGATTTAAAATGCAAACACGGACCTTAGTGCAAATGTCAGATAATTAAATAATACAATATAATAATAAATTTCACTATTAAATTATTGCACATTTGTATTGACGTTTATGTGTGGATAGTTTGCAAAATACTAATAATAACTATTGCTATTATTATATTGTTATTATTATAAAAATAATTACAATTAAACAAATTAATGTGCACTCTGATTAGTTCCAATCAGCTCTTTCATCTCTAAACAGTTGTTTGGAAGTCACCCATAACAGAATGAAAGTTATAATGTCACATTTTTTCTTCACTGTGTCCTATGTTGCTTCTAGTGTCAATAACATCTTAATATTTACTCAAGAGCCCTTCAGTGGAAACAGTATTAAGTCTTTGCACATCCCAAATGTTAAGTGGAACCAGTGCTTGACACGCTGCCCCCTGCTGGCACAGCTTAACCGAGCAGTTGGAGCAGCAGTTGGTCTTTGTTTTGCAGCGTTTCTCTGAAGGCGTTGGAGTGGAACGCAAGTAACTGTCAGGTGACCCAAAGTGCAGAGGCAGGAAACAAGGCTATAAATCACTCATAAAGGGAATATTACAGAGTGAATGAATGATGAATATGGAGATAGAAGGTGGGAGGCCCTGGCAGATGGCATTCAAAAGTCTTTTTCTCTCTCCCTCCCTCCCTTCCCTCTCACCCCTCACCCTCCACTTCATATTTTTATCCAAGTCTCCCAATAAACCCAGCAATCCCCAGGAGCGGATTCGACCCCTCACCAGTTTGGATCACCCACAGAGTCCCTTTTATGACCCTTCCGGTGGTCCCATGGCACCCCTCGCCCAAGTGGTAGTGGAGAGAATCGCAAGAAAGGTGATTTTAAAAGGCTTTTTATTTTAAAATGTTTGTTTTAAAACTTTAATGTCTTTTTAGTTTAGAATAATATCATGACAACTCTCAGAAGAGTTTTAGCATTATTAGAGTTTAGAGTATTATTTTATTAAATAATAATAATATTTGTATTATTTAAGGGTGCATTGTTTTGATCAAAAGTGACAGTAAAAGTTTTTATATTGTTAGAAAAATAAATCTAATTCAAATAAATATCTTTTTAAAAACGGCTTTTTATCTTGGTTTTTACAAAAATATGAAGCAGCACAACTGCTTTCAACATTGATAATAATAAGAAATGTTTCTTGAGCAGCAAATCAGCATATTAGAATGATTTCTGAAGGATCATGTGACACTGAAGACTGGAGTAATGATGCTGAAAATTCAGCTTTGCATCACAGGAATAAATAACATTTTGTAATATATTAAAATAGAAAGTACCGTAGTTATTTTAAATTGTAAATTAATCTTTGAAAAACACTAATCGTGCAAATATCAAAATGAATATCAGTTTGTCATAGTGTAAATTGTGATTCCTAAATGCACTTTATATAGAATGATTTATTTTAGTTTTGGGTGTTTTATTTGTTTTATTATAAACTTAATTTATTTAGACAAAGTAATAAAACATTTTAATATTTATCGGTTATTGGCCATAACATTGAGTATGTTTTTAAGGATGTATTAATGTCTATTCCCTGTTTTCTAGCAAAATGGGACTGCTTTTTTTTTTTTTTTTTTACATTCACCGTGAACAGCTGTGTTGTTTAATATTGTTACTGACCCTGAATTGCTGAATCATAATAGTCCATGTGCTAAACAAACTAAAGCAATTGCTTACAAAAATATGTCAAGGCAAGCAGTCGCGATGCACGGAAACTCAGCAATGTTCATAACACATCTGTTATCCTTCAAATGACAGTGTTTGGAGGATTTGATTCTAAAATAATCCATTCTGGAACTTATCGGCATGATCCAGAACACTTAATATTCCACACCAGATGTTTCATCTCTATCTCACAGCTGGGAAGAATCTCATCTCAAGGCTTTTGAGTGGGGTAAAGCGTGGGATTGCCTCTAGCCAGCTAGTTTACAATCATCTGCCCCCGGAGAATCTTTTTTTTTTTTTTTTTTTTTTGCCGGGCTTAGCGTGATAGTGATCAGATGGCAAATGGTGGATCTTATCAGGCGCTGTGATGTTGATCCATGTTCTTCCAATCTGCAGGGAGAGCAGTGCAATACTGTGCCCGACACCATAGACGATATCGTCGCTGATATTGCTCAGGAGGAGAAGGAGGAAGGTGCGTATGGCTACGCTATCTTATCCAATTTGTAGCACCTCATTTAAAAACATAGCCAACGGACAGTTTAATGAACAAGGCGGACAGCAGGTATCTTAGAGTAAACCTCACAATGTCCCTTCTGTCACGGTCAAGTCAAACAACAAGAAGATGAAGAAGAACAATATGCTTTACAATGGTGCACTTCAATTATGTTTGTTGGCTAATGCACCATGTCAGATAATTACCTGTGGTTTCCCTCCAGTTTCTCGTGAGTTTCAGGAATGGAGAGATGAGGCCTGGAATGGACAATGTGGAGACTTCTTTTAAAGCTAAAGAGTGTCAATTCTGCGCTACTAGCAGCCATTAGTCCAGCTCCAAACTTAACCAGTGTTGCTGTCAGGGAATGTTTTGATAGCACCACTGGGAGGAATAAAAAAGGAGACAAGGGCAGAAAGATACAAAGACAAAGAAACGTCCATTTTTTTTCCGCCATCCCCATTTAAAGTGTCACTGCTTTTCATGAACCGTAACCATTTCCCCCTAATGAGTCTATCCACTTCCTTTTCTGCAGGAGACAACACTCCAGAGACGTGCATCTACTCTAACTGGTCTCCGTGGTCGGCCTGTAGCTCCTCCACGTGCGATAAGGGTCGGAGGATGAGGCAGAGGATGCTAAAAGCACAGCTGGACCCCATCATGCCCTGCCTGCACACCCAAGATTTTGAGCCCTGCATGGGGCCGGGCTGCAGCGAGGAGGGTGAGCAAGATAATGCTGCTCTCCAGCTCTCCAGCACATATAAAAGCCTTTGAGGCTGACGGATTTAGAGATCGCTATCTCAGAGCGTGCCGGGAGGGAAGGTGCATGGAATAGGGGGGTGGAAGAGGAAGGAATAAAAATGTTGCATTAATGCATGCATGAAAAGCATTGATTTTTTGTTTTAGTCGGCTCTGAGCGGAGCATGTTATTAATTGATAGTCTTGTGGAGAGTTCTAGAGAAATGATTTCAAGGTTAAGAAAACCTTATCCGACCTCAAACTGCTGCTGTGGAGTTTTATGCTCGCAATCTGCTTGAGCAGACCGAGGTATCGATTCCCTCGTTGGAGAGGTAGACGCTATAAACCATAACCGTAAACTATAAATTGCGGTTTATCGTTTAAAAGAATCAATAGGATGTTTGCACTTTGGTTGGTTGGGCATTTGGGTCAGAGTGTAAAAATCTTGGTAAGTTCAACTGCAAATAATGTTTTCTCGTTTGAGTTGTTGGCTGTCTTACTTAAATCGGTGTATCTATACAACTGTAACTAAGGGCTGCACAATTCATCAAACTAAAATCAAAATTAGTGTATGGCCTCCTGTGACTTTACATGAGTTAATATAGTCTCCGTGCACTGTATGTTCTACAATAGACCTTGTTCAGAGCAGTGCCATGACAGGTGTGAGAGCGAGTCTGTGAGGGATAGTCATTTTTTCAACGGTATTTGCGGTGAAAAGCCTGTATAAAGCTCCTAGATCACTTATTTTCCACAGCTCATGTTGTCTGGAGTTTTTTTGTCTTCTGAAATTTCTTGGAAAGATATTTTTGCAGTGTTTCATCAGCAGTTCAAAAACATATTAAATAACAGTTCAACCCACTGAAGAGATGTATGTCTATATCCCTCTCAGCCTCGCTTTCATTCCCCAAAGATGGCATTGATGTGAATAAGGTCTGTAGGCATTATTCTTCAATGCTACAATTTGAAGGTGTAACAAACCACCTTGCGGTTTTGCAAAAATATATTTTATGGTATAAAAATTCTAAATTTTAAATATTATCATTTTACAATATATTAAAATGTTCTAAATATTACAAATATTCCAATGTTTTCAGTATAATATTATAAATAGTAGTATTGATTTTTTTTATTTTAGAATACATTCTTTTTATAAGATATTTGTATATAACATATATACTATCTAATATAAATATCTTAATTTTTAATATATTAATGTTCTATATAGTCAACATATTACAATGTCTTTAATATGTTTGTATTTTTGTATAAAAATTTTTTTAGTTTTAGAATATTTTAAAATATCTAATTGAACAACTATTAATGATTAATTAGTAGTAGTAGTAATATGCAAAAAATTATATTAGTCTGGATGAAAATGTTCACAACTAAAATGGACCAAAAATAGGTCTGAGTCTACTTTGAAGGACAATGTGAATGCAAAGAGAACCAGATTGTTTTGAAGTCCATTGATTTTAAGAGAAAGCATGGATGTCCTTCAAGACTAACTTTTTCTGTTAACACCAGAACTTTTTGTTGTGCAAAACACGTTTTAACTTTGAGACAAAAGTCATAGTTTGTAGTTTCTGCGGTTCTGCATGAGTTATTCTTGTTCTTTTAATCTTGATATGGAGGCAACTAAAATGTGAGATGTTCTAACACATTGCGGTTCAAATCGCAATATCAAAAAGCAAAAATAACCTCAATAAGACCAAATTGTGCAGCACCTGTGATGTTTTTTTTTATTGCTGTCTCACCAGCTGGCTTGCTGGTGACTTTCTCTCTTTTTTTCTCTCTCTGTCTGTCAATGTATCTGCATCAACCCATCCGTCTACCTCATCTGTACCTCTCCATCCTCTGATCCGTCTGTTTTTCCACATCACGTCTTCATCCTGTCAACTCTGACTGAGGCTTTCAAAGACGCTGAAGGCTGTTGTTTCTCGCCATCGCTCGCTATTGATTAATAGAACCTGCATCGCTTTACGTAGACTCTCCTTTGTTTTTAATTAATAGGCCGTTAAGGGCCTGCATTGATTGATAATCCACCATCCCGTTGACAGGCGTACACTGGAGCCTCTGGGGGGCCCATCAGGGCCACGTTTATTTACAGCTCTTATTAATGATTCACTTAGTTCTGCTTTATTAGGTAGTGCTCGCTGCTCGTCCCAAATGGGGTCTGCAATTCTGCACTGGAGACAAATCTATGGAGAGTCGTCCCAAGTTCATCCATCCCGTCTGATAACAAATCTATTTACAAGCTCTGCCTTAGAGATAATTGGAACAGCTGAGGTGAGATAAAGCATGGCTGGATCGGTCAATTTGATCACAGCTGTCAGCACTTTATAAGGGGAGAAAAGGTGGAAGATATGAAGGATGAACTGTAGGAGGAGGATTGTAATCTCACAGTCCGTCATACATACAGAAAGAGGATTATAGGAGCAGGCCACTGCATCTTATTGTATTGAGTGAGGAGTGAATATCTTTCATATTTTTTCTTCATCATAATAAAATAATAAGATGTGGGCTGTTAATGCATAACCAGCAATATCAAACACACCAGTATATTAATAATATAATAAATATTATTGATAAATTCTACACATTACATATTACATCTGATGCTGATTATAATATTGTAAACTGTAATAATAATAATCACACTATAGTTCATTATTATTAATAATATTATTACATTCTACACATTAAATATTAAATTTGATGTTAATTATAATATAATAAAAAAAATCTGACTATAGTTCATTACCCAATTGCAAACTTAATAAGCTAATAAGTATATTATAATTTAAATGAACATTTGACACATTAAATTTGTTGTTAATTATAATATTGTGTAATTTAATAATATCTCAAAATTTGTGGCTAATAGTATTATTTAATAATAATAATAATTGCAATAAACAGTTTTATGACAATATAGTTCATTATTCTATTGCAAGCTTAAGCTTAAATTCGCACATTAGATATCAAATTTGTTGTTAATTATAATATTTTGTAAATTATTTTTATTTGTATTATTAGTATTCACAATAAACTAATTTGTGGCAAATAATATAGTTTGTTATTATTGTTATTATTATTAAATACACATTACATATTACATTTTATGTTAATTATTATATTGTATAATTAAAAAAATTATAATCACAATAAAAAATTCCTGATACAGTAATATAGTTCACATTTTTGACAAATAATTTAGTTTATTAGCCTGTTGCAAACTTACCATATTAATATAATGTATACCACATTCTCTCAGCCCACTTCATGAGGTGCATCCTGAGATGAATTTAAACAGTAATGAAGTTTGCATCTACTGAATGTTTGGCATCTTTTTGCTCCATTTAAAAACAATTAAATTACAAATATATTTTTGTAAACTCAATGTCCAAAGCATAAATATTTAAATCAAAAGCTTTTTAAGATCATGAGAAATGTGTCAAATGTGTCCATTCATTAATAACCAGATCTCAGAGTATACTTTAAAAAAAAGTTTTGTGACGTACAGTACCTCTCTAGCACATGACTGCGTTCTGTCCCCTAGAGGCGTCCACATGTATGATGTCAGAGTGGATCAGCTGGTCCCCGTGCAGCGCCTCGTGTGGCATGGGCATGAGGTCCAGAGAGAGATATGTCAAGCAGTTCCCAGAGGACGGCTCCAGCTGTACACTGCCAACCGAGGAGACAGAGAAGTGTGTGGTCAACGAGGACTGTTGTGAGTCAGACATATGTTGTTGATGTTTTTATGGACAGTCAGTGTCAAAAGTCTACACCAGTAATGTTAGACACATGTATGTGTGTGTTGTAGCCCCCAGTAGCTGTGTGGTGACCGAGTGGGGTGAGTGGGAGCCCTGCAGCGTGAGCTGTGGAGTGGGGATGAGGAGGAGAGAGCGCATGATGAAGATGGACGCCTCAGATGGCTCTCCGTGTCGAGCGCAGCTGGCGGAGGCCGAGAAGTGCATGATGCCTGAGTGCAGTGAGTATCAATCCAACAACCTCTCATGGGCCAGGCAAGATGTCCTGCTTCACCAGGCTTGATTCATTACCAGAATTCCTCTTTGGGGCTAGTCGATTTCTAATTAGACCTGCTTGTCACTTGCCCCGGGTCGGGCTGCACCAGCCGTTCATACGGTCTCATTTAAATTAAGGCGTCAAGTTCACACTCGGGGCTTTGTAAATACTCGTTGCTAAGTCGGTACTTAATTTGGCTTCACCATTTGTTCTTAAGGCATTTTATTTTCTCTGCAAAGTAATGCGTAGTCGCATAACCTTTATTTATCCAATAATCAGCCTTCAAATTTGTTAAAGGCTGTCCATTTCTGTTTAAACTTGTAACAGTTGATTCTTCAAACTGAACAGTAATTCAGTGTACCATTGCAATAATACATAAATAATAAATAAATGTTATAATAAATAAAATGTAATAAATAGTACATTTACATGTGTAAATATTCAGGAATTGTATCCAAGTTGTGGTATAAATAAATACCTGTTCAGTAGACTGAAAAGATATTCATTCATTTTTATTAAATTCTAAAGATTAAATGTTAAATTTGTTTTTAATTATAATATTGTGTAATTTAACAACCATCCCGACGACAACTTAATAATTAGTATTAATAAATAGTATTATTAAATATGTATATTAATTAAAGGTGCTGTATGGAGTTTTTCTACTAAAATGAATCCATTTTTTATTACCTGTGTGTGAAGGGGTTGTAATCTAACAATAAAATGATCCACTTGGCGGGTTTTACTATTACCTCTGAAAGCAAGTTTCCTATTTCTATGTGAAGTCTCCGGGTCGGATTTGCCGCGAAATCTAGTGACGTGACTGAGACCTGCATGCACGCTCCCGAGCGTCTCGCCTCTCGCCTCGTCTACTGACTTTGCACTCAACAGCGACGACACTGCAACTTTATGACATGGAGTCTGCTAATACCAGGAAATGACTAGCACAACACAGACTCCAACACAAACTCCACATAATAATAAAAAACAAAAGAAAGCACGCGCACAAGCACTCGCTTGTAAACGTATTGGTTGCACTCTGAAACATCACCGCTAGATGCTGCTGAAAACTCCATACAGCACCTTTAATTTATTATATTTATTTATTTATTCTGCACATATAATAATAATAGATTTATATCTGACAAGTAAATGTGACTGGTGAATCAAAACAGTTTTTACTTAAGTTTGATTGATCTATGGTGGATGAGAAAAACATTATGGATGATGGCAAAGTTTTGGTTTCAATACTATTTGCAGTCAATATTTCTGGCTATACAGTAAAAATGTACAAATATGCTCTAAAATAATTATAAAAATATAAAAAGCAGTGACCACTGGTAACTTTTGTAACGCTGTATTAACCCTGTGTGTGTAGACGCAGTGGTGTGTATGCTGTCTCCGTGGTCAGACTGGGGAGAATGCAGTGTGTCCTGCGGTGTGGGCATGCGTTCCCGTCAGCGAATGCTGAAGACGCCCGTAGAGCCCGGCCTGTGTCCAGATGAGCTCGAGCAGGTGGAAAAGTGCATGTTTCCTGAATGCCGTGAGTAATACACACACACACACACACACACCTTTACTTGCTATCTAAATGGGGACATATCAAAGACTTGTAAAGCTAATTCTAAATACTACAGACTAACCCTAATACGTATTTCCGTTTACAAAATTGTCCCCATACTATAGCTGTGTGCATGCACAAAAATACACAAATGGGTGAAATGCTGTCTTTTTAATTGATCCCATTCGTCCTCCAGCCACGGACTGCATGCTGTCGGAGTGGTCAGCTTGGTCTGAGTGCAACAAGTCTTGTGGGAAGGGTCACATGATCCGCTCACGAATGGTCAAGCTAGAGCCTCAGTTCGGGGGCCTGCCCTGCCCCGAGACGGTCCAGAGGAAGAAATGCAAGATCCGCAAGTGCTCGAAAGTCTCCCGTACCAGCGACAAGAGAAAGAGACAGGAAGCTCCAGACAGGAGGAGAGGGAAACAGAGCAGGGATGTTGTGGCAGAGGATAGCTCAGGTCTGGAATTATTTAGTATTTACTTGTTGCAAATTTAGCTCTCTGTCAACAGATCGTTCCTGGAAGCCGGGTTTATGTTAATTGCACACGGATTGTGCAACTCTGAATTTAAACTCAACCTGAAATCAAATTTGACCTATTTTTTTTTACGTGTTCCTGGTTTTACTTTGCATGATTTGTCAGTGGAAGTTAATAGGAAAAAAAACATATTTGTCTTTGCAATCTTTTATCAGAATGTAATAAAATGTAATAATTTGAGGTGGGTGAAAAAACTATATTTAAATGTTTTTGCAAAGGAACGCAAAGTTTCTCTGGGAATGCCAAAGTTGTGAAAGTTTTTTTTTTTTAATGTTTTTGTCCCATCTCATTTTCAAAAAAAAATTGGGATTTTCAGGTTACCATTTGGATACGTCAAGATGATAGTGAAATGCCTTCTTTTTTTTTTACACTTCAATCAATTCCCAATGGATAAAATCAAGTCTTTTTTTTTTTCTTATTGACTTTTCAATTTTACACAGAAATATGTTACATTATGGTAGTAAAATTAGTTGCAAGTTCCAAAACCTAGTAAGCTGCCTACAGAATCACAAATGCACTCTCAAGGCCTATTTTTTTTTTTTTTTTTTTCAGGATTCTTTGATGTATAGAGTTTTAAAAAAACAGCATTTATTTGAAATAGAAATCTTTTGTAACATTATAAATGTCTTTACTGTCACTTTTGATCAATTTAATACACATTGCTGAAAATTTTAATTATTAATAAATAAAAAAACCAACAATATGGATAACATTCCAAATCACGCACTTATGAGGTGACAATAGGATGCATCTTAAAAAGATCCCCGTGTAGGCATCAATGCTTACTACTTTTGGAACAGAGCTAATATTTTTGTTATTGATCAAATTGTTCTCGTAAGCTTCCTGTAAATGCTCTGTATTGGTCCTACGTGAAGCGATCGATACATCACATCTTTTAAAGCTCTGCCACTCTCTTTGTGCCGGGGCATCTCTTACACACACACACACACACACACTGTATTGTCAGCATATGATGAAGTGATTCAGTACGGCCACAGATGGTGATGTAGAGAATGTCCCAGGCTCATTGTACAAGGGAAGTCTCTCTGGTCTCGCTGCTCATTTCTAACACACACACACACACACACACACACACATCACCTTTAACTGTGCTATCCTCATCATCTGTGGAGGACACTGGTAATCTTCATTCTTGACACTTTATTTTGGTCGCCACCTTCTCAAGAGGAAGTTAAACACTCTTGATAACCTCCACCCCCCTTTTTGAGCTTAGACACGAAAGTACACTATTCAAACCTAAATGGTTGTAATTCATGAATGCTTTGGAATTCAGAACTAAGATTGGTCTCTTTTTTTAAAGAATCAAATTCACTGAAGTCAACGCACTTGAAAAAATGAAAGTGTAAAAAAGTTTGTTTACTGTAAAGCAAAAATATTGCACTAAACATTTTTTTATTTAAAAAAATCATCAAAATACATGTTTTTACAAATAATTTGGACTGTACTGTATGTCTCACTAAGTTGTGCTCTAAGTTTAAAGTTGATATCACTTAAACTAAAGGTTGCTGTGGCATTTTATTTAGGCACTATAGCGAGAACGACACCAGGTGACACCCACACTCCATTGAAAATTTTAGGATGCGTTCACGTGTTGCAAAGTAATACATTTCTGTCACAATATCACTTCTGTCACAAAACAGGTGGAACCTCGAGTCTTATACCTTTCCAACAATGTGTTTTGTCAAGATTGGAAACAAAAAAAGATTTGATTATGAAATAGTGCAGTAAATTTTGTAACATTTAAAACATGAGACTGCCCTCTAGAGGGAGGAGCTTGCTAAAAGGATTGAAAGTACTGTTTCCATTAAAACATTGTCCAATTTAAAACATTTTATTTTGAGTGTTCAAGATTTTGAATGATACCTAATTAATGATGATTACTAAAATATTTGATAGGGGAAAAGGCAATAATGCAAAGCCCTTGTTCAAATCCCACCTTGATTTTCTTGTTCTCTCTTCCAACAGCCTGTCCGATACGCCCGTGGTCCAACTGGACGGAGTGTAACAAGCCGTGCGGCGGGGGGGTGCAAGAGCGCGTGATGAACGTAAAGAAGAAGGGCAAATCCTCACAGCCCAACAACTGCAAATACAAGAGGGAGATTCGCGCATGCAATGTGCACCCCTGCTAAAAGTGACACTCTATCACTGTAATACACACACACACACACACACACACCCCAACACACACAGACTCGGCCCTTAAAGAGGCTGAATAGGGCAGAAACAGCGTAGTTTTAACCCAGGGTTTCCAGAAGCGGGACTGGCGAGGGATGTGTGTTCCAGTTACAGCTTATAGGATTTTAGAGTAACACACACGTGGACCAGGCCTGTTATCCGTGATTAGTTGTAGATGCCTTCTTAGCGGGCGTATATACTGTATCAATGTATAACCGACACTTTTCAGTACCAACTTCACTAAAAACATCAGTGTGCACTTCTTCTTTTAAACAATAATTACATTTTCCTTTCATTCGTTATGCACAACCACCTTGTATTGGGGTAAAGGTCAGAGGTCAAAACAGATAATGTAGCATTCCTGTAAAAAAAAAAAAAAAAACATGGGCTGGATCCGAAATCGCATACTTCCCTACTAGGTGAAAAACACTATGTGACAAAAGAAGTATGTCCAAATGCTGCATATACGATGGACACTTTACTATCCCATGAGGCCACGGGAGAGGATTTGTGAATGTCAGAGAAGGGAACCTTCATGACAATGACAACATGATGAATGTAATACATTCACACTTTTTTAGCCGTTGCAAAGTAAGTAGACTATTACAAATAAAAGTTCTTTATTGGCATCATTGGTTCCATAAAAAAATCTTTAACATCCATGGAAACTTTCCATTGCACAAAAGGTTATTGTAGTGGAAAATGTTTTTAAGAACTGGTCACTGAACGGTTCTTCTGGGAACTAAAAATGGTTCTATGACATCGCTGCAAAAACACCTATTTGTAACCTTTATTTTTAAGAGTGTACTTGTCAAAATAAGTAGCTATAGAGAGAATGCGATTTCGGACACAACTATGGTTTTCTGCATCCAATACAGCATTTTGGATGCAATCTCATAATGGTTTGTAAAGAAAATCTGGAAGTTTACCGCCAGCATTTCAGTTTCTAATCCGAGACCGCCTCTATTAAGTGATATCAAGGTGGGACACCCACAATCCATGCCCAATTGAGTCGGACAGCAAGTGTCTGGTGAGGACGGAGGATTTTTGTCGGAACATCTAGGTAAATACAGGCTTAGGGAGATGCACTGGCCAGCCTATGGATAGTTTAACTTTATATTCCTGAACTAAAAGCACAGGTAAGCATAACCATTCGACTATTTTTGGTTTTATTTTATAAATCGTGAGATATTAACTTGGAGATGAAAATAGATTGTCTTTTCGTTGCATTTTTAGATGTATAAGAGGCTAATGTGAAATATTAACTCATCTGTAGGGACATAAGGCATTTTAATTAGACATTTTCTTACTTTTATTGTAGAATTTTGGTATATTTAGCTTCAAAAAGTCTCACCAAAGTCAAGTGTGGATTTTCTTCATTTCTCTCTCGCTCACTCTCTCCCCTCTTTTTTTATTTCACTCATCCCTTCCTCTGCAATATTCTGCTATTTTGGAATAAATCTTTACAATAAAAGTTAATGTGACTACATGTTTTGGATTGCTTATTGGGGAAAAAAATCATTTATACTGTTTTTAATATATTCGTTGCTGATCTAGGACAGACAGTTCTTTCTGGTAACCACTAGGGGGAGACAGAGACTGAAGTTTCGCCACATAATTATGTCGTGAATGCATCAGTTCGTCACCAAGTGGCATCGTGCGTTTACATTTCAGTCTCTCGACAAACTCGGCTGCAGGATGAGGAATAGGTCAGCTAAATGAAGAAATTCTGTCATAATTTATCACCCCTATGTTGTTAGTTAGAATTATGGTCTGACGGTCTCGGTCACCATTCACTTTCATTGTATTTTTTTTTTTTTTCTCACCTGAATCTGACGTCTTTGTTGTGTTTGACAGACGAAACAAAGTCATGTGGGTTTGGAACATCATTAATATTACAGGATATAGGCCTATATGTTTTAAATACCAAAGCCGAATTTCTGTTTATCCTATATCTTTTCTTAGCTTAGGATTTTAAGATGCGTCGAAGTGCTGAGCTGTTACGTGGCGATCTCATAGCCAGGCCTACATACATTTGGGTCATTCCTGCCTGGCCTACCTGTTGAATGTTGAACAATATCAAGTTTAAACTTGTCTTAGTCATAAATAACACCATTTGAACTCGAAGTAGGCCTATATTGAAGTCCACAGGCCTGTGTAGCCCATTTTCCCTTTTTTTTATATAGGCCTATTGTTGGGTAGGTCTATATCAGTAATGATTCCAACTAATGTGTGTATAGCCTATATATGAAATAAATCAATTATTATATTTACTTTAACAATTAAAATGAAGGTCAAAATTATTATCCCTCAATTTATTGTCCATCCTGTTATTTTTGACCACTTCAATGAAAGTTGAGAAAAATTAAATATCATAAAGCAGTTATCACTTTTTGGGCAAGTGAGAGATCCTAGATTATTTGAACCAATTTTATCTTTTAAATTTGATGTGATCAACCTTAGGACGTCCAACCTGTTAAAGGAAATGTGAAAAAAAAAAATAGTAGAAAAATAGTATTTTTAAATGTACAGTTTTAAAGACCATGCAATTCTTTTTTTCAATTTGACAAACCTTCTATGTTAGCTTGTTTCTGCTTTTCGTGCATTGGCTGATTTTAGATCAGCATTTCCACCCTGTTTATATCTGAAGAGCTAAAGAGTGGACACTTAAAGTGATCGTGAAATTCATTTATGTTTAAAGTAGAAGCAGTAGTGCATTCACAGTTTGTTGGAAGTGCATTTAATGTTCGATAGAAAATCATCAATCCATCCATTCTTTATACCACTTGTCCACCCTGTTATAGCCTATCAGCTTGTCCACCCTGTTTTGGTCCAGTTTTTTTTTTTTTTTTTTTTTTTTACAATAATTTCATAAAATCAGCAACAACAACAAAAACACTAGTAATTCAGTGACAATGAACATTTACTAGAGATTCAATATTGTAGTACTTAAACAAAAAAAAGTAAACAAAAATGCATTTTAGGCATTTGTATCCGTCCCTAACCGTGTGGACATATTTGATCTATTTAATTTACTTAGTTTGATAAATGGTTAAATTTATTTACCCAAGC
This sequence comes from Phoxinus phoxinus, assembly GCF_949152265.1. Taxonomy (NCBI): domain Eukaryota; kingdom Metazoa; phylum Chordata; class Actinopteri; order Cypriniformes; family Leuciscidae; genus Phoxinus; species Phoxinus phoxinus. Next base: position 15,235,601 of record NC_136900.1, read on the forward strand.
TTGACAAGAATATTTTTTCAAATGTTTTACCTCACCCTATCATGACTACACAAAAATGTATTTTAAAAACGGAGTTCTTCGTTTTATGATGGCCAAAGGATACCAGGAATGACCCATTTATTTAGGCGCCTATATCGTGCGCCTTTTAAACCTTTTATAAAAACTTGCACGGTTATTTAGCTTGACAAGTGTGGGGTAAACAGCCCAGGGGCTCTACACTTAAAACACAGGAGATTTTCCTCTCTTCCTAAACATGATAGGTGCGATTTATTGTTAGAACGCATCATGTCTCGGCCAGCACTGAGCACAGAAATTAATTAAACTGGGCCAAAAACAGCAGCTTGGTAGTCATGGTAACACACGCTGAAGCCTTATATTTTGCACATGAAAGAACCACTGGGCAGTGGATTTAAGAACCCAACTATGAAAGTTTTTGCATATGAATATTAATGAGACTGTGTGACGTTTTCACAGTTGGACTGCTTGATTTGCAAGCTTCTCCAGATTTACACACATTTTTTTTATATTTGTTGTAAAAGTATTATAATAGATATTTCCAAATAATATACTGTAGTAGTAATAATAATAAACTAAATAGGCAAGCATCTGCGAGGCGATTCATTAAATTGCACAATGCTTTTGCTGCCTTCACTTGCTCGTTGGAAGATCCTATTTTCTATATCCAAAGTCAAAAGTATAGTACGCCACATTTTTTGTTTTTTTAAGGGATAGTTCACCCAAAAATAAAAATTCTGTATTAGTTTACTCACCTTCATGTTTTTCCAAACCCGTAAGACTTTCGTTCATCTTCAACATGCTGTAACACGAGAATGAACCTCATTGGTTCTTGAGGAAGCTCAAAAGTGCTGCGTAACACGAGAATTAACCTCATTGGTTCTTGTGGAAGAACGCGAGAATGAACCTCATTGAAGATGTACGAAAGTCTTACGAGTTTGTAACGACATCAGGGTGAGCAGGCTAATTAATGACAGAATTTTAGTTTTTGGGTGAACTAACCCTTTTTGAAGCTGTTTTTGAGATTCATTTGCATGGGAATCGGTCCACACTAGTCATACAGGGCTGCGTTTCCCAAAAGCATCTTGAGCTGAGTTGATCGTAGAGACCATTGGTGCCCATGGTTCTACGATTTACTTAGGCTTATGATGCTTTTGAAAGCAGCCCTGTATGTGAACCTGATTTCACCAAGTACAACATGTTCCTGGATCAACATCATTCCAATCATCCAATCAGATTTGAGGGACAAGTTTTCAGTTTATGTCAAGTTTAGATATATGGTTGATCCAGGAACGTGTCTTATTGGCAAAATCACGGTGACCCAGCCCTGCATGCTTTAGATCAACTCAAAAGAACCGACTCAAAAGAGTCATTCATTCAGGAATCAAACTCCACTGTTCATATATACTGTAAGTTCACTAAACAACCGTCTCGTTAGAATAAATTGTTCAGGAATCAGATTAATAATATCGCTTGGTTGTTTCTTGCAGCGAAGCTAAACCAGAAGTACATCTGAACTATAATTGTAGCATACATGAGTAATGAATCAAGTGTAGATGTCTTGACATCATGCACAATGACGCCAGTAGAACAATGTCTGCTCTATTGTCTCATAAGGTGAGTCATCAGGTTGCCTGACATTGTTAAATGCTACACATTCATCAGGCTACATGGTTTTCAGTGAAGTTTATGTCTTTCAGAGACGCCTCCCCTACATTCAGTTTTGCTTAAAGGTTTTCCGGAGGTTGTGACCCTAACTTTAAAGTGCATGTTACTGTCTATGTTGGAAACCATGGGAACATAATGATTCTACTGTGGAAGACCATGAAGCAGAGAATAATGTGCAATGCAGGACACAAGGTTGTCAGATGTTGGTGACCAATGAAACACATTTTATAAAGACATTCTGTGCATCTGTATATGTATAAAAGATGTTTCCCGGAGCCTTTTGTGAAGTGAATGCCAGGAATAGAGAATAGCAAAATCAGTATTGTGTGTTTTCAAATGTCACAATGCATTTGACAAAAAAAAAAAAAAAAAAAAAAAGATATTTGAAATGTTAATCTTTCAGGCATTGAATAGAAGGACGTTCCATCTCTTGAGAACAACAGAATGCAATTCTGCTTTTAAACAATTCAGTGTCCCAAACAGCCCAAAGCATGAAAGGAAATGATGTGGATTTTATATGGTTAGATGTTGCCTATTCAGGTTGAGATTTTCTTTGTGTGCTGCAGTGCACAAACTCCCTGAATGTTTGCACCTTAACCTGTGATGAAAGTGGCCAGTAAAACAGTGCTGAGAGAGAGTTGTGTGTATTGTGTGCGAGGGGAATTCAGGCTCTGTTGGTTTTAGTTTCTCTTGAACAAACACGAAGAACGTTGAAGTTTATGTTCAGTGAGTCAGTAAGCTGTTGACTCGAGAACGATGAAGCTTTGGGAAGCACTGAAGGCATACACTCACTTCAAGATAATCGGGACGATTTTGGTCCAAATCCCCCTTCCGACGATTATCATGATGGTTCTACAGATTATCTTATCAGATTCTCTTGTGGTGTCTGTGAGGTGTGTTTCTGTGTGCTCTGTGTGTTTCATGCTTTGCTATGCTAATTTAGAAGAGTTATGATATCTGATATGTGTGTTTTTAAAGGGTGTCATGGTGACGAGGAGCATGAGCTTGGTTTGAGAACAGGTATGTTAAATGTTCTATATTGTCGTAGTCATTCAGCAATTGCTATGCTATGCTATGCTAATGTTATCAAAGCATTGTCTTTCTCTACTAATATATAAATTGAGAATACATGATCATTTTAAGTTAAATGTATGAATTAACTTAGGAGCAATTAAAATGTATGAGTACAAAATTGAAATCTGCCAGTTCTGCTTATATAAACTTTGAAAGTATTGAGTTGTGCCAACTCCTTCGGCTTTACAGTGCATCATATTCTTTTGCCCAAAACAAAGGAAGCTCTAATAAATTTCTGACAAGTTTCCGAGTCGAACGTACCATCACTAATCGTTAACCCAAGAACCACTCACACCGACGAATCAATACGATTTTTTTTTTTTGTAAATCAGATTGAGTCGTTCATTAATAAGATCTGAACATGATCTACATGAACATCTAATAAGGTTTTTGTGGTATAAATTCTCCGGTCTCCTGTGTTCTACTGTTCGATTTATAAGTAAGTTAACCTTCATTGATGTATCTTGTCCTTCGAACTCAAGCTGGAGCTCTTGAAGGCTTTAGTCTTTACAAATCTGATAAGAAATGCAGAAAAATCAATGTCATGTCCAGACACGGCGAGACATGTTTGCTGGTGCACGGCTCAGCTGTTTTATTCCCCTCAACCAGCTGCTGGCCTTCGAATCAAGCACAGAGGAGAACATTTATTTTTGGCACAGGCAAGCAGAAAGGGTTATTCTCACTTCAAGATTACAGCAAATATGTGTGTTATCTGTTTATTCAAATCCATATGCATACAATGCGTCTCCCACATGGCCAGTGATTTTTACGCTTATGTCATGCACACGTACAGAACATCTTTATATATTCATCACTGTGAGCTATACAACCAATCACACATATTTGAGCATTGAATACTTCTGAATATTAACATTCTTTGTTCAGGTCAGGTCAGGTCAGTTTCTCTGTTAAATTGTACAATGTTCTGTTCTACTCTTTTGATCCATTCTGCTTTGTTTTACTTTATTATATACAGTAGTTCTATTATGTTTCATATTGTGCTCTTTTTTTAGTTTGTTCCATTCTATTCTACTTCTATTTTCTTTTCTATTGTTCTACTTTTTTTTGTTCTGTTTGTGGTTCTTTGGTCCTTTTTCTCTTCTGTTTGACTCACTTTACTTAAGTTCTATTTCTTTCTTTCTTTCTCTTTCTTTAGTTCTGTTTGGTTCTGTTGTTACATTGTTCTGAACTGTTCAGTTCAATTCTACTTTATTTAGTTCTATTCTGTTTATCTGGTTCTATTTTCTCTGCTTTTTCAGTTCTGTTGTTCAATTCAATTCTATTCTAATTAGTCTAAAAAATCAAACATCTGTAGTTTCAGTTATGTATTTGCATATTTCATGTACAGTAGCATATAAAGACGCATGCATTTCTAACATCGACACATCCTCTTGTTTTTTACAGGTCACTGTATGGTATTGTCCTGTATTAAAGTTTAATAAGCAAGTGTTCTGAAGGAGACGAGGGACAATCAAGTCTTCCTGCTGCTCTTCTCTGTGAATGCCACCATGGTTATGCATCTTTTATTCATGCGTTGACTTTTTAATGCGTCTTTGTACTCCATCATATCAAAACCCACCTAGCATCACCATCACAGGCTACTCCACTCAAGATTCAGCTTTACTGTTAATTTGTCATAAACATATACAAAAATTATTGTTGGAGTTGGAGTCGGACATATCAAAGGGCCTGTTCTTTTTGTCACATAACAGCCATGAACTATGATGTGCAACATGCGGTTGGTCGATTTAGGGGGAGGGACTTTCTCATTTTAGAGCATTTGACTGGACAAAAGGTATCTAGTGCAGGATGAGTCATCAACATTTTTGAGAGCAAAGAGAACACATCTTTGCATTCCCTCGTTTTTTCTATGTAAACATGCACTGGACTGGCGTGTTTGACCATTGCACTTGTGTCTCTCATATATTTGAGAGTTCAACATACCTCTAGACCTTGAATGTTTGAATTTTGTCTCAACTTTCATGAGCATGCTAGCTTATCATTCATTCATTAACTACAGCATTTAAGTCGTATCCGACTCTTGCTGATCCCGCACTCTTAGCATACGCGAGAGACTGTCCATGAATTTTCTTGCAGATGATTTTCCAAAGATACTGTAGATCTTTCCACAGCCCTCCGATTACATGGCCTGAGACTCACACACACATTTACTGTACACCTACGGACAATTATACTGCATGTTTTTGGATTGTGGGAGAAACCGGAGCACTCAGAAGAAAAACCCATGCAGACACAGGAAGAAAATGCAAAGTTCACACAGAAAGAGTACCTCTAAGCTAACAGAAATGGACTAAAAGTCACAAAACTCTCACTTTAAAGTATTTTGTGGGAGTTTAAAGTGAATTTAGAGAAAGGTGAACTCAAGGTTGAACTTTAAAGCTACACTGTGTATTTTTTAAAGTTAAAGTAAAAACACTTTGTTCTTTCAAAATTATATGTGCAGCTCATTAATGTATAATTACTTCTACCAACTAATCAAGTATTCTCGTAAGCGTAGAATCTTCCATTTATAATACATACGAGCGAGTCGCTCGAACGGCGGAAGCCATGTTGCACCTCCATCTTGAAAATACATTAGCCAAAGAGGGACATACCTGTAAATTCAAGCTTCGTCTTTCGTGTTTTTACACTCAGTGGCACTGTGATGAATGCGAGGGGGAGATTATTCGCGACTGCCGGCAGATTTGAAATAATACGGCCACCGTAGGAGTTAAAACGCCCTTGGAATGGGAGGGGCTAAAAGTAATATTCAGTTGGTAGTCACATACAATTTCACCACTAGATGAGTGAAAATCCTACACAATGTAGCTTTAAAATAAATGTGATTTGGTCCTCACCTCAAATACACCAAGATAGATATGTTTAGGTATATTTGGAAATTAAATTTCCAAGTCTGTCTTGCTGTGTTTCTTCTTTTCCAATTCATTTCAATTCAATTTTGTTCAGACCGCATTATCAACTGATTTTTAAATTAGTGCAATCATCACCCGGTAGCTTTGTACATCATTCTATCATCACTCATTTTTGTTGACTACGACATAACAGTGTAACCAAAAATAGCATGCATTCTTGAACGATTTCCTAAATGCCAACATATGCCACAGTAATGATGCTAAGGTGACATTTAAAAGGTACAGTAACAGCATAGGTTCGAAAAATTGCTTCACTTGATATTTTAGTACACACATTAAAAGAGGGGTTGTTTTTGATGAATCAAGGCTAGGCAGGAATCTCTTGCAAATGATCCAATAGAAAACATTGTGGGTTATAAAGCGTTCAGAGCGTATATTTAATGAGTTGCCATAGAAATATACCATAAAGAATTGTAGTCATAGGTACATCATAATTAGATCTAAAAATAGTTTTTAGAGACAATGACAGTTCTCTTATAAAAACAAGAGGAGGGGGAAAATGTACTCATTATTCCTTACAACTATTCCTTGAAGTATCTCTCAAAATAATTATTTTAGCATTTTATTTAGAAAACAATCAATGTGCAATATAGCATCGACATATTGACTCCCACGGAAGCTCATATTAATTATGTCATATTGCAGTGGACACAACCTCCCACCTGAGTAAACCCAGCTGCCCTGACAGACTTCAGCAGTGATTATTTATTTTTTAACCTCATTACGGATGACACAAATGTCTTCCTCAGCAGAGGGGCTGTTGCCATAGTAACAGAGTGCAGCAGTGGCACATGGTCCCTCTTATGGGACATGCCCTTTCTAAGTTTTTATTCTGTTATACACATGGTCAACCAATCACAGTGGACACGCGGCCTACATGATGTAATATGTCAGAGTACCGGCGACATGATGTCATTGGTCAGTGATAGACAGAATTTGCTCTTAGAGGGACAGATGTCTGAGAAAGCGTCTGCTCTGGCATGTGTGATTCATCAAGTGATGGAATATACACACACGGTGTTACCATCTTTATTTGTTCTTCAGGGGGCTCGACTGTAATGAGAAACAGTGTGGCAAGTTTCAAGAGCCAAAGGCCATACTCATGTGACAGTCAGCCACCTTGGATTTGGTGATGATAAACAAGGAGCCCGCTGGCATTCTGGGAAAAGTTAGGCTCCTGTTGTTCATTTAAAAGTACTTTTGACCAAGATAAAGATTGATCTGGACCTGCTTAGAATCTGATAACAGTTCCAGTAGAAGAACCTCAAGGGGACCGTTCACCCACAAATGAAAATTCAATTATCATTTAAATTCCTCAATTCCTTCCTTATGAATGTCTTTTTTTTTTTTCTGTGGAACGTTTTTAGAGGAATGTATTAGGTGCTCTTTGCCGTACAATGGAAGTTAATGGTGACCAGAGATGTCACGCAAGATATTCAGTGAATAACAACACAAAAGCATCATAAAAAATGCCTGTTCTACAAGGGTTAGTTCACTCAAAAATTAAACATTCTGTCAAATTCAATCTGTTCATCATATAAAGCGATCGTGTCTCTTCAAAAAATGTAATTTCTTAAATTTCTGAAGCAACAAAGTGATACTGTAGTTGTGTAAACTGTCAATGGAGGGACAGAAATCTCTCAGATTTCATTCAAAATATCTTCATTTGTGTTCCGAAGATGAACGACATGGGTTGGAGCGACATGAGAATGAGTTAATAATGACAGAATTTTCATTTTGGGGTGAACTTTACCCGTTCACACAAACCTGGTGTTTTACACATATTTTGAATTATGTTAATATTGCACTGTGTTGTGTTTTATGGTTGAAGGAAATGTTCGATAAGGTTTAAAACTAAACCTTAAATAAATATTAAGCCAAATTTAAATATAAAAAATAAATAACAAAATCACATAAAAAGAAGCCTATAAAATGTAAAAAAAAAAAAAAAAAAGACAAATAAAAGATAATTATAAATATTAAGAATGAAGGTCATTCAGTTTTGAAACATGATTTCATGATTATCATTTTAGAGTGAACTATCCCTTTAAAAGTGAAAACGGTGTTATTAATCCAATCGAGTTGAACAAAGCTGAACTGATATTTCTTGAGCCTTCATACGACAGACTAAGCATGTTATTTACTGCAGTGGACTGATGGGATACTGAGCCATAAATTCACACATTGTTTCTTAAGGCTACTGCGTTTGTTCCTGTGGAGCTGGTGAGAGAGGTGCAAATGCAATCTCAAAGAAATCGCAATTGACCGTTCGCAAAAGCCACGCCCCTTAGTTATTGTTACTACGCCCGTCAAACAATTGAGAACCAGACACATGGCTGGGTTGAGCTCCATACATTAAGTGATTGGTTTTGGAGTAATGCAGCAGACATATCCTCCAGAGGACGACAGAAAGTATAGACAGAATAGCGCACGGGAGCACATGCACAAAACAGTTTTGTAAATTTATATATCAATCATTTTTATTTGATCATATAGCCTATCATTTTACAAAACTGTTTTGCGCATGTGCTCCCGCCGCCGCGCGCGCTATTTTAGTCACAACACTGCAATCAGAGGACGCGCTGAAACCATCAACTCTCTGTGCCGTTCTCTTCATTCATAACTCGTAGCCGACTGAGAAGGATATTTGTGTAAATAGTTGTGCAACTGCGCGAACTTTGTTTTGAAGTTTAATGTTTGAGTTCCAGAGGAATTTGTGTCTGTGTACCTGTTCAACCACATCAAAGTTTCGTAATTAGTAAGTCCGTGCTTTTTCTCTCTTGTTTGCTGACTGATGAGGGGCCGCAGTGCCGTAGTGAAACGGTGTTTGTACATGTAGCCTATTTTTTTATTATTGTTGCAAGCAATCATAAAATACAGCAAGTTTTAAGCCCGTGCAGACCTCACTGCCATAGGCGCATCGTTTCACTATCTTGCTGAAATCGGAATGTTTGACGGAGGTCCTTCTCCTTAGTTACAGTTGCTGAGCTAGGATTGGACGAGAACCGGTCGAGGGCGGGGTTTTGCGAACGGTCAATTACATCATAAATTCCATTTGGACATATGTGCTATATGAAAGATGATCAAGCGCATAGAGATCAGAGGAGCACGACTGCTGAGTGCTTCGACTCAATCAGTGTCATATATGTGCAATCTTTCAAGTTCCTCCCTGAAAATCTAAATCAACAATTGTGCTAAAAGTTGTAAATTGTAAAAGCAAAACATAAGGAAGGTTTTGGGTTCAATACGAGCTAAATATGGTTAATGTATATGGTAAATATGGTTGTCGTCTTGCTCCTATATTGACAAATAGTGGTGTGGCTTCAATATTGCACCAAAATATTCAGTTGCAGAAGTGTTGTTTACAATTTAAATAAATAAATAGTGCACTAATGAATAAAAAAATAAAAGAAAGTTGGCACAAGCAATTATATATATATATATATATATATATATATATATATATATTCCATGAGCAAAAGTGTCCTCATTTATGGAATGATTTCAGTTCAGCTATAAAGCAGTGATGTCATTATCCAGCTCAGTTCTCTTCTTATAGTGTCAGTGCCGTCAAATCAATAATATTGCTGAATATTAAGTGTCCCCAAATAAGCAAGCCAGAGGATTTAGTACACTATTGATACAGTGTGACTGGACTCTATGACATGAGTTTACATCATTTTAAACGTGTAATAAATAAAACATAACCAACTCAGGGATGAGTTATATGAGTTGGGCTATCATTTTTTTCCTGTGGTAATCATCAGCTTTTCACAGATGCTGTTGAAAGTGCTGAACATAATATTTTTCTATAGGTTATTTATAAGTAGAATGAGCCTTCATGCACTTTTCATTCAGCACTTCTGGGTTTTGTCATTGCACTTGAACTTTACTTTATCATTGACAATTCACCGTTTGTCAGTGAGTGAATAGTAGTAAAGTCTATACCAAAGGAAATGCAGACCTAATTGTAGCGCATGGCAAACACCGAAGACTTTATCAGATATATCCCACAGTGCTCTGTGTGTGAGAAAGTAGCATCTTGGAGTTCACAGGACATTGTCCAATACAGGGATTTGCTGACGGTGAGTGTGTGGGAAAGAGCAGTAATGGCTGGCTTTGATTGAACTTTACTGGGTGTTTACACTTGGTCACTTTATGCATATTTATTTGGATCGCTATATTCAGAGCATTACTCCCATCCTATTTATGTTCACTTCTTATGAAAAAAAGTGCTGGTCATTACTCTCTCCGTTCTCAGGCTGTTGTCTTGCTTTCTGTCCCACATGTCAGTACTGAGCTGGGTAAAAAGGCCTTTGTTTATTCTGCTCCCTCTACATGGAATTTGCTGCAGAACAACTTAAAACTTAGCAAATTGATTCCTTTGAGTGTTTTTAAGTTGAGAATGAGATGTTTTGAGTTGAAATCCGTCACATGTCAATGTTTTTATTGAGATGTCATTGTAAGTGCATAATTGGCTTTCATACTGTTTCTATTAATTTATTTGTTTCTTGTGTGTCTTTGTATGTATGAAATGATGTGATGTAATTTTGCTGCCTATCTTGGCCAGGTCTCCCTTGCAATTAAAGAGATTTTTAATCTCAATGGGCTTTTCCTGGTTAAATAAAGGATAAATAAAAAAAAATAAAAAAAATAAAAAATACATAAACACATACGGTTCACTGTTGCACTAAAAGAAGGGTTATTATTGTAAAAAAAAAAAAAAACTCTTAAAAAAATAAAATATAACTATTATAAACTAAATAGAAATTAGATAAAGCAATAAAATGACTAACTAGAAATAGAAACTAAAACAGAACTAATGTAACTGAACCTACTTGGCCGGCTTCGAGCTGGATTTGTCTCTGCATGGCGTGTGAAGCAGGCGTGCTAACAAGGATGCTAAAGACAGCAGCCTATAACGTTGAGATCAGGGGAGGTTTACACGCACATCTCTTACTGACATACATCTATTACACTCACCCACCTAAACCTCACTCCCACCCGGGTCACGGCACCAAATGTAACCGGTCTTACTCGACCCGCTCCGAGCGGGATTCGAATCAGGGTAACAAGGATGCTAAAGACAGTCGCTAATGCGAGTCTTGAGGGAATGAGGTTTAATGCACAGCTCTTACTGGCCTACATCTGTTACACTAAATAACTGATATAAAAATAAATGAAACCTAAATAGTAATATTTAAAGAAAAATACACAAAAGCACGTAAAATTACAGAAACATTTGAATGAAAACAGTAAATATAAAAATGAAAGCTAATTCCAAATATTAATAAACTATATAAATAATACTAGAATAACAGCTCAAAGATTTTGAACTTAAAAAAAAACATCTGTGAGCTGGTTATTGGTTAGCAACATCTGCATATCATTTATGGGAATTTTAGAACGATGGTTTCCTGTTTATGAGTGAAATAAGGTTTGTATTGAACAATATTTGCTAAAGAAGAATTACTTAAAAATTTTCCCCTTTTGTTCCCTAACATAAATGACAAATAATCATATCTCAAACATGAATTTCTAGCATAGTGTGCTTTAAAAACAGAACTTCAAAACAAAATGTACCACCATTGAGATAGAATAGATGATCTGTCTTACTTCACGAACATTACTGTACAAGCAAGGCTGAAAACATTGAGTGTGATAAAAGAGGAAGCCACAGTATTTCACTGTGCTTGTGTATCAATATAATGGTCAAGGTGATGTTGCCAGAACACATAGTCTCCAAACAAGTAGAGCATGCCGTGTTACGCAAGTGTGCTCTGTCAAAGCTTTTTTTGAAAGTTATTCAGTAAAAGCGAATCTGATCAAGCCCCAGTAATAACGTCTTGTGGCCGCTGGATAGATACGCAATGGCTGTGAGGCTTCTTTTAGCTTCAGACAGCATATAACACTCTTAAATAATATCTGATGCCCCTTGGCATCAGCATGTCCAACATTAGAGACTTATTTGAACCTCCAGTTGTTGGTATTGTTTAATTCTTTTGATGGGAATTGTAGAGGAATATCATTCTGCTGCCAAAGTACATGAAATCACAGCTCAGAATAGTTTTTGTCATAATTTAAGATCAAAATGTGTTCAGTAATGTATGCAATTTTTAAAGAAATCGACTTGATCTTGAAGCACTTTTAAGCGTATCTCCAGACAGTCTTTCTCCAACCAAACTTTCTCAACTGCAGACAGCAATGTATTCATATTTAATACCGTCCTGCAAAACACCGACAGGGCTCCAAACTGCGATAAAAAAGGATGCAATGCAAAGATACAAAATATTTGCGCCACTAATTAAAACTGCAAGGGTTCAGGAAATGTGTGCGTAATATATGGTTTCAGACTTAACGAACAAAAAGCTGTGATGCCTGATTTGCAAATAAATTACTCTTTCAAACTGGTTCTTTTTAATGAGTCAGTCAAAAGGATTCACAAGTTGTGTCCCAAATGCTATGCACTTATATGCATGTACTCTATAGTGCAGGAGGTGTCCAATCAATCCCATCCTGCTCCAGGAGGGCAGATATCCTGCAAAGTTTAGCTCCAGCCCAAATTAAACACCTGAAGAAGCTAATAAAGGTCTTCCTGAACGAGTCATTTTTCGGTTATGTCTGATTGAAAATTAACCAGAAACCATTGTTTAGATTAAAGTTAGTCTAAGTTAGGCAATTCATACGATTTTTTAACGAGGTGGCTAATTCGTACGAATTCATGATACGACCTCACTCGTACGAATTCGTAAGATTTTTGCTAAATCGTACATATTTTACAAGTTGCCCAATTCGTATGAATTCGTACGAATGACCTAACCCTGACCCCGCCCAGTATATAAATGGCTGAGGGCAGAAATATGCTAATACGGGACAGTCCGTCAGTGGTCGTGAGCGGACCATGAGCAATATGACATCATATTCCTCAGAAAATCCAAACGGCTTGATTATTGAGAGTATTTAGACTTTTTGAGGATTAAAAAAAATGAGTGAATGGATTTTTTTCATTGTATGGCGGTTGTGTCCACACACTGCAAAGACACATTTATATGCAAACACCATATAAAAGTGAATTTTGCATCCGATGACCCCTCAATTTCCGTGGAAACCATGGAAACACCAAAGATGCTTTAATATTATGTGTTTTATTAGACAGGTGAGCAACTGTTTGCATACATTCATCAACAGAAAACTAATCATTGTTATAAAGCTCTTTTTTTTTGTTTAAATCTTGTTTTCTTGATTTACCGCGAGTAGGCTAACATGTTTTACCATGCCTAATATCGATCTAGCTTACTGCAGTGGACGCACAGAGTAGCATTATAACAACTTTCATCACAGTCAAATGTATCTAATATGATAAAACAGCGCTGCATTACCCCACATACAGTACGCATGACCGAAAGAAGCGGAAGTGGTCGCCTACGGCACAATGAAAACTAGAGCCGTGTGTTGCGCTTGTCTCTCATTAGCGATCGTTCCGCTCCAACGGCTTTCGTAACGTTAATAAATCTTTAAGACTTTATCGGTCATCCATGAATATGATTTCTGCCCGAGTCCCATCGTATTCTCCACCGGCTGAAAAGGTGATAACATCTCCCATGATTCCGCGAAATCAAGGCGTCATCAAGCTGCGTCTTTGTTTTGAATAAATTACCTCTAGTGGTGAAACATTACATAGTGTGCCTTTAAAAAGTTAGTTCACCCAAAAATTTTAAATCTGTCATTAATTACTCGCCCTCATGTCATTCCAAACATGTAAGACTTTCGTTCATCTTCGGAACACAAATGAAGATATTTTTGATAAAATCCGAGAGCTTTCTGTCCCGAAGCTACGTAATACCACAAGGTCCAGAACAGTAGGAAAGACATCATTAAAGTAATCCATGAAACTCCAGTGGTTTAACCTCAATTTTATGAAGCGACGCGAGGGCTTTGTCTGTACAGAAATAACGTCATTTAAACCTACCACTTTATTTACAAAAATATTGACCTGAAACCCAGTAGGGGGAGCACCACAACACATGCATGTGACTCGAATGCTAACGTAGTTCCGTGAGTGCGCTTTGGATAAGGCCTATTTTGTAAATAAAGCGCACAACATTTTTTTTTACGCAAACAAAGCACTCGCATCGCTTCATAAAATTGGAGTCTGGAGTCTCCAATTTCACTGGATACACATGGATTGCATTAATGATGTCTTTACTGTTCTGGACCTTGAATGTGGTAGTTGCGTATCCAAATGGAGAGACAAAAACCTCTCAGGTTTCATCAAAAAGATCTGCATTTGTATTCCGAAGATGAAGGTCTCACAGGTGAGAAACAACATGAGCGTGAGTAATTAATGACGGAACTTTCATTTTTGGGTGAGCTAACCTTTTAAGATGGGTGGGTGACATTTTCAACCTACATTTTAATAAAGAAAGTGACTGATACGACACAAATACAATCGGGATCAGAAGTGACAGCTTTAATATTGGAAGAAGAAGAAATCTACAGTAGAAAAACATTCTAGTTTTTATATAACTTAAATTGTCAGTCTTTTTATTAAAAACATCTCTTCATCAAAGCACACGACTAATGTTAAAAGGCAAACTGCACTCAATGAGTGCTTGTGAACAATCTTTTTTATTGAACGAAATGTCATTTGACTCCTAGATGTTTCATTTTTTGTTAGTCTGATGCCCTGTCAGCGTAATTTATATCTCTCAAAATACATCCCAAAAGACATTTTAAAGTTAGACTGAGTCTTTAAACATCAACCCTATCCGGCAGACCGACTGTTTTTGTTATATAAAGACGAAACAGAGCACATAAACTGTTCATAGCCTAAACAAAGATAGAAGAAAGCCAAGCGTACTTAGCCTTGCCTCTAAGATGACTGCTTTCTTTCAAAGCGACAGAACAGCTGAAGAGAGCGCTCTCTAGATTAGTCCCGTATGAATAATCCAACAGGAAACACAGAACCTACATTATCACAGAGAACAGCTCTGTCTGTTGACTCTGTGGAGAATGGCTGGCACTTGCAAAGTGTGAGAGAGCTAATTAAAACACAAGATGTGGCACCACACCGCCATAGATAGGAGCAAAGAGAGAGAGAGGGGTAAAAGGAAAGTAGGGGTGAGGAATCTGCACATCTCATTAGCCTTCATCTTTGGATGTGGGACAGTCTGCACTTGTCTAAGCTTTGACTTAAGTCTTTGTATATCTCGTCACATTGGTAAATTGTTGATGTCGGAACACAAGGAGAGTCTGTGTGGAGTTTCAGTCTGCCGGCTCCAGAGGAAGGGGAAGGGCGAGAAGAATCCACTTTAGTCTACTGAGCCTGCCTTGGCATTTGATAGAGCTCTAGATGCCCGAGTCTTTGTATACTTGGAGTGAGAGAAGTCTTACTATTCCATTACAGGACTATTGGTATTGGGAAGGATAATGGATCCGTGCTGCTGACAAATGCATTACATAATCCATCAAGAAACTGGGATTATCCTGGTCAGATGTCTCTTATAGTTCATGCAGACAACACAAAGTACATTGAATGTGTATGAGCGGAATAATGGTGGCTGTTACATAAGTGAATACATATTTGATTCAGCTTTCCATTGGAGGTTCTCGGAGTTCATTCATCCTTCTCAAAGGATGAATTTTATTATGTTTTTATTTCCTTAATGTTCAACCGGTTGTTTTGTTAGTTACTGTACATCTGTCCTTTGATTGGGGGGTATTCTTTGTCTATTAGTTATGTTCTATATATTATATTATACAAAAAAATTAAGTATTTTTTATAATATATATAAAATATATATTTAAATGTATATATATATATATATATATATATATATATATATATATATATATATATATATATATATATATATATATATATATATATATATATATATATATATATATATTTGCATGCAGGTTTATAATAAATATTTTTGATTTTATTAAATATGCAATGTATATTATATTATATTATTAAAATTACTTTATGCACTGTATAATGTATATATAGGCTACTGTATTGTATATATCCTATATTAAAATAAACTATTTCAATAAAAATACATTTAGCTGTAAATTAAAATGATATATATTTTATGCAAGAAAGATTTGTATTTTATTTGGAATACATTTTTATTCTATCAGCCAGTAATACATCACTATATTTTTGTATCATTAATCACTAAGTTAGTATCATCAACGTCAGTGCACAAAAACATGCATTTTATGTCCTAGCAACTGCTAATGTTGTTGTTTAAAAAATTCCATTCAGAATTTTTTCTCCCTTCTCATTTTTCAATTTCTCAACAACTTGATTTCTTATGGATTTGAGGAGCACAAGTGGGATTTTGTAGCCAAAATGATGTAGAAGAGCAAAGCTGGTGTGGGAGGAGCAGTTTTAGATTGGCAGGAGACAAGGGATCCCAGAAGGCTTGAGGAAGATGCGAGCCAGCCAACAGCTTTTCATTCATGAAGATGCAATTCAGCTCTGACACTTGCTGTTTTCTTCGGGAGTAGCCCAGCTGACTGACTGTGTGAATTCAACCAGTGTCACCGAGCGCTATGCACCCAACTATAGACACACTCATGAGTGCAAACTTGTGGGTTTGATCTGAACACAACTGGACACTGTTCAATTCAACTTTCCTTATGGGATTGGTCTGGGCGAGTATGAAGAGCGCTGTCAGAAGCTGGAAGCGGCGGTCAGTGTCTCGATAGGCGTTATAGAAGTGTTCATTCAGAAGGATGCTGGTGGGAAATGCCTGCAGACAGAGAGGATGAGATTTGTGGAAAGGCGCTGGAGCTTCTGTCTGACCTGTGCTCGAGAGGAGAGGTGCACAATGAAAACTGCTTGGAATTCACATACTATTTTCGCGATCTCGGGAGACCGAGATATTCGGACTCTGGTAAGGACAGTGTTTTATTCTTGTTTAAAACATTATGTTTACCGTGCTGACGAGGTGTCGTGTGTCGTAACTAATCAAAACGCCGAAAATCACATTTAAACAGTCGCGTTTAGCTGCTTTAAACTATAGGATATACTTGCTGTCATGCACTTACATGTTTTTTTTTCTCTCTCTAGAAAGTTATCAGGAAGGTTTTCTGCCGACTTTTCTTGTTTAAAATATGCAATTTTGTATTTATATGTTCGGCTAATTAGCAGCCAGCTAGCATTGATGAAGTGCTTCTTGTCATTAAAGTAACCACACCCATTAGTTACATTATATAAAGCAAACAGTAGGCTAGCCTGTTTATTAAGATTAAAAACCCGTACCTTTGTTGTTGTCATGCTCTTATTTACCGAGATTATTATTTGATTATTGTTATTTATGTCATTTTTGACTTATGCTTCGTTTAGTTTAATTCAGTTTACTAGACTTTTATCTTTTTTCTTGTAAAGGCTGTAGCCTAAACGTGTTTTTTCTGAAGTAAAGTTACATTTACATCATTATCTAATAACATCATGTATATAATTTTTGACAGGTTCTTTACAATTCTTAAAAAAATATATAAAAAAAATAACATTTTACATTATTCTTATTTATTTTGTTTGTTTATTTGTTTTGTTTGTTTGTTTGTTTGCTTTAGTTGTTAGTTCTCTATATTAATATATCTATTTTACTTCAAGACAACCACACACACACAAACAAGCCCTAATCATCAATCTCCACAGTCCAGCATTAATGACCTATTTCGAGCTGTCCTGCATTTTGCCATTTGGAAATGCAGCCTATATTCATTCAGATTTAATGCTGCAGCATGTCAGAGGCAGTGTAATTTTAGCAATAATATTGCTGCACGACCTTTTTTTATTTATTTATTTATTTATTTTTATCTTTTTGCATTCAGAAGTTATATTAAGCACAACATTTTTACACAGGTATTCAGTGTTCCTGGAAGGCTTCACATGAAACTTGTGAATCCCCAAAACAACCTGTCATTGATGTCAGAAATAGAGGACAGCTTGATTCAGTATATGGGCTAAACTAAACATTAGCTTCACTGAACCTTCATTCATAGATCATGCTCTCCTCAGATCCTGTCGTCCTCATCCTCAGAGACACAGAGCGGTCAACAGGAAGCCATTAGGATTCCACCCCACCCTGCTACTCTGTACACTTTCTCCTTTGTGATACCCTGCATTGACATCCGTTAACACAAGGTCTTCAGACCCATGGGAGAAAAATTTATACGAGTAGTTTGGTCCCTCAAGATGGATTGTACAAGAATTTAATGAAAGGGGAACAGGTTCAGACAGAGGAACCCAGTAAATATACTCTTAGCCTAATGGGAGTTCACATGCTTCGCTGCAAAGTGCGCGTATGGTGGAAAGTCTTTTGTAATAGAACCCAAGGGAACCTGGCACTTTAAGAGGTTAATAACACATCACTGTAATGGATGACTTATGGACAGTTCAGATGGCATGGTGTGGACGCATATTGACAGGTCTATGTGTAACCGACGGCCCAAACACAGTAAAGACAGTGTCTCATTCTTACACAGAAAAGTTTATAACATATCCATGAGCAATGCAACAATGAAGGGCTATTGACTTTGAAGCTTGTGTACTATTATGTGAGTCATATTTATTCATAGCTACCCTCACCTATAGTTTCTACTACAGTTGACATCTGGACTGTCATAAAATTGTCTTCGATTGGTCAACCTCTAAACACTTTTCTACCCTGTGGCAGAAAAGAATGTATATATATATATATATGCCAACTATTGCCATTCAATTTGCGAACAGTCTTCCAGCTTCGATCTGATTGGCTAGCTGCTAGCATCTGCACTCTGCCACCTGGATTCACAGAAGCAGAAATAAAAATAGACATTCGTGAGAGGTTGAGCTGGGCGAATATGGTCTTTCAAACTACCTAAATGCCTCAGCATGCTTATCACACGTATAAAGAATGATTAAATAGTGTTTTTGTGTTCATATGTGAACAAATACCCAGATGCAAAAGGTGTTTGTTACACCTGCTAAAGCTGAAGCAGACACCTGCCTAAAAAGATGCATAACAACATGATCCCTGGGAATGTACTGTGTCTAGCTTATTAAAATGATCATGCAAATTGAGAGGCAGTTTGTCGGGAAAATCTGGCTGTAATCCATTTGACACCCTAAATCATGGTTTGCCTTCTCTAAGTGACCTGACCTTTTCTTGTAGACATCCAGGTGTGCTTCCCTCAGCAGGAGGCTTCATGTTCCTCTGTTTCTTATGTAAAAGTGGGTTCATCTTTTTGCTCATAAGGACACAAAAAACTCTGAGGACGAAAAATGCAATCTCTTTTTTTTTTTGGGGGGGGGGGGGGGGAGTAAAGTAATGGTAAACAACTTCGCTTTAAGCCTGTGTCATTAATCTTGTGTTGGATAAGTGAATAATGTGATGTCAGAGCTTAGAAATGAGTTTAGTGTCTTGTGGGATTGTGAAATCATTTTGAAACCACGAGACGCAATCTTTAGTTTCCATATTTGTAACCATTACAGATGCAACATGAAGATGTTTCCATAGAGATGCACTGTTCTTTCTGAGTGCTTGTTGTTAGAGCCTTAAAATGAAGAAACATCCACAACAACCTCAATTGTTTTTTATCTTTTTAAATCGAACTCCCTTTTATGGCAAGTAAGTTCACTCAGCGGCCATCTTGGAAACAAAATTTAGAAAGTATAGCAAAAGTATAGCTCATATTTGAATGGAGCGTAATCTATTCAAATGTTTGTCAGTGTTACATTTAATTAGATATTTCACATTAGGAATAAATTGTGCTTTTTAGCTGAAATTACATAAAAAGGATTGTATTTTTCAAGCTAGTCGGCTAATGCACATACACGAATTTACAAAGCCTCTGTGAAAAAAACAGTTGGCAGTTTTAACTTTCGGGTGGGATTATCATTTGTCTAAAAAACATGTGATTGGCTTAAGAGATATAAGATGGAAAGGATCTCAAGCTGACTCACTGAAGACGTTACTGTAGCTACATACCCATTAATAAACATGGTACTTCCTTCAAAATAAAAACAGCACAGCACTACAACAACCGTAATGAAGTCAACTCAATGTTGCCAAGTCAATGTTGATTTAGGTTTTATTACGTGCTTTATCGTATCGCATTCTCTTTTTGACTCTCCTCTGTTCTGCGTTCTTTCAAAACGGGTGATTCCAGGAGTTTTGAGATGTTGCGTGCTCCATGTTTATCTTTCTTGCTCGTTGTGACAACTAACCTATGCCACTCACACACCATACACGCGGTAAACCGGAGCAATTTTTTTCTATTTACGGATATGACGAGACTTATGACCAAGCGGTAACCTCCCTGTATCTCTCTTGAAACCAACACGGAAGTTAATTAAACGGCAATTAATCGACTGGCCGCTTGAGGCTGGCTGCAGAAGTGAGTCAAATCTGTATCTCCCCCATGTTAAAATGGCCAACTTTACAGCAGAAAAAAAACATGTTTACAGCCTGGTACTCGAAGTGGTTTTGGTCTATACAGATAATTTTGCCCTTCATGAAAACTGTGAGGGGGGTGAATTTTTTTATAACTCAGAAGCCCTGAAGTTCTGCATAATTAAGGGTGTGTCCACTTGAGTGACAGGTGGATTGCCGCTGATGTCAATGCTAGCTGTTTGTCTGCTGTTAGCCCGCGGTCACTTCACCTCAGCAAATTCCAGCTGCTGAACTTGCCATCTCTGCCGTGTTTGTGCTTTTTTCAGGATTATTTAATACAATTTAATACACCCATTACTTCGTCCACGTCTTTGGATTCCGTTGTCGAGTATCGTTCGAGAGAACGCTCTGTGCACACGCACTAATGGATGTCTTAAAATTTTAAAAATTTTAAATTTTTTCAGATTTAAAAACGTCTATAGATACAGTATAAAGGCTACACTCGTTCTGTGGTACCGTTGATTATAATATGCTAATGTTCCGTCAGATTAAATCCTTCAGGTGTCGGTGCTTTCTCTGTCCATGCAATAAATGCACATCCTTGAATGAGCGCGGATTTCTTGCGCATTTCTTGCGCATTTACTTGAACTTCATGGGTAATATATCTATGGTTTGACCCATTTGAGATGCGGCCAAAATCCAAATTTAAAATGGACTGAATAATAAAGCTCTCTACGAACTTGACGAGCGATGCCGCGCTGACGGACCATAGACTGTAATAAAAGAGTGACTGACATGTATGCACATAAATCACGGTCACACACACTCTCAGAGTAATATTGTAAGTTACTGCATAATAAATTTTCAACTAGCAGAATAGCTGTACAGAATCACTTTGTACTGTGTGTAGCATATAGCATTAGCTCTCAAGCCTGAGCTAACTCCATAACGTCGCGCTAGGTGGGCGTGGTTTCAGATTGCCAGGCTCCTCAGCTCCGCCTCTTTGCCCATATTCTGTTATCCGGGAGTGACGAGCGGTGAAGCGAGGCCAAGATGGCGACGGCCGGCTCCGCCCACTTTAGGCTTCAAAAATACTCTTCAGAAACCTACGGGTGACGTCACGGACACTACGTCCATATTTTTTACAGTTTATGCTTATGACGCATGATCTCAATGAAAACCATCCCGCTATATCTAAAATATTAACACTTATACTAGGCTTACCATAGTGAATCAGGGTAAGACAACAACATTTTTTGGAAAGAGGATTAATGATTTTTGTTAACTAGTTTCCCGCCATTGACGGAAATTTCCGCCAATTATGAGACAACGCTTTTCGCTGTTATACGGTAGGGGGCGCTATTACACATATTCTGAAAGATTACTGAATCTTCAGATCAAAACACATGTGAAGAAAATGCAGAAACAAGTGATAGCATTTGTAAGCATGTAAAATAGCACGATCATCAACATTAAACGGCATATAAATCAAAACTGTCTAATGTTAACGATTGAAATTGCAACCCAAGATGGATTCAAACTACTACATTTATTTTTTGATTATCGGTCTGAATCCGATCCAGATGTAATCTTTGACAAAAATGCGATTTATGTTGCTTTTTTTTTATGAAACTTACAAGTGTTGATAAAAAAAAGAATGCATGATGCTAGAATAAAACAGATTTTTTTTGTTTAAAAGCGGAGGGTCTGTTCTTTCTTTTGATTTATTGCATGTTGAGATATTCATAAATCCATGAAACTTTTTTGAAAATGATAAAAAATGTTGGCGCTGGCTGGCAACTTTTTCAAAAAACGCTGGCGAGGAAAGAGTTAATTTTGAACAAAAAAAGTTACATAGTGTACCTTTACATCGGATACAAAATTCACTTTTATATGGTTTTTGCCTATAAATGTGTCTTTGCAGTGTGTCTTTGCAGTGTGTGGACACAACCACCATACAATGAAAAAAATCCATTCGCTCCTTTTTTTTTTATCCTCAAAAAGTCTAAATACTGAGCAATATGATGTCATATTGCTCATGCTCCGCCCACGATCACTGATGGACTGTCCCGTATTGGCATATTTCTGCCCTCAGCCATTTATATACTGTCTGCCAAGGCAGCACTTTACGTGTCTTGTGTCGACACCCCCCATGGAAGAGAGGGGTGGGGTGAGCAGTTGCTCATTATCATTTATAGAGACATGCACCGAAATGGGTCGCTGTGAACAGAGCTGTTTTTGAGGAGGTAAAAAGGGTGTTGTTTTACACAGCCATTGAGGAATTTTAACCAAAGTATGTTACAAACTTTACATGAAGACCCTAAAGAATTATACCAACTTGTGGAAAATGGGCATCCGATGACCCCTTTCGGTATATTTTTAGTCATCTTCAGAAAAACATTCACTACAAAAACATGTAATCAGTAGTAATAACAATATCCCACATTTGCTTGCTTCACAGGAGATATTAGCCGCTCAGCCGTTAGTCACTTCTTTGAGACATCCCACAAAAGTTTATGTTGTAAATTATAAAATTATAATTAACTTAATAATTATTGTCAAGTTCACGCGCGTGATCATAGGTAACTAAACCTATGTGCGTGAACTCGACAATCGACTACTTTGGACTTCGACCGAAAACAGGAAGTAAATACAGGTATTTGCTCTGGCTGAAATAACATCATTTTTATTCATATCTTTCACATCTACTGCAGTCAGATTCACCGTGTTCACTCTGAAGGAATCATCTAACATGGCTGGGCACTTGTAATGACACATCAAGGATGTTAAGACTAAGAACTAGTTAAGTTTAAAACTTGCCCCATTGAAGTCAACAGGGTGCAAATTTTAAAAAGAGGATAACACTGTGTAGGCAACACCGTTTTTTGTCGTTGTTCTCTGTATTGACAGCACTCCAAATTTACCAAAAAAATAGCTCAATGTTAAAATTGACCGGAGTTCTCCTTTAAGCTTGGTGTCCTATTTAGCTTACCTTTGGAGTCCCACACTGAAACAATATGCATGAAATGTTATCGCACTGAATATGTATCCCAGTGAGGCTGCTAGGCAGAGCATGTTCTCTGTTGCATCATTTATTCATAATGTGTGTCCGTATCATAACCACAGTGGCTGAGAATGTTTTTTTTTTTGCATATATTTTATTTTATATTTGAGCCAACATGCTCTCGTGGCAATTCACAACCTACAGTTACATTTTGCTGAATTGTTGGCTAATTCGAATAAATTATATATGATTAAAAACCCAGCCGTGAGAAAAAGTAACGCAAAAGTAACAAAATGCATTACTTTTCATAAAAAAGTAGGTACTAATTTGTTACTTTTTTAGGGAGTAACGCATAACTTTTAAAAGTAACTTTCCCACTGATCACTACCTTGTAAAATTTAACTAAGTTAACACAAGATCATTTTTATTTATTTAATTTTAGCCATAATTATAGAAAAATAGAAAAATAATTGTCACAATGTTTCCAAATCAAAATGGCCATCTAATTGTGACGTTTCATCCAGACAGGGATATTGTAGTATTGGAAGTGTGCTGGATGTCATGTACATGGTTTAGTGCACTGTTACGCAAATGAAGCCTGTGGTTAATTTACCGTGTCATTGGAATCCCACAGAGTCTATTAAAGTCTGGAACAGTGCTGAATGCTAATAATACTGATTACACCTTGACAGCATTACAAAAGGAAGAAATGATTAATCCATTCAATTTATGATTTCCCAGTATGAAGCCTGCAGGAGGGTCTGTTTTGTCAAATGATATATGCTCGTTTTTAATGAGCACTCGTGAAATGTCAGAACAGCCAAATCAAGAAAATCAAATCAAAGTACTTGATATTTTAGTGCAATGCTATTTTCTCATGATTTATGGAAAGTATAACTAATTATTATAAAAAACGGAAGGACCAAAGATGTTTTATATAAATTCTTCACTTTATAAGACTCAAATCATTAAAAAAAAACTATTATTCGTTTCTAGAAAGAAATTAAAGTCATACATGTTTGGAATGACATGAGGATGAGTAAATAATAACAGAAGTAGGCTACAAAATTTTTGACTGAACTATAGCTTTATATGCATCCTAAGTCTTCCTGTCTCAGGTATGATAACCTGCGAAAGTAGTCTGAACATATATATTTTTACCCCATACAGGGAGAAAAGATCGGAGTGAACAGAATAGTAAGCAGGAGGCGGGGTGGACAGGGATTCATTCAGTCCACACTAAAAGCATCTCTACCTGGGTGGCCTAATTCATAGAAACCGGTGGGAGAGAGAAAGAAAGAGATAGGGAAGGAGACAGAGTCAGGAGTGGATTTTATATCTATTACTGTGCATTCAGCAGTTAGAGTTAAGGTTCAAGTCTAATCCAGATATTAGAGATGTCCTTTGCAAAATATCTCAATATCTGGATCACAGATAGAGTTGTAAAGTTTTCAGCTTTTATTTTGAAGGTCCGTTTGGACACTAACCTGAATAACTTTAAAGTTCACTTTACTGTTCTGAGGCTGCGTCATACACAATTCAGCTCGCCTGTTGAGTTGAGTCCATTTGTAATGCCTGATCAAACAAAAACATATAATTTGCATAAATCATATAGTTGAAGGGTATAGGCTAAGTTAGCAGACTAATCAGCTAGCAGAACCAATCAAGTCATTTTGAAATTCTTAATTTCTCTTAATGATTCTGTTAATGGAATTTATGTTAATTAGCTTAAGACTATAGGCCCCTTACAACTAAGAATGATAACTATATTAGCGTTCACACCCCATTCTGTTTATTATAAGCACGCACTGCAGTTTTGACGTCTGCCGCTTTAAATGCTCCAGCACTTCTGATTGGCTGTCAATGTTTTTATCGTTCATCAGCTGGAAAAAAAGTTCTGAAAGTTTTTCCAGTGATAACATTCCTCTGTGCAGTTTTCATTACAGGCGTGGTGTGGAATTCCCTTAGTCGCATAGAATTAGAATGATTATTAAAACTTTATAGTTCTCTTCAAGGTGGAGGATGACCAACTTTCTCTCTTGGTCTTTGCTCAGATGTGTCTGTGAGCCTGTTGTCCCTTTTGGTGACCACATGTGGCCTGGCGCTGTTTGCCGTCTCCCTGTTCGTGTCATGGAAGTTGTTTTGGGTGCCATGGCGAGATCACTTCTGGCCCGGCCTAAAGGACCAGCAGGGCGAGCAGCAGCCGGTCCTGGCCGAGGTGGAGGGCATGGAGCGGGAATACAGCGAGGACTTTGAGAAGGATCCCATCGGCCCAACAGTGCTCCCAGAGTCAGCCATGAAGATCAGCCACACGTCCCCGGACATCCAGCTGGAGGCCCAGTCTAAGGCAAAGGAGCACAACCACATCCATATAGCTCGCGTACAGCGACAAGTCACCGAACCGACCTCATCTGTCAGGTGAGTCATGTGTTCCTGACTTCTTCAGGCATAATCACTGAGCCACCATTGATATTCATTTAGCAATTCCCAGTTGGCATTTGTCAGACAGTGTGTGCCTCCGTGACCTTCAGCTTTAATTAAAGTTCTTTTCAGTCTCGTTATTCAGATGTCTAGCATAGTGGTGACCAACAGAATCCGCCCCCCTTTTCTTCTCACTTCAGGCACAACTCCATCCGGAGACAGATGAACGTCTCCAATCCCGATTTCAACATGGCCCAGTTCCAGAGACAGGAGTCCATAACAGGTCCAGGCTTGGGAAGCATCAAGCCTGAGCTCTACAAGCAGAGGTCAGTGGATGCGGATGACGTCAGGCGAGCGGACAGCTGCGGACGCCTGCACTTCATCATCAAATACGACTGCGACTTGGAGCAGCTCATCGTGAAGATCCACAAGGCCCAAGATCTACCCGCCAAGGACTTTACGGGAACGTCCGACCCATACGTGAAGATCTACCTGTTGCCAGAACGCAAAACCAAGCATCAAACCAAGGTCCACCGCAAGACTCTGAACCCCATCTTCGACGAGGTGTTCCTGTTTCCTGTGGAGTACGCCGAGCTTCCAACGCGCAAGCTCCATTTCAGCGTCTACGACTTCGACCGTTTCTCGCGTCACGACGTCATTGGCCAAGTGGTGGTGGACAACTTCCTGGATCTACCTGACTTTCCACAGGAAACCAAGCTCTGCAGGGAAATCCTTTATGTTAGCGCGGTAAGTCTTCCACAGTGTGTGTATCTACTGTATGCTAGTCATGTCAATATTGCTCCTGAATTTGCACTTAAACATTTTGTGTGCTCAGTCCTCTCAAATGATGTTGTTGTGGCAGAATCTCTAAATAGTGAGAAAAGTAACATTCATGAGAGGAAAGCAAGGCTGTTTCGTCACCTGGCTTGAGTGAGGTGTTGGTTGAATTAGCTGGCGTATGTAGTGTTGCGCCTGTGGAGGCTTCGAGTGTGTGACTCAAGAAGGTTTTATCCAGGTACAGGAGGCTGCTATTGGAAATCTATGCAGGGAATTTGTACATTGATGATAGTGTCAGTTTAAATGAAACGAAACACAAGAACAGCTTGTGTGTGTTTCCCTTGATTTCAGTAATTATAATCATTTTCTATATGTATATATTTTCTGTATTTATTTATTTAGCCTACATGTTTGTTAAAATAAATGTTGTCGTTTATAATTAGTGAAATCAAGGAAAAAACTTTATATAAAAGTTTAGTTAGTAAGATTTAAAAATAATAATAATACTTTTATTCAGAAGGATGCATTTTTACATTATTAACGATTTCCTTTTTGAATAAATGCTGTTCTATTGAACTTTCTATTCATCAAAGAATCCTGGGGGGAAAAAACAGTTTCCACAATATATTCCACAAAAATAATGTGACACTGAAGACACATGAAGAGTAATGGTGCTGAAAATTCAGCTTTGCATCACAGGAATAAATTACTTTTTATGAATTTTAATTTTTAACAAATTATTAAACAATATTAATGTTTTCACTATTTTTTTCAATAAAAAAAAACATCATTGGAGAGCATTAGAGAATTCTTTCAAAAACATTAAATCATCTCTCTCTCTCTCTCTCTCTCTCTCTCTCTCTCTCTCTCTCTCTCTCTCTCTAAATACACATATAGATAGATTATATTAATGTAAAAAAATCCATTATTTATAAAATCAGATTACAGTAAGCGTCGCACAAATGTGTTGTAATGTGCTAAAATTTCTGACTGATTCGAATACAACTGTGTACTTTTGGCAAGATTATAGTGGTGTTAACAGTTCATTTGAACACCATGAAATATGAATGGAATTGGAAATGTAATTATTAGTCCATCATCTGTAACCGTTGTGAAGTAAATGCAGTTAATGGTCATACCGAAAGAACAAGTGAAAATATTTGAGGATAGTTTTCTCTCTCCTCCGATCACTTTCATGCTTCAGAGGTAGCAACATAAAAATATACTTTGAGAAGTGTGAATATTTCATAAGCACACATGGCACACGTTGGGGTGACCTATATTTGAAATAGCTGGAGAGTTTGCTCTGACATGAATATACGGTGGTTTCAGGTTTATTGTTTTAAATTGAAGGAGCGCGGGATAGATGTCTGATGGGGTGAAATTGATCCGTCTCATAAGTGGACCTGTGCCAGTTGTCTGGGAGAAATGCCCTCAGCCAAGAAAGGAACGGAGGTTTTTGTGTGCAGGTGGTCTCATGATATACTGTACTTAAAGGAATAGTTCACTCTCTAATAATATTTTGAAACTGGCAGATGACTTTCGCAAAAAATGTCTTGCACAATTTGTTTTGAAGCCTTACCTGCAATTTTACATTTTAAATAACCAAAATATTCTCAGCTGTTTGGTGGTACTGTGCTAAAATACAGGACAAACTGCATTATGTAGGGATTTAATGTGAATCTCAATTCTGTTCCCTTAAATTAAGTATGGTATGGATTGTATTAAATGGGATGTTTGGTAACCATACTGTCTATTTGAATATTGTCCATGCTATAAATGAGTATACATCATTGTTGACATGTTTATTTTAGTCTAGATCTGGATCTAGAGTTTAGTGTTGAAGTGATAGAGAGCATCACAGGCTGTTTCAGTGCATATAAGTGGGCCATACCTCTAGGGATCGCCTCTTGGTGGAACACAATCCACACGTGCCATCAATGCATGAATCATTTTTGGAGGCTTGATTGTATATCTAACATAACTTATATGGTGTAAGAATAATAACGTTCGACTACTGTATGTTGATGACTTTAGTGCCACTTAAACAATTATAGTTGTTTTCTCGTGTTTGGTCGTCATTTGCACACATTCATAAAGCAATTACTTTAAGACGAGTGAATTGCCATTGCAGCCCATATTGCTTCTGTAATCTGACATATTTCTGATTGCAACAAGATATTTAATTGGAAAAAAAGTAGGATGGAACTAAACCAAGGATGGTTTTAATGGTGAAAAGTGGGTGTTAAACTTGGAGCAAATAGCTAAAACAATGGCTAAATAGTTTAGTTAAACAATAGCTAAGTCAATCAGAGCAGCATTGCCAAGTCTGCGGTTTTCCCGCGAAGTTGGGCTATTTTTACACTGTTGCCACGGGTTGTTTTTTTAGCCCGCAGGTTGAAGCAAACACCCCTGGGAAACTGAATTTGTACCCCCCGGAACACGATTTCCCCCCCCCCCCCCAGTTTAACAGTTAAAAAATTCGCATTTTCACTTATGGGTGTGCACTCTAAGCCCGGATAAGTTGAATGCACTTAAAAAATTTGAGGAAACCGGTTGCCTTTAAAAACTTTAAGTAATGGGTTATGAAAACTTGAGTGCATTTAACTTAAATGCATGAAAGGGTGGAAGTTCTAAACACTGAATCCCAAAGTTGATTTCACTTACAATCTCTTGTAATATCAAATGCCTTTTCACATGAACTCCACTTACTAATTTAAGTTAAAGTAACTAAACCTTAAGTGGGTGAAGTAGACAAATCAAGTTTACATCAGTAGTCTTTACTGAAAATCATTAGTTCACATTAAAAATGTTTTGAGTATAAGGTGTACTATTAAGTACCCAGCATGCATTGCAACATGAAGCTTTTCATTTGAGTGTCACCATTGTTGAGATTCATATGCTGATTGTTGATGTCTATGTGTGACAAAATAACGTGGCATTTGAAAAAAAAAACTGCATAATGTTTTTACAATTGTTCAAATTATAACAATTATGTTGGATTTCCTGCTGTAAAAATCACAGGACTTTCATATCAATCATATGGAAAGACCCAGAAAATAAGAGATTAAACTCTAGATGAAATGATGTGCTACTGACTTATAATCTTTATTGATGACAACATCAATATGCAGTCATAGTCACTGGATCACTTTACTCATGGCTTTTTTGCTATAACAATTGTGGCTTTTAAACACACAGGTAAAGCAGCCAGAGAAAAACTAATGTTCAAATGTCAAGGGCAAGAGCCCAACTAAAGCCAACACTTATCACCATTATGGTGACTACAAATTTAAACAATAATTCATCAACATCTAAACCTCTGTTAATTCTCAGTACCGTCTGCTGCCGAGGCCTGTGCTCGTCCCGCCAGGTGTAGAGCCCCTTGGACGCACGTTAGACGCGGGTCTTTAATTAGCCCCTTCCCCATGAAACTAAACATACCAAGTTATCTCTGCTTAAACCTGATTAGTGTAATGAATCTTTCAGCTAAATAGTACAAACAACTAATGTGGTTTAGTAATGATAGCAGGTTTTTACTAAACATAAAAGAATAAGTAATGATCACTCGTAAGTTTAATTAGAAACAAAATCTGGGTTTACAGTGTGTGTAATTTACACTGTAGAGCAAAACGTCCAAGTATCGTTAACATATGCTTACCACGGATCTTATTTTACTCATAAATGTAAAAACCATAAGGAACATCTCTGGCGAATTATTCTTTCGGTTTTGGCGTAATTTCTGCAGCACTCTATAAAGATAAATCATGTTTACGCAAGCACTCGTTGATCTTATTGGATGAAGCCGACTGTGATTTAATAAAGGCAAAAATAAATAAATATATAAAAAATATACAATTTGTACCATTTATCTTTCTGCTCTCTCTATCTGATTGAATCAGGTTAATTTCTATATAATTGTCATCGATCAGCTAACAGTAGCACAGATGTCAGAGTGCTCTCTTCCTTCATGCTAACTCTGTATTACTTTAGGGATTCTGAGTAACTTGTTAAAAATGCATGAGAGTTCCAGCAGCACAGCCGGTCTTAGATTGAAATGAAATACAATCCACCGTACACGATCATGACATGCGAATACAACTTTCCGAATATCACCTCTGAAAAAGCGCAACTTTAACCTTTCAGGGGGGGTTTTTGCATGCAAGTCATTTGCATTTCAATCTGAATGAATGATTATGTTTGCTCAGATCTATTCAAGGTGTAATTCGGCTCTGCCTATAAATAAAACACCAGCTAGTTAATGTACGAAAAGGCCAATCCATTCCACCCAGCTGGAGAGAGAAAGATTGGCGCATCTCTAATCCGGAAGAGTAAAAAGGTCGATCAGCAGGATTTAGTGCCATTGAATCTCCTGTCAGGATTCACCTCTAACCATGAGACATTTACCTTGGGATTGCGACCGAAATGACACTTTTTGTAAACTTGAACTGAAGGCTTTTTTCTTTAATCCAGAAATTCTTGGCTTGGGAATGATTGTGACACGAGATAGTTGCTTGTTGCACATTAGTGTACATGCGTATACTGATGCCACATGGTTGTCAGCACCATTACTCAGTCTTCAGTGTCCCAGCAGAAATTAAATATTATTATGCTGATGTCTTATTATCATTATGTTAAAAAAACGTCCCACTGACCCCAAATTTATTTATGATGGAAAGCCTTTAAAGTTAATATAATCCAATTGTATTGATCATAATCCCATACCACCATTCTACAGCAAGCAATACAACAATCTGACTGAGGTGGAGAGAGTTGTAACAAGGCAACCCCTTATTTTCTTGTTTGTTTGTAAGCATAGACATGAAAGACAGGGGTATTTCAGCAGACATTTTGAAATAGTCTGCTGTTGAAGTCAGTAAAGCCATTCACAGATAATGTAAAGCTTTATGGAAGTTGAAAGAGAAAGACTAGGTCTGCATGTAGTAACAGAAATAAGGAAAAATTGACAAATTGATGTGCTATTATAGGTTAGATACTTTGCTGACAACACTATATGTGACTGTATAAAGGTAATTGTGAGATAAAGTTGCAAAAATTAATTTAAGGGACAATTGTGAGAAATAAAGTCGCAATTATGAAAATGAGTTGCAGCTGTTAGATTGAAATAGAGACACAATTAATAATAATAATTCGTTACATTTATATAGCGCTTTATCTGAGACCTCAAAGCGCTTTACATAGAAGGGGGGAATCTCCTCAACCACCACCAATGTGCAGCATCCACTTGGATGATGCGACGGCAGCCATATTGCGCCAGAACGCCCACCACACACCAGCTTACTGGTGGACAGGAGACAGTGATGAAGCCAATCAGTATATATGGGGATGATTAGGAGGTCATTGGCAAATTTGGCCAGGATGCCGGGGTTACACCCCTACTCTTTTTCAAAGGACATCCTGGGATTTTTAATGACCACAGAGAGTCAGGACCTCGGTTTTAACGTCTCATCCGAAGGACGGCGCTCTTTTGGCAGTATAGTGTCCCCGTCACTACACTGGGGTGTTAGGACCCACACAGACCACAGGGTGAGCGCCCCCTGCTGGCCTCACTAACACCTCTACCAGCAGCAACCTGGTTTTTCCCAGGAGGTCTCCCATCCAGGTACTAACCAGGCTCAGCCCCGCTTAGCTTCAGTGGGCAACCAGTCTTGGGCTACAGGGTGATATGGCTGCTGGGTCAATTAGAAGAAGTAAAGCCTCAATTTTGAGATATGAAGGCACAATTTTGAGACAAAGTTGCAATTATGAAAAATAAAGTTGTCATTTTAAGACACAAAGGAACAATTTTGAGATATAAAGATTAAATTAAGAGAAATAAAGTTGTAAAATCCACAATTGTAAGACATACAGTTTACAAAGCTGTCATTTGAGACAAAAGAACAATTTTGAGATATGAAGATAGGAGAAGATAATTAGGAGAAATATCATTTTAATTTTTAGATGTAAAATTCACAAGACCAATCGCAACGGCTTGTGGGATTTTGAAATAGCCAAAAAGGTTTTGTGCCAGTCCTGGAGTACAGATTTACTTTCTGCATGTGGTCTTGTCACAAAATGGAAAATGTGTGATCAAGCAAATGTTAACAAGCCTCTTTACTTTGCCCTGACTTTCATCAATGTTTTCATTATGCTCTTTCTTTCTAATGTGGTGAGCATCCCTTGTTAATCAGCCTTTGAATAAGTGGGGGTGGGTGGGATTGGAGATGGAGAATCACACTAGATAGACTTCGAGCCATATTCAACCTCTTCACAACTGCACTATAATTTCATTCACAGTTCGCAAGTGACCATAATTTTACCGCTGACTTGATTTAAGTGCGTATGAGAGCAGAGGCGTCTGTTATCCTATAGTCTACAGATGGAAGGGCGTAATTCAATTACCTCGCCAGAGAGGAATTGGTTTCACGAGGTCCAACCCTTAATGTCTCTCACACACAAGAAGAGGGTGTGTTCTGAGCATTAATAGCCGGTTGTCCCACGCCCCTTCCCACCACATCCCGCCCACTTTACCATGGCACGTCAGGGAAAGAAACACTACAGACTTAAGTACAATAGAAGAGACAGTCTTATTTTGCTATTTTACTGTGACATTTTTACTGTTTGGCTACAAGAAAATCAATTGCATTGCTTTGAATATGAATACTGCATATGTTTTGAATACAAGCACACGTGACATTTGAAATCTACATTGGAGAGTAACATTTTCTGTAAATAAAGGCTTCTATGGCTTCATAGTTTATCACTTTTATTATGTTTTTTGTTCATTTTGGAGCTCCTGGTCACTGTTTAATCTTGAACAAATAGCATAAACACTCTTTAAAATGTCTTCTTTTGTGTTTCACGGAAGAAACTAAGTCTTAGAGGTTTGGAACAACATGATGATGACTTTTCGTGAACGAATCCTTTAAACAAAAGCCTCTAGCATTTCATTTCTTAATTTTGTGTGGTGCTTGCTTTAAAAGACAAAGCATTTGTCTTTATAATGAAGCAACCAGGATTTGGCTTGATGAGGAAAATCCAATTTAGGATTTAATCTGCAACAAGAGTCAACCTCTCTTACCTCTCTGTTAATGAAGGTTGTGCATCGTATGGATTAGACGGAGGCAATAAGAAGAAACATTACCTTACTCCCTTACCCGTACTCTCTTTCCTAGACACTAATTATTATGTGCAAAGACAACAAACACAAAACTTCCTAAATTACATCAAACCCAGAGGCCATCTCATTTATTGATCTTTCTGCATACTTGGGTGTCTCGATCATCCAGTTTTATTTAAATAAAATGGCCAAAAAAAATTACAATAAAAAACAGCAGAGTTACAATGCAAAATTGTTAACTCAAGTACAAAGAGTTTCTGATTAATTGACTATAAAAAAATATATACACTAGCCTACTGTTCAAAAGTGTGGGGTATATGTTTTTGAAAGAAGTCTCTTATGCTCACCAAGGCTGTATTTATTTGATCAAAAATACAGTAAAAACAATAATATTGTGAAATATTACAAATTAAAATAACTGTTTTCTATTTTAATATATTGTAAAATTACATGTATTTCTTTGATGAAAAGGCTGAATTTTCAGTCTTTAGTGTCACATGATCCTTCAGAAATCATTATAATATGCTGATTTGCTGAATATTACGATTTGCTGCGCAAGAAACACTTCTTATTATTATCAATGTTGAAAACAGTCGTTCTGCTTCATATGTGTGTGGAAACTGGTCCCTTTTTTTCTTTTTCAGAATTTTTTGTAACATTGTAATTACCGGTATCTTTATCCTCACTTTAAAACAAAATTGCTAGATAAAATGAATGAACCAAAACTTTCAAATGGTAGATTTTATTTCTTCTGATGAACGCAAAAGAATGTATTTAAAAAAAAAAAAAAATGAAGAAAGAAATGAAATACATACAATGAAGGTGGGATCCAAACATGTTTTTTGGACCCCAATAACATAAAAAAAATCTTTTTTTGTGTTCTGCAGAAGAAAGAAAGTCATCATACAGGTTTGGAACGACATGAGGGTGAGTAAATAAGAACGGAATTAAATATTTTAGGTGAACTGTCCATTTAAATAAGCCCATGTGGTTAGGAAAGGTTGTGCTTGCCACTTTTGGTGATAAAGACTGACCTCTAGTCTGACGGTAAACTGATCCTTCACCAATGTTTGAGTCCATGTTCCAAAGGCAATTAAAGGTGATAGAGTAGTAGTGTCACTGTGGAACTGCACTTGAGTCTGAGCTCTGTGAGGCAGGAAAACACCATCCAGTTCATCCCTGTAGAGCATTAATGAACACGACTCAGCGTAGCCGACAGGACCGGACGTAGTGCTGCGACCTGGCCAGATAATGAGCCTATCTCTGCCGCCTGCCTCCATGACCTTTCTGCTTCGCCGTAATAGATGGAGCCTCCCACTGTGCGAGAAGCCTGAGGGCTGTGAACTGCTCCGAGTGGGACTGATCTATCTTAACAGACCCTCTGAGCTCCTCAAATACACACAATCACAGATGATTAGATTTGTCAGGAAGCCTTTAGAAGCCCAATGAGGTGTGCTGACCACTCATGCAGTTTCCTTTACAGTGCCCAAAGTCACTTCCAGAAAGGCAGTAAGTCCATGACCAGCATGCACTATAAACCCATTTGCTAAATCTGAGAATAACATCCTTGATATAAGTCTCCAGTATTTAGAGTTTAAAGTCAAGTGTAAAGCCTTTTAGATTGGGTCTGTCAAGTTTCAAGCATTTGAGGTTGAGTCTAAGTCAAGTCTCAGGTGTTTAGGGTAATTTAAAGTCAAGTATCTCTCTCTTTTTTAACTTTACATGTTTATTTTAAAAACCTTGTTGAAGAGCAATCCATGTCATATTTGGAGTCTAAAGTTTTTGAAAGAAGTCTCTTATGCTCACCAAGGCTGCATTTATTTGATAAAAAATACAGTAAAAAAATGTAATATTGGTAAATATTATAATTTACAATAACTGTATAATTGCCATCACATGAATTAATTACATTTTAAATTGTAAAGCTGAATATTCAGACTTAAGTGTCACAAATTCTAATATGCTTAAAACATGTATTATTATTATTATTATCATCATCATCAATGTTGAAAACAGTTGTGCTGCTTAATTTTTTTGTGGATACTGCAATACATTTAGATCAAGGATTATTTGATGAATAGAAAGCTGAAAATGATATAAACATTTTATAGCATTATAAAGGCTTTTACTGTCACTTTTGATCAACTTAATGCTTCCTTGCTGAAAAAAAGTTTGTAGTGACCTGAAACTATATATAGAGAGAGGTTGAAGTTGAGTTTGAGTCTAAGTCAAGTCATATATAGTCATATATATATATATTGTTAAGCAAAACAAAGATTCTCTTATAATGCTGGGCCTCATGCAACTTCGAGATCATTCTCTTGAATCCTTTGGGGGTAGAAAGATATGAGAGACTAAGTAATGTTAAGAGTTCTTACATGCTCTCAGCAACATTACACACCCATCTGATCCCAGAGCAGAGCGTGTCCATTAACATAGATCAGTTAATAATTGACAGCACGTGAAAGTTCTGGTAGCTGTGGGATCCGCCAGTGCTCGGCTGCTGTGTGCATTAAAGGCCCATTTGGGTTCTGCACACTCTTTGATTCATTACTAATGTATGTCCGTCGTCTTCTCTTCCGTCCTGTTGTGTCATTGCATTAACGCGCTGAAATGAGCCAAAGAGCTGCATGTAGGCTATACATAACAGTTCACCGATCGTGACCCAAGAACTAGTTAGGTTATATCACGATTGTGCTCTGGGGTAATGCATTTAACTTGTCTGTGGGGCTTGTCCAAGCAGCTGGTTAGTGTACTCTATCTTTTTCCAATGACCATTCACAAGTTTATTCTGATGAAATTCATATGAAATAATATATACACTCATCAACCACTTTGTTAGGTATATCTGTTCAACTGCTTGTTAACGCAAATATCTTATCAGCCAATCACATGGCAGCAACTCGATGCATTTAGACATGTAGACATGGTCAGATGATCTGCTGAAGTTCAAACTGAGCATCAGAATGGGGAAGAAATGTGATTTAAGTGACTTTGAACTAGGGCTGTAAACGATTAATCGCGATTAATCGAATCCAAAATAAAAGTTTGTGTTTATATAATATATGTGTGTGTATTGTGTATAATTATTTTGTTTATATAAATACACACATGCATGTATATATTTGAGAAATATTTGCATTTATATACTGCATATATATTTTTATATGATTTATATTATATATAAATAGAACTATTTTATATATAAATAACACATTTTTCTTAAATATATACATGCATGTGTGTGTATTTATATGTACAAAATAATTATACACAATACACACACATATATTATGTAAACACAAACTTTTATTTTGTATTCGATTAATCGCGATTAATCGTTTACAGCCCTACTTTGAACGTGGCATGGTTGTTGGTGCCAGACGTGCTGGTCTGAGTATTTCAGAAACTGATGATCTTCTGGGATTTTCACACACAACCATCTCTAGGGTTTACAGAGAATGGTCTGAAAAAGAGAAAATATACAGTGAGCGGCAGTTCTGTGGGCGAAAATGTCTTGTTGATTCCATAGGTCAGAGGAGAATGGCTAGACTGGTTTGAGCTGATGGAAAGGCAACAGTAACTCAAATATCCACTCGTTCCAATTCGAGGTCTGCAGAAGAGCATCTCTGAACGCACAACTCGTCAAACCTCGTGAAGCAGATGTGCTACAGCAGCAGAAGACACACCGGTGCCACTCCTGTCAGATAAGAACAGGAAACTGAAGATACGATTCTCACGGGCTAACCAAAATTAGACAATAGAAGACTGGAAAAATGTTTCCTGGTCTGAGGAGTCTTGATTTCTGCTGCAACATTCAGATGGTAGGGTCAGACAACATAAAAGCATGGATCCATCCTGCCTTGTAGAAACGCTTCAGGCTGCTGGTGGTGTAATGATGTGTTTGATATTTTCTTGGCACACTTTGCGCCCATTAGTACCAATTGAGCCTTGTTTAGACACCACAGCCTACCTGAGTATTGTTGCTGACCATGTCCATCTCTTTATGACCAGTGTACACATCTTCTGAGGGATACTTCCAGCAGAATAACTCGCCATGTCACAAAGATCAAATCATCTCAAAATGTTTCTTGAACATGACAATGAGTCACTAAACTCTAATGATCTCCACAGTCACCAGATCTCAGTCCAGTAGAGCACTTTCGGCATGCGGTGGAAAGGGAGATTCACATCATGGATGTGCAGCCGACAAATCTGCAGCAACTGCGTGAGGCTATCATGTCAATGTGGACCAAAATCTCTGAGGAATGTTTTCAGCACCTTGTTGAATCCATACCACGAACAATTAAAGCAGTTCTAAAAGCAAAAGTGGGTCCAACCCGGTACTAGCAAGGTTTAAATAATGTCTGGTGATATATATTGTTGGCTCCCACTACACTGAGGCTGATTTTGATGAGATGTTTTTTTATGGATCGCATTTTTAGTTCATTATACGAACGACTCTAATTTAAAAAAAGGTGCAAAATGTGTCTATTTTCAGATGTGATAATAAGCAGCAGGTTTCTGCTCGCTGTTATGAGTGGATGGCAAAGTGCAAGAACAGGATTCCCGTGAGGTGAAACGCTTCTCTGTTCCCATACATCTTTTACCAATTTATTGAGTCCTTACTGTATGTCAGACAAACGTAATAATGTGTTTTATTTCTTAAAGTGGTTGTATTGTATGCAGTTTAATGATATTGTATGCCCATTTAATGATTCTTGCACCAAAAAACGTTGTAATTTAGCTGTACGCGACTTTCCTGCCCTCTTTCTGACCTTTTGAAATGAGCAGGCTGTCGTTGCATGTGTAATGAGTTGCAGTGTTTACTTGCAGGTTTGCTGTGGGGTCCAACACGATTGGCACCGCTTCATTCTTCAATAACTGCGTCTTTGCCAAGCATGAATTACATTGACTCATTCAACAAACAATATGTGCCTTTCAGCTTTGTGTTTGAAGAAGCTCCCAATCCTAAATATTAAAGTGAGTTGTAAAGGCACGTTCACACCAAGGACGATAACTATATTAGCATGCACACTGAACGTTAAAACTCTTGTTTATTGTAAGCTAGCGCTGCAGGTTTGACGTCTGCCGCTTTAAATGCTTGAACTCTTTAAAGTCTGGTGGATTCTGATCGGCTATTCATTTTTTTATTGTTCATCAGCTGGAAAATAATTATTCTGGAAGTGATTCCTACGATATCGTTTCTCTGTGCCATTATCATTATAGTTGTGATGTGGAATCTGCTATTCTTTAATATTTATAACGATTTTTTAGAACTACATTTCTATCATTAGCGTTATAGTTATCGTCCTTAGTGTTAATGGGCCTTAACTCCTTAAAACATCAAGGAAAGAAACATGTTTTCCATGGTATGATCCCTAAGAG
The DNA here is from genome assembly GCF_949152265.1 of Phoxinus phoxinus. Lineage (NCBI taxonomy): Eukaryota > Metazoa > Chordata > Actinopteri > Cypriniformes > Leuciscidae > Phoxinus > Phoxinus phoxinus. The sequence continues at coordinate 15,274,397 of NC_136900.1, forward strand.
TGTTTAAAAATCTATTTCTGTACAAGTTGTGTCCAAGAAAGAGTTTTATATAATACTGCACACTGCTATGGAATGACAGTTACGATGACCAGAAGCTCAAAGAAGACTTTGTAAATGTTATTTGATTTGCACTAAATCATCATATGATTCTTTCCGTTAATGTATCCTGTTTCTGTATTGCTGTGTCTCTTCTAGGATAATGTGGATCTGGGAGATCTGATGTTTTCTCTTTGTTACTTGCCAACTGCCGGCCGATTGACAATAACGATAATTAAAGCCAGAAATCTTAAAGCCATGGACATCACGGGAGCGTCTGGTAGGCTCCTCGCCATCCTCGCCTCTACATGACTTATTGTCTCTGCAGTAATGATTTTTTGGTGTCATCATGACATGTTAAAACAAAGGCGCCCTGGGCTCTCTAAAAGAGCATTGATTTAATCGACTAAACACTTGAGAATGTGGCAGGAGATTTTACATACACAAGTAATGCTAAGTGGGGTTGGGCAAAATCCAGAATTTCTTTTGAGTTCACTTATGTGTATGTTTGTATACATGTATATGTATTTATATATGGAAGCTTGTTTCTGCCACGGAATAAAACAACTTAAAAGATAATTGCAACTTTTTTTTGTAACATTTTACAATTTTGCCTTGTTTTCTCAGAATTGTGAAATATACATTTGTAATTGCAAGTTATAAAGTCCAATTCTGAGGAAAATAAAGACTGACATATATATAATTGCAAGTTTATAACACATAATTCTGACTTTATAACTCGAAATCTGACTTTATATCATGAAAATCTGACTTTATAACTCGAAATTACAAGTTTATACCACCATTCTGACTTTATATCATACAATTCTGAGAAAAGTCAGAATTGTGAAAATGTGTGTGTGTGTGTGTGTGTGTGTGTGCGTGCGTGCGTGCGTGTGCGTGTGTGTGTGTGTGTGTGTGTTTGGAATTTGCAATTCCTCAGTCCTGTTTGAACCCCAATTTAAATAATTTGAATAATAATTTAAAATACAACAGGCATTTTTTATTAATTTTTAAATGTATGACTTATTAATAAATTAATAACTTTCTCTTCTGTCTTTTTAAGATCCTTACGTAAAGGTTTCTATTATGTGTGACGGCCGGAGACTGAAGAAAAGGAAAACTTCAACAAAAAGGAACACTCTCAATCCAGTCTACAATGAAGCCATTGTTTTTGATGTTCCACCTGAGAACATTGACCAAATAAGTCTTTTAATAGCAGTCATGGACTATGACCGGTAAGGTATTAATGTGTCTTATTAGCATTATTGTCATGATTCTGCCATCTAGTCCTTGTCTTTCTTTAAGTCTTGAGGCATGTTTTATGTGCAAACACATGGCCTTGTTGGGCCATGTGCTTGTGTTGTCTCGCCGTCTAGCCCCGCCCTCCTTGTTATCCTCGTTTTGTCATTATTGCTTTACCTGTGTCACCTGTTATGTTATCATTAGTCTCGTCATTATTGCTTTACCTGTGTCACCTGTTATGTTATCATTAGTCTCGTCATTATTGCTTTACCTGTGTCACCTGTTATGTTATCATTAGTCTCCCTATTTTATCCCCTTGTGTTTGCTGTCCTGTGTCGGTTCATTGTTAATCCATGTCAAACCTTTGTCAGTCTGTGAGTATCTTGTCAAGAGCTGTTGTGCTATTGTCTGTATTAGTTGTTTGTTTTCTTGTAGTTATCTGTCACAGTCTCAGTCTAGTTCGTCTATGTTTTGCCCCCTCGTGGGTTTTGTTTTCTGTTTTTGTCTTTAATAAACCTTGAGTGTCTGCATTTGGGTTCTCTCCATCAACCTCATAACAATTATCTTATAACTAGTGACTAGTATTACACCACTGTCACATTTACAGCAGAGCGAACTAAAGCAATAGCACATCAGAATGTGTCGCATTCGGAAGTCTAATTCATTTTAGCGAATTGGCTTGTTCAAACGATTCATTTATATGAACGGATTCACTGATTCATTGGAGTTCATGCACAGTATTTTACTGATTCTGCAGTTCATCACTAAGTTTTTGACCCATTTATATAAATTAGGATGTTTTCTAGTTTTTCATTGCATTTTTAGTTGTAATTGTATGTCTGTAAATATACGTTTTAACCCCTTACATAGCTTCAATATATCTAGCTACCTTTTGTTTTTATCTTGTGCTACTATTTATTGTACTACTGCTTTACTGTAGTTCAACCTGTTGAAAAGACCAACATATGCAAGCAGCAAGCGTTCAAACCACCATACACCAGCTTGGTCTGGTTAGAAAAACCAATCCTGTCAAAGTCGCTTCCCCAACACTTTTGTTAGTCCTTCAGTTTTAGCAGAGCTAATCTAAAGGTACAGCTAGCAGCGTGGTGGGAGATAGTGAGCATTCAGTGTCAAATATGAACTGAAAAGGAGTCTTGTTTAAATTAAATATGCTTTTAATTTTTGCCAAGCACAGTGCTTAGAGATTATAGAAGTTTATTCTTAGTGCTGGTGGGTGATCTGAGGAACAGCCTGAGCTGTATATTCCCAATGCAGCGAGAGATTCATATCCGATTTAGATCACTGTCCTGTTTGAGAAGTACGAACCGCAGCATTTCAGTGTCTCATCGCTGCTGCAGAAACAAGAGAACAGAGAATGTACTGGATAGAGACTTAAGAGTTCATGTGTCTTTGTGATGCACAGAGTGAAATGTATATAAAATATTTTAAGATATATCAAAATATTTAGCAAAAATCATCATTTTTTTTGCTGAAGGGGTAGATGTGGCACTATAAAGTTGGAAAAAGACATTGTTTTTTGGTATCCTGGTTCTGCTGTCACATTTTAAGCATGGATATACTCTTCTCATTCACAGAGTAGGTCACAATGAGGTTATTGGTGTGTGCCATGTGGGAAACAGAGCTCAGAGTTTGGGACGCGATCACTGGAATGAGATGCTCACATACCCACGCAAACCCATCGCCCGCTGGCATCCGCTTGTTGAGGTAATGTTGAGCTTACGACTATCACTTTATTTGAATTTCAACAGTTCCATTTGTTTTTTTAAGAAGTGTTTGGAGATCTAGATTCACTAACATCCTGTTAATAATTAAATTACCTGTTTTGGAGGTCCTCGCGATCAGTCAATTAAATCTTAAATTGTAATTGTTAAAATAAAATGTTATCTATCTATCTATCTATCTATCTATCTATCTATCTATCTATCTATCTATCTATCTATCTATCTATCTATCTATCTATCTATCTATCTATCTATCTATCTATCTATCTATCTATCTATCTATCTATCTATCTATCTATCTATCTATCTATCTATCTATCTATCTATCTATCTATCTATCTATCTATCTATCTATCTATCTATCTATCTATCTATCTATCTATCTATCTATCTATCTATCTATCTATCTATGCCAGTCATACCAGTCACATTATCCTAGCAACCACATAGAAACACCTTAGCAACCACTTAAAAGACCCTAGCAACCACATACCAAACGATTTTTCTGAAAGACTTAAAACCTTCCAACTTTGAGCTGAAAACAGATTCAAATTTAAAACTACTTGAAACTTAAATTCTTTAAACTTCAAGCTTTTAAAACTGCTTAAAACTTAAAACCTTCAAACTTCAATCTGCAGCAACACCCAAGTTTGTTCACAAACTCATCTAGTTTGTATTACACACTAATTATAAATGTACATTGTCTTCATAGTTACACAAAATACATGAACTTTGCCACATTTTAATCTTATTGTTTTTTCTTTTGGAGTTTAGGAGTGATAGCATCCTACTTCCTACTTATTCTCTCACTGTGATGGTGGGCCATAAGTGTCTAAACACCAAATAGGTTGTTGAAGTGAAAATGGTCATGTTATTTTTTTACATTTATGTTCATATTAGGCATTTGGCAGATTTTTTTATCCAAAATGACTTGCATTGCATTGAAGGTCTACTCTATGAAATGTGGTCATGCATTCCCTTAAAATCAAACCCATGACTTTTGCTAATGCCATGTTCTACTGTTTTCTACTATTCTGAGATTTTGGTATTCAGAATTTGAGTTCAGTAGATGATTTTAGAAGTGTGAAACAACTGTAACTTTAAGAGCTAAACAGTTGTTTACTTTTCATATAAAGACTTGATTTCTCATCATATGGTGCCTTTATTACATCATGCAAAACTGCAGCGCATATGTTATTGGAGTCAAATAAACCCACAAAATATGCTGGAGAAAGTGAAAAGTTATTTAGGGTGATAATGTTTTGGCAGAAACCCCAGCTAAAGTCCAGTGTAATGGCTCGTTTGTGTGAATTCCATAAAGACTCTTAGGTTAACACTGTCAGTTTCATCATCTTCTTTTCCTTTTTTTTTTTTTTAAAGGCTTTTCTCACATTACTGAACTGAAATCATGTTTGCAAGTCTTTGACCTCTCTGAAGCCCAGACTACACATCTTTAATAATTCACACACTCCCTGTCCTCCTCAACCACGATATGCTCCCAGAGTCACCGTAATATAAAACAAAGGGGAAGCTTAAAACTTCTCATATAGCCTTGGCATAACCAAAATCTGAAAATCACATCTCGGAAGACGGAGGACAACATAACGGCAATAAAAAAAAAAGTAATTTTAGGGAAATCCGAGGTCGATGAAAGGGTATCATGAGCTGATTTTTGCAGCCGTGGCACAATCACAATTGATTCGAAGGTAAAAACGAGCCGTTCAGGCGCTAAGAGGCTCATTGTGACAATATGTGCAGGCGTTCAGTGTCAGGGAATTGGATTTCGTCTCTTCCCACGATGTGTATTATGTCTGAGCTTTAAATATGATTTTCAGCATCTGATCTGATTTGGTGTTCTCCTCAGCTAACCCTCATTTTTCTCTCTGGCAGTGGGTCGTTCAGACCACGACCGGCGGTAGCGAAGACTCCTGTAATTCCCTGAGGACACCCCCTTCCCCGTAATGGACGCCGTGAAATTTCAGCCATGGAGAAACCCGGCAATGTCCAGTTCACAACTTTAATGAAAAGGAAAGTGCGAGAGAGAGAAAGGAGAAAAAAAAAATCTCTGTTCTGTTAAAGGTCACTTTAAATGTGTGCACACACTCAATGCAGTAAACACGCAGGACACCTTAGACGTAAGATTTCCTGGATAGAAGAAGAGTGTCGAGTCCACTGCATGTGTGTGAGCAGTATTTGGTTATAAATCGAGCCTTGAACATTGTTCTGCTTTTGTTGAAAACTTTAGTTGAGAGGCAAGTATTTTTGACATTGTCATGTTTTATGTATCTGTATAACACATTGTAATACACTAATATTGTTTGAAGTGTAGTGCATGGGGTCTATTTTGTGGTATTTTATTGTAAAAACTTACTGTATAAAAATATATAAGAAATGCATTACAGACTCGAGTCATGATTTCTGGCAAAAGCAAATACTGCCAAAAACTTTTGTTTCAAAAAAGTTCTATCAAAACACAACATCTGAAATGTTACAACACTCAAAATTCAAAGCAAAGGGAGATTTTATTTTATTTTAAAGAATTTGCTTTTTAAGGACTACAACAAACGGCTGGTAGGAACTACACAACATTCCTCCCGGGTTAGTGACATCACCAACCCTAAAATTTACATAAACCCCGCCCCCGGGAACATGATTTATAGATTATCATGACAGAATATGCTTATCAATGACTAGAAGATAACTACACACATAAGCTACAGTACATACATTCACCAACTAATCATTCAGAAATGTTGTCACTTCTTCTAGAGTCTCTCCATCATTGTCTGACTTCGGTTTGACCATAAAAGGATAAAAGTTTTTAAAATTTTCAGGACAAAAGCTCTTGAAGCTCCGTCCCCTGTGCCGGGAGCAGCAGCTCATTTGCATTTAAAGGAACAGACACAAAAACAGTGAGTTTTTGCTCACCCTTAAAAAGTGACAACTTTAACATGCTATATAAAAATATCTGTGGGTATATTTTGAGCTAAAACTTCACATACACACTCTGGGGACTCAGAGACTTATTTTACATCGTGTGAAAAGGGCATTATACCCCAACTTTAAAGTCCGCGTGAACCGGAAGTTGCAAACGACTTTTCTCAAGTGTTGTGACACATTTCCGAGTGAAACGGAATATTGAATAGATGGCAGGGTTTTACTTTAGCGCTCCTCCTCTCCATCTCTCGCCCATAGCAGAGTAACGGTTGTAGGGGAGTGGTTAAGCGATTAACCAACCCAAGCCGTCAAGCCTATGTCATCAGAAAAAGAACCATTCAGACCCGGAAGTAACTTTTCAGACTTTGATTAAAGATAACTTCGGCAAACAATTTTTTTCCGTGTATTAACTTGCACGGATTAATTGTTCACCACAAGATTAGTAATATCCGCTAACAAAGTAAATAGGGTCAATTTTGATTTCATGCCGACTTTAAATGTTTTTGAAAGATGTCTCTTCTGCTCACCAAAGCTCAACTCACCATCAAAAACACAGTAACAACATATTGTGTAATATTATTACAATTTAAAATAACTGTTTTCGATTTTAATATATTTTAAGATTTAATGTAGCCACATTTTTTCTATTTATTTTAAAGAAAGCCTGCAAACTGATTCAGACAATATAAAAGATATTACATAAATAGCCTACATAAAGCAATAAAAAACAATATAGGTTGAAAAAATCATATCATTACAATTACAATAAAACTAACCTGATGCCTCATGGTGATGAAACGCATCAATAAAAATAACTCAAAAAGGTATTGACATCCGGTTTTTGCAGAGTATTGCTAACAAGCCGTATACTGCACTTTAGGAGTGTTATTTGTACTTTGTGATATTTCTGTCTGTGAAGATGAAGTTGAAAGCTGTTGCTTTAGACGGTTTTAGGGTTTTTTGTTGTATGTACAAAGGCAAAAACTTTTTTGCTTTTTTTCCCCTGAATGAGAGCAGACCAATGAGAGAGATCAAAGATGAAGGCCGAGCTTTCGCTGTAATTTTCGCTCAAATGATTCCCCTTCTTGCCCTCACTCTTTTTAGATTCATCGGGCCCGACCACACATGACCGATGCTCGTCTACTCTGAAATCAGTCGAGAGTAAAAGATCCTATACAGAGCTCCCTGACAAAAGTGAAAAAAATTGCAATTTGCAAGAAAAGATGATTGATGGCTCTTTAATCAGTGTCCTGCTGCACTGAGGCTTCCTGACGTGTGGAGCGACCTGGGTTCACATCTGTGCGAGGGGTCTAAACTTTTAAAATGATACTTGTCGTGCTGTGCTTTTTACCGGAGTCAGTGGACGAGGACTGATGATAGAAAAGATGCTCCCGCCAGTTATCAGGTGGAGATCACAATTACTGACAGCTGGGAGTGAGAGCTGATTGCTGAAGACACATGAGAGCTAAAGCAAGTCAGGAAGATTCAAGAGATGAGACGCATCCAAGGTTAAGATCAGGAATGCAGCGATGCATTGCTTCTGGACACATTTATGCCATTTGTTTAAAATGCTATTTAAAACAATTATGTGGTAAGATTAAACTTATTTTAATTATTAATAATTTTTCATTATTAATTACCTCTCCTCATCAGCATTACTGTTGTGTTGTCACTTGGGTCCTCCAAGTTAATATGATTTTCGATCCCTTATTATGGCTGTGGGCAATATAAATGACAATGTATATTTGGGTTTGTTTTTTATCATCCAGGTAAAAAAAAAAAAAAAAATCTAATTGTAGGGTTGTCGCAATCAGAATTTCAGTAATTTATACTAATACCACTGAAATTTCACAATTTTCAATATATATCTTTTTATATACAGCACACTTTTAAACCCACTTATTTAAAAAGTTAAATATTAACATTAATATTTAAATAAATATTAAAAATTATATTTGGCCTTCAACTCCTCAATTAAGCAAACAGCTTCATTGTTAAACATTTATACGGTATTACCATTAACAAATTTAATTGTGTTTGGCCTTCAAGCATGTCAATTAAGCAAATAGCTTATTTTTTTATATTTATATTAATAATTATATTTGGCATTCAAGCATGTCAATCAAGGAAACACTTTTTTATATTCATTCTAATGCCAAATTAAGTTATATAGCCTTCAAGTATGTTAATTAAGCAATCAACTTCATTTTCTTTTTAATATTCATATTAATATTACCAAATGTATTTAACCTTCAAGTACCTTCAAGTATGTTTCATATTTTAAATATTCCCATTAATATTTGTTTTATCATTAACCAATTAAATTATGTTTAGCCCTCAAGCTCAAATATTTATCAATCAAGCAAAAAGGCTTATTACCTACAGGGTGATAAAGTGAGCAAGAGTAATATTAGCATATTAGCTTAGCACCACTAATAGCATCTTTGGGCTGTCATGGTCACGTGACGTCACAGAACTGTCTACTCTACACTATGTGTAGCTTATGTAAAAAAAACTTTTGTTGCTAATAAATAACAGCTTGCAGACTATAGCCGGCTTTGTTGATCATAACAGGAACATTCTAGTTTTGTTGCATTACTCACTCTTATCTGCGACAGAGCGAGTAATGCAACAAAGTAATGTTTTCAATGTTATTAGAAGCATTCGTTTTGTAAATTGACCGCAGTTAGACCCATCAATGTTTACCTAATGCAACCTGAAATTTTATGACGGCGAGATGTGCTAATGGCTCACATTGCTAATCAAGGAGCTGGCACTCAGGGGCAGAGGAACTGTCAAGGGTGAAGAGGGAAGTGTTTCCAGTAACTGCTGTGTTCTGTGGGCCCCACCGCTTCCTAATTACTGCCAGCATTATGAATTATTTAACAGCGTGATCTCTGTGATGTGCAAAACTGAGGCAAACTTTGTGCTCTCAGATCATTCCACGAGGCCGATCTGTCACTAGACGGTAGGGCGCTTTAGTAGCGCAGGCATCGTGGGGATTACAGTCCTCTCCAGTGCATTTCGCATCACGATGCACCTTTTCTCTCGTGCAAGTCTTAAAATCTACTTATGCGCATTTACTAGTTCCGGTAATAGAGCTTGAATCAGACTGCCTTGGGGGGCTGCTAAGGGGGTGAAATTTAGGACAATTCTAAGTGCCCACGCCCCAGAGATCGATTTTATTAATGGAATGTGTGCGGTATTGGGGCCTCATATTCTTTCATAGCCCCCGAAATTGCTGGTGGCGCCTAATTATTGGAGACATATTTAGGGCTTTACTGAGGTAGAGCTGAGTGCATATGAATGGCTTTTTTCAGTTAAACTATAGGTTTTACCATGCATGGTACAGTGATGATATCCAGTGTTGTTATCATTAAAGAAACTAAAACTATTAAAAAGGCAGCGGCTATATTGCGCTAAGTGTAAATAGTTGTTAGATGCGTAATGCAAGTGGCAGATACTATAGGCATCTTAGTGTATTGTATGTTAAAACTATGCAATAATAGCAGCATATTCAATGTATGTGATTATTGGCCGGTTTATAGACCAGGCTTAAGCCTAGTCCCAGACTAAAATGCAGGTTTGAGTCCAATATCAAGTCCCCATGAAATCAAAAGTGAAGTTAATATGTTAGCCTTGCTGTTAGCTAGTGTACACCAAAACAATGACAAAATTCAAATTCAGAAGATAAAAGCATTCAAAATGAATAGTCTCTCAATTCCGCCAATATGGACCAATGATTTTGATGACATCACTCTGCACTTCAGCTTTCATCAAATTTTCTGTCCAATCAAATGCTCTCTACAATCTAAACAAGCATCCAGCCCCCTACATTATAAATGAAACTGCAGATAAAATCTGTCGCTTGTTCACACATTTACTATTTTCTATGGTGATTGGCACATAGTGCACTATATAGCGCAGACCAGAAAACGTATCGGATCCATTTGAATTCTGCACAGAATGCTATTTTAAAGCGATATGGAGGAGATTAGGAGGAGAAACGGTTAGAGATCAGGAGGAAACCATTGCTTTACCAAGCTTGGCTCTGGTCGAACTGTGGTATAAACTAAAGTGATATAAACATATTTTTCTAAAAACGAATTACTCGAGTGCCTTGGATTGCTGCTTGTTTCAAGGCACTTGTCAATGCCAAAAACTTAATTGATTCCTGTGCTGACAAAGCAGTATATTTAGCATCATTACTCCAGCCTTCAGTGTCAAATGATCCTTCAAACATCATTCTAATATTCTGATTTTGTGCTCAATAAACATTTATTATTATTATCAATGATTAAAGTTATTGCTGCTTAATATTTTAGTGAAATGCAAATGGCACTAAAATATCACATTTCACTCATTCAAACATCATTCTAATATGCTATTTTGGTGCTTAAGAAACATTTATTATTATCATCAATGTTTAAAGTTATTGCTGCTTAATATTTTAGTGAAAACCACAATTTTTCAAGAATTCTTTGATGGATAGAAAGTTTAAAAGAGCAGCACTTATTTGACAGAAATCTTTTGCAACTATAAAAGTCTTTACTGTCACTTTTGATCAATTTAATGCATCCTTGCAGAATAAAAGCATACATTTTTTATTATTATTATTGACCCTAAAACAGTCGATATGGTTTAAAGGCACTTTAAAAAATACTATGATATACAGTATGTATAAAAAAGTGGTACTTTTAGTGAATACTTATAACACCACCATTCATTTATCAACAGAGCAAGAACTTAGGCTAGACAATCACATATAATCTACACAAGCATTAATCAAACTGAGAAAAGTTTTCACTGAGGTGATTCACCCTGTTCTTCTGTTGCTAAGTGGTAAATCAGTTAAATTAGCATCTATAATAAACCAATGAACTATACCAAACAATATTGAGTGGGAGAGAAGCATTCATATTTTCTGATTATTCTCCACCTACACACCTGATCAAATACAATTTGGGGAGTCATTCTACATTTGCTTTCATCTGCCATTGGTTGCCATTGGTTAATGCCAGTGTGCGTAGATATAGTGACTTTTCTTTAGCAGCTATATCTTTTACAGGATCTGGAGGCTTATAAAGATGTAAAAAGATGTATCAATAAGAGTTATTTTATTTAAATGTGACCATTTTATGATGTGATACAAATAGTTTTTGCTTTATATCCCTGTTATGTGATTTAAACACGTTCATTAGATGTTCAATGAAATTGATCTGTGGAAATAGTTGTACTTGTACTTGGCTTCAGTCTTCCTAAAATGTCTGATCATGTTAACAGCCTGTTAGCTTCATCAAGGGACTTTTTGAGCTTAAAGGGTTTGGCCATTTCGGAGAGGCTATAGCAATAGCAAGCTAGTTTTGAAATCATAAGATCCCTAACTCCCTTTAGAGTGTTCTCATTAGAGTTATAAGCAATGAACCAAACCTACCAGCTACAAAGGTGAATCACACCATTACAAACCTTAATTTGGGGCAAAAAAGGTACAATCCCATTTTTAATTAATCAAATTAAAAACGATGGACAAATAAAATCTTTTTTTTTTTAAAGATGTTGTTTGTGTATAAATACACAATCAATATATATTCATGGGAGTTCTTTTCGCACATTTGCTTGTCACAATTCCCTGTTTGGTGGGAAATTTCCCCGTCAGAATCATGGGAAATGTAGTTTTTCACCTTTCGCTATTACACATGATTATTTAAAAAATAAGTTGACATAATGTAGGCTGATGTTAAAAAAAAAGAGTCATATATGCCATCAATTAACAACCCCATAGCTCGCAGTGGGACTGTATTAAAAGGTTTAAGTTTTTGTTCAAAATAATTGTTTTACTTTGGAACCTGACTTTTGCATTGTATAAAAGTGAATGGGGATCGTAGGCTCAAAAATGACAATTATGAAATGAAATTCTGCAGCCACAGCACACCATATCTTCAGTAGTAGCAGTCCAGTTACAGAGTCCTCCCACTACACATTACTATACATCCCCCACACACCTGTTCAGACAGCAAGCTGGATGAATTATCCGTGGATGATTTGGCTCATTACTTCAATTGTACTCCTTTTGCACCTTTAAATTAAACGTGAGAGTGTGCTAACAAGGGTTGCATCCACATAAGCCAGAATATATGGCAGCGTGTGATTTTTGCTGCTAATATGTGCATAATAAAGAGAACACTTTCTGAAGTGCTTTGATTATAGGTTAGACAAACATATCCTGTGTGTGCTCAAATGGCACACTACTTAATCGGATTTGCCATTGAAACATCAGTGACATCAGGTGCATGTTACCGTGGTCCACTGGAGCTATTATTGATGGTTCATTTAGTCAAGAAAAACCAAGTGCAGAGCACTTTTGTGGCTACAAGCTTATTTTCATGCAAAATAGAAACCATGATATTCATAACTACAAGCTTGTGATATTATTGTTTCTCTATCCTTATAATCATCACAAGGTATATCTCCTCTCTCATTAAAGTTCAAAGGTGAATTGCAGATTGCAGCCCATGGGCTCCAGCCTTAAATGGATGCCAATTAGGTGAGCAGTGCTATGGTTACATGTCTCTGATTTACAACCCAGGGGGATTCAGGAAAATTAGGATTTCACAGTTAGCATGCATCACTTATTTGAAAAGCCCTGTGAACGATTGAACATCCATCTAGATTAATCATCAAGGGGATTCCATGCTCTCACAAATACCCAAAAACGGTTTGTTACTGGCAACTAATAGCGCGATTCACACGCAGAACAATTAAGGCTCCAACCTACGGTTATATCGTTCTCCAAACAATATGATGTTACTCATGATAACTCTTTATTGTACACACAAACAATATACCTATGCACATATTAAACCACAGATAATCAGTTTTACTGTAGGCTGAGAACAATGTATTCGTTGCATTCGCATTTCCTAAAAAATGCCATTATGAAATTGCATATATAGGAACATGTATTAAATGCCTTAATATGTTTAATAATAACAATAACAATCAAAGTGCTTTACATATGGAATGGGGGAAATCTCCTCAACCACCAATGTGCAGCATCCACCTGTATGATGCAACGGTAGCCATATTGCACCAGATCGCCCCCCCACACACCAGCTATTGGTGGATGGTGCCAGGTAAGCTCCATCCCCACACAAAATAAAATAAGATTTTTTTAAGCCACTACTACGCCTCTCATAATGGGAGTGGGGGAACGGATTCCGACAGCTGTTTATTTCACAGGGGGAACAGAATCCAACGGCCAAAAAACAGCCGTCGAAATCCGTTCCCCCTGTATTTCTTACACAAGGAGGATCTTCTAATATCTATCAAAGTGCTTTATTTCCAAAGTTGCCACAGCCTAGTGGTCCAGGCACTGACATTTAGAGCCAAAGATTTTTAGGTGACCCAAGTTCAAGTCCCGGCTCGCTGGCTTTTTTTTATCCAATATTTTCCTTTCACAATAAAAGGTAAAAACTCGAAAACAAAATATTTCTTGAAACTGGTGCCAGGTAAGCTCCATCCCCACACAAAATAAAATAAGATTTTTTTAAGCCACTACAACGCCTCTCATAATGGGAGTGGGGGAACGGATTCCGACAGCTGTTTTTTTTTACAGGGGGAACAGAATCCGACGGCCAAAAAACAGCCGTCGAAATCCGTTCCCCCTGCATTTTTACACAAGGAGGATCTTCTAATATCTATCAAAGTGCTTTGAATTCCACGGTTGCCACAGCCTAGTGGTCCAGGCACTGATATTTAGAGGTAAAGATTTTTAGGTGAACCAAGTTCAAGTCCCGGCTCGCTGGCTTTTTTTTATCCAATATTTTTCTTTCACAATAAAAGGTAAAAACTCGAAAATATATTTCTTGAAACTGGTGCCAGGTAAGCTCCATCCCCACACAAAATAAAATAAGATTTTTTTTAAGCCACTACAACGCCTCTCATAATGGGAGTGGGGGAACGGATTCCGACAGCTGTTTTTTTTTTTTACAGGGGGACAGAATCCGACGGCCAAAAAACAGCCGTCGAAATCCGTTCCCCCTGTATTTTTTACACAAGGAGGATCTTCTAATATCTATCAAAGTGCTTTGAATTCCACGGTTGCCACAGCCTAGTGGTCCAGGCACTGACCCACACACCGGACGCGAATAGCGCGTCAGGCGCGAGTGATTTCAATGTTAAGTCAATGCAAAGACGCGTTACACGCGTTTTACGCGCGTAACGCGTCTTTGCATTGACTTAACATTGAAATGACTCGCGCCTGACGCGCTATTCGCGTCCGGTGTGAACGCACCATTAGAGCCAACGATTTTTAGGTGACCCAAGTTCAAGTCCCGGCTCGCTGGCTTTTTTTTATCCAATATTTTCCTTTCACAATAAAAGGTAAAAAAATCGAAAATATATTTCTTTAAACTGGTGCAAGGTAAGCTCCATCCCCACACAAAATAAAATAAGATTTTTTTAAGCCACTACAACGCCTCTCATAATGGGAGTGGGGGAACAGATTCCAACAGCTGTTTATTTTAGAGGGGGAACAGAATCCGACGGCCAAAAAACAGCCGTCGAAATCCGTTCCCCCTGTATTTTTACACAAGGAGGATCTTCTAATATCTATCAAAGTGCTTTGAATTCCAAGGTTGCCACAGCCTAGTGGTCCAGACATTAAGAGCTGAAGAATTTTAGGAGACGCAAGTTCAAATCCCGGCTCGCTGGCTTTTTTTAAATCCAATATTTTCCTTTCACAATAAAAGGTAAAAACTCGAAAATATATTTCTTGAAACTGGTGCCAGGTAAGCTCCATCCCCACACAAAATAAAATAAGATTTTTTTAAGCCACTACAACGCCTCTCATAATGGGAGTGGGGGAACGGATTCCGACAGCTGTTTTTTTTAGAGGGGGAACAGAATCCGACGGCCAAAAAACAGCCGTCGAAATCCGTTCCCCCTGTATTTCTTACACAAGGAGGATCTTCTAATATCTATCAAAGTGCTTTATTTCCAAAGTTGCCACAGCCTAGTGGTCCAGGCACTGACATTTAGAGCCAAAGATTTTTAGGTGACCCAAGTTCAAGTCCCGGCTCGCTGGCTTTTTTTTTATCCAATATTTTCCTTTCACAATAAAAGGTAAGAAAATCGAAAATATATTTCTTTAAACTGGTGCCAGGTAAGCTCCATCCCCACACAAAATAAAATAAGATTTTTTTAAGCCACTTCAACGCCTCTCATAATGGAGTGGGGGAACGGATTCCGACAGCTGTTTTTTTTTTACAGGGGGAACAGAATCCGACGGCCAAAAAACAGCCGTCGAAATCCGTTCCCCCTGCATTTTTTACACAAGGAGGATCTTCTAATATCTATCAAAGTGCTTTGAATTCCACGGTTGCCACAGCCTAGTGGTCCAGGCACTGACATTTAGAGCCAAATTTTTTTAGTTGACCCAAGTTCAAGTCCCGGCTCGCTGGCTTTTTTTTTTTATCCAATATTTCCCTTTCACAATAAAAGGTAAAAACTCGAAAATATATTTCTTGAAACTGGTGCCAGGTAGCTCCATCCCCACACAAAATAAAATAAGATCTTTTTAAGCCACTACAACGCCTCTCATAATGGGAGTGGGGGAACGGATTCCGACAGCTGTTTTTTTTTACAGGGGGAACAGAATCCGACGGCCAAAAAACAGCCGTCGAAATCCGTTCCCCCTGTATTTTTTACACAAGGAGGATCTTCTAATATCTATCAAAGTGCTTTGAATTCCAAGGTTGCCACAGCCTAGTGGTCCAGGCACTGACATTTAGAGCCAACGATTTTTAGGTGACCCAAGTTCAAGTCCCGGCTCACTAGCTTTTTTTATCCAATATTTTCCTTTCACAATAAAAGGTAAAAAAATCGAAAATATATTTCTTTAAACTGGTGCAAGGTAAGCTCCATCCCCACACAAAATAAAATAAGATTTTTTTAAGCCACTACAACACCTCATAATGGGAGTGGGGGAACGGATTCCGACAACTGTTTATTTTACAGGGGGAACAGAATCCGACGGCCAAAAAACAACCGTCGAAATCCGTTCCCCCTGTATTAATTCAACCACATGGAGGATCTTCTAATATCTATCAAAGTGCTTTATTTCCAAGGTTGCCACAGCCTAGTGGTCCAGGCACTGACATTTAGCGCCAAAGATTTTTAGGTGACCCAAGTTCAAGTCCCAGCTCGCTGGCTTTTTTTTTATCCAATATTTTCCTTTCACAATAAAAGGTAAAAACTCGAAAATATATTTCTTGAAACTGGTGCCAGGTAAGCTCCATCCCCACACAAAATAAAATAAGATTTTTTTTAAGCCACTACAACGCCTCTCATAATGGGAGTGGGGGAACGGATTCCAACAGCTGTTTTTTTTTACAGGGGGAACAGAATCCGACGGCCAAAAAACAGCCGTCGAAATCCGTTCCCCCTGCATTTTTTACACAAGGAGGATCTTCTAATATCTATCAAAGTGCTTTATTTCCAAGGTTGCCACAGCCTAGTGGTCCAGGCACTGACATTTAGAGCCAAATTTTTTTAGTTGACCCAAGTTCAAGTCCCGGCTCGCTGGCTTTTTTTTTATCCAATATTTCCCTTTCACAATAAAAGGTAAAAACTCGAAAATATATTTCTTGAAACTGGTGCCAGGTAGCTCCATCCCCACACAAAATAAAATAAGATCTTTTTAAGCCACTAACGCCTCTCATAATGGGAGTGGGGGAACGGATTCCAACAGCTGTTTTTTTTTACAGGGGGAACAGAATCCGACGGCCAAAAAACAGCCGTCGAAATCCGTTCCCCCTGCATTTTTTACACAAGGAGGATCTTCTAATATCTATCAAAGTGCTTTGAATTCCACGGTTGCCACAGCCTAGTGGTCCAGGCACTGACATTTAGAGCCAACGATTTTTAGGTGACCCAAGTTCAAGTCCCGGCTCGCTGGCTTTTTTTTATCCAATATTTTCCTTTCACAATAAAAGGTAAAAACTCGAAAATATATTTCTTGAAACTGGTGCCCCACACAAAATAAAATACGATTTTTTTAAGCCACTACAACGCCTCTCATAATGGGAGTGGGGGAACGGATTCCGACAGCTGTTTTTTTTAGAGGGGGAACAGAATCCGACGGCCAAAAAACAGCCGTCGAAATCCGTTCCCCCTGTATTTTTTACACAAGGAGGATCTTCTAATATCTATCAAAGTGCTTTGAATTCCAAGGTTGCCACAGCCTAGTGGTCCAGACATTAAGAGCTGAAGAATTTTAGGAGACGCAAGTTCAAATCCCGGCTCGCTGGCTTTTTTTAAATCCAATATTTTCCTTTCACAATAAAAGGTAAAAACTAGAAAATATATTTCTTGAAACTGGTGCCAGGTAAGCTCCATCCCCACACAAAATAAAATAAGATTTTTTTAAGCCACTACAACGCCTCTCATAATGGGAGTGGGGGAACGGATTCCGACAGCTGTTTTTTTTTACTGGGGGAACAGAATCCGACGGCCAAAAAACAGCCGTCGAAATCCGTTCCCCCTGTATTTTTTACACAAGGAGGATCTTCTAATATCTATCAAAGTGCTTTATTTCCAAGATTGCCACAGCCTAGTGGTCCAGGCACTGACATTTAGAGCCAAAGATTTTTAGGTGACCCAAGTTCAAGTCCCGGCTCGCTGGCTTTTTTTTATCCAATATTTTTCTTTCACAATAAAAGGTAAAAACTCGAAAATATATTTCTTGAAACTGGTGCCAGGTAAGCTCCATCCCCACACAAAATAAAATAAGATTTTTTTAAGCCACTACAACACCTCATAATGGGAGTGGGGGAACGGATTCCGACAGCTGTTTATTTTACAGGGGGAACAGAATCCGACGGCCAAAAAACAGCCGTCGAAATCCGTTCCCCCTGCATTTTTTACACAAGGAGGATCTTCTAATATCTATCAAAGTGCTTTGAATTCCACGGTTGCCACAGCCTAGTGGTCCAGGCACTGACATTTAGAGCCAACGATTTTTAGGTGACCCAAGTTCAAGTCCCGGCTCGCTGGCTTTTTTTTATCCAATATTTTCCTTTCACAATAAAAGGTAAAAACTCGAAAATATATTTCTTGAAACTGGTGCCCCACACAAAATAAAATACGATTTTTTTAAGCCACTACAACGCCTCTCATAATGGGAGTGGGGGAACGGATTCCGACAGCTGTTTTTTTTAGAGGGGGAACAGAATCCGACGGCCAAAAAACAGCCGTCGAAATCCGTTCCCCCTGTATTTCTTACACAAGGAGGATCTTCTAATATCTATCAAAGTGCTTTGAATTCCACGGTTGCCACAGTCTAGTGGTCCAGGCACTGACATTTAGAGCCAACGATTTTTAGGTGACCCAAGTTCAAGTCCCGGCTCGCTGGCTTTTTTTTATCCAATATTTTCCTTTCACAATAAAAGGTAAAAACTCGAAAATATATTTCTTGAAACTGGTGCCAGGTAAGCTCCATCCCCACACAAAATAAAATAAGATTTTTTTAAACCACTACAACACCTCATAATGGGAGTGGGGGAACGGATTCCAACAGCTGTTTATTTTAGAGGGGGAACAGAATCCGACGGCCAAAAAACAGCCGTCGAAATCCGTTCCCCCTGTATTTTTTACACAAGGAGGCTCTTATAATATCTATCAAAGTGCTTTTTTTATAAGGGTGCCACAGCCTAGTGGTCCAGGCACTGACATTTAGAGCCAAATATTTTTAGGTGACCCAAGTTCAAGTCCCGGCTCGCTGGCTTTTTTTAATCCAATATTTTCCTTTCACAATAAAAGGTAAAAAAATCGAAAATATATTTCTTTAAACTGGTGCAAGGTAAGCTCCATCCCCACACAAAATAAAATAAGATTTTTTTAAGCCACTACAACGCCTCTCATAATGGGAGTGGGGGAACGGATTCCGACAGCTGTTTATTTTACAGGGGGAACAGAATCCGACGGCCAAAAAACAGCCGTCGAAATCCGTTCCCCCTGTATTTCTTACACAAGGAGGATCTTCTAATATCTATCAAAGTGCTTTATTTCCAAGGTTGCCACAGCCTAGTGGTCCAGGCACTGACATTTAGAGCCAAATATTTTTAGGTGACCCAAGTTCAAGTCCCGGCTCGCTGGCTTTTTTTTATCCAATATTTTCCTTTCACAATAAAAGGTAAAAACTCGAAAATATATTTATTGAAACTGGTGCCCCACACAAAATAAAATACGATTTTTTTAAGCCACTACAACGCCTCTCATAATGGGAGTGGGGGAACGGATTCCGACAGCTGTTTTTTTTTTACTGGGGGAACAGAATCCGACGGCCAAAAAACAGCCGTCGAAATCCGTTCCCCCTGTATTTTTTACACAAGGAGGATCTTCTAATATCTATCAAAGTGCTTTATTTCCAAGATTGCCACAGCCTAGTGGTCCAGGCACTGACATTTAGAGCCAAAGATTTTTAGGTGACCCAAGTTCAAGTCCCGGCTCGCTGGCTTTTTTTTATCCAATATTTTTCTTTCACAATAAAAGGTAAAAACTCGAAAATATATTTCTTGAAACTGGTGCCAGGTAAGCTCCATCCCCACACAAAATAAAATAAGATTTTTTTAAGCCACTACAACACCTCATAATGGGAGTGGGGGAACGGATTCCGACAGCTGTTTATTTTACAGGGGGAACAGAATCCGATGGCCAAAAAACAGCCGTCGAAATCCGTTCCCCCTGCATTTTTTACACAAGGAGGATCTTCTAATATCTATCAAAGTGCTTTGAATTCCACGGTTGCCACAGCCTAGTGGTCCAGGCACTGACATTTAGAGCCAACGATTTTTAGGTGACCCAAGTTCAAGTCCCGGCTCGCTGGCTTTTTTTTATCCAATATTTTCCTTTCACAATAAAAGGTAAAAAAATCGAAAATATATTTCTTTAAACTGGTGCCAGGTAAGCTCCATCCCCTCACAAAATAAAATAAGATTTTTTTAAGCCACTTCAACGCCTCTCATAATGGGAGTGGGGGAACGGATTCCGACAGCTGTTTTTTTTTACAGGGGGAACAGAATCCGACGGCCAAAAAACAGCCGTCGAAATCCGTTCCCCCTGCATTTTTTACACAAGGAGGATCTTCTAATATCTATCAAAGTGCTTTATTTCCAAGGTTGCCACAGTCTAGTGGTCCAGGCACTGACATTTAGAGCCAAATTTTTTTAGTTGACCCAAGTTCAAGTCCCGGCTCGCTGGCTTTTTTTTTTATCCAATATTTCCCTTTCACAATAAAAGGTAAAAACTCGAAAATATATTTCTTGAAACTGGTGCCAGGTAGCTCCATCCCCACACAAAATAAAATAAGATCTTTTTAAGCCACTACAACGCCTCTCTTAATGGGAGTGGGGGAACGGATTCCGACAGCTGTTTTTTTTTACAGGGGGAACAGAATCCGACGGCCAAAAAACAGCCGTCGAAATCCGTTCCCCCTGTATTTTTTACACAAGGAGGATCTTCTAATATCTATCAAAGTGCTTTGAATTCCAAGGTTGCCACAGCCTAGTGGTCCAGGCACTGACATTTAGAGCCAACGATTTTTAGGTGACCCAAGTTCAAGTCCCGGCTCGCTAGCTTTTTTTATCCAATATTTTCCTTTCACAATAAAAGGTAAAAAAATCGAAAATATATTTCTTTAAACTGGTGCAAGGTAAGCTCCATCCCCACACAAAATAAAATAAGATTTTTTTAAGCCACTACAACGCCTCTCATAATGGGAGTGGGGGAACGGATTCCGACAACTGTTTATTTTACAGGGGGAACAGAATCCGACGGCCAAAAAACAACCGTCGAAATCCGTTCCCCCTGTATTAATTCAACCACATGGAGGATCTTCTAATATCTATCAAAGTGCTTTATTTCCAAGGTTGCCACAGCCTAGTGGTCCAGGCACTGACATTTAGAGCCAAAGATTTTTAGGTGACCCAAGTTCAAGTCCCAGCTCGCTGGCTTTTTTTTTATCCAATATTTTCCTTTCACAATAAAAGGTAAAAACTCGAAAATATATTTCTTGAAACTGGTGCCAGGTAAGCTCCATCCCCACACAAAATAAAATAAGATTTTTTTAAGCCACTACAACGCCTCTCATAATGGGAGTGGGGGAACGGATTCCAACAGCTGTTTTTTTTTACAGGGGGAACAGAATCCGACGGCCAAAAAACAGCCGTCGAAATCCGTTCCCCCTGCATTTTTTACACAAGGAGGATCTTCTAATATCTATCAAAGTGCTTTGAATTCCACGGTTGCCACAGCCTAGTGGTCCAGGCACTGACATTTAGAGCCAACGATTTTTAGGTGACCCAAGTTCAAGTCCCGGCTCGCTGGCTTTTTTTTATCCAATATTTTCCTTTCACAATAAAAGGTAAAAACTCGAAAATATATTTCTTGAAACTGGTGCCAGGTAAGCTCCATCCCCACACAAAATAAAATAAGATTTTTTTAAGCCACTACAACGCCTCTCATAATGGGAGTGGGGGAACGGATTCCGACAACTGTTTATTTTACAGGGGGAACAGAATCCGACGGCCAAAAAACAACCGTCGAAATCCGTTCCCCCTGTATTAATTCAACCACATGGAGGATCTTCTAATATCTATCAAAGTGCTTTATTTCCAAGGTTGCCACAGCCTAGTGGTCCAGGCACTGACATTTAGAGCCAAAGATTTTTAGGTGACCCAAGTTCAAGTCCCAGCTCGCTGGCTTTTTTTTTATCCAATATTTTCCTTTCACAATAAAAGGTAAAAACTCGAAAATATATTTCTTGAAACTGGTGCCAGGTAAGCTCCATCCCCACACAAAATAAAATAAGATTTTTTTAAGCCACTACAACGCCTCTCATAATGGGAGTGGGGGAACGGATTCCAACAGCTGGTTTTTTTTACAGGGGGAACAGAATCCGACGGCCAAAAAACAGCCGTCGAAATCCGTTCCCCCTGCATTTTTTACACAAGGAGGATCTTCTAATATCTATCAAAGTGCTTTATTTCCAAGGTTGCCACAGCCTAGTGGTCCAGGCACTGACATTTAGAGCCAAATTTTTTTAGTTGACCCAAGTTCAAGTCCCGGCTCGCTGGCTTTTTTTTTATCCAATATTTCCCTTTCACAATAAAAGGTAAAAACTCGAAAATATATTTCTTGAAACTGGTGCCAGGTAGCTCCATCCCCACACAAAATAAAATAAGATCTTTTTAAGCCACTAACGCCTCTCATAATGGGAGTGGGGGAACGGATTCCGACAGCTGTTTTTTTTTACAGGGGGAACAGAATCCGACGGCCGAAAAACAGCCGTCGAAATCCGTTCCCCCTGCATTTTTTACACAAGGAGGATCTTCTAATATCTATCAAAGTGCTTTGAATTCCACGGTTGCCACAGCCTAGTGGTCCAGGCACTGACATTTAGAGCCAACAATTTTTAGGTGACCCAAGTTCAAGTCCCGGCTCGCTGGCTTTTTTTTATCCAATATTTTCCTTTCACAATAAAAGGTAAAAACTCGAAAATATATTTCTTGAAACTGGTGCCAGGTAAGCTCCATCCCCACACAAAATAAAATAAGATTTTTTTAAACCACTACAACACCTCATAATGGGAGTGGGGGAACGGATTCCAACAGCTGTTTATTTTAGAGGGGGAACAGAATCCGACGGCCAAAAAACAGCCGTCGAAATCCGTTCCCCCTGTATTTTTTACACAAGGAGGCTCTTATAATATCTATCAAAGTGCTTTTTTTATAAGGGTGCCACAGCCTAGTGGTCCAGGCACTGACATTTAGAGCCAAATATTTTTAGGTGACCCAAGTTCAAGTCCCGGCTCGCTGGCTTTTTTTAATCCAATATTTTCCTTTCACAATAAAAGGTAAAAAAATCGAAAATATATTTCTTTAAACTGGTGCAAGGTAAGCTCCATCCCCACACAAAATAAAATAAGATTTTTTTTAAGCCACTACAACGCCTCTCATAATGGGAGTGGGGGAACGGATTCCGACAGCTGTTTATTTTACAGGGGGAACAGAATCCGACGGCCAAAAAACAGCCGTCGAAATCCGTTCCCCCTGTATTTCTTACACAAGGAGGATCTTCTAATATCTATCAAAGTGCTTTATTTCCAAGGTTGCCACAGCCTAGTGGTCCAGGCACTGACATTTAGAGCCAAATATTTTTAGGTGACCCAAGTTCAAGTCCCGGCTCGCTGGCTTTTTTTTATCCAATATTTTCCTTTCACAATAAAAGGTAAAAACTCGAAAATATATTTCTTGAAACTGGTGCCCCGCACAAAATAAAATACGATTTTTTTTAAGCCACTACAACGCCTCTCATAATGGGAGTGGGGGAACGGATTCCGACAGCTGTTTTTTTTAGAGGGGGAACAGAATCCGACGGCCAAAAAACAGCCGTCGAAATCCGTTCCCCCTGTATTTTTTACACAAGGAGGATCTTCTAATATCTATCAAAGTGCTTTGAATTCCAAGGTTGCCACAGCCTAGTGGTCCAGACATTAAGAGCTGAAGAATTTTAGGAGACGCAAGTTCAAATCCCGGCTCGCTGGCTTTTTTTAAATCCAATATTTTCCTTTCACAATAAAAGGTAAAAACTAGAAAATATATTTCTTGAAACTGGTGCCAGGTAAGCTCCATCCCCACACAAAATAAAATAAGATTTTTTTAAGCCACTACAACGCCTCTCATAATGGGAGTGGGGGAACGGATTCCGACAGCTGTTTTTTTTTTACTGGGGGAACAGAATCCGACGGCCAAAAAACAGCCGTCGAAATCCGTTCCCCCTGTATTTTTTACACAAGGAGGATCTTCTAATATCTATCAAAGTGCTTTATTTACAAGATTGCCACAGCCTAGTGGTCCAGGCACTGACATTTAGAGCCAAAGATTTTTAGGTGACCCAAGTTCAAGTCCCGGCTCGCTGGCTTTTTTTTATCCAATATTTTTCTTTCACAATAAAAGGTAAAAACTCGAAAATATATTTCTTGAAACTGGTGCCAGGTAAGCTCCATCCCCACACAAAATAAAATAAGATTTTTTTAAGCCACTACAACACCTCATAATGGGAGTGGGGGAACGGATTCCAACAGCTGTTTATTTTACAGGGGGAACAGAATCCGACGGCCAAAAAACAGCCGTCGAAATCCGTTCCCCCTGCATTTTTTACACAAGGAGGATCTTCTAATATCTATCAAAGTGCTTTGAATTCCACGGTTGCCACAGCCTAGTGGTCCAGGCACTGACATTTAGAGCCAACGATTTTTAGGTGACCCAAGTCCCGGCTCGCTGGCTTTTTTTTATCCAATATTTTCCTTTCACAATAAAAGGTAAAAAAATCGAAAATATATTTCTTTAAACTGGTGCCAGGTAAGCTCCATCCCCTCACAAAATAAAATACGATTTTTTTAAGCCACTACAACGCCTCTCATAATGGGAGTGGGGGAACGGATTCCGACAGCTGTTTTTTTTAGAGGGGGAACAGAATCCGACGGCCAAAAAACAGCCGTCGAAATCCGTTCCCCCTGTATTTTTTACACAAGGAGGATCTTCTAATATCTATCAAAGTGCTTTGAATTCCAAGGTTGCCACAGCCTAGTGGTCCAGACATTAAGAGCTGAAGAATTTTAGGAGACGCAAGTTCAAATCCCGGCTCGCTGGCTTTTTTTAAATCCAATATTTTCCTTTCACAATAAAAGGTAAAAACTCGAAAATATATTTCTTGAAACTGGTGCCAGGTAAGCTCCATCCCCACACAAAATAAAATACGATTTTTTTAAGCCACTACAACGCCTCTCATAATGGGAGTGGGGGAACGGATTCCAACAGCTGTTTTTTTTTACAGGGGGAACAGAATCCGACGGCCAAAAAACAGCCGTCGAAATCCGTTCCCCCTGCATTTTTTACACAAGGAGGATCTTCTAATATCTATCAAAGTGCTTTATTTCCAAGGTTGCCACAGCCTAGTGGTCCAGGCACTGACATTTAGAGCCAAAGATTTTTAGGTGACCCAAGTTCAAGTCCCAGCTCGCTGGCTTTTTTTTTATCCAATATTTTCCTTTCACAATAAAAGGTAAAAACTCGAAAATATATTTATTGAAACTGGTGCCAGGTAAGCTCCATCCCCACACAAAATAAAATAAGATTTTTTTAAGCCACTACAACGCCTCTCATAATGGGAGTGGGGAAACGGATTCCAACAGCTGTTTTTTTTTACAGGGGGAACAGAATCCGACGGCCAAAAAACAGCCGTCGAAATCCATTCCCCCTGCATTTTTTACACAAGGAGGATCTTCTAATATCTATCAAAGTGCTTTGAATTCCACGGTTGCCACAGCCTAGTGGTCCAGGCACTGACATTTAGAGCCAACGATTTTTAGGTGACCCAAGTTCAAGTCCCGGCTCGCTGGCTTTTTTTTATCCAATATTTTCCTTTCACAATAAAAGGTAAAAACTCGAAAATATATTTCTTGAAACTGGTGCCAGGTAAGCTCCATCCCCACACAAAATAAAATAAGATTTTTTTAAGCCACTACAATGCCTCTCATAATGGGAGTGGGGGAACGGATTCCAACAGCTGTTTTTTTTTACAGGGGGAACAGAATCCGACGGCCAAAAAACAGCCGTCGAAATCCGTTCCCCCTGCATTTTTTACACAAGGAGGATCTTCTAATATCTATCAAAGTGCTTTATTTCCAAGGTTGCCACAGCCTAGTGGTCCAGGCACTGACATTTAGAGCCAAATTTTTTTAGTTGACCCAAGTTCAAGTCCCGGCTCGCTGGCTTTTTTTTTTATCCAATATTTCCCTTTCACAATAAAAGGTAAAAACTCGAAAATATATTTCTTGAAACTGGTGCCAGGTAGCTCCATCCCCACACAAAATAAAATAAGATCTTTTTAAGCCACTACAACGCCTCTCTTAATGGGAGTGGGGGAACGGATTCCGACAGCTGTTTTTTTTTACAGGGGGAACAGAATCCGACGGCCAAAAAACAGCCGTCGAAATCCGTTCCCCCTGTATTTTTTACACAAGGAGGATCTTCTAATATCTATCAAAGTGCTTTGAATTCCAAGGTTGCCACAGCCTAGTGGTCCAGGCACTGACATTTAGAGCCAACGATTTTTAGGTGACCCAAGTTCAAGTCCCGGCTCGCTAGCTTTTTTTATCCAATATTTTCCTTTCACAATAAAAGGTAAAAAAATCGAAAATATATTTCTTTAAACTGGTGCAAGGTAAGCTCCATCCCCACACAAAATAAAATAAGATTTTTTTAAGCCACTACAACGCCTCTCATAATGGGAGTGGGGGAACGGATTCCGACAACTGTTTATTTTACAGGGGGAACAGAATCCGAAGGCCAAAAAACAACCGTCGAAATCCGTTCCCCCTGTATTAATTCAACCACATGGAGGATCTTCTAATATCTATCAAAGTGCTTTATTTCCAAGGTTGCCACAGCCTAGTGGTCCAGGCACTGACATTTAGAGCCAAAGATTTTTAGGTGACCCAAGTTCAAGTCCCAGCTCGCTGGCTTTTTTTTTATCCAATATTTTCCTTTCACAATAAAAGGTAAAAACTCGAAAATATATTTCTTGAAACTGGTGCCAGGTAAGCTCCATCCCCACACAAAATAAAATAAGATTTTTTTAAGCCACTACAACGCCTCTCATAATGGGAGTGGGGGAACGGATTCCAACAGCTGTTTTTTTTTACAGGGGGAACAGAATCCGACGGCCAAAAAACAGCCGTCGAAATCCGTTCCCCCTGCATTTTTTACACAAGGAGGATCTTCTAATATCTATCAAAGTGCTTTGAATTCCACGGTTGCCACAGCCTAGTGGTCCAGGCACTGACATTTAGAGCCAACGATTTTTAGGTGACCCAAGTTCAAGTCCCGGCTCGCTGGCTTTTTTTTATCCAATATTTTCCTTTCACAATAAAAGGTAAAAACTCGAAAATATATTTCTTTAAACTGGTGCCAGGTAAGCTCCATCCCCACACAAAATAAAATAAGATTTTTTTAAGCCACTACAACACCTCATAATGGGAGTGGGGGAACGGATTCCAACAGCTGTTTATTTTACAGGGGGAACAGAATCCGACGGCCAAAAAACAGCCGTCGAAATCCGTTCCCCCTGTATTTCTTACACAAGGAGGATCTTCTAATATCTATCAAAGTGCTTTATTTCCAAGGTTGCCACAGCCTAGTGGTCCAGGCACTGACATTTAGAGCCAAATATTTTTAGGTGACCCAAGTTCAAGTCCCGGCTCGCTGGCTTTTTTTTATCCAATATTTTCCTTTCACAATAAAAGGTAAAAACTCGAAAATATATTTCTTGAAACTGGTGCCAGGTAGCTCCATCCACACACAAAATAAAATACGATTTTTTTAAGCCACTACAACGTCTCTCATAATGGGAGTGGGGGAACGGATTCCGACAGCTGTTTTTTTTAGAGGGGGAACAGAATCCGACGGCCAAAAAACAGCCGTCGAAATCCGTTCCCCCTGTATTTTTTACACAAGGAGGATCTTCTAATATCTATCAAAGTGCTTTGATTTCCAAGGTTGCCACAGCCTAGTGGTCCAGGCACTGACATTTAGAGCCAAAGATTTTTAGGTGACCCAAGTTCAAGTCCCAGCTCGCTGGCTTTTTTTTTATCCAATATTTTCCTTTCACAATAAAAGGTAAAAACTCGAAAATATATTTCTTGAAACTGGTGCCAGGTAAGCTCCATCCCCACACAAAATAAAATAAGATTTTTTTAAGCCACTACAACGCCTCTCATAATGGGAGTGGGGGAACGGATTCCAACAGCTGTTTTTTTTTACAGGGGGAACAGAATCCGACGGCCAAAAAACAGCCGTCGAAATCCGTTCCCCCTGCATTTTTTACACAAGGAGGATCTTCTAATATCTATCAAAGTGCTTTATTTCCAAGGTTGCCACAGCCTAGTGGTCCAGACATTAAGAGCTGAAGAATTTTAGGAGACGCAAGTTCAAATCCCGGCTCGCTGGCTTTTTTTAAATCCAATATTTTCCTTTCACAATAAAAGGTAAAAACTCGAAAATATATTTCTTGAAACTGGTGCCAGGTAAGCTCCATCCCCACACAAAATAAAATACGATTTTTTTAAGCCACTACAACGCCTCTCATAATGGGAGTGGGGGAACGGATTCCAACAGCTGTTTTTTTTTACAGGGGGAACAGAATCCGACGGCCAAAAAACAGCCGTCGAAATCCGTTCCCCCTGCATTTTTTACACAAGGAGGATCTTCTAATATCTATCAAAGTGCTTTATTTCCAAGGTTGCCACAGCCTAGTGGTCCAGGCACTGACATTTAGAGCCAAAGATTTTTAGGTGACCCAAGTTCAAGTCCCAGCTCGCTGGCTTTTTTTTTATCCAATATTTTCCTTTCACAATAAAAGGTAAAAACTCGAAAATATATTTATTGAAACTGGTGCCAGGTAAGCTCCATCCCCACACAAAATAAAATAAGATTTTTTTAAGCCACTACAACGCCTCTCATAATGGGAGTGGGGAAACGGATTCCAACAGCTGTTTTTTTTTACAGGGGGAACAGAATCCGACGGCCAAAAAACAGCCGTCGAAATCCATTCCCCCTGCATTTTTTACACAAGGAGGATCTTCTAATATCTATCAAAGTGCTTTGAATTCCACGGTTGCCACAGCCTAGTGGTCCAGGCACTGACATTTAGAGCCAACGATTTTTAGGTGACCCAAGTTCAAGTCCCGGCTTGCTGGCTTTTTTTTATCCAATATTTTCCTTTCACAATAAAAGGTAAAAACTCGAAAATATATTTCTTGAAACTGGTGCCAGGTAAGCTCCATCCCCACACAAAATAAAATAAGATTTTTTTAAGCCACTACAACGCCTCTCATAATGGGAGTGGGGGAACGGATTCCGACAACTGTTTATTTTACAGGGGGAACAGAATCCGACGGCCAAAAAACAACCGTCGAAATCCGTTCCCCCTGTATTAATTCAACCACATGGAGGATCTTCTAATATCTATCAAAGTGCTTTATTTCCAAGGTTGCCACAGCCTAGTGGTCCAGGCACTGACATTTAGAGCCAAAGATTTTTAGGTGACCCAAGTTCAAGTCCCAGCTCGCTGGCTTTTTTTTTATCCAATATTTTCCTTTCACAATAAAAGGTAAAAACTCGAAAATATATTTCTTGAAACTGGTGCCAGGTAAGCTCCATCCCCACACAAAATAAAATAAGATTTTTTTAAGCCACTACAACGCCTCTCATAATGGGAGTGGGGGAACGGATTCCAACAGCTGTTTTTTTTTACAGGGGGAACAGAATCCGACGGCCAAAAAACAGCCGTCGAAATCCGTTCCCCCTGCATTTTTTACACAAGGAGGATCTTCTAATATCTATCAAAGTGCTTTGAATTCCACGGTTGCCACAGCCTAGTGGTCCAGGCACTGACATTTAGAGCCAACGATTTTTAGGTGACCCAAGTTCAAGTCCCGGCTCGCTGGCTTTTTTTTATCCAATATTTTCCTTTCACAATAAAAGGTAAAAACTCGAAAATATATTTCTTTAAACTGGTGCCAGGTAAGCTCCATCCCCACACAAAATAAAATAAGATTTTTTTAAGCCACTACAACACCTCATAATGGGAGTGGGGGAACGGATTCCAACAGCTGTTTATTTTACAGGGGGAACAGAATCCGACGGCCAAAAAACAGCCGTCGAAATCCGTTCCCCCTGTATTTCTTACACAAGGAGGATCTTCTAATATCTATCAAAGTGCTTTATTTCCAAGGTTGCCACAGCCTAGTGGTCCAGGCACTGACATTTAGAGCCAAATATTTTTAGGTGACCCAAGTTCAAGTCCCGGCTCGCTGGCTTTTTTTTATCCAATATTTTCCTTTCACAATAAAAGGTAAAAACTCGAAAATATATTTCTTGAAACTGGTGCCAGGTAGCTCCATCCACACACAAAATAAAATACGATTTTTTTAAGCCACTACAACGTCTCTCATAATGGGAGTGGGGGAATGGATTCCGACAGCTGTTTTTTTTAGAGGGGGAACAGAATCCGACGGCCAAAAAACAGCCGTCGAAATCCGTTCCCCCTGTATTTTTTACACAAGGAGGATCTTCTAATATCTATCAAAGTGCTTTGATTTCCAAGGTTGCCACAGCCTAGTGGTCCAGGCACTGACATTTAGAGCCAAAGATTTTTAGGTGACCCAAGTTCAAGTCCCAGCTCGCTGGCTTTTTTTTTATCCAATATTTTCCTTTCACAATAAAAGGTAAAAACTCGAAAATATATTTCTTGAAACTGGTGCCAGGTAAGCTCCATCCCCACACAAAATAAAATAAGATTTTTTTAAGCCACTACAACGCCTCTCATAATGGGAGTGGGGGAACGGATTCCAACAGCTGTTTTTTTTTACAGGGGGAACAGAATCCGACGGCCAAAAAACAGCCGTCGAAATCCGTTCCCCCTGCATTTTTTACACAAGGAGGATCTTCTAATATCTATCAAAGTGCTTTATTTCCAAGGTTGCCACAGCCTAGTGGTCCAGGCACTGACATTTAGAGCCAAATTTTTTTAGTTGACCCAAGTTCAAGTCCCAGCTCGCTGGCTTTTTTTTTATCCAATATTTCCCTTTCACAATAAAAGGTAAAAACTCGAAAATATATTTCTTGAAACTGGTGCCAGGTAGCTCCATCCCCACACAAAATAAAATAAGATCTTTTTAAGCCACTAACGCCTCTCATAATGGGAGTGGGGGAACGGATTCCGACAGCTGTTTTTTTTTACAGGGGGAACAGAATCCGACGGCCAAAAAACAGCCGTCGAAATCCGTTCCCCCTGCATTTTTTACACAAGGAGGATCTTCTAATATCTATCAAAGTGCTTTGAATTCCACGGTTGCCACAGCCTAGTGGTCCAGGCACTGACATTTAGAGCCAACAATTTTTAGGTGACCCAAGTTCAAGTCCCGGCTCGCTGGCTTTTTTTTATCCAATATTTTCCTTTCACAATAAAAGGTAAAAACTCGAAAATATATTTCTTGAAACTGGTGCCAGGTAAGCTCCATCCCCACACAAAATAAAATAAGATTTTTTTAAACCACTACAACACCTCATAATGGGAGTGGGGGAACGGATTCCAACAGCTGTTTATTTTAGAGGGGGAACAGAATCCGACGGCCAAAAAACAGCCGTCGAAATCCGTTCCCCCTGTATTTTTTACACAAGGAGGCTCTTATAATATCTATCAAAGTGCTTTTTTTATAAGGGTGCCACAGCCTAGTGGTCCAGGCACTGACATTTAGAGCCAAATATTTTTAGGTGACCCAAGTTCAAGTCCCGGCTCGCTGGCTTTTTTTAATCCAATATTTTCCTTTCACAATAAAAGGTAAAAAAATCGAAAATATATTTCTTTAAACTGGTGCAAGGTAAGCTCCATCCCCACACAAAATAAAATAAGATTTTTTTAAGCCACTACAACGCCTCTCATAATGGGAGTGGGGGAACGGATTCCGACAGCTGTTTATTTTACAGGGGGAACATAATCCGACGGCCAAAAAACAGCCGTCGAAATCCGTTCCCCCTTTATTTCTTACACAAGGAGGATCTTCTAATATCTATCAAAGTGCTTTATTTCCAAGGTTGCCACAGCCTAGTGGTCCAGGCACTGACATTTAGAGCCAAATATTTTTAGGTGACCCAAGTTCAAGTCCCGGCTCGCTGGCTTTTTTTTATCCAATATTTTCCTTTCACAATAAAAGGTAAAAACTCGAAAATATATTTCTTGAAACTGGTGCCCCGCACAAAATAAAATACGATTTTTTTTAAGCCACTACAACGCCTCTCATAATGGGAGTGGGGGAACGGATTCCGACAGCTGTTTTTTTTAGAGGGGGAACAGAATCCGACGGCCAAAAAACAGCCGTCGAAATCCGTTCCCCCTCTATTTTTTACACAAGGAGGATCTTCTAATATCTATCAAAGTGCTTTGAATTCCAAGGTTGCCACAGCCTAGTGGTCCAGACATTAAGAGCTGAAGAATTTTAGGAGACGCAAGTTCAAATCCCGGCTCGCTGGCTTTTTTTAAATCCAATATTTTCCTTTCACAATAAAAGGTAAAAACTAGAAAATATATTTCTTGAAACTGGTGCCAGGTAAGCTCCATCCCCACACAAAATAAAATAAGATTTTTTTAAGCCACTACAACGCCTCTCATAATGGGAGTGGGGGAACGGATTCCGACAGCTGTTTTTTTTTTACTGGGGGAACAGAATCCGACGGCCAAAAAACAGCCGTCGAAATCCGTTCCCCCTCTATTTTTTACACAAGGAGGATCTTCTAATATCTATCAAAGTGCTTTATTTCCAAGATTGCCACAGCCTAGTGGTCCAGGCACTGACATTTAGAGCCAAAGATTTTTAGGTGACCCAAGTTCAAGTCCCGGCTCGCTGGCTTTTTTTTATCCAATATTTTTCTTTCACAATAAAAGGTAAAAACTCGAAAATATATTTCTTGAAACTGGTGCCAGGTAAGCTCCATCCCCACACAAAATAAAATAAGATTTTTTTAAGCCACTACAACACCTCATAATGGGAGTGGGGGAACGGATTCCGACAGCTGTTTATTTTACAGGGGGAACAGAATCCGACGGCCAAAAAACAGCCGTCGAAATCCGTTCCCCCTGCATTTTTTACACAAGGAGGATCTTCTAATATCTATCAAAGTGCTTTGAATTCCACGGTTGCCACAGCCTAGTGGTCCAGGCACTGACATTTAGAGCCAACGATTTTTAGGTGACCCAAGTCCCGGCTCGCTGGCTTTTTTTTATCCAATATTTTCCTTTCACAATAAAAGGTAAAAAAATCGAAAATATATTTCTTTAAACTGGTGCCAGGTAAGCTCCATCCCCTCACAAAATAAAATACGATTTTTTTAAGCCACTACAACGCCTCTCATAATGGGAGTGGGGGAACGGATTCCGACAGCTGTTTTTTTTAGAGGGGGAACAGAATCCGACGGCCAAAAAACAGCCGTCGAAATCCGTTCCCCCTGTATTTTTTACACAAGGAGGATCTTCTAATATCTATCAAAGTGCTTTGAATTCCAAGGTTGCCACAGCCTAGTGGTCCAGACATTAAGAGCTGAAGAATTTTAGGAGACGCAAGTTCAAATCCCTGCTCGCTGGCTTTTTTTAAATCCAATATTTTCCTTTCACAATAAAAGGTAAAAACTCGAAAATATATTTCTTGAAACTGGTGCCAGGTAAGCTCCATCCCCACACAAAATAAAATAAGATTTTTTTAAGCCACTACAACGCCTCTCATAATGGGAGTGGGGGAACGGATTCGACAACTGTTTATTTTACAGGGGGCCAGAATCCGACGGCCAAAAAACAACCGTCGAAATCCGTTCCCCCTGTATTAATTCAACCACATGGAGGATCTTCTAATATCTATCAAAGTGCTTTATTTCCAAGGTTGCCACAGCCTAGTGGTCCAGGCACTGAAATTTAGAGCCAAAGATTTTTAGGTGACCCAAGTTCAAGTCCCAGCTCGCTGGCTTTTTTTTCATCCAATATTTTCCTTTCACAATAAAAGGTAAAAACTCGAAAATATATTTCTTGAAACTGGTGCCAGGTAAGCTCCATCCCCACACAAAATAAAATAAGATTTTTTTAAGCCACTACAACGCCTCTCATAATGGGAGTGGGGGAACGGATTCCGACAGCTGTTTTTTTTTTACTGGGGGAACAGAATCCGACGGCCAAAAAACAGCCGTCGAAATCCGTTCCCCCTCTATTTTTTACACAAGGAGGATCTTCTAATATCTATCAAAGTGCTTTATTTCCAAGATTGCCACAGCCTAGTGGTCCAGGCACTGACATTTAGAGCCAAAGATTTTTAGGTGACCCAAGTTCAAGTCCCGGCTCGCTGGCTTTTTTTTATCCAATATTTTTCTTTCACAATAAAAGGTAAAAACTCGAAAATATATTTCTTGAAACTGGTGCCAGGTAAGCTCCATCCCCACACAAAATAAAATAAGATTTTTTTAAGCCACTACAACACCTCATAATGGGAGTGGGGGAACGGATTCCGACAGCTGTTTATTTTACAGGGGGAACAGAATCCGACGGCCAAAAAACAGCCGTCGAAATCCGTTCCCCCTGCATTTTTTACACAAGGAGGATCTTCTAATATCTATCAAAGTGCTTTGAATTCCACGGTTGCCACAGCCTAGTGGTCCAGGCACTGACATTTAGAGCCAACGATTTTTAGGTGACCCAAGTCCCGGCTCGCTGGCTTTTTTTTATCCAATATTTTCCTTTCACAATAAAAGGTAAAAAAATCGAAAATATATTTCTTTAAACTGGTGCCAGGTAAGCTCCATCCCCTCACAAAATAAAATACGATTTTTTTAAGCCACTACAACGCCTCTCATAATGGGAGTGGGGGAACGGATTCCGACAGCTGTTTTTTTTAGAGGGGGAACAGAATCCGACGGCCAAAAAACAGCCGTCGAAATCCGTTCCCCCTGTATTTTTTACACAAGGAGGATCTTCTAATATCTATCAAAGTGCTTTGAATTCCAAGGTTGCCACAGCCTAGTGGTCCAGACATTAAGAGCTGAAGAATTTTAGGAGACGCAAGTTCAAATCCCTGCTCGCTGGCTTTTTTTAAATCCAATATTTTCCTTTCACAATAAAAGGTAAAAACTCGAAAATATATTTCTTGAAACTGGTGCCAGGTAAGCTCCATCCCCACACAAAATAAAATAAGATTTTTTTAAGCCACTACAACGCCTCTCATAATGGGAGTGGGGGAACGGATTCGACAACTGTTTATTTTACAGGGGGCCAGAATCCGACGGCCAAAAAACAACCGTCGAAATCCGTTCCCCCTGTATTAATTCAACCACATGGAGGATCTTCTAATATCTATCAAAGTGCTTTATTTCCAAGGTTGCCACAGCCTAGTGGTCCAGGCACTGAAATTTAGAGCCAAAGATTTTTAGGTGACCCAAGTTCAAGTCCCAGCTCGCTGGCTTTTTTTTCATCCAATATTTTCCTTTCACAATAAAAGGTAAAAACTCGAAAATATATTTCTTGAAACTGGTGCCAGGTAAGCTCCATCCCCACACAAAATAAAATAAGATTTTTTTAAGCCACTACAACGCCTCTCATAATGGGAGTGGGGGAACGGATTCCAACAGCTGTTTTTTTTTACAGGGGGAACAGAATCCGACGGCCAAAAAACAGCCGTCGAAATCCGTTCCCCCTGCATTTTTTACACAAGGAGGATCTTCTAATATCTATCAAAGTGCTTTATTTCCAAGGTTGCCACAGCCTAGTGGTCCAGGCACTGACATTTAGAGCCAAATTTTTTTAGTTGACCCAAGTTCAAGTCCCGGCTCGCTGGCTTTTTTTTTTATCCAATATTTCCCTTTCACAATAAAAGGTAAAAACTCGAAAATATATTTCTTGAAACTGGTGCCAGGTAGCTCCATCCCCACACAAAATAAAATAAGATCTTTTTAAGCCACTACAACGCCTCTCTTAATGGGAGTGGGGGAACGGATTCCGACAGCTGTTTTTTTTTAGAGGGGGAACAGAATCCGACGGCCAAAAAACAGCCGTCGAAATCCGTTCCCCCTGTATTTTTTACACAAGGAGGATCTTCTAATATCTATCAAAGTGCTTTGAATTCCAAGGTTGCCACAGCCTAGTGGTCCAGGCACTGACATTTAGAGCCAACGATTTTTAGGTGACCCAAGTTCAAGTCCCGGCTCGCTAGCTTTTTTTATCCAATATTTTCCTTTCACAATAAAAGGTAAAAAAATCGAAAATATATTTCTTTAAACTGGTGCAAGGTAAGCTCCATCCCCACACAAAATAAAATAAGATTTTTTTAAGCCACTACAACGCCTCTCATAATGGGAGTGGGGGAACGGATTCCGACAACTGTTTATTTTACAGGGGGAACAGAATCCGACGGCCAAAAAACAACCGTCGAAATCCGTTCCCCCTGTATTAATTCAACCACATGGAGGATCTTCTAATATCTATCAAAGTGCTTTATTTCCAAGGTTGCCACAGCCTAGTGGTCCAGGCACTGACATTTAGAGCCAAAGATTTTTAGGTGACCCAAGTTCAAGTCCCAGCTCGCTGGCTTTTTTTTTTATCCAATATTTTCCTTTCACAATAAAAGGTAAAAACTCGAAAATATATTTATTGAAACTGGTGCCAGGTAAGCTCCATCCCCACACAAAATAAAATAAGATTTTTTTAAGCCACTACAACGCCTCTCATAATGGGAGTGGGGAAACGGATTCCAACAGCTGTTTTTTTTTACAGGGGGAACAGAATCCGACGGCCAAAAAACAGCCGTCGAAATCCGTTCCCCCTGCATTTTTTACACAAGGAGGATCTTCTAATATCTATCAAAGTGCTTTGAATTCCACGGTTGCCACAGCCTAGTGGTCCAGGCACTGACATTTAGAGCCAACGATTTTTAGGTGACCCAAGTTCAAGTCCCGGCTCGCTGGCTTTTTTTTATCCAATATTTTCCTTTCACAATAAAAGGTAAAAACTCGAAAATATATTTCTTGAAACTGGTGCCAGGTAAGCTCCATCCCCACACAAAATAAAATAAGATTTTTTTAAGCCACTACAATGCCTCTCATAATGGGAGTGGGGGAACGGATTCCAACAGCTGTTTTTTTTTACAGGGGGAACAGAATCCGACGGCCAAAAAACAGCCGTCGAAATCCGTTCCCCCTGCATTTTTTACACAAGGAGGATCTTCTAATATCTATCAAAGTGCTTTATTTCCAAGGTTGCCACAGCCTAGTGGTCCAGGCACTGACATTTAGAGCCAAATTTTTTTAGTTGACCCAAGTTCAAGTCCCGGCTCGCTGGCTTTTTTTTTTATCCAATATTTCCCTTTCACAATAAAAGGTAAAAACTCGAAAATATATTTCTTGAAACTGGTGCCAGGTAGCTCCATCCCCACACAAAATAAAATAAGATCTTTTTAAGCCACTACAACGCCTCTCTTAATGGGAGTGGGGGAACGGATTCCGACAGCTGTTTTTTTTTACAGGGGGAACAGAATCCGACGGCCAAAAAACAGCCGTCGAAATCCGTTCCCCCTGTATTTTTTACACAAGGAGGATCTTCTAATATCTATCAAAGTGCTTTGAATTCCAAGGTTGCCACAGCCTAGTGGTCCAGGCACTGACATTTAGAGCCAACGATTTTTAGGTGACCCAAGTTCAAGTCCCGGCTCGCTAGCTTTTTTTATCCAATATTTTCCTTTCACAATAAAAGGTAAAAAAATCGAAAATATATTTCTTTAAACTGGTGCAAGGTAAGCTCCATCCCCACACAAAATAAAATAAGATTTTTTTAAGCCACTACTACAACGCCTCTCATAATGGGAGTGGGGGAACGGATTCCGACAACTGTTTATTTTACAGGGGGAACAGAATCCGACGGCCAAAAAACAACCGTCGAAATCCGTTCCCCCTGTATTAATTCAACCACATGGAGGATCTTCTAATATCTATCAAAGTGCTTTATTTCCAAGGTTGCCACAGCCTAGTGGTCCAGGCACTGACATTTAGAGCCAAAGATTTTTAGGTGACCCAAGTTCAAGTCCCAGCTCGCTGGCTTTTTTTTTATCCAATATTTTCCTTTCACAATAAAAGGTAAAAACTCGAAAATATATTTCTTGAAACTGGTGCCAGGTAAGCTCCATCCCCACACAAAATAAAATAAGATTTTTTTAAGCCACTACAACGCCTCTCATAATGGGAGTGGGGGAACGGATTCCAACAGCTGTTTTTTTTTACAGGGGGAACAGAATCCGACGGCCAAAAAACAGCCGTCGAAATCCGTTCCCCCTGCATTTTTTACACAAGGAGGATCTTCTAATATCTATCAAAGTGCTTTATTTCCAAGGTTGCCACAGCCTAGTGGTCCAGGCACTGACATTTAGAGCCAAATTTTTTTAGTTGACCCAAGTTCAAGTCCCGGCTCGCTGGCTTTTTTTTTATCCAATATTTCCCTTTCACAATAAAAGGTAAAAACTCGAAAATATATTTCTTGAAACTGGTGCCAGGTAGCTCCATCCCCACACAAAATAAAATAAGATTTTTTTAAACCACTACAACACCTCATAATGGGAGTGGGGGAACGGATTCCAACAGCTGTTTATTTTAGAGGGGGAACAGAATCCGACGGCCAAAAAACAGCCGTCGAAATCCGTTCCCCCTGTATTTTTTACACAAGGAGGCTCTTATAATATCTATCAAAGTGCTTTTTTTATAAGGGTGCCACAGCCTAGTGGTCCAGGCACTGACATTTAGAGCCAAATATTTTTAGGTGACCCAAGTTCAAGTCCCGGCTCGCTGGCTTTTTTTAATCCAATATTTTCCTTTCACAATAAAAGGTAAAAAAATCGAAAATATATTTCTTTAAACTGGTGCAAGGTAAGCTCCATCCCCACACAAAATAAAATAAGATTTTTTTAAGCCACTACAACGCCTCTCATAATGGGAGTGGGGGAACGGATTCCGACAGCTGTTTATTTTACAGGGGGAACAGAATCCGACGGCCAAAAAACAGCCGTCGAAATCCGTTCCCCCTGTATTTCTTACACAAGGAGGATCTTCTAATATCTATCAAAGTGCTTTATTTCCAAGGTTGCCACAGCCTAGTGGTCCAGGCACTGACATTTAGAGCCAAATATTTTTAGGTGACCCAAGTTCAAGTCCCGGCTCGCTGGCTTTTTTTTATCCAATATTTTCCTTTCACAATAAAAGGTAAAAACTCGAAAATATATTTCTTGAAACTGGTGCCCCGCACAAAATAAAATACGATTTTTTTTAAGCCACTACAACGCCTCTCATAATGGGAGTGGGGGAACGGATTCCGACAGCTGTTTTTTTTAGAGGGGGAACAGAATCCGACGGCCAAAAAACAGCCGTCGAAATCCGTTCCCCCTGTATTTTTTACACAAGGAGGATCTTCTAATATCTATCAAAGTGCTTTGAATTCCAAGGTTGCCACAGCCTAGTGGTCCAGACATTAAGAGCTGAAGAATTTTAGGAGACGCAAGTTCAAATCCCGGCTCGCTGGCTTTTTTTAAATCCAATATTTTCCTTTCACAATAAAAGGTAAAAACTAGAAAATATATTTCTTGAAACTGGTGCCAGGTAAGCTCCATCCCCACACAAAATAAAATAAGATTTTTTTAAGCCACTACAACGCCTCTCATAATGGGAGTGGGGGAACGGATTCCGACAGCTGTTTTTTTTTTACTGGGGGAACAGAATCCGACGGCCAAAAAACAGCCATCGAAATCCGTTCCCCCTGTATTTTTTACACAAGGAGGATCTTCTAATATCTATCAAAGTGCTTTATTTCCAAGATTGCCACAGCCTAGTGGTCCAGGCACTGACATTTAGAGCCAAAGATTTTTAGGTGACCCAAGTTCAAGTCCCGGCTCGCTGGCTTTTTTTTATCCAATATTT
Organism: Phoxinus phoxinus; assembly: GCF_949152265.1. Taxonomy (NCBI): domain Eukaryota; kingdom Metazoa; phylum Chordata; class Actinopteri; order Cypriniformes; family Leuciscidae; genus Phoxinus; species Phoxinus phoxinus. The sequence continues at coordinate 15,313,962 of NC_136900.1, forward strand.
TTCTTTCACAATAAAAGGTAAAAACTCGAAAATATATTTCTTGAAACTGGTGCCAGGTAAGCTCCATCCCCACACAAAATAAAATAAGATTTTTTTAAGCCACTACAACACCTCATAATGGGAGTGGGGGAACGGATTCCGACAGCTGTTTATTTTACAGGGGGAACAGAATCCGACGGCCAAAAAACAGCCGTCGAAATCCGTTCCCCCTGCATTTTTTACACAAGGAGGATCTTCTAATATCTATCAAAGTGCTTTGAATTCCACGGTTGCCACAGCCTAGTGGTCCAGGCACTGACATTTAGAGCCAACGATTTTTAGGTGACCCAAGTCCCGGCTCGCTGGCTTTTTTTTATCCAATATTTTCCTTTCACAATAAAAGGTAAAAAAATCGAAAATATATTTCTTTAAACTGGTGCCAGGTAAGCTCCATCCCCTCACAAAATAAAATACGATTTTTTTAAGCCACTACAACGCCTCTCATAATGGGAGTGGGGGAACGGATTCCGACAGCTGTTTTTTTTAGAGGGGGAACAGAATCCGACGGCCAAAAAACAGCCGTCGAAATCCGTTCCCCCTGTATTTTTTACACAAGGAGGATCTTCTAATATCTATCAAAGTGCTTTGAATTCCAAGGTTGCCACAGCCTAGTGGTCCAGACATTAAGAGCTGAAGAATTTTAGGAGACGCAAGTTCAAATCCCTGCTCGCTGGCTTTTTTTAAATCCAATATTTTCCTTTCACAATAAAAGGTAAAAACTCGAAAATATATTTCTTGAAACTGGTGCCAGGTAAGCTCCATCCCCACACAAAATAAAATAAGATTTTTTTAAGCCACTACAACGCCTCTCATAATGGGAGTGGGGGAACGGATTCGACAACTGTTTATTTTACAGGGGGCCAGAATCCGACGGCCAAAAAACAACCGTCGAAATCCGTTCCCCCTGTATTAATTCAACCACATGGAGGATCTTCTAATATCTATCAAAGTGCTTTATTTCCAAGGTTGCCACAGCCTAGTGGTCCAGGCACTGAAATTTAGAGCCAAAGATTTTTAGGTGACCCAAGTCAAGTCCCAGCTCGCTGGCTTTTTTTTCATCCAATATTTTCCTTTCACAATAAAAGGTAAAAACTCGAAAATATATTTCTTGAAACTGGTGCCAGGTAAGCTCCATCCCCACACAAAATAAAATAAGATTTTTTTAAGCCACTACAACGCCTCTCATAATGGGAGTGGGGGAACGGATTCCAACAGCTGTTTTTTTTTACAGGGGGAACAGAATCCGACGGCCAAAAAAACAGCCGTCGAAATCCGTTCCCCCTGCATTTTTTACACAAGGAGGATCTTCTAATATCTATCAAAGTGCTTTATTTCCAAGGTTGCCACAGCCTAGTGGTCCAGGCACTGACATTTAGAGCCAAATTTTTTTAGTTGACCCAAGTTCAAGTCCCGGCTCGCTGGCTTTTTTTTTTATCCAATATTTCCCTTTCACAATAAAAGGTAAAAACTCGAAAATATATTTCTTGAAACTGGTGCCAGGTAGCTCCATCCCCACACAAAATAAAATAAGATCTTTTTAAGCCACTACAACGCCTCTCTTAATGGGAGTGGGGGAACGGATTCCGACAGCTGTTTTTTTTTACAGGGGGAACAGAATCCGACGGCCAAAAAACAGCCGTCGAAATCCGTTCCCCCTGTATTTTTTACACAAGGAGGATCTTCTAATATCTATCAAAGTGCTTTGAATTCCAAGGTTGCCACAGCCTAGTGGTCCAGGCACTGACATTTAGAGCCAACGATTTTTAGGTGACCCAAGTTCAAGTCCCGGCTCGCTTGCTTTTTTTATCCAATATTTTCCTTTCACAATAAAAGGTAAAAAAATCGAAAATATATTTCTTTAAACTGGTGCAAGGTAAGCTCCATCCCCACACAAAATAAAATAAGATTTTTTTAAGCCACTACAACGCCTCTCATAATGGGAGTGGGGGAACGGATTCCGACAACTGTTTATTTTACAGGGGGAACAGAATCCGACAGCCAAAAAACAACCGTCGAAATCCGTTCCCCCTGTATTAATTCAACCACATGGAGGATCTTCTAATATCTATCAAAGTGCTTTATTTCCAAGGTTGCCACAGCCTAGTGGTCCAGGCACTGACATTTAGAGCCAAAGATTTTTAGGTGACCCAAGTTCAAGTCCCAGCTCGCTGGCTTTTTTTTTATCCAATATTTTCCTTTCACAATAAAAGGTAAAAACTCGAAAATATATTTCTTGAAACTGGTGCCAGGTAAGCTCCATCCCCACACAAAATAAAATAAGATTTTTTTAAGCCACTACAACGCCTCTCATAATGGGAGTGGGGAAACGGATTCCAACAGCTGTTTTTTTTTACAGGGGGAACAGAATCCGACGGCCAAAAAACAGCCGTCGAAATCCGTTCCCCCTGCATTTTTTACACAAGGAGGATCTTCTAATATCTATCAAAGTGCTTTGAATTCCACGGTTGCCACAGCCTAGTGGTCCAGGCACTGACATTTAGAGCCAACGATTTTTAGGTGACCCAAGTTCAAGTCCCGGCTCGCTGGCTTTTTTTTATCCAATATTTTCCTTTCACAATAAAAGGTAAAAACTCGAAAATATATTTCTTGAAACTGGTGCCAGGTAAGCTCCATCCCCACACAAAATAAAATAAGATTTTTTTAAGCCACTACAATGCCTCTCATAATGGGAGTGGGGGAACGGATTCCAACAGCTGTTTTTTTTTACAGGGGGAACAGAATACGACGGCCAAAAAACAGCCGTCGAAATCCGTTCCCCCTGCATTTTTTACACAAGGAGGATCTTCTAATATCTATCAAAGTGCTTTATTTCCAAGGTTGCCACAGCCTAGTGGTCCAGGCACTGACATTTAGAGCCAAATTTTTTTAGGTGACCCAAGTTCAAGTCCCGGCTCGCTGGCTTTTTTTTTTATCCAATATTTCCCTTTCACAATAAAAGGTAAAAACTCGAAAATATATTTCTTGAAACTGGTGCCAGGTAGCTCCATCCCCACACAAAATAAAATAAGATCTTTTTAAGCCACTACAACGCCTCTCTTAATGGGAGTGGGGGAACGGATTCCGACAGCTGTTTTTTTTTACAGGGGGAACAGAATCCGACGGCCAAAAAACAGCCGTCGAAATCCGTTCCCCCTGTATTTTTTACACAAGGAGGATCTTCTAATATCTATCAAAGTGCTTTGAATTCCAAGGTTGCCACAGCCTAGTGGTCCAGGCACTGACATTTAGAGCCAACGATTTTTAGGTGACCCAAGTTCAAGTCCCGGCTCGCTAGCTTTTTTTATCCAATATTTTCCTTTCACAATAAAAGGTAAAAAAATCGAAAATATATTTCTTTAAACTGGTGCAAGGTAAGCTCCATCCCCACACAAAATAAAATAAGATTTTTTTAAGCCACTACAACGCCTCTCATAATGGGAGTGGGGGAACGGATTCCGACAACTGTTTATTTTACAGGGGGAACAGAATCCGACGGCCAAAAAACAACCGTCGAAATCCGTTCCCCCTGTATTAATTCAACCACATGGAGGATCTTCTAATATCTATCAAAGTGCTTTATTTCCAAGGTTGCCACAGCCTAGTGGTCCAGGCACTGACATTTAGAGCCAAAGATTTTTAGGTGACCCAAGTTCAAGTCCCAGCTCGCTGGCTTTTTTTTTATCCAATATTTTCCTTTCACAATAAAAGGTAAAAACTCGAAAATATATTTCTTGAAACTGGTGCCAGGTAAGCTCCATCCCCACACAAAATAAAATAAGATCTTTTTAAGCCACTACAACGCCTCTCTTAATGGGAGTGGGGGAACGGATTCCGACAGCTGTTTTTTTTTACAGGGGGAACAGAATCCGACGGCCAAAAAACAGCCGTCGAAATCCGTTCCCCCTGCATTTTTTACACAAGGAGGATCTTCTAATATCTATCAAAGTGCTTTGAATTCCACGGTTGCCACAGCCTAGTGGTCCAGGCACTGACATTTAGAGCCAACGATTTTTAGGTGACCCAAGTTCAAGTCCCGGCTCGCTGGCTTTTTTTTATCCAATATTTTCCTTTCACAATAAAAGGTAAAAACTCGAAAATATATTTCTTTAAACTGGTGCCAGGTAAGCTCCATCCCCACACAAAATAAAATAAGATTTTTTTAAGCCACTACAACACCTCATAATGGGAGTGGGGGAACGGATTCCAACAGCTGTTTATTTTACAGGGGGAACAGAATCCGACGGCCAAAAAACAGCCGTCGATATCCGTTCCCCCTGTATTTCTTACACAAGGAGGATCTTCTAATATCTATCAAAGTGCTTTATTTCCAAGGTTGCCACAGCCTAGTGGTCCAGGCACTGACATTTAGAGCCAAATATTTTTAGGTGACCCAAGTTCAAGTCCCGGCTCGCTGGCTTTTTTTTATCCAATATTTTCCTTTCACAATAAAAGGTAAAAACTCGAAAATATATTTCTTGAAACTGGTGCCAGGTAGCTCCATCCACACACAAAATAAAATACGATTTTTTTAAGCCACTACAACGTCTCTCATAATGGGAGTGGGGGAACGGATTCCGACAGCTGTTTTTTTTAGAGGGGGAACAGAATCCGACGGCCAAAAAACAGCCGTCGAAATCCGTTCCCCCTGTATTTTTTACACAAGGAGGATCTTCTAATATCTATCAAAGTGCTTTGAATTCCAAGGTTGCCACAGCCTAGTGGTCCAGGCACTGACATTTAGAGCCAACGATTTTTAGGTGACCCAAGTTCAAGTCCCGGCTCGCTAGCTTTTTTTATCCAATATTTTCCTTTCACAATAAAAGGTAAAAAAATCGAAAATATATTTCTTTAAACTGGTGCAAGGTAAGCTCCATCCCCACACAAAATAAAATAAGATTTTTTTAAGCCACTACAACGCCTCTCATAATGGGAGTGGGGGAACGGATTCCGACAACTGTTTATTTTACAGGGGGAACAGAATCCGAAGGCTAAAAAACAACCGTCGAAATCCGTTCCCCCTGTATTAATTCAACCACATGGAGGATCTTCTAATATCTATCAAAGTGCTTTATTTCCAAGGTTGCCACAGCCTAGTGGTCCAGGCACTGACATTTAGAGCCAAAGATTTTTAGGTGACCCAAGTTCAAGTCCCAGCTCGCTGGCTTTTTTTTCATCCAATATTTTCCTTTCACAATAAAAGGTAAAAACTCGAAAATATATTTCTTGAAACTGGTGCCAGGTAAGCTCCATCCCCACACAAAATAAAATAAGATTTTTTTAAGCCACTACAACGCCTCTCATAATGGGAGTGGGGGAACGGATTCCAACAGCTGTTTTTTTTTACAGGGGGAACAGAATCCGACGGCCAAAAAACAGCCGTCGAAATCCGTTCCCCCTGCATTTTTTACACAAGGAGGATCTTCTAATATCTATCAAAGTGCTTTATTTCCAAGGTTGCCACAGCCTAGTGGTCCAGGCACTGACATTTAGAGCCAAATTTTTTTAGTTGACCCAAGTTCAAGTCCCGGCTCGCTGGCTTTTTTTTTTATCCAATATTTCCCTTTCACAATAAAAGGTAAAAACTCGAAAATATATTTCTTGAAACTGGTGCCAGGTAGCTCCATCCCCACACAAAATAAAATAAGATCTTTTTAAGCCACTACAACGCCTCTCTTAATGGGAGTGGGGGAACGGATTCCGACAGCTGTTTTTTTTTACAGGGGGAACAGAATCCGACGGCCAAAAAACAGCTGTCGAAATCCGTTCCCCCTGTATTTTTTACACAAGGAGGATCTTCTAATATCTATCAAAGTGCTTTGAATTCCAAGGTTGCCACAGCCTAGTGGTCCAGGCACTGACATTTAGAGCCAACGATTTTTAGGTGACCCAAGTTCAAGTCCCGGCTTGCTAGCTTTTTTATCCAATATTTTCCTTTCACAATAAAAGGTAAAAAAATCGAAAATATATTTATTTAAACTGGTGCAAGGTAAGCTCCATCCCCACACAAAATAAAATAAGATATTTTTAAGCCACTACAACGCCTCTCATAATGGGAGTGGGGGAACGGATTCCGACAGCTGTTTATTTTACAGGGGGAACAGAATCCGACGGCCAAAAAACAACCGTCGAAATCCGTTCCCCCTGTATTAATTCAACCACATGGAGGATCTTCTAATATCTATCAAAGTGCTTTATTTCCAAGGTTGCCACAGCCTAGTGGTCCAGGCACTGACATTTAGAGCCAAAGATTTTTAGGTGACCCAAGTTCAAGTCCCAGCTCGCTGGCTTTTTTTTATCCAATATTTTTCTTTCACAATAAAAGGTAAAAACTCGAAAATATATTTCTTGAAACTGGTGCCAGGTAAGCTCCATCCCCACACAAAATAAAATAAGATTTTTTTAAGCCACTACAACACCTCATAATGGGAGTGGGGGAACGGATTCCAACAGCTGTTTATTTTACAGGGGGAACAGAATCCGACGGCCAAAAAACAGCCGTCGAAATCCGTTCCCCCTGTATTTCTTACACAAGGAGGATCTTCTAATATCTATCAAAGTGCTTTATTTCCAAGGTTGCCACAGCCTAGTGGTCCAGGCACTGACATTTAGAGCCAAATATTTTTAGGTGACCCAAGTTCAAGTCCCGGCTCGCTGGCTTTTTTTTATCCAATATTTTCCTTTCACAATAAAAGGTAAAAACTCGAAAATATATTTCTTGAAACTGGTGCCAGGTAGCTCCATCCACACACAAAATAAAATACGATTTTTTTAAGCCACTACAACGTCTCTCATAATGGGAGTGGGGGAACGGATTCCGACAGCTGTTTTTTTTAGAGGGGGAACAGAATCCGACGGCCAAAAAACAGCCGTCGAAATCCGTTCCCCCTGTATTTTTTACACAAGGAGGATCTTCTAATATCTATCAAAGTGCTTTGAATTCCAAGGTTGCCACAGCCTAGTGGTCCAGGCACTGACATTTAGAGCCAACGATTTTTAGGTGACCCAAGTTCAAGTCCCGGCTCGCTAGCTTTTTTTATCCAATATTTTCCTTTCACAATAAAAGGTAAAAAAATCGAAAATATATTTCTTTAAACTGGTGCAAGGTAAGCTCCATCCCCACACAAAATAAAATAAGATTTTTTTAAGCCACTACAACGCCTCTCATAATGGGAGTGGGGGAACGGATTCCGACAACTGTTTATTTTACAGGGGGAACAGAATCCGACGGCCAAAAAACAGCCGTCGAAATCCGTTCCCCCTGCATTTTTTACACAAGGAGGATCTTCTAATATCTATCAAAGTGCTTTATTTCCAAGGTTGCCACAGCCTAGTGGTCCAGGCACTGACATTTAGAGCCAAATTTTTTTAGTTGACCCAAGTTCAAGTCCCGGCTCGCTGGCTTTTTTTTTATCCAATATTTCCCTCTCACAATAAAAGGTAAAAACTCGAAAATATATTTCTTGAAACTGGTGCCAGGTAAGCTCCATCCCCACACAAAATAAAATAAGATTTTTTTAAGCCACTACAACACCTCATAATGGGAGTGGGGGAACGGATTCCGACAGCTGTTTATTTTACAGGGGGAACAGAATCCGACGGCCAATAAACAGCCGTCGAAATCCGTTCCCCCTGCATTTTTTACACAAGGAGGATCTTCTAATATCTATCAAAGTGCTTTGAATTCCACGGTTGCCACAGCCTAGTGGTCCAGGCACTGACATTTAGTGCCAACGATTTTTAGGTGACCCAAGTTCAAGTCCCGGCTCGCTGGCTTTTTTTTATCCAATATTTTCCTTTCACAATAAAAGGTAAAAACTCGAAAATATATTTCTTGAAACTGGTGCCCCACACAAAATAAAATACGATTTTTTTAAGCCACTACAACGCCTCTCATAATGGGAGTGGGGGAACGGATTCCGACAGCTGTTTTTTTTAGAGGGGGAACAGAATCCGACGGCCAAAAAACAGCCGTCGAAATCCGTTCCCCCTGTATTTTTTACACAAGGAGGATCTTCTAATATCTATCAAAGTGCTTTGAATTCCAAGGTTGCCACAGCCTAGTGGTCCAGACATTAAGAGCTGAAGAATTTTAGGAGACGCAAGTTCAAATCCCGGCTCGCTGGCTTTTTTTAAATCCAATATTTTCCTTTCACAATAAAAGGTAAAAACTAGAAAATATATTTCTTGAAACTGGTGCCAGGTAAGCTCCATCCCCACACAAAATAAAATAAGATTTTTTTAAGCCACTACAACGCCTCTCATAATGGGAGTGGGGGAACGGATTCCGACAGCTGTTTTTTTTTTACTGGAGGAACAGAATCCGACGGCCAAAAAACAGCCGTCGAAATCCGTTCCCCCTGTATTTTTTACACAAGGAGGATCTTCTAATATCTATCAAAGTGCTTTATTTCCAAGATTGCCACAGCCTAGTGGTCCAGGCACTGACATTTAGAGCCAACGATTTTTAGGTGACCCAAGTTCAAGTCCCGGCTCGCTGGCTTTTTTTTATCCAATATTTTTCTTTCACAATAAAAGGTAAAAAAATCGAAAATATATTTCTTTAAACTGGTGCCAGGTAAGCTCCATCCCCTCACAAAATAAAATACGATTTTTTAAAGCCACTACAACGCCTCTCATAATGGGAGTGGGGGAACGGATTCCGACAGCTGTTTTTTTTAGAGGGGGAACAGAATCCGACGGCCAAAAAACAGCCGTCGAAATCCGTTCCCCCTGTATTTTTTACACAAGGAGGATCTTCTAATATCTATCAAAGTGCTTTGAATTCCAAGGTTGCCACAGCCTAGTGGTCCAGACATTAAGAGCTGAAGAATTTTAGGAGACGCAAGTTCAAATCCCTGCTCGCTGGCTTTTTTTAAATCCAATATTTTCCTTTCACAATAAAAGGTAAAAACTCGAAAATATATTTCTTGAAACTGGTGCCAGGTAAGCTCCATCCCCACACAAAATAAAATAAGATTTTTTTAAGCCACTACAACGCCTCTCATAATGGAAGAGTGGGGGAACGGATTCCAACAGCTGTTTATTTTAGAGGGGGAACAGAATCCGACGGCCAAAAAACAGCCGTCGAAATCCGTTCCCCCTGTATTTCTTACACAAGGAGGATCTTCTAATATCTATCAAAGTGCTTTGAATTCCACGGTTGCCACAGCCTAGTGGTCCAGGCACTGACATTTAGAGCCAACGATTTTTAGGTGACCCAAGTTCAAGTCCCGGCTCGCTGGCTTTTTTTTATCCAATATTTTCCTTTCACAATAAAAGGTAAAAACTCGAAAATATATTTCTTGAAACTGGTGCCAGGTAAGCTCCATCCCCACACAAAATAAAATAAGATTTTTTTAAACCACTACAACACCTCATAATGGGAGTGGGGGAACGGATTCCAACAGCTGTTTATTTTAGAGGGGGAACAGAATCCGACGGCCAAAAAACAGCCGTCGAAATCCGTTCCCCCTGTATTTTTTACACAAGGAGGCTCTTATAATATCTATCAAAGTGCTTTTTTTATAAGGGTGCCACAGCCTAGTGGTCCAGGCACTGACATTTAGAGCCAAATATTTTTAGGTGACCCAAGTTCAAGTCCCGGCTCGCTGGCTTTTTTTAATCCAATATTTTCCTTTCACAATAAAAGGTAAAAAAATCGAAAATATATTTCTTTAAACTGGTGCAAGGTAAGCTCCATCCCCACACAAAATAAAATAAGATTTTTTTAAGCCACTACAACGCCTCTCATAATGGGAGTGGGGGAACGGATTCCGACAGCTGTTTATTTTACAGGGGGAACAGAATCCGACGGCCAAAAAACAGCCGTCGAAATCCGTTCCCCCTGTATTTCTTACACAAGGAGGATCTTCTAATATCTATCAAAGTGCTTTATTTCCAAGGTTGCCACAGCCTAGTGGTCCAGGCACTGACATTTAGAGCCAAATATTTTTAGGTGACCCAAGTTCAAGTCCCGGCTCGCTGGCTTTTTTTTATCCAATATTTTCCTTTCACAATAAAAGGTAAAAACTCGAAAATATATTTATTGAAACTGGTGCCCCACACAAAATAAAATACGATTTTTTTAAGCCACTACAACGCCTCTCATAATGGGAGTGGGGGAACGGATTCCGACAGCTGTTTTTTTTTTACTGGGGGAACAGAATCCGACGGCCAAAAAACAGCCGTCGAAATCCGTTCCCCCTGTATTTTTTACACAAGGAGGATCTTCTAATATCTATCAAAGTGCTTTATTTCCAAGATTGCCACAGCCTAGTGGTCCAGGCACTGACATTTAGAGCCAAAGATTTTTAGGTGACCCAAGTTCAAGTCCCGGCTCGCTGGCTTTTTTTTATCCAATATTTTTCTTTCACAATAAAAGGTAAAAACTCGAAAATATATTTCTTGAAACTGGTGCCAGGTAGGTTGAGAGGTTCCAACTAGAGATAGTTGGTATCACCTCTACGCACGGCTTAGGCTCTGGAACCACCCTCCTCGAGAGAGGATGGACTCTTCACCACTCTGGAGTTGCCCATGGTGAGAGGCGGCGGGCTGGTGTGGGTTTGCTTATAGCCCCCCAGCTCAGCCCCCATGTGTTGGAGTTTACCCCGGTGAACGAGAGGGTCGTTTCCCTGCGCCTACGGGTCGGGGATAGGTCTCTCACTGTTGTGTGTGCCTACGGGCCAAACGGCAGTGTAGAGTACCCGGCCTTCTTGGAGTCTCTGGGAGGGGTGCTAGAAAGTGCTCCGACGGGAGACTCCGTCGTTCTACTGGGGGACTTCAATGCTCACGTGGGCAATGACAGTGTAACCTGGAGGGGCGTGATTGGGAGGAACGGCCCCCCTGATCTGAACCCGAGCGGTGTTCAGTTATTGGACTTCTGTGCTAGTTACAGTTTGTCCATAACGAACACAATGTTCAAGCATAAGGGTGTCCATCAGTACACGTGGCACCAGGACACCCTAGGCCGTAGGTCGATGATCGACTTTGTGGTCGTTTCATCAGACCTGCGGCCGTATGTCTTGGACACTCGGGTAAAGAGAGGGGCGGAGCTGTCAACCGATCACCACCTGGTGGTGAGTTGGATCCGATGGCGGAAGAGGAAGCTGGACAGACTCGGCAGACCCAAGCGTACTGTAAGGGTCTGCTGGGAACGTTTGGCCGAGTCTCCTGTCAGAGAGATCTTCAACTCCCACCTCCGGCGGAGCTGCGACCGGATCCCGAGGGAGGCTGGAGATATTGAGTCCGAGTGGACCATGTTCTCCACCTCCATTGTCGAAGCGGCCGCTCGGAGCTGTGGCCGTAAGGTCTCCGGTGCCTGTCGAGGCGGCAATCCCCGAACCCGGTGGTGGACACCGGAAGTAAGGGATGCCGTCAAGCTGAAGAAGGAGTCCTATCGGGCCTGGTTGGCTTGTGGGACTCCTGAGGCAGCTGACGGGTACCGGCAGGCCAAGCGAACTGCAGCCCGGGTGGTTGTGGAGGCAAAAACTCGGGCCTGGGAGGAGTTCGGAGAGGCCATGGAAGAGGACTATCGGCTGGCCTCGAAGAGATTCTGGCAAACCGTCCGGCGACTCAGGAGAGGGAAGCAGTGCCCTACCACCGCTGTCTACAGTGGAGGTGGGCAGCTGTTGACCTCAACTGGGGATGTCGTCGGACGGTGGAAGGAATACTTCGAGGATCTCCTCAATCCCGCCGTCACGTCTTCAATTGAGGAAGCAGAGGCTGAGGGCTCGGAGGTTGACTCGTCCATCTCCCAAGCTGAAGTCACCGAGGTAGTCAAGAAACTCCTCGGTGGCAAGGCACCGGGGGTGGATGAGATCCGCCCTGAGTACCTCAAGTCTCTGGATGTTGTGGGGCTGTCTTGGCTGACACGTCTCTGCAGCATCGCGTGGCGGTCGGGGACAGTACCTCTGGGATGGCAGACTGGGGTGGTGGTCCCTCTTTTTAAGAAGGGGGACCGGAGAGTGTGTTCCAACTACAGGGGGATCACACTTCTCAGCCTCCCCGGGAAAGTCTATGCCAGGGTACTGGAGAGGAGATTACGGCCGATAGTAGAACCTCGGATTCAGGAGGAACAGTGCGGTTTTCGTCCCGGCCGTGGAACACTGGACCAGCTCTATACCCTCTACAGGGTGCTGGAGGGTTCATGGGAGTTTGCCCAACCAATCCACATGTGCTTTGTGGATTTGGAGAAGGCATTCGACTGTGTCCCTCGAGACGGCCTGTGGAGGGTGCTCCGGGAGTATGGGGTCCGGGGTCCTTTGCTAAGGGCTGTCCGGTCCCTATACGACCGGAGCAGGAGCTTGGTTCGCATTGCCGGCAGTAAGTCAGACTTGTTCCCGGTGCATGTTGGACTTCGGCAGGGCTGCCCTTTGTCGCCGGTTCTGTTCATAATATTTATGGACAGAATTTCTAGGCGCAGCCAGGGGCCGGAGGGTGTCAGGTTCGGGGACCACACGATTTCGTCTCTGCTCTTTGCGGATGATGTTGTCGTGTTGGCCCCTTCAGACCAGGACCTTCAGCATGCACTGGGACGGTTTGCAGCCGAGTGTGAAGCGGCTGGGATAAGAATCACCACCTCCAAATCCGAGGCCATGGTCCTCAGTCGGAAAAGGGTGGCTTGCTCACTTCAGGTTGGTGGAGAGTTCCTGCCTCAAGTGGAGGAGTTCAAGTATCTTGGGGTCTTGTTCACGAGTGAGGGAAGGATGGAACGGGAGATTGACAGACGGATCGGTGCAGCTGCTGCAGTAATGCGGTCGCTGTACCGGTCTGTCGTGGTGAAGAAAGAGCTGAGCCGCAAGGCGAAGCTCTCGATTTACCGGTCAATCTACGTTCCTACTCTCACCTATGGTCATGAGCTTTGGGTCATGACCGAAAGAACAAGATCCCGGATACAGGCGGCCGAAATGAGCTTTCTCCGCAGAGTGGCTGGGCGATCCCTTAGAGATAGGGTGAGGAGCTCAGTCACTCGGGAGGAGCTCAGAGTAGAGTCGCTGCTCCTCCACATCGAGAGGGGTCAGCTGAGGTGGCTCGGGCATCTGTTCCGGATGCCTCCTGAACGCCTTCCTGGGAAGGTGTTCCGGGCACGTCCCACCGGGAGGAGACCCCGAGGAAGACCTAGGACACGCTGGAGAGACTATGTCTCCCAGCTGGCCTGGGAACGCCTCGGTGTCCCCCCGGAAGAGCTGGAGGAAGTGTCTAGGGAGAGGGAAGTCTGGGTGTCTCTGCTTAGACTGCTGCCCCCGCGACCCGGTCCCGGATAAGCGGAAGAAGATGGATGGATGGATGGATGGTGCCAGGTAAGCTCCATCCCCACACAAAATAAAATAAGATTTTTTTAAGCCACTACAACACCTCATAATGGGAGTGGGGGAACGGATTCCGACAGCTGTTTATTTTACAGGGGGAACAGAATCCGACGGCCAAAAAACAGCCGTCGAAATCCGTTCCCCCTGCATTTTTTACACAAGGAGGATCTTCTAATATCTATCAAAGTGCTTTGAATTCCACGGTTGCCACAGCCTAGTGGTCCAGGCACTGACATTTAGAGCCAACGATTTTTAGGTGACCCAAGTTCAAGTCCCGGCTCGCTGGCTTTTTTTTATCCAATATTTTCCTTTCACAATAAAAGGTAAAAAAATCGAAAATATATTTCTTTAAACTGGTGCCAGGTAAGCTCCATCCCCTCACAAAATAAAATACGATTTTTTTAAGCCACTACAACGCCTCTCATAATGGGAGTGGGGGAACGGATTCCGACAGCTGTTTTTTTTAGAGGGGGAACAGAATCCGACGGCCAAAAAACAGCCGTCGAAATCTGTTCCCCCTGTATTTTTTACACAAGGAGGATCTTCTAATATCTATCAAAGTGCTTTGAATTCCAAGGTTGCCACAGCCTAGTGGTCCAGACATTAAGAGCTGAAGAATTTTAGGAGACGCAAGTTCAAATCCCGGCTCGCTGGCTTTTTTTAAATCCAATATTTTCCTTTCACAATAAAAGGTAAAAACTAGAAAATATATTTCTTGAAACTGGTGCCAGGTAAGCTCCATCCCCACACAAAATAAAATAAGATTTTTTTAAGCCACTACAACGCCTCTCATAATGGGAGTGGGGGAACGGATTCCGACAGCTGTTTTTTTTTTACTGGGGGAACAGAATCCGACGGCCAAAAAACAGCCGTCGAAATCCGTTCCCCCTGTATTTTTTACACAAGGAGGATCTTCTAATATCTATCAAAGTGCTTTATTTCCAAGATTGCCACAGCCTAGTGGTCCAGGCACTGACATTTAGAGCCAAAGATTTTTAGGTGACCCAAGTTCAAGTCCCGGCTCGCTGGCTTTTTTTTATCCAATATTTTTCTTTCACAATAAAAGGTAAAAACTCGAAAATATATTTCTTGAAACTGGTGCCAGGTAAGCTCCATCCCCACACAAAATAAAATAAGATTTTTTTAAGCCACTACAACACCTCATAATGGGAGTGGGGGAACGGATTCCGACAGCTGTTTATTTTACAGGGGGAACAGAATCCGATGGCCAAAAAACAGCCGTCGAAATCCGTTCCCCCTGCATTTTTTACACAAGGAGGATCTTCTAATATCTATCAAAGTGCTTTGAATTCCACGGTTGCCACAGCCTAGTGGTCCAGGCACTGACATTTAGAGCCAACGATTTTTAGGTGACCCAAGTTCAAGTCCCGGCTCGCTGGCTTTTTTTTATCCAATATTTTCCTTTCACAATAAAAGGTAAAAAAATCGAAAATATATTTCTTTAAACTGGTGCCAGGTAAGCTCCATCCCCTCACAAAATAAAATAAGATTTTTTTAAGCCACTTCAACGCCTCTCATAATGGGAGTGGGGGAACGGATTCCGACAGCTGTTTTTTTTTACAGGGGGAACAGAATCCGACGGCCAAAAAACAGCCGTCGAAATCCGTTCCCCCTGCATTTTTTACACAAGGAGGATCTTCTAATATCTATCAAAGTGCTTTGAATTCCACGGTTGCCACAGCCTAGTGGTCCAGGCACTGACATTTAGAGCCAACGATTTTTAGGTGACCCAAGTTCAAGTCCCGGCTCGCTGGCTTTTTTTTATCCAATATTTTCCTTTCACAATAAAAGGTAAAAACTCGAAAATATATTTCTTGAAACTGGTGCCAGGTAAGCTCCATCCCCACACAAAATAAAATAAGATTTTTTTAAGCCACTACAACGCCTCTCATAATGGGAGTGGGGGAACGGATTCCAACAGCTGTTTATTTTAGAGGGGGAACAGAATCCGACGGCCAAAAAACAGCCGTCGAAATCCGTTCCCCCTGTATTTTTTACACAAGGAGGCTCTTATAATATCTATCAAAGTGCTTTTTTTATAAGGGTGCCACAGCCTAGTGGTCCAGGCACTGACATTTAGAGCCAAATATTTTTAGGTGACCCAAGTTCAAGTCCCGGCTCGCTGGCTTTTTTTAATCCAATATTTTCCTTTCACAATAAAAGGTAAAAAAATCGAAAATATATTTCTTTAAACTGGTGCAAGGTAAGCTCCATCCCCACACAAAATAAAATAAGATTTTTTTAAGCCACTACAACGCCTCTCATAATGGGAGTGGGGGAACGGATTCCGACAGCTGTTTATTTTACAGGGGGAACAGAATCCGACGGCCAAAAAACAGCCGTCGAAATCCGTTCCCCCTGTATTTCTTACACAAGGAGGATCTTCTAATATCTATCAAAGTGCTTTATTTCCAAGGTTGCCACAGCCTAGTGGTCCAGGCACTGACATTTAGAGCCAAATATTTTTAGGTGACCCAAGTTCAAGTCCCGGCTCGCTGGCTTTTTTTTATCCAATATTTTCCTTTCACAATAAAAGGTAAAAACTCGAAAATATATTTCTTGAAACTGGTGCCCCACACAAAATAAAATACGATTTTTTTAAGCCACTACAACGCCTCTCATAATGGGAGTGGGGGAACGGATTCCGACAGCTGTTTTTTTTTTACTGGGGGAACAGAATCCGACGGCCAAAAAACAGCCGTCGAAATCCGTTCCCCCTGTATTTTTTACACAAGGAGGATCTTCTAATATCTATCAAAGTGCTTTATTTCCAAGATTGCCACAGCCTAGTGGTCCAGGCACTGACATTTAGAGCCAAAGATTTTTAGGTGACCCAAGTTCAAGTCCCGGCTCGCTGGCTTTTTTTTATCCAATATTTTTCTTTCACAATAAAAGGTAAAAACTCGAAAATATATTTCTTGAAACTGGTGCCAGGTAAGCTCCATCCCCACACAAAATAAAATAAGATTTTTTTAAGCCACTACAACACCTCATAATGGGAGTGGGGGAACGGATTCCGACAGCTGTTTATTTTACAGGGGGAACAGAATCCGACGGCCAAAAAACAGCCGTCGAAATCCGTTCCCCCTGCATTTTTTACACAAGGAGGATCTTCTAATATCTATCAAAGTGCTTTGAATTCCACGGTTGCCACAGCCTAGTGGTCCAGGCACTGACATTTAGAGCCAACGATTTTTAGGTGACCCAAGTTCAAGTCCCGGCTCGCTGGCTTTTTTTTATCCAATATTTTCCTTTCACAATAAAAGGTAAAAAAATCGAAAATATATTTCTTTAAACTGGTGCCAGGTAAGCTCCATCCTCTCACAAAATAAAATACGATTTTTTTAAGCCACTACAACGCCTCTCATAATGGGAGTGGGGGAACGGATTCCGACAGCTGTTTTTTTTAGAGGGGGAACAGAATCCGACGGCCAAAAAACAGCCGTCGAAATCTGTTCCCCCTGTATTTTTTACACAAGGAGGATCTTCTAATATCTATCAAAGTGCTTTGAATTCCAAGGTTGCCACAGCCTAGTGGTCCAGACATTAAGAGCTGAAGAATTTTAGGAGACGCAAGTTCAAATCCCGGCTCGCTGGCTTTTTTTAAATCCAATATTTTCCTTTCACAATAAAAGGTAAAAACTAGAAAATATATTTCTTGAAACTGGTGCCAGGTAAGCTCCATCCCCACACAAAATAAAATAAGATTTTTTTAAGCCACTACAACGCCTCTCATAATGGGAGTGGGGGAACGGATTCCGACAGCTGTTTTTTTTTTACTGGGGGAACAGAATCCGACGGCCAAAAAACAGCCGTCGAAATCCGTTCCCCCTGTATTTTTTACACAAGGAGGATCTTCTAATATCTATCAAAGTGCTTTATTTCCAAGATTGCCACAGCCTAGTGGTCCAGGCACTGACATTTAGAGCCAAAGATTTTTAGGTGACCCAAGTTCAAGTCCCGGCTCGCTGGCTTTTTTTTATCCAATATTTTTCTTTCACAATAAAAGGTAAAAACTCGAAAATATATTTCTTGAAACTGGTGCCAGGTAAGCTCCATCCCCACACAAAATAAAATAAGATTTTTTTAAGCCACTACAACACCTCATAATGGGAGTGGGGGAACGGATTCCGACAGCTGTTTATTTTACAGGGGGAACAGAATCCGATGGCCAAGAAACAGCCGTCGAAATCCGTTCCCCCTGCATTTTTTACACAAGGAGGATCTTCTAATATCTATCAAAGTGCTTTGAATTCCACGGTTGCCACAGCCTAGTGGTCCAGGCACTGACATTTAGAGCCAACGATTTTTAGGTGACCCAAGTTCAAGTCCCGGCTCGCTGGCTTTTTTTTATCCAATATTTTCCTTTCACAATAAAAGGTAAAAAAATCGAAAATATATTTCTTTAAACTGGTGCCAGGTAAGCTCCATCCCCTCACAAAATAAAATAAGATTTTTTTAAGCCACTTCAACGCCTCTCATAATGGGAGTGGGGGAACGGATTCCGACAGCTGTTTTTTTTTACAGGGGGAACAGAATCCGACGGCCAAAAAACAGCCGTCGAAATCCGTTCCCCCTGCATTTTTTACACAAGGAGGATCTTCTAATATCTATCAAAGTGCTTTGAATTCCACGGTTGCCACAGCCTAGTGGTCCAGGCACTGACATTTAGAGCCAACGATTTTTAGGTGACCCAAGTTCAAGTCCCGGCTCGCTGGCTTTTTTTTATCCAATATTTTCCTTTCACAATAAAAGGTAAAAACTCGAAAATATATTTCTTGAAACTGGTGCCAGGTAAGCTCCATCCCCACACAAAATAAAATAAGATTTTTTTAAGCCACTACAACGCCTCTCATAATGGGAGTGGGGGAACGGATTCCAACAGCTGTTTTTTTTTACAGGGGGAACAGAATCCGACGGCCAAAAAACAGCCGTCGAAATCCGTTCCCCCTGCATTTTTTACACAAGGAGGATCTTCTAATATCTATCAAAGTGCTTTATTTCCAAGGTTGCCACAGCCTAGTGGTCCAGGCACTGACATTTAGAGCCAAATTTTTTTAGTTGACCCAAGTTCAAGTCCCGGCTCGCTGGCTTTTTTTTTTATCCAATATTTCCCTTTCACAATAAAAGGTAAAAACTCGAAAATATATTTCTTGAAACTGGTGCCAGGTAGCTCCATCCCCACACAAAATAAAATAAGATCTTTTTAAGCCACTACAACGCCTCTCTTAATGGGAGTGGGGGAACGGATTCCGACAGCTGTTTTTTTTTACAGGGGGAACAGAATCCGACGGCCAAAAAACAGCCGTCGAAATCCGTTCCCCCTGTATTTTTTACACAAGGAGGATCTTCTAATATCTATCAAAGTGCTTTGAATTCCAAGGTTGCCACAGCCTAGTGGTCCAGGCACTGACATTTAGAGCCAACGATTTTTAGGTGACCCAAGTTCAAGTCCCGGCTCGCTGGCTTTTTTTTATCCAATATTTTCCTTTCACAATAAAAGGTAAAAAAATCGAAAATATATTTCTTTAAACTGGTGCCAGGTAAGCTCCATCCCCTCACAAAATAAAATAAGATTTTTTTAAGCCACTTCAACGCCTCTCATAATGGGAGTGGGGGAACGGATTCCGACAGCTGTTTTTTTTTACAGGGGGAACAGAATCCGACGGCCAAAAAACAGCCGTCGAAATCCGTTCCCCCTGCATTTTTTACACAAGGAGGATCTTCTAATATCTATCAAAGTGCTTTGAATTCCACGGTTGCCACAGCCTAGTGGTCCAGGCACTGACATTTAGAGCCAACGATTTTTAGGTGACCCAAGTTCAAGTCCCGGCTCGCTGGCTTTTTTTTATCCAATATTTTCCTTTCACAATAAAAGGTAAAAACTCGAAAATATATTTCTTGAAACTGGTGCCAGGTAAGCTCCATCCCCACACAAAATAAAATAAGATTTTTTTAAGCCACTACAACGCCTCTCATAATGGGAGTGGGGGAACGGATTCCAACAGCTGTTTATTTTAGAGGGGGAACAGAATCCGACGGCCAAAAAACAGCCGTCGAAATCCGTTCCCCCTGTATTTTTTACACAAGGAGGCTCTTATAATATCTATCAAAGTGCTTTTTTTATAAGGGTGCCACAGCCTAGTGGTCCAGGCACTGACATTTAGAGCCAAATATTTTTAGGTGACCCAAGTTCAAGTCCCGGCTCGCTGGCTTTTTTTAATCCAATATTTTCCTTTCACAATAAAAGGTAAAAAAATCGAAAATATATTTCTTTAAACTGGTGCAAGGTAAGCTCCATCCCCACACAAAATAAAATAAGATTTTTTTAAGCCACTACAACGCCTCTCATAATGGGAGTGGGGGAACGGATTCCGACAGCTGTTTATTTTACAGGGGGAACAGAATCCGACGGCCAAAAAACAGCCGTCGAAATCCGTTCCCCCTGTATTTCTTACACAAGGAGGATCTTCTAATATCTATCAAAGTGCTTTATTTCCAAGGTTGCCACAGCCTAGTGGTCCAGGCACTGACATTTAGAGCCAAATATTTTTAGGTGACCCAAGTTCAAGTCCCGGCTCGCTGGCTTTTTTTTATCCAATATTTTCCTTTCACAATAAAAGGTAAAAACTCGAAAATATATTTCTTGAAACTGGTGCCCCACACAAAATAAAATACGATTTTTTTAAGCCACTACAACGCCTCTCATAATGGGAGTGGGGGAACGGATTCCGACAGCTGTTTTTTTTTTACTGGGGGAACAGAATCCGACGGCCAAAAAACAGCCGTCGAAATCCGTTCCCCCTGTATTTTTTACACAAGGAGGATCTTCTAATATCTATCAAAGTGCTTTATTTCCAAGATTGCCACAGCCTAGTGGTCCAGGCACTGACATTTAGAGCCAAAGATTTTTAGGTGACCCAAGTTCAAGTCCCGGCTCGCTGGCTTTTTTTTATCCAATATTTTTCTTTCACAATAAAAGGTAAAAACTCGAAAATATATTTCTTGAAACTGGTGCCAGGTAAGCTCCATCCCCACACAAAATAAAATAAGATTTTTTTAAGCCACTACAACACCTCATAATGGGAGTGGGGGAACGGATTCCGACAGCTGTTTATTTTACAGGGGGAACAGAATCCGACGGCCAAAAAACAGCCGTCGAAATCCGTTCCCCCTGCATTTTTTACACAAGGAGGATCTTCTAATATCTATCAAAGTGCTTTGAATTCCACGGTTGCCACAGCCTAGTGGTCCAGGCACTGACATTTAGAGCCAACGATTTTTAGGTGACCCAAGTTCAAGTCCCGGCTCGCTGGCTTTTTTTTATCCAATATTTTCCTTTCACAATAAAAGGTAAAAAAATCGAAAATATATTTCTTTAAACTGGTGCCAGGTAAGCTCCATCCTCTCACAAAATAAAATACGATTTTTTTAAGCCACTACAACGCCTCTCATAATGGGAGTGGGGGAACGGATTCCGACAGCTGTTTTTTTTAGAGGGGGAACAGAATCCGACGGCCAAAAAACAGCCGTCGAAATCTGTTCCCCCTGTATTTTTTACACAAGGAGGATCTTCTAATATCTATCAAAGTGCTTTGAATTCCAAGGTTGCCACAGCCTAGTGGTCCAGACATTAAGAGCTGAAGAATTTTAGGAGACGCAAGTTCAAATCCCGGCTCGCTGGCTTTTTTTAAATCCAATATTTTCCTTTCACAATAAAAGGTAAAAACTAGAAAATATATTTCTTGAAACTGGTGCCAGGTAAGCTCCATCCCCACACAAAATAAAATAAGATTTTTTTAAGCCACTACAACGCCTCTCATAATGGGAGTGGGGGAACGGATTCCGACAGCTGTTTTTTTTTTACTGGGGGAACAGAATCCGACGGCCAAAAAACAGCCGTCGAAATCCGTTCCCCCTGTATTTTTTACACAAGGAGGATCTTCTAATATCTATCAAAGTGCTTTATTTCCAAGATTGCCACAGCCTAGTGGTCCAGGCACTGACATTTAGAGCCAAAGATTTTTAGGTGACCCAAGTTCAAGTCCCGGCTCGCTGGCTTTTTTTTATCCAATATTTTTCTTTCACAATAAAAGGTAAAAACTCGAAAATATATTTCTTGAAACTGGTGCCAGGTAAGCTCCATCCCCACACAAAATAAAATAAGATTTTTTTAAGCCACTACAACACCTCATAATGGGAGTGGGGGAACGGATTCCGACAGCTGTTTATTTTACAGGGGGAACAGAATCCGATGGCCAAGAAACAGCCGTCGAAATCCGTTCCCCCTGCATTTTTTACACAAGGAGGATCTTCTAATATCTATCAAAGTGCTTTGAATTCCACGGTTGCCACAGCCTAGTGGTCCAGGCACTGACATTTAGAGCCAACGATTTTTAGGTGACCCAAGTTCAAGTCCCGGCTCGCTGGCTTTTTTTTATCCAATATTTTCCTTTCACAATAAAAGGTAAAAAAATCGAAAATATATTTCTTTAAACTGGTGCCAGGTAAGCTCCATCCCCTCACAAAATAAAATAAGATTTTTTTAAGCCACTTCAACGCCTCTCATAATGGGAGTGGGGGAACGGATTCCGACAGCTGTTTTTTTTTACAGGGGGAACAGAATCCGACGGCCAAAAAACAGCCGTCGAAATCCGTTCCCCCTGCATTTTTTACACAAGGAGGATCTTCTAATATCTATCAAAGTGCTTTGAATTCCACGGTTGCCACAGCCTAGTGGTCCAGGCACTGACATTTAGAGCCAACGATTTTTAGGTGACCCAAGTTCAAGTCCCGGCTCGCTGGCTTTTTTTTATCCAATATTTTCCTTTCACAATAAAAGGTAAAAACTCGAAAATATATTTCTTGAAACTGGTGCCAGGTAAGCTCCATCCCCACACAAAATAAAATAAGATTTTTTTAAGCCACTACAACGCCTCTCATAATGGGAGTGGGGGAACGGATTCCAACAGCTGTTTTTTTTTACAGGGGGAACAGAATCCGACGGCCAAAAAACAGCCGTCGAAATCCGTTCCCCCTGCATTTTTTACACAAGGAGGATCTTCTAATATCTATCAAAGTGCTTTATTTCCAAGGTTGCCACAGCCTAGTGGTCCAGGCACTGACATTTAGAGCCAAATTTTTTTAGTTGACCCAAGTTCAAGTCCCGGCTCGCTGGCTTTTTTTTTTATCCAATATTTCCCTTTCACAATAAAAGGTAAAAACTCGAAAATATATTTCTTGAAACTGGTGCCAGGTAGCTCCATCCCCACACAAAATAAAATAAGATCTTTTTAAGCCACTACAACGCCTCTCTTAATGGGAGTGGGGGAACGGATTCCGACAGCTGTTTTTTTTTACAGGGGGAACAGAATCCGACGGCCAAAAAACAGCCGTCGAAATCCGTTCCCCCTGTATTTTTTACACAAGGAGGATCTTCTAATATCTATCAAAGTGCTTTGAATTCCAAGGTTGCCACAGCCTAGTGGTCCAGGCACTGACATTTAGAGCCAACGATTTTTAGGTGACCCAAGTTCAAGTCCCGGCTCGCTAGCTTTTTTTATCCAATATTTTCCTTTCACAATAAAAGGTAAAAAAATCGAAAATATATTTCTTTAAACTGGTGCAAGGTAAGCTCCATCCCCACACAAAATAAAATAAGATTTTTTTAAGCCACTACAACGCCTCTCATAATGGGAGTGGGGGAACGGATTCCGACAACTGTTTATTTTACAGGGGGAACAGAATCCGACGGCCAAAAAACAACCGTCGAAATCCGTTCCCCCTGTATTAATTCAACCACATGGAGGATCTTCTAATATCTATCAAAGTGCTTTATTTCCAAGGTTGCCACAGCCTAGTGGTCCAGGCACTGACATTTAGAGCCAAAGATTTTTAGGTGACCCAAGTTCAAGTCCCAGCTCGCTGGCTTTTTTTTTATCCAATATTTTCCTTTCACAATAAAAGGTAAAAACTCGAAAATATATTTCTTGAAACTGGTGCCAGGTAAGCTCCATCCCCACACAAAATAAAATAAGATTTTTTTAAGCCACTACAACGCCTCTCATAATGGGAGTGGGGGAACGGATTCCAACAGCTGTTTTTTTTTACAGGGGGAACAGAATCCGACGGCCAAAAAACAGCCGTCGAAATCCGTTCCCCCTGCATTTTTTACACAAGGAGGATCTTCTAATATCTATCAAAGTGCTTTGAATTCCACGGTTGCCACAGCCTAGTGGTCCAGGCACTGACATTTAGAGCCAACGATTTTTAGGTGACCCAAGTTCAAGTCCCGGCTCGCTGGCTTTTTTTTATCCAATATTTTCCTTTCACAATAAAAGGTAAAAACTCGAAAATATATTTCTTGAAACTGGTGCCAGGTAAGCTCCATCCCCACACAAAATAAAATAAGATTTTTTTAAGCCACTACAACGCCTCTCATAATGGGAGTGGGGGAACGGATTCCGACAGCTGTTTTTTTTTACAGGGGGAACAGAATCCGACGGCCAAAAAACAGCCGTCGAAATCCGTTCCCCCTGTATTTTTTACACAAGGAGGATCTTCTAATATCTATCAAAGTGCTTTGAATTCCAAGGTTGCCACAGCCTAGTGGTCCAGGCACTGACATTTAGAGCCAACGATTTTTAGGTGACCCAAGTTCAAGTCCCGGCTCGCTAGCTTTTTTTATCCAATATTTTCCTTTCACAATAAAAGGTAAAAAAATCGAAAATATATTTCTTTAAACTGGTGCAAGGTAAGCTCCATCCCCACACAAAATAAAATAAGATTTTTTTAAGCCACTACAACGCCTCTCATAATGGGAGTGGGGGAACGGATTCCGACAACTGTTTATTTTACAGGGGGAACAGAATCCGACGGCCAAAAAACAACCGTCGAAATCCGTTCCCCCTGTATTAATTCAACCACATGGAGGATCTTCTAATATCTATCAAAGTGCTTTATTTCCAAGGTTGCCACAGCCTAGTGGTCCAGGCACTGACATTTAGAGCCAAAGATTTTTAGGTGACCCAAGTTCAAGTCCCAGCTCGCTGGCTTTTTTTTTATCCAATATTTTCCTTTCACAATAAAAGGTAAAAACTCGAAAATATATTTCTTGAAACTGGTGCCAGGTAAGCTCCATCCCCACACAAAATAAAATAAGATTTTTTTAAGCCACTACAACGCCTCTCATAATGGGAGTGGGGGAACGGATTCCAACAGCTGGTTTTTTTTACAGGGGGAACAGAATCCGACGGCCAAAAAACAGCCGTCGAAATCCGTTCCCCCTGCATTTTTTACACAAGGAGGATCTTCTAATATCTATCAAAGTGCTTTATTTCCAAGGTTGCCACAGCCTAGTGGTCCAGGCACTGACATTTAGAGCCAAATTTTTTTAGTTGACCCAAGTTCAAGTCCCGGCTCGCTGGCTTTTTTTTTATCCAATATTTCCCTTTCACAATAAAAGGTAAAAACTCGAAAATATATTTCTTGAAACTGGTGCCAGGTAGCTCCATCCCCACACAAAATAAAATAAGATATTTTTAAGCCACTAACGCCTCTCATAATGGGAGTGGGGGAACGGATTCCGACAGCTGTTTTTTTTTACAGGGGGAACAGAATCCGACGGCCGAAAAACAGCCGTCGAAATCCGTTCCCCCTGCATTTTTTACACGAGGAGGATCTTCTAATATCTATCAAAGTGCTTTGAATTCCACGGTTGCCACAGCCTAGTGGTCCAGGCACTGACATTTAGAGCCAACAATTTTTAGGTGACCCAAGTTCAAGTCCCGGCTCGCTGGCTTTTTTTTATCCAATATTTTCCTTTCACAATAAAAGGTAAAAACTCGAAAATATATTTCTTGAAACTGGTGCCAGGTAAGCTCCATCCCCACACAAAATAAAATAAGATTTTTTTAAACCACTACAACACCTCATAATGGGAGTGGGGGAACGGATTCCAACAGCTGTTTATTTTAGAGGGGGAACAGAATCCGACGGCCAAAAAACAGCCGTCGAAATCCGTTCCCCCTGTATTTTTTACACAAGGAGGCTCTTATAATATCTATCAAAGTGCTTTTTTTATAAGGGTGCCACAGCCTAGTGGTCCAGGCACTGACATTTAGAGCCAAATATTTTTAGGTGACCCAAGTTCAAGTCCCGGCTCGCTGGCTTTTTTTAATCCAATATTTTCCTTTCACAATAAAAGGTAAAAAAATCGAAAATATATTTCTTTAAACTGGTGCAAGGTAAGCTCCATCCCCACACAAAATAAAATAAGATTTTTTTAAGCCACTACAACGCCTCTCATAATGGGAGTGGGGGAACGGATTCCGACAGCTGTTTATTTTACAGGGGGAACAGAATCCGACGGCCAAAAAACAGCCGTCGAAATCCGTTCCCCCTGTATTTCTTACACAAGGAGGATCTTCTAATATCTATCAAAGTGCTTTATTTCCGAGGTTGCCACAGCCTAGTGGTCCAGGCACTGACATTTAGAGCCAAATATTTTTAGGTGACCCAAGTTCAAGTCCCGGCTCGCTGGCTTTTTTTTATCCAATATTTTCCTTTCACAATAAAAGGTAAAAACTCGAAAATATATTTCTTGAAACTGGTGCCCCGCACAAAATAAAATACGATTTTTTTTAAGCCACTACAACGCCTCTCATAATGGGAGTGGGGGAACGGATTCCGACAGCTGTTTTTTTTAGAGGGGGAACAGAATCCGACGGCCAAAAAACAGCCGTCGAAATCCGTTCCCCCTGTATTTTTTACACAAGGAGGATCTTCTAATATCTATCAAAGTGCTTTGAATTCCAAGGTTGCCACAGCCTAGTGGTCCAGACATTAAGAGCTGAAGAATTTTAGGAGACGCAAGTTCAAATCCCGGCTCGCTGGCTTTTTTTAAATCCAATATTTTCCTTTCACAATAAAAGGTAAAAACTAGAAAATATATTTCTTGAAACTGGTGCCAGGTAAGCTCCATCCCCACACAAAATAAAATAAGATTTTTTTAAGCCACTACAACGCCTCTCATAATGGGAGTGGGGGAACGGATTCCGACAGCTGTTTTTTTTTTACTGGGGGAACAGAATCCGACGGCCAAAAAACAGCCGACGAAATCCGTTCCCCCTGTATTTTTTACACAAGGAGGATCTTCTAATATCTATCAAAGTGCTTTATTTCCAAGATTGCCACAGCCTAGTGGTCCAGGCACTGACATTTAGAGCCAAAGATTTTTAGGTGACCCAAGTTCAAGTCCCGGCTCGCTGGCTTTTTTTTATCCAATATTTTTCTTTCACAATAAAAGGTAAAAACTCGAAAATATATTTCTTGAAACTGGTGCCAGGTAAGCTCCATCCCCACACAAAATAAAATAAGATTTTTTTAAGCCACTACAACACCTCATAATGGGAGTGGGGGAACGGATTCCGACAGCTGTTTATTTTACAGGGGGAACAGAATCCGACGGCCAAAAAACAGCCGTCGAAATCCGTTCCCCCTGCATTTTTTACACAAGGAGGATCTTCTAATATCTATCAAAGTGCTTTGAATTCCACGGTTGCCACAGCCTAGTGGTCCAGGCACTGACATTTAGAGCCAACGATTTTTAGGTGACCCAAGTCCCGGCTCGCTGGCTTTTTTTTATCCAATATTTTCCTTTCACAATAAAACGTAAAAAAATCGAAAATATATTTCTTTAAACTGGTGCCAGGTAAGCTCCATCCCCTCACAAAATAAAATACGATTTTTTTAAGCCACTACAACGCCTCTCATAATGGGAGTGGGGGAACGGATTCCGACAGCTGTTTTTTTTAGAGGGGGAACAGAATCCGACGGCCAAAAAACAGCCGTCGAAATCCGTTCCCCCTGTATTTTTTACACAAGGAGGATCTTCTAATATCTATCAAAGTGCTTTGAATTCCAAGGTTGCCACAGCCTAGTGGTCCAGACATTAAGAGCTGAAGAATTTTAGGAGACGCAAGTTCAAATCCCGGCTCGCTGGCTTTTTTTAAATCCAATATTTTCCTTTCACAATAAAAGGTAAAAACTAGAAAATATATTTCTTGAAACTGGTGCCAGGTAAGCTCCATCCCCACACAAAATAAAATAAGATTTTTTTAAGCCACTACAACGCCTCTCATAATGGGAGTGGGGGAACGGATTCCGACAGCTGTTTTTTTTTTACTGGGGGAACAGAATCCGACGGCCAAAAAACAGCCGACGAAATCCGTTCCCCCTGTATTTTTTACACAAGGAGGATCTTCTAATATCTATCAAAGTGCTTTATTTCCAAGATTGCCACAGCCTAGTGGTCCAGGCACTGACATTTAGAGCCAAAGATTTTTAGGTGACCCAAGTTCAAGTCCCGGCTCGCTGGCTTTTTTTTATCCAATATTTTCCTTTCACAATAAAAGGTAAAAACTCGAAAATATATTTCTTGAAACTGGTGCCAGGTAAGCTCCATCCCCACACAAAATAAAATAAGATTTTTTTAAACCACTACAACACCTCATAATGGGAGTGGGGGAACGGATTCCAACAGCTGTTTATTTTAGAGGGGGAACAGAATCCGACGGCCAAAAAACAGCCGTCGAAATCCGTTCCCCCTGTATTTTTTACACAAGGAGGCTCTTATAATATCTATCAAAGTGCTTTTTTTATAAGGGTGCCACAGCCTAGTGGTCCAGGCACTGACATTTAGAGCCAAATATTTTTAGGTGACCCAAGTTCAAGTCCCGGCTCGCTGGCTTTTTTTAATCCAATATTTTCCTTTCACAATAAAAGGTAAAAAAATCGAAAATATATTTCTTTAAACTGGTGCAAGGTAAGCTCCATCCCCACACAAAATAAAATAAGATTTTTTTAAGCCACTACAACGCCTCTCATAATGGGAGTGGGGGAACGGATTCCGACAGCTGTTTATTTTACAGGGGGAACAGAATCCGACGGCCAAAAAACAGCCGTCGAAATCCGTTCCCCCTGTATTTCTTACACAAGGAGGATCTTCTAATATCTATCAAAGTGCTTTATTTCCGAGGTTGCCACAGCCTAGTGGTCCAGGCACTGACATTTAGAGCCAAATATTTTTAGGTGACCCAAGTTCAAGTCCCGGCTCGCTGGCTTTTTTTTATCCAATATTTTCCTTTCACAATAAAAGGTAAAAACTCGAAAATATATTTCTTGAAACTGGTGCCCCGCACAAAATAAAATACGATTTTTTTTAAGCCACTACAACGCCTCTCATAATGGGAGTGGGGGAACGGATTCCGACAGCTGTTTTTTTTAGAGGGGGAACAGAATCCGACGGCCAAAAAACAGCCGTCGAAATCCGTTCCCCCTGTATTTTTTACACAAGGAGGATCTTCTAATATCTATCAAAGTGCTTTGAATTCCAAGGTTGCCACAGCCTAGTGGTCCAGACATTAAGAGCTGAAGAATTTTAGGAGACGCAAGTTCAAATCCCGGCTCGCTGGCTTTTTTTAAATCCAATATTTTCCTTTCACAATAAAAGGTAAAAACTAGAAAATATATTTCTTGAAACTGGTGCCAGGTAAGCTCCATCCCCACACAAAATAAAATAAGATTTTTTTAAGCCACTACAACGCCTCTCATAATGGGAGTGGGGGAACGGATTCCGACAGCTGTTTTTTTTTTACTGGGGGAACAGAATCCGACGGCCAAAAAACAGCCGACGAAATCCGTTCCCCCTGTATTTTTTACACAAGGAGGATCTTCTAATATCTATCAAAGTGCTTTATTTCCAAGATTGCCACAGCCTAGTGGTCCAGGCACTGACATTTAGAGCCAAAGATTTTTAGGTGACCCAAGTTCAAGTCCCGGCTCGCTGGCTTTTTTTTATCCAATATTTTTCTTTCACAATAAAAGGTAAAAACTCGAAAATATATTTCTTGAAACTGGTGCCAGGTAAGCTCCATCCCCACACAAAATAAAATAAGATTTTTTTAAGCCACTACAACACCTCATAATGGGAGTGGGGGAACGGATTCCGACAGCTGTTTATTTTACAGGGGGAACAGAATCCGACGGCCAAAAAACAGCCGTCGAAATCCGTTCCCCCTGCATTTTTTACACAAGGAGGATCTTCTAATATCTATCAAAGTGCTTTGAATTCCACGGTTGCCACAGCCTAGTGGTCCAGGCACTGACATTTAGAGCCAACGATTTTTAGGTGACCCAAGTCCCGGCTCGCTGGCTTTTTTTTATCCAATATTTTCCTTTCACAATAAAAGGTAAAAAAATCGAAAATATATTTCTTTAAACTGGTGCCAGGTAAGCTCCATCCCCTCACAAAATAAAATACGATTTTTTTAAGCCACTACAACGCCTCTCATAATGGGAGTGGGGGAACGGATTCCGACAGCTGTTTTTTTTAGAGGGGGAACAGAATCCGACGGCCAAAAAACAGCCGTCGAAATCCGTTCCCCCTGTATTTTTTACACAAGGAGGATCTTCTAATATCTATCAAAGTGCTTTGAATTCCAAGGTTGCCACAGCCTAGTGGTCCAGACATTAAGAGCTGAAGAATTTTAGGAGACGCAAGTTCAAATCCCGGCTCGCTGGCTTTTTTTAAATCCAATATTTTCCTTTCACAATAAAAGGTAAAAACTAGAAAATATATTTCTTGAAACTGGTGCCAGGTAAGCTCCATCCCCACACAAAATAAAATAAGATTTTTTTAAGCCACTACAACGCCTCTCATAATGGGAGTGGGGGAACGGATTCCGACAGCTGTTTTTTTTTTACTGGGGGAACAGAATCCGACGGCCAAAAAACAGCCGTCGGAATCCGTTCCCCCTGTATTTCTTACACAAGGAGGATCTTCTAATATCTATCAAAGTGCTTTATTTCCAAGGTTGCCACAGCCTAGTGGTCCAGGCACTGACATTTAGAGCCAAATATTTTTAGGTGACCCAAGTTCAAGTCCCGGCTCGCTGGCTTTTTTTTATCCAATATTTTCCTTTCACAATAAAAGGTAAAAACTCGAAAATATATTTCTTGAAACTGGTGCCAGGTAGCTCCATCCACACACAAAATAAAATACGATTTTTTTAAGCCACTACAACGTCTCTCATAATGGGAGTGGGGGAACGGATTCCGACAGCTGTTTTTTTTAGAGGGGGAACAGAATCCGACGGCCAAAAAACAGCCGTCGAAATCCGTTCCCCCTGTATTTTTTACACAAGGAGGATCTTCTAATATCTATCAAAGTGCTTTGAATTCCAAGGTTGCCACAGCCTAGTGGTCCAGGCACTGACATTTAGAGCCAACGATTTTTAGGTGACCCAAGTTCAAGTCCCGGCTCGCTAGCTTTTTTTATCCAATATTTTCCTTTCACAATAAAAGGTAAAAAAATCGAAAATATATTTCTTTAAACTGGTGCAAGGTAAGCTCCATCCCCACACAAAATAAAATAAGATTTTTTTAAGCCACTACAACGCCTCTCATAATGGGAGTGGGGGAACGGATTCCGACAACTGTTTATTTTACAGGGGGAACAGAATCCGACGGCCAAAAAACAACCGTCGAAATCCGTTCCCCCTGTATTAATTCAACCACATGGAGGATCTTCTAATATCTATCAAAGTGCTTTATTTCCAAGGTTGCCACAGCCTAGTGGTCCAGGCACTGACATTTAGAGCCAAAGATTTTTAGGTGACCCAAGTTCAAGTCCCAGCTCGCTGGCTTTTTTTTTATCCAATATTTTCCTTTCACAATAAAAGGTAAAAACTCGAAAATATATTTCTTGAAACTGGTGCCAGGTAAGCTCCATCCCCACACAAAATAAAATAAGATTTTTTTAAGCCACTACAACGCCTCTCATAATGGGAGTGGGGGAACGGATTCCAACAGCTGTTTTTTTTTACAGGGGGAACAGAATCCGACGGCCAAAAAACAGCCGTCGAAATCCGTTCCCCCTGCATTTTTTACACAAGGAGGATCTTCTAATATCTATCAAAGTGCTTTATTTCCAAGGTTGCCACAGCCTAGTGGTCCAGGCACTGACATTTAGAGCCACATTTTTTTAGTTGACCCAAGTTCAAGTCCCGGCTCGCTGGCTTTTCTTTTATCCAATATTTCCCTTTCACAATAAAAGGTAAAAACTCGAAAATATATTTCTTGAAACTGGTGCCAGGTAGCTCCATCCCCACACAAAATAAAATAAGATATTTTTAAGCCACTACAACGCCTCTCTTAATGGGAGTGGGGGAACGGATTCCGACAGCTGTTTTTTTTTACAGGGGGAACAGAATCCGACGGCCAAAAAACAGCCGTCGAAATCCGTTCCCCCTGCATTTTTTACACAAGGAGGATCTTCTAATATCTATCAAAGTGCTTTGAATTCCACGGTTGCCACAGCCTAGTGGTCCAGGCACTGACATTTAGAGCCAACGATTTTTAGGTGACCCAAGTTCAAGTCCCGGCTCGCTGGCTTTTTTTTATCCAATATTTTCCTTTCACAATAAAAGGTAAAAACTCGAAAATATATTTCTTTAAACTGGTGCCAGGTAAGCTCCATCCCCACACAAAATAAAATAAGATTTTTTTAAGCCACTACAACACCTCATAATGGGAGTGGGGGAACGGATTCCAACAGCTGTTTATTTTACAGGGGGAACAGAATCCGACGGCCAAAAAACAGCCGTCGAAATCCGTTCCCCCTGTATTTCTTACACAAGGAGGATCTTCTAATATCTATCAAAGTGCTTTATTTCCAAGGTTGCCACAGCCTAGTGGTCCAGGCACTGACATTTAGAGCCAAATATTTTTAGGTGACCCAAGTTCAAGTCCCGGTTCGCTGGCTTTTTTTTATCCAATATTTTCCTTTCACAATAAAAGGTAAAAACTCGAAAATATATTTCTTGAAACTGGTGCCAGGTAGCTCCATCCACACACAAAATAAAATACGATTTTTTTAAGCCACTACAACGTCTCTCATAATGGGAGTGGGGGAACGGATTCCGACAGCTGTTTTTTTTAGAGGGGGAACAGAATCCGACGGCCAAAAAACAGCCGTCGAAATCCGTTCCCCCTGTATTTTTTACACAAGGAGGATCTTCTAATATCTATCAAAGTGCTTTGAATTCCAAGGTTGCCACAGCCTAGTGGTCCAGGCACTGACATTTAGAGCCAACGATTTTTAGGTGACCCAAGTTCAAGTCCCGGCTCGCTAGCTTTTTTTATCCAATATTTTCCTTTCACAATAAAAGGTAAAAAAATCGAAAATATATTTCTTTAAACTGGTGCAAGGTAAGCTCCATCCCCACACAAAATAAAATAAGATTTTTTTAAGCCACTACAACGCCTCTCATAATGGGAGTGGGGGAACGGATTCCGACAAAGTTCTGTTTATTTTACAGGGGGAACAGAATCCGACGGCCAAAAAACAACCGTCGAAATCCGTTCCCCCTGTATTAATTCAACCACATGGAGGATCTTCTAATATCTATCAAAGTGCTTTATTTCCAAGGTTGCCACAGCCTAGTGGTCCAGGCACTGACATTTAGAGCCAAAGATTTTTAGGTGACCCAAGTTCAAGTCCCAGCTCGCTGGCTTTTTTTTTATCCAATATTTTCCTTTCACAATAAAAGGTAAAAACTCGAAAATATATTTCTTGAAACTGGTGCCAGGTAAGCTCCATCCCCACACAAAATAAAATAAGATTTTTTTAAGCCACTACAACGCCTCTCATAATGGGAGTGGGGGAACGGATTCCAACAGCTGTTTTTTTTTACAGGGGGAACAGAATCCGACGGCCAAAAAACAGCCGTCGAAATCCGTTCCCCCTGCATTTTTTACACAAGGAGGATCTTCTAATATCTATCAAAGTGCTTTGAATTCCAAGGTTGCCACAGCCTAGTGGTCCAGACATTAAGAGCTGAAGAATTTTAGGAGACGCAAGTTCAAATCCCGGCTCGCTGGCTTTTTTTAAATCCAATATTTTCCTTTCACAATAAAAGGTAAAAACTCGAAAATATATTTCTTGAAACTGGTGCCAGGTAAGCTCCATCCCCACACAAAATAAAATAAGATTTTTTTAAGCCACTACAACGCCTCTCATAATGGGAGTGGGGGAACGGATTCCGACAGCTGTTTTTTTTTTTACAGGGGGAACAGAATCCGACGGCCAAAAAACAGCCGTCGAAATCCGTTCCCCCTGTATTTTTTACACAAGGAGGATCTTCTAATATCTATCAAAGTGCTTTATTTCCAAGGTTGCCACAGCCTAGTGGTCCAGGCACTGACATTTAGAGCCAAAGATTTTTAGGTGAACCAAGTTCAAGTCCCGGCTCGCTGGCTTTTTTTTATCCAATATTTTTCTTTCACAATAAAAGGTAAAAACTCGAAAATATATTTCTTGAAACTGGTGCCAGGTAAGCTCCATCCCCACACAAAATAAAATAAGATTTTTTTAAGCCACTACAACACCTCATAATGGGAGTGGGGGAACGGATTCCGACAGCTGTTTATTTTAGAGGGGGAACAGAATCCGACGGCCAAAAAACAGCCGTCGAAATCCGTTCCCCCTGTATTTCTTACACAAGGAGGATCTTCTAATATGGATCAAAGTGCTTTATTTCCAAAGTTGCCACAGCCTAGTGGTCCAGGCACTGACATTTAGAGCCAAAGATTTCTAGGTGACCCAAGTTCAAGTCCCGGCTCGCTGGCTTTTTTTTTATCCAATATTTTCCTTTCACAATAAAAGGTAAGAAAATCGAAAATATATTTCTTTAAACTGGTGCCAGGTAAGCTCCATCCCCACACAAAATAAAATAAGATTTTTTAAGCCACTACAACGCCTCTCATAATGGGAGTGGGGGAACGGATTCCGACAGCTGTTTTTTTTTACAGGGGGAACAGAATCCGACGGCCAAAAAACAGCCGTCGAAATCTGATCCCCCTGTATTTCTTACACAAGGAGGATCTTCTAATATCTATCAAAGTGCTTTGAATTCCACGGTTGCCACAGCCTAGTGGTCCAGGCACTGACATTTAGAGCCAACGATTTTTAGGTGACTCAAGTTCAAGTCCCGGCTCGCTGGCTTTTTTTTTATCCAATATTTTCCTTTCACAATAAAAGGTAAAAACTCGAAAATATATTTCTTGAAACTGGTGCCAGGTAAGCTCCATCCCCACACAAAATAAAATAAGATTTTTTTAAGCCACTACAACACCTCATAATGGGAGTGGGGGAACGGATTCCAACAGCTGTTTATTTTACAGGGGGAACAGAATCCGACGGCCAAAAAACAGCCGTCGAAATCCGTTCCCCCTGTATTTCTTACACAAGGAGGATCTTCTAATATCTATCAAAGTGCTTTATTTCCAAGGTTGCCACAGCCTAGTGGTCCAGGCACTGATATTTAGAGGCAAATATTTTTAGGTGACCCAAGTTCAAGTCCCGGCTCGCTGGCTTTTTTTTTATCCAATATTTTCCTTTCACAATAAAAGGTAAAAACTCGAAAATATATTTCTTTAAACTGGTGCCAGGTAAGCTCCATCCCCACACAAAATAAAATAAGATTTTTTTAAGCCACTACAACGGCTCTCATAATGGGAGTGGGGGAACGGATTCCGACAGCTGTTTTTTTTTTACTGGGGGAACAGAATCCGACGGCCAAAAAACAGCCGTCGAAATCCGTTCCCCCTGCATTTTTTACACAAGGAGGATCTTCTAATATCTATCAAAGTGCTTTGAAATCCACGGTTGCCACAGCCTGTGGTCCAGGCACTGACATTTAGAGGTATAGATTTTTAGGTGACCCAAGTTCAAGTCCCGGCTCGCTGGCTGTTTTTAATCCAATATTTTTTCTTTCACAATAAAAGGTAAAAAAATCGAAAATATATTTCTTTAAACTGGTGCAAGGTAAGCTCCATCCCCACACAAAATAAAATAAGATTTTTTTAAGCCACTACAACGCCTCTCATAATGGGAGTGGGGGAATGGATTCCGACAGCTGTTTATTTTACAGGGGGAACAGAATCCGACGGCCAAAAAACAGCCGTCGAAATCCGTTCCCCCTGTATTTTTTACACAAGGAGGATCTTCTAATATCTATCAAAGTGCTTTGAATTCCAAGGTTGCCACAGCCTAGTGGTCCAGACATTAAGAGCTTAAGATTTTTAGGAGACACAAGTTCAAATACCGGCTCGCTGGCTTTTTTTTTATCCAATATTATCCTTTCACAATAAAAGGTAAAAACTCGAAAATATATCTCCTTAAACTGATGTGTATTTAAAGAGCTGTCCTGTAGCTCAAACAGTAGAGCGTTGGTGCTTGCAATGCTAAGGTCATAGGTTCGACTCCAAGGGAAGAAACCGAAAAGAATACAAAATGTGTACCATGAAAATCAATCTATGTTGCTCTGGATCAAAAATCTGCCAAATGCTTAAATGTAAACGATGACAGTTAACCTCTATCATCAAACCAAATACTATCAACCTTTATTCAAGCCACTACATCACACCTCTCATAATGGGAACGTATTCAGACATATGTTTTTTTGCCGTCGGATTCTTTTCCCCCTGTATTTCTTACACAAGGAGGATCTTCTAATATCTATCAAAGTGCTGCTAATTACAGTTTTTTACGATCGCTATGACAGTTTTTTCAATACATTTAACAATTTTCCTAAACTCTTAACACACCAACACACCTAAAACACACAATTGGCAAAACGGTTAATTTCATGCTCAAAATCACACATTGTAAACTAAACTCCAAAACTAATTTTCAAAATACAATAATACACTAACACAATACACTATGTCTAACAAAACACTGCAACATGTTTCAAAATCAAATAATTGTTCAAAACACTAACACATGTTCTCTTCCAACAGGAACATTTAGTCAATCATAACACAATGACAAAAAAAACACTAACATCATCTGAAATT